>NC_138782.1:97860044-98460044 GCF_965178545.1 Coloeus monedula
GTCTCCAAGCTGCCATGGCACTTACACAACTGTACACAGTCACAGCCCAAAACCATATTCTAGCTAACAGCCATTAAAGCATTAGTCCATTCTTAGAGAATACAGGAGCAGAGCAAGTAACATGAATTAAGCTGTGTCCTACAAGAAACAATCAACTTTTTTATTGGGCCGGGTTTTTTTTATTATGACTGTCATTTGTATTCATGACTTTTTTATTTTTTCTCTCTTTATACAGCTGTTCCACGCACAAGTGATACACAGTGTAGCTCAGTTCCAGAACCTAGATATGGGAGGAGAATTGGCTCTGAGTTTTCAGCAGGCTCTGTTGTTCGATTTGAGTGTAGTCCTGGCTATCTGCTACAAGGCTCTAAAGCTATCCGATGTCAGTCTGTACCGAATGCCTTAGCTCAGTGGAATGACACAGTACCAAGCTGTGTAGGTAAGAAATTACATTTAAGTTGTCTGTTCTGTCACACGTCTCTGAATTAGGATTCAGGAACTGTTTCAGAAAATAGTATTTAACCCATATATTCACTCTCCTTCGATTAATATCAGTCATGCCCAATTTAAAAGAGCAGTTTTCCATATCAAGAAATAATTGAGTACCAGCTGGCTCATAGGCAGTATAGTGTTTCATATAATGACTTAGATTATATGAACAAGTGTGATGCACATTTTCTTGAACATTCATTATTTTCATGACATATCTACAGTCTGAAATACAGGACAGAATTTAATTCTCCAGAAGTGTCTTTACCTGTTTTATTACACAGTACTCGTCATGTATTTCTATCACACATAGCATAATGATTTCTTTTTTCAAGCAGAAGCATAATGTACATTGAATAATGATAGCATTGTTAAGTATAACTAATTTTCTTTAGTCTGTCAATAGACCTGCACTGAAATAATGTTTAGCATTCCAATTTTTTTTTTGTAAATATTAAAATGTTTACCTTCTCCATATCTGGATTTGTAGCCAAAAGTCATTGCTATTCCTAGGAATTTACTCTAGAATTAATTAGAGTGTTCTAAAAATAAATGTAGGTATTCTATTTTCTGTGTATTCTGTTTTTTGTGTTTTGTTTTGTTCTGTTTCCTTGAACCTTAAAGAAGCAAGTGTGTAACAGTAAAAATATTTAACATACTACACCGCTTTATCGGCTAGATTCAATATTGGAACTATCGTAGGCTGTGGGTAAATTCACATCATTTCTGTCAGTCATGATTGTATTTAAGGTTATGTCTTTATAGTTTGTTGTTACTCTGAGGTAAGACATGATTAGGCTGTGTTGCTGGGCTGTTCTAGGATGCACACATGAAAAATGAAGTTAATTTCCGAATTGTTTATTCAGGCAGTTTGTATTTTATGCTTGGTATCACTCATATTTTAGATAAGAAGCTTTCTAAGTTCAGACGATTGCTTCTTGTCTACGTGTTTATGCTACAAAACCAAATTATTATTATAATGATCTTGATCTTAGTCAAATTATTACTGCTTCTCTGTTCTTTAAAGAGGTTTAAGTTGTGTAATAATTTGTGATAATACTTTCTTTCAGTGCCATGCAGTGGGAATTTTACTGAGCGCAGAGGTACTATTCTTTCACCAGGTTACCCTGAACCTTATGGTAACAGCTTGAATTGTGTGTGGAAAATCATAGTGACTGAGGGATCAGGTATTCAGGCAAGTCTGTATTCTGTCAAGCATGGAATATTAAGTACTTTGTTTGTTTATTTCTCCAGAAATTTCATAAATTAGTAATCCGATAATTGGGGGGCGGGGTACTTGAAACATTAGTGCTTTGGTTTTCTCATTATTGTTCTTTGGTTAGCTTTATTTTATGTTACTTTATTTTCACATTGGGGTACGAATGAGAAATGATTAACAAGGAGTTTTCTGTTTTAATTGTGTAGTTTATTGAAAGCAGGTCCTGATCCATCAATCTGATATGCAAATACCAACTCTTTCTGTCTGCTAGGATATTACGGAGGCCCTTGAGAGTTCTGCAGCTATCTTGATTATCTGCTCATTTACACTTCGAGTAATCATTTAAAATTATGCAACACATGTGCAAAATTCTTTTTACTTACTTAGTGTCGTATTTTCTAAGAGTTAACACAATTTAAAGAGTGAATAATCATGTTTTATTTAGATTTTTTTCACTGAGGTATCTTTTGTTTGGATCTATTATTTTTATTTTCTTTGGTACGTGTTCTCTTTTTATTTTGTTGGTTTTAGAACATTTAAAAGTGTATATGGCTTGTTGGCCTAAAAAGTTCTGTGGTCCTGTTTTACAGATCCAGGTCATCAGCTTTGCCACTGAACATAATTGGGACTCCCTTGAAATATATGATGGTGGAGATATGACAGCACCACGTCTTGGGAGCTTTTCAGGTTAGGATATGCCATGATTTAAAGATACAATTTTATATATAAATATGTATGTGAGAGAATATGTCTTTATTTGCTCACACATATAGACAAGGACTATGTATTCCATCATTTCTGATACCATTATGAAATGTTCTTGGTTTTGGGAGGAGACTTCAGGTGGTGTAAACATGTCAATATTCAATTCAAAGAGATTTTCAGAAGAAAATATGACACTAAAATGTTTAACTTTGATTAGTGGAATTTAGTTGAGAATACTTTGAAAAAAATCCTTTCTTTTATCTTTCCTACCCCTCCCATGGAGGAGATACAGCTTTGACTTAACTTATCCTTATTAGCCTCCCTTTCTCATGAAAAAGATGAAGCATTCAATATTCATCCAAACTCACCCGACCTCACAGAACAAACCAAATTAATACAACTGGGATATAACAAAAACAGATAATTAGTTTTTTAAAATGTACATCAAGCACATACACTTTTTCTCCTTTTATATGAGACAATTTTTTATAGAAAAAGTGTGTTCTGCAAACCAAACCAAGAGAAAGGGATGAAGTCATAAATAATTACCCAGACTCATGATTACTGATCTGATTCTGGTGTAGCTAAAGCAGGTGGATTTTTGCCTCTCTGATGATTTCACAGACTTTTAAAGTATAGATGTATATTGGATTAGTAAGGAAATAAAAAATGAACTGAAAAACTTATTGATGAACACAGTGCCATAAGGTGTGGCATATCCCTTTGGTCAGTTAGGGTCAGCTGTCCTGGCCGTGTCCCCTCCCAGATTTTTGGCTACCCCCAGCCTCCTCACTAGTGAGATAATGTGAGAAGGCCATGATGCTGTGTAAGTGCTGCTCAGCAATACCTGAAACAACCCTGTGTTATCAATATGGTTTTGGTCACAAAACCAAAACACAGCACCATGCCAGCTACAGGGATTAACTCTATCCCAGCCAGACCAAGAGATTATAACATTTTATATTAAATGCTAATAACAAGGCTGTATGTTAAATTGGCAATAAGGAAAATTAAATTATGAAAATTAATTAACTTTTGGAAGTGAATTATGTGGCATATATATTGGATCCATTGGATAAAGAACAGATGAAATGATGCATTTAACAATATTCTATTCAACAATACTAAAGACTCAAAACATTTCCTTATTCCAAAAAATAAGTGTGCCATTTTGCTTTAGCTTAAAAGCCTTCCTGCTTTCCAGGGAAACTGAAAAAAATTTTTTATATTAGAAATATTTAATTAGAGATAAACTAGTGTGGATTTATTGTGGATTTGTCTCGTGTATAATGAACATCAGACCTAAAAGGAATAATTATTTTCTGCATGGGAAAGAATATGTAAAAAGGACATGAAATTTTCTGTTCTCAAAACTGAACCAATAATGTGACTGAATTCCAGGCATGATTTCATAAGTGGTAAAATTTCTCTTTTACTAAATTATGTATGAAACCATTGTCTTCTGATTCACTCTCTGTGGATTCCTCTGTCTTCTAAATATACATTCAAGAGGTAAAAGTCTACAATTACTAAGAACTGACTAAACTGTGCTAACTATGTCACAGAGTTGACTTGGAAAGGTGAATTCACTGAGTCTGTTTGGTTTTGGCGAGTCTGTTTCTTTTTGGCGATTCTGTAACTGCTTCCAAAATTCCTGGATGACTGGGATTACCTGTTTGAGCTCGTTGTGTGCTCAGTGCAACCCTCTTTATATAGCATTAGCTGCATGATGTGTAAAGCAGATCATTCCTTTGAACACATACACGCATATATATGTGTTTATAGAGAGAGAATAAAAATACAGTAGTCATTGAGGTTGACATCTAGAGAATCTACTCTTATGATGGGAGATAAATTTAGAAAGAAATTAGGTAAGAATGTGATTCATGCTCTATGTTTGTGCTAATCCAAGAAATGCTAAAAATGACCATTGATCTCCATTCTTGGTCTGGAAATTTCTTAGACAGGTACAAAGACTATCACACATTCACTGTAGTGTTCCCCTCTAGAATGAGATACCTTACTCTTTGTTGCCATTGCTGAAAGTTGAAAGGGACACAATCTTCTGTAACAATACTGTAATGGAACATTTAAGTAGAAAACCTGTCAGTCCTCATTCCTTTTTAAGGCTTTAGGGGAGGCATGCAGGCATTTACTGCCTTCTAGGAGAATTGCCTATTTTCCAGACTACAGATTCTTAATCAAAAGTTTAAGGAGTCTGTAAGACTCCAGTAGACTAACATGGTGTCTGTCTACATGAGCATTAGATATTTACCATGGAGATATCTACACTTAAGCTATCATCAATGATACCTGCTCCTGCCCTCTGAGTACCATTTCTCTCTATTGACAGTAAAGGAAGTCCCAAACAATTAGGACACTATGTCTGGTTACCACCCTGAAACATATCTTCCATGCTTCATATACCTAATCCCAGGAAAGGCAGAGGTTAGCAAGTGAACAACAGAATTCCTTTTGTAAGAAGGGGAACCTAGATGATATTGTCCAGCACTGTCCAGCTGCATCTTCAAAACTTCTAGTGATGGTGACTCTACCATGTCCCTTGGGTGGTTGCCGCAGGGCATGGTTGTTCCCACTGTAAAAATAGTCTTCCTAATGTTAAGATGAAACATTCCCCAGTGCATCTTGGACCTCTTGCCCCTTGTCTTCTCCTTGCGGCTCCCATTGAAGTGAGGAGCCCTTTAAATACTGGAATACTGTGATGAGGTCCCCTGCGAGCCTTCTTTTCTACAGAAAGAAGAGACCTAACTTCTTCAGTCTTTTCTCACAGGGTAGATTCTCCACCCTTTGATCATCTTCATGCTCCTCCTTTGGACCCTCTCCAGTGTGTCCTTGTCTTTCTTGCATTGTGGGGACCAGAATGGGGCACAATACTCCACATACGGCCTGACAGGTGCTGAGAAGAGCGACATGATCACTTCTATATCTCTTCTAGTAATGCCCCTCTGGATGCAGCTCAGGAATCTATTTGCCTTCTTTGCTGCAGCAGTGCACTGCTGACTCATGTTCAGCTTATCCACTGCAACAGTACCAGGTCCTTTCAGCAAGGTTGCTCCCCAGTCACACAAATCCTAGCCTGTAGCAGTCTCTTTTGCTTATTTTAACACACACACAGGGCTTTGCACTTGTCTCTGTAAAAGTTCATACTGTTTTTGCTAGTCTACTCTTTCAATCTCTCCAGGTCTCTCTTGACATGTCAGCCCCTCCACTCAGTTTAGTGTCACCAGCAAACTTGGCAAGGGTGCTTTCAATCACACTACCCAAATAATTTCTGAACATGTTGAAGCAGTGTGAGGACCAGTATCAGTCCCTGGGGGTTCCATTTGTGACAAATAGCCAGCCTGAATGATGCCATTGAACATGGCAATCATGAGAATTAAAAACTAGCCTCATTTATTTCCCACAGTACAATAGGATCTAACTTTTCCTCTTATTGAATATACCCTTTAAGGAAGTAAAAGACTGGTGTTAAATGTTACCAGATCCTACAAAGGAACATAACTGCCAGGTCAGTTTTGTTCATTAAAGAGTATAATAGTCATTATGAGCCGACATCCTCATTCTTACAGGACACCTTAAACATCCTGAAATGTATTTCGAATTCTATATGGATACTGTTGAGGAGAACAGTTGGTGCCAGTAGCTGTGTGAGCAGCTGCAGTTCAAGCTGCTCATGGAGCTCTGGCTGGTACAGCCTGAGGCAAGAGGCCTTGAACTGCCAACACCTTGCACAACAAAGGGCCCAGGGACCTGTGGCTCAGGTTGGTGAGAGGACACTCAGAGACACAGAGAGGAGCTGAGGACTTGGGAGAAAGAGACTTTTGTGAGTGGTGAGACTATGAAGGTATAAAAGCCCAGGGATTTCTTAGTTGGGATTCTCCTTGGAAGCACCAGCTTGAGTGGTTTTGGTGTAACTGCACTGTGAATAAATGGCTTTATGGAACGAGATATCCAAGACTCTGCTGCAGGAATAGGTGTGGAAACCTGGTCTGACTGTGCGAGTGGAGTGTGCAGGGAGTGAAACAGGGACCCATTCGATCACTGGAGCCGGCCGTTGTTGTTACGATCCGGTTTAAACTCAGAAAAGCAAAGAAGTCTCTGTGCATAAATTGGAAAGAACTTAGAAGGTTCAAATTATTCCCAGAAACGAGATTAAAACCAAATGAGGTTAGATGTTGATGCCAAAAAATGGATGTATTTTATTTAATAGCAAAAGAGGCAAAGAGAAGGGAAAAGAAAGAGAGAAAGAAATGGAAAAAAGAAGTGTGTATGGGGGGTGGGAGGGGACAGGGCGAGGTGACAGGGGTTAGGTGGAAGCAGATCACCCATCCCAGGGTCCCAGCGATGTCTCGTTGCTCCCCTCCATCTGACCTGCTGGTGGTGAGGGTCCCCTGTCACTGCCGTGACCACGCCACCACACGCCACCAAATGCCACAGAGTACAGAATCCCGTGGATTAATATACCCTGTGGGCCAGGTGGGAACACCCACGTGTCTCTCTTGTGGGGGCTGGCTTGACACTGTCCCTTGCAACACTGAGGGTCTGTTGCATCATCTCTGGTGCTCTGGTGCAGGGTCTGGGGACATCTTTGAGGAGGGCCCCTGTGATGGGCCATGTCACCCCCTTCTGCTGTGGATAAGCTTCCCCCACAGTGAGGACCCCTCAGCTGGGCTCCTCTGCACAGTGGAGGATGGGCAGTCACTGCACCTCTGACCAGAGGCATTTCCAACACACACCCAAAGCCTCTCCTCCCCCTCCCCTTTGGTGGAGGGTCTGTGTGAGCCTGGCATCTGATAGCCCTGGGGCTGTGGTCCTCATCTTGGAGGTGTTAAACCTGTGCTTTGTGACTGTCCCCAGCCCTGAGTTGTTACTTTATCTTATCTTCATCAGCAAGCAGTGTAAGACCTCAGTCAGGGCCCCATTCAGGGTGTGGTAGTCTTCTTTGCAGCTTTTGTAATACAGTTTTAGAAGTCCTTTAAGAAAATGTTTAAGTCATAAATCATAATATTTCAGTATCTGACAGCTGTGAAGGGGCTTAGGTCCCTGCAGGGAAAGTCTCTGGTGGTGGGAGTGTGACCACCCTGTCTGGATGGTCAGACTGGGAGATTTCCTTAACAGATAATATGAAAAGTCCTTCTTCCTGGAAGATGCTTCACTGTTTTCTGTACACCAGGGTAAATACTGTGTGATGTGAGTGCTCTGTACTGTCTGAATTTCGATACTTAGAGTTTCCATGTCAGACAGTAAACACCTTCCTTAAGGGCCAGCTTGTCATCTTTCAGCTCCTCTGTTCATATTAAGATTTTATTTAATTCAGTTTTAGATTAAAAGCATTTACCAGTTCTTAGTTTAGATTGTAGACTTAGGAAGGTAATTCTTTTCAGCATTTCTTTTTAAGCCCAAGTTTCAGGCTCATAGCTAGGCTGCTCACAGTTACTATAGAAACAGAAAATGCCCCACAGGAAATGAGAATATTTCTCATGCATCCACCATTGAAGTTCATTAGCTACTTGATACTGTCTTTGAGGGTAATCATAGAAAATGATGTTATTTTTTAGCCTCAGTAGATCTTCTAGCTTTAGACAGTAGAATATGAGTTACATGGTATCATGTGGTAATAAAATCAGTGTTTGTCAGACTTAGCAATTCCAGTGGCAAAGAATGTATCCAGGGTTAGTGATAAGCTTGTTGTGTAGCACACACAGTTTTATTATTAATATTTGAATTAGGAAAAGCTAATGTCTTTTTTTAAAAAAATGTATTGTACCTGCTTCTTCATTTCCTGCCATATCCTCTGAATTAGCATAAGTGGTTGAAATACTATTTTGGAAAGAAGATGTGGAGTACACAGAAAAAATCTGGACTGCTTTGTTCTGTACTGCTGGTTTTACAGAAATGTGGGGAAACAGGCAAATGGCAGTTGAGCTTATTCTCATAATCAAATCCTTTATTTATGTGATTTTTTTTTCTTTTCTGTTTACATCTCTTTTTTTTCTGTCCAAGTCAATAAGGTTTCCTCTAAATATGACGGGATCTTGTTTGATTGTACTTGCATAGCCTCTTATTGTTATGACTAGTAATCAAACTTTCTTGCAACTTAGGAGAAATCAAGGGAGAGCACAGCAGAATGTTTGAGATTCCCATGTATGTAATGAGAGGAAAATAAGCCTGTCTGATTCAGTCCTGATTATGATTTTCAATACAAAACTCTGATCAGCATGCTATAGTTTATTCCATAACTTTTATTTTTCCAGGTACAACTGTGCCAGCATTGCTAAATAGCACCTCCAATCAACTTTACCTTCATTTTCACTCTGACATTAGTGTGGCAGCAGCTGGTTTTCACCTGGAATACAAAAGTAAGATTCCTTGTTTCTTGAAACTTACCCAGAAAAAGTATGTACATAGAAAGGGAAACAGATATTTTACATTATTCTTTTTGCTTGTTTGTTGTTTTTTTTTTTTCTTTCCTGACTACCAAGCCTTGTACAAGTGGTATCTATTAAACTGACATTTTAAATGAAGTGACATTTGAAATTGCTGGAAAGCAGCTTTCACAAATTAGCAGCATCTAACAAATCAACCTGGCAATTCATGATAGCATTTTTAAAATGTGGGGTTTAATATTGGTGTGGAATTTCTTAATTTATTTCAGCTTAGTTCTGAAATTTAGTTGACAAAAATAAAGTAAGAGTTAATTTCCCTGCTTGGAAATAGATAAAAACCAGAGAAGATAACATTTTTTTTTCCTGTTTATATGTGCATATATTTATGCCTTGCAGTTCTTTCCTTTCCTTCAAATTATTTTCTCTCAACTAATTTCTGTAATTGCAAAAACCAACATTTTAATCCCAGAGCTACAAGAAAACACAGCAGTCATCTTGGTAAATCACTGGTGGTGATCTAAGAATTTTCATGGCAAAATCTGCTGTATATCAACTTTTTATATGTTTTATGAGAAACTTCATTATAAAATACAGAGGTGTGGATTATAAACATAGTGGATTACCTCACATAATCATATTTAATTCAAATGTATTTTATTATTACATCTCTCCAAAACTTAAAATGCAATAGAATAGTAAATTTGGTACATGTGTTTGCATTGCACATGATTTTAACTGGAAATAGATATTGCTAAGAATAATCTAGTATTTTAAAAGTAATATGATGAGTTGGCAGTCTGATGAGTGCTTTGATGAAGGTCACAAAGTAAATCCTTATAACTTTTGAATATGAGCATGCTCTCTTTTTTCAAAGGCCATTCAAGAATTTTCTTGACAATGGAGTTAGCTTTTCTATTTCATGGACTTCATAATTAATGTCTAAAAATGGTAATGTTGTTTTTAATATTTTAAAGAAGTACACATAAGTAAATAAACATGGATGATTTTTAATAAGTCCTATTTCAGATTGAGATAAAAAATTATAAAGAAAATATAAAGCTGCACAGAATTTTGAAAGACTAGATTATCAGCTCATATTATTAATCTGACTATAGGCACAAGACAGTCCTGTGTTTTCCTTTAATTCCCTGTACAGTTCAAGTATTTATATGCAAGTATGTTTTAGGGGTTATTTTAATACAATCATTCTAATGGCGATGTAGAATGAAAATATGAACGTTACTTCTGCAGGATTTTTTTTTAGAATCTACTATTTTGACAAAGTTCTCTTTCTTTTTTCATCTGGGGACTCCTCCTCCACAGTTGGTCAACTTGTTTTCCTCCTCCAGCCTTTCTCTTTTTCCTATAGTGAAGGTATAATTCCATATGAAGCGTGAAGAAGTACACATTTATTCTAGAAAGTCACACAATGAACATTTTAATTTTTTGTCTTTTACTGTATCAGTTTTATTATCCCTGTGACTCCTGAAAAAAACCCTGTTCTGTTAACAAATAAAATCACTTAGATTTATACTTTTGCTTGTCTCCTAATATCCAGTTTCAAAACTGTGCTCTGTTAAAGTGTCTATTGAACTTCAGTGGTGCTAATATTTCAAGGCCAGTGTTAGAAGTGCACCTCAGGACAGGTCAAGGTAGCAATGTTGAGCATTCAGAGCTCAGTTAGCTATTCTGTTAGTCTAGCAGGAAAGAAAAAATTTGTTTCTTATGTGGCTATATGGTATCTGCAGGGCTAGTAGGAGTACAGTATATCTCTGTGTGATCGAATACGGAAACTGAGCAAGATCCCACAGCAAGAATTTAAAGGTTTATATTGAGCAGTCACCTTTTCAGATCAAGAAAACAACAGAGAAAGAAATACTTTTCTGTGCAGATATTACTAGTATTTGATTATGAATTCTGAAGTCTCTGATCATTTGGTCACCTAATGTCTGAAGCAGCATCTGAAAAATAAATACCTTTGGTTCAGAAGTCAATCTAAAATTTGGAATAAAATGTCATTTTGCTAAGGGGTTGTCTTCATAAAAAACCACAAAGATATTCAACATGCAATGCTATGTTAGCACATCAGATACTTTTGATAAATGCAAAAGAAAAGAAAGGAGAACTAGATTAATAGTCACGGAATCATAGAATGTGCTGAGTTGTAAGGGACCCATCAGGATCATTGAATCCAACTCCTGGCCCTGTGCACCTGCATTGTTTGTTTTTCCCTTGATTATTTCTAGATAAAATGCTTTGCAGATGTAACTTTCAGGTGTAATATAAGAGGGTTCCGTTCAATTCTTTCGTCTTCTCACTGAAATTTGAATGTCTGAATAGTCGTAGTGGGGATCTTCAATATATACTTTTAAGGCTACTTTATTTAATAAGATGAACTAAGCAGCTCTAACAGGATTTGTATCAGCATTCTAATTACCAGGAAAAATGGTCAATCATTCTGGGTCAGTTTGTATTCAAACATTTTGTAGAAAGTAGTAGAACACTAAGATCAAATGTATAAAGGACACACCACTGTTGTGAGCCCAAAGACTCAGGATTAATGTGTGCATCAAAGGGGAAAGCAGGACTTGGATCCTGCTCGGATGTATATGGGATGTACCCAACTGATCATGATACTTAATGGTTTTCAGTTCTTGTTCAAAAAAATTTTAAAAACTAGCAAGTCCTCAGAGAACTAAAATTGATGGGCACACTTTTTATTTCATTTCCAAGTAGATCGTTTTTTTCCTACTATTTTTTATAGAAATTTGTTAGGTTTTCTGTGGCCCTGATTAAAATTTAATAATGGCTTTATTGGAAGTAATTTATAGTTGTGCTAATTTTAGTATTTGAGTAATGCTTCTATAAATCAAAATGTCCTTTTGTATATTTCCTGCTCTTTTATGGAATGGGAATGGATTTGTTTATGAAGGGATTTTTTTGAGTAATCAATTGCTGCCAGTCAAAACTAACAATAAAAATCCACAGTTGTTCTGATTTTTCATCAGATTTCTAGGAAACCCAGAGAAATCGTGGCATATTCTTATTTTACAAAACAAAACCCCAAAATAATAAAATTCATGGCTACCTACATGTATACAGCCATAGAGTTCTTTTCTCCTGCTACATGTATATCATTCCCAGTTAGCATTAACTGAAATTATACCTACTCATCAGAGGACACTGGAACTTTTAATAAGGTCTTAGATATAAGTATTCAGGAAAAGCAAAAGCTATCTGCCTTTGAAATTGTGAAAGCTGTACTAATTTTCATAAGGCAAAAATTTTTCAAATCCTCTTTTCATATTTCACCTTGTATTGGATCTTTTTTTTTTCCTTTCTTGTAATTGGGAACCAGATTTCTTGTTTGGTCCTAAAACATTTAAAACATTTCAAGAGAATTATTTAAGTAAATGAGCTTTGTTTTTAATCTTTGGGGGATGAATTGGATGGGACTCTGAGCAACCTGGTCTAGTGAAAAGTGTCCCTGCCCATGGCAATGGGGTTGGAACTAGATGATTGATCTTTAAGATCCCTTCCAAACTGAAACATTCTATGATTCTATGAAAGTATTACTTGAGTAGGAAGCATAGAGAAAGTTGCTGTGTACTCATTGTTCCTGGAGAAACAAGAATGATAAATTGTTAGAACAAAGAACACTAAAACCTTTCCTAAGCAAACACCCAGTAAGTGAGTGTTAGCCCTGAAACAGTTAATTTCTTAAATATAAAGTGACCACTTTAGTTTATATATTGTGGTGCCCAAAACTGCACACAGTACTCAAGGTGAGGCCATACCAGTGCAGAGCAGAGCAGGACAATCAACTCCTAAAAACAACATTAAGCTATTAAAAAGTTTCCAAAGGAAGGCCATGAGGATGGTGAAAGGCCTTGAGGTGAAGCCATATGAGGAACAGCTGAGGTCCCTTGGTCTGTTCAGCCTGGAGGAGACTGAGGAGAGACCTCATTGCAGTTACAGTTTCCTCATGAGGGGAAGAGGAGGGACATGCTCTGATCTCTCAGGTGACCAGTGACATAATCCAAGGAAATGGCCTGAAGTTGTGTGAGGGGAGATTTGAATTGGATATTAGGAAAAGGTTTTTCACCCAGAGGGTGTTTGGGCACTGAACAGGCTCCCCAAGAAAGTGGTCACAGCACCAAGCCTGATGGAGTTCAAAAAGTGTTTGGAGGATTCTCTCAGGCATGTGATGGGACTCTTGGGGTGTCCTGTGCAGGGCCAAGGGTTGCATTTGATGATCCTCTTGTGTCCCTTCCAACTCAGCATATTCTATGAGTCTATGATATAATTACTTCTTTAGTGAGAAGACAGTTAGGAATTAGAGTGAAGACAATTAGTTTTCCAACTATAGATATTAACAGAAGAATATACTTTCACAATAAGGAGCTGTTGACCACATCAAGTCCAAATTTGAAATTCAGCTCCTACATCAGCAGACTACAGTAGGGGTAGAAGACACAAAATGGACCTAATAGTGTTTCATCTAGCCTTACCTTTTACATACATTACAAATTAGAGTAGTAGGTGAAACTGCTCTAAACTAACCATTCCAGTATTCTGCAGAACCCTGACGTCCTTATATAAAAAGTCTTCATTACAGCATTAGGAAGTGAGAATTATTTTGGAACATTCCCTTCATCCCAGAAGAAATTCCAGGGAGCAACAGAGGAGAGTGTCTTTAAGTCACTACTAAATTATTTATTCACAATAAAAATTATGTCTCTACAAATTGCATATCATATTTTAGAATAAATGGATAATTCTTTCTACTTACAAAGATATTTTCACCAGTATAAATGCTATAAGCATGCCATGTTAGGGAAAACAACTTTACTTCAGTAAGATATATTTAGTTTGCTATCACTTGATCACATATCTTGTATTCCACAGTGTCTTGTTTTGAAGTAACTTTACAGAAATTCATAAATACCTTATAAAATCTTCAGCCACTGATGACACCTTATTCTAATCGTAAATATTTGCAGATAATGAAAATATTTTAATAAGATTTTTTTTATTTCTTGAAACATTTTCTTCCTTTTAACAATAGGTCTTTCTTTTGCCCTGTCCATTTGCAAGTTCTTTCTATGTATGTCTTTATTTTCATGGGAAGGATCTGGACAGTCTGCTCCTGCAAACCTAAGTCTATGTCTAATCTAGGCACTGCATAAGTTTCTTTCACAGCCTCCAAAAACACACAAGTCTTAAAGCGAATAATATAATTTTGTCATTTATTTTAGGATGTTTTTGTGTTAGACATCAAGAATGTAAGAGTTCAGTTACCCAAGCTGAGTGGTCTACTGAATTTGTATACTATGGTCAGATTGATGACTCAGAAGTTTTTCCCTTTGTTTATTTGTTATTTGCTTGTTTTGCTCTTTTGTTTGTTTGGTTTTTGGTTTTGTTTTGTTTTTCAAGTCAGATACACAAACTCAGTTTAAAAGAAATAATTGGTCAGTGCCTTAGAAAAATTTCATTCTGGTCACAACATAATTAATTGTAAGTATTGTTAAGGGCTACTGCGTGGTGTTTCTTGTTATTTCAGGACTGTAGGTTTTTAAATTGGTTGCAGCAACCTATGGTTAACAAAACAGTAAAATATGCAAGAGGTAACTGTAGAAAAGATGAGAATTAATAATTTAACTAATCCTTTATATGCATGTCATAGAATAAATACCAAATGTAATTA
The DNA here is from genome assembly GCF_965178545.1 of Coloeus monedula. Classification (NCBI taxonomy): domain Eukaryota; kingdom Metazoa; phylum Chordata; class Aves; order Passeriformes; family Corvidae; genus Coloeus; species Coloeus monedula. Next base: position 97,874,572 of record NC_138782.1, read on the forward strand.
TTTTCACAACCACCAGCAAGTCCTGAATCAAAGAGTGCTTTGTTTCATTCCTAATATGTACAATGGTAGGAAGAATAAATATTCCTGTTATTTGATTGTATTCCTTTTAATATAATGAACAAAGGAATCAACTATCCAAATGGTGTGTTTTAGGAATGTGACTGTTTAATTCAACTGCATTTGTGGCCAGTGATTTATAAGCTTGGTCTTGAAATCTCATTTATTAATTCAGTGGTAGTTTAGATATTTTCCTTAATATACAAATGAATGAAAAAATAAAAAGTCTGGAAATGGGTGTTTGCTCAGCATGCTGCTTGAATTTCTCAGCTGAAGTCAGGTTTGTTTTAGTAAAAGCTGAATATATGCTGAATATTGATATATAGGTTTAGGCCAAAAATGTCTGTAAGTATCTGTCTATGTATGTATGTATGTATGTATCTAGCTCTCTATCTACCTCTCTAAATTAAGGGATTAGAATTAATTTTCAGTAAAAATCTTGTTTTATGCAATCAATATTTTAATAGTGTCATCTAGCTCTATTACCTTGAATTAGCATATGTGGCACAGGTCAGCATCATTCGTTTTGTAAGCTTTTACCTTACTGCTGTACCAAGATGATGGAATATGTATGAGAACAAGCTTACTTTTAATCGCCATCTCCTTTTCTAAAGCCACTCTATCATATCTTTTCAAGTGTTAAAGGTTCTTGGCAGCTGAAAAGGATTCACTGCTAAGGGGGCTAGAGAACAATTGACTGTCTTTTGTAGTACTTCTCTATCATGAAGATCTCTAATAAATTCAAAGATAAGAATCAGACTAGCAGAGAAGAAAATATATTCTTCCAAGTAACATATTGTATTTATAGGTCCAGATTAAGATCTTTCATGCAATTTGATTTTCAATGTGGCTCTTCAGTGCAGTAGTCTTTTCTTTTTCCCTATGTTAAAGCAGGTGTGAATCATAAACATGCCATTTTTAATTTAGCAGGTCTTGATCCTGTCAGTGTATCTATGCAACTTACTAGCTGTTGACAAGAATCTGACCTCTCTGCAGTAACTCATTGAGATAAAGATTTTCTAGGCTGGTGTCTGAAGCATGAAGTTTTGAAAGGGACAGCTTGGATTTTGATATACACCATCACCAAAATGGAAAGAACAGCTTGATGCTTGTAATATAATAAAGTATAATACATTTCCGTTAGCTGCATAAGGGTGGGAGGAATTCGCAAAAGAAGGCCTGATAGCTTTTGGTCCAGCTGTCAAGAAATTCTTGGGTTGTCCAGTTCTGAGCTTTCTGAAATGGACACTAATGGGCATTCACATTGTCAGAATGTGCCAACAAGGATTTTCTTTCTGCCAGCAATGGCAGTTATGTTTGGACAGAATTTGAGATAAATGTAGACATGGATATAATTATGTAAGTAAGGCATATTTGTCTTATGCCACAGCAGGGCCAAGAAAGTGTTTAGCAAACAGTGAGTGGAAGAAGGTCAGGGAGAGGGTTATCACCCTTGAAACTGATGTGTTTTCTTCTGTACTGCATAGCAGAAGCTAAGCTCTGAAAAGCATGCACTTAAGAAATCCTTGTTCCTTTTTGTATTGCTTGGACTTAACATTTACCATGTTTTCCCTTTATTACTGACTGTTCACATACAATCTAGTTTAATAACGTATTTCAGAGTCTCTGAATATTTAAGTTTCCTAGTTTGTCCCCAGATACCGGAATTTGTTTGGTTTCTCTTGAGCATTCTTTTGATTTTTGAACCTGTTCTGACTAAACCAATTTTCTAAGTTAACTGGGCTAGTATTATGGAATGAATAGAATAACAGAGATTTGAGGATTCAGAATAATGTTTGATTTTGCTCTCAACTTTCTCTTTGCTTTTGGGAAGGTAATATTGCTTCTTAATATCAGGTTTATCAAAGTCAATTAGGAGTGGGTTTTGCATACTGTTTTATGACATTCTGATAGAATATTCTGTAATTTGCATCATCAGACCAAAGAAGTAGTGTATACAAAGTGTTCTGAAAACTGTAAGCATCTAGCAGAAAAAAGTTTTTTACCTAGTTATTAGATTCTGTTGAAGATAAATACATAGCATACTACGATATCTAACAGTTATATTAAAAGTTCATTTCAAGGTTTTTGATTGATCATAGTCTTTTTAAATTCTGTATGCTATTCGACCAGCAATGGAAAGAGCTATATTACAAGCACACTTATTAGTGTTGCTATGCAGCCACTATTATAACTGCTTCTGTAACTCAGAAAAATACGTAAAAGTAACTTTATTCATACAGATCTAAGCCTGTGGCCCTGATACTTTCAGCATACAGGAATTCTGAGTTCCAAAATGCAAATTCCTGATGACAAGAAGTGAACCTCAAATTTATATTCACAGAATTCAGCAAGTCCATTGATATCTATAAGCAATTTAGTTACTATGTCTTTGTTAGGTGCTTATTTATTTAATAACAGTGATCTTGGAGCATATCTTTTTAAATTTCATATCCTATTCAAGAGTGAGAAAGGTGAGAAATTGCAGAAATAAGCTTTGATTTGCTTAAGTTGCATCTGAACACTGGATTCGCAAATTAGTGATCAGCAGTTTATATGTGGTTCTTTGAATTACTGAGATGAGGCATTATGCTTCACTTAATGCTGAAGCAAGCAGTTTGTGTGGATGCATATCACAGCTATTTAGTACCTGTACTCAAAGGAATTTTCCAGACATGGATACATTTATGGTATTGTGGCATAAGACTGGTTGACCAAAGGAATTATACTATTCAACTTGCAGCAAAACCAAAACCATTGAAGTTAATGACAATATCTTGATGATTATTTGGAACATTACAGTTCCACATAGTGACCACACATGAAATTTCTAGTGGCCATGTAAAGTCACCATAGCATCATTTGAAAGTTGATTATATTGGTAGAATATAAAAATTTGTAAATTCTGTGAGAGAAATTCCTGAAAATCTTTAAAGCACATTTAGATATTTTCCAAAATTATAAATTCCAGTACACAAAAGAACTACTTTAGGGAGGCCCCATTGTTTGCAACTATTAAATAATTCTTTGTTTGCTAATTTGATTTTTTTTTAGTTTGATACCTCTTTCATCATTTGTTATGAAGACTGTACTTCATACCTTGACAGTTTTCACTCCGAATTAGAAAGGAGTTCATTATCTTCATTCCTGATAAAAGTCAAATGTAGTAAAACTCAAGGGCACAAGACAAACAAGGAACATACAAGACTATAGAACTTATTTCCAGGAAAGAAAAATATGGCACAGCAATCACAATTTCCTGTGAAAGTGTAAAAGCTATTTCAGACTTCCATGTGCTTTTTTAGGAATAATAAATTTACTTCAACTAAAACTTGAGCTGCAAAAGGCTGGAATTGTGTGAAGTATGAAACACAAAATTTTTATTTGTGCATTTAATATCTGTAAGGCATTTCTATTTGAGTGATGAAAATTAGATACATAAAGATTTAGGCCATAAAATTAAAACCTTGTCTGTATCAAAATGTGTGATCAACATTATCTGTAAGAAAATTGTATTTCCCTAGAAGGGGTAGGGTCTCAGCCAATAATATCAGATATTGTTTCATGATTAAGTATCTGGAACAACAGACTCTAAAATGTCACATATCAGAATAAAGCCAAATATCATGTAATTTCTATATTAAACACAGTTCAGTTGCAGTTACTGTCACCACACAGGTTAGATTTCATAGGAAGACAATGAGAATAATAGGTTTTTTTTTTCAGACAACTGAGTTGAAGGATGCACAGGATCAAATTCAGAGAAGTATCATGTTCCTCTGATTTTTGGGGAATTTTGTGCTAATAAATTCTCAAAATCTCTTCTCACACATTGTGAAAATAATTTCCATTCTTATTTGGCTTCTAAATGACATATTTTAATAAACTATAACAGCTACATATTTATGTTTCAGTAGTAATTTTCTCGAATAAATAAGTAAATTCAAAATTAAGATTATATTTTAGATTGATTTTTGAGTTCAAAAAAAGTTCTTAACATTATAAGGGGAATGAGATTCTGTTCTCAGACCATGAACTTGCAAACAAATTCTTCTGGTTCTTCTGTTTGCAAAGAAAATCTTAAAACACAGAATTACTTAATCTAATCTCCACTTTCTCAACTGTCTTGTTCATTTGGAGTATTTTCACTTAGTATGCAAAGTTGATATTTAATTTTCAGTAGTGCAGACTAACAAACTCCTTAGGTGATCAAAAAAGGGAAAAAAAAGTGATATGCACTTGACAAAAAGCAGAAGTTTGTACTTTAGCTTGTCAAATTTAGGTGAAAAAATTTGAGAAATTACTAATCATGGAGAATCTTGGTGAAACCAATCTTTTGTTTTCTCACACCTGGCTTAAAAATAATTAAGAACAGACTATCCAGTCACACCTATGCAAAGATTTAGTTTTGGGCTAAGAGTACTAAATTTCAATGTCTAAACTTCTTTATAGTCTGTGGAGTGGCCTAAGAATAAGGAACCACCAAAATATTCTGCTCATTTATTGTTGAAAAGAGAGACTATGCATAAAGTGTATTCCCTCTTTCTCCCTCCACTTCCTTCACAAGGATAAGAAATTATTAAAAAGCCCTAACAAAGAGAAACAAGCAAACAATAAAACCCAGGCTTTTTAACAAACTAACATCAGAATGCTGTTTTGGAGACTATAAAACTGTATAGTGTGTCATAGCAATGTGACCTAGTAACAGGTATAGTCACAGTGTATAGTCTTTGTGCTTCAGTCATATCACTTGTATTCTGTAGAACAGTTCTGAAAACTTCTGTGTTTTAAACAAAATTTCAGTTTATTGTTGAAAGGAATTTTTAATTAATGTTTTCTTAAAAACCCATAATTCTATGGAAAGAGTTCATTAAGGCACTATCAATATCAATGAAGAATATCAATGAAGACCTGCATACCTATGTTTTTTCAATCTTTGTCTTTACTTTTTCCAGCTGTAGGCCTTGCTGCCTGTCCAGAACCAGTAATTCCTAGCAATGGGATGAAATCAGGAGATAGATATATGGTGAATGATGTTTTGTCATTTCAGTGTGAGCCAGGATATACATTACAGGTATTTCTTTCTTTCTTTTTTTCTTTGAATAATGCACTGTGGACTAATTGCAATAAAATGCCAAGAGACCTGCCCAAAATGTATTCTAATAAAGAGTCTGTATCGTGTACATAGAGATGATTTAAGTAGAGCCTATGCAAGTGCTCCCAAATTATAAAGCTACAGATGTGTGGCATTTCTGGGCCCCAGAGAATCTGGGCTGGCAAATCTTGTCTTAGATCAACATACCATTGAGCAGTAAAGGCCATCAAAATGGACATTGAAATAACATGGATAAAATGTTTTCTCTAGAAAATTGTTATAGTGCTATCCTGTAGAGTACTGTGTTTTTCCTTTTGGGAGATTGATTTATCTAGGTGAAATTTTAATGTAGAAATACATTGTGGGATTTTGTCCTCTGCTCAGGAATTGTAGAATTGTTTCTAAAGCAAATTTTTTTCATGCTAAATCTGCTCTTACAAATCTTTCAGGGAAAGGTATTAGAAATTAGTTCACTGATTGGGGATGTTCACATACTGGTTTAGTTTCCCATGGTAGACATATGATTGAGCTGCTCTTTGTAAATGTTTCAGCACACTGTAAATCTAAGACTAAAAGCTTTTTTTCTTTCCTCACTAGTTTCTCTAATTTGTTTATATATAATCCACCACTTGTAAAATACATTGAGAACACCTGAGTTCAGAATTATTCGGTTGGTAGTAGGTCCCACTCAAGACAGTGTAAAATCCATATCAGAGAAAGCAAAGCATCACAACTTCTCCTTACAAGGATGAAGTTGCCCATCTGAGAACTGCCAATTGAGTGTTCTCTCAACATATATACGATATTTCTTTGGTCTCTATATTTCTTACCATTGTACTAAAATACTGCCAGGATTCAGACTAAGCATCTTACCCCTTAGGCTGGCTGTGGGAACACCTGCACATGAAAAGTCTCTCTAGGTAACCAGGAATATGCATACCTTTTCAGTCATGTATGGCAGGTATAGGTCAAGTATTTAACTAATTCATTCTCTTTACTTGTATTACATGACTTGAAACAACCTGCATCAGGAGCATTCCATATCCATAGCAAAAATATTTTGTTATACTAGTATTCTGCTAATTAGAAAAGATTCAAGACTTGAGCACAACAAAGCCTATTCTCTATCCACCCTGAGCACTCATTGCTTCTTTAACAGTTTGAGGGTTGCTTAAAAGCCAGCTGATTGTTCATATACGAACTACTTACATTATTTTTCTTTCAAAATTAATATTATTTTGAAAATACATTATGGTATAAACCCTTTAACTTTTGGTGTTTTAAACTTTATTTTCTCTATTTCATCTTTCCCTTTCAGTATCCTTTGTAGGTAGCATGCCAGTAAGAAAATGAGAGATTTGATAACATTTTTATGACATGGTCCCTTCAGAAGGACTATCTGTCATTAAAACTTGGCTCCAAAATAGATTCAGACTTTCATTTAAAGACTGCTGTTGAGCCATTAACAGTTTTCTATTTCAAAGTAGTAGTAAACTAAATAAATTATGAAAGGACATATTATGTGGCTATACCGATGATGCTATAGCTGAGGCAAAGATATGGGAGCTGAAATTTCATCCTCAGCACTGTTTATTTGTTGGAATGGAGTGCTGACATGGTTTTGGCCAAGCTGAAATATAACAGTTCGGTAATTATCACAAGTCAGAGACAGGCAGTTTGCATCATGGCATTTCTTTTGCAGATGAATTCAGAAGGTAAAAGTTGAGGAGGTGTATATACAAAACATTGTACATTTGCACTCAAGGCTAGAAAACAAGCCCACACACTTCCCCTAGTATATATGTAGCTTATATGTTCTTTTAGGGCTTTTTTGCATGCATTAAGCTAAATTTAGCATTATTCATCTGTAGACTCAGGACAGTCTATTTCAATGCAGAGTCTATCTGGAAGTCAGCCTGTAAGAAACTTGGTTACACAACAATAAATATAATTGTATGTTAAGAGTTGTGTGCAATTTTTTATATATTTTTATTCAGTTCCACTTTATGGTGAAAGGATCAGAATCTGCTGGTAGAGCTGTTATATAATTGCTGTTCATATAATTGCCAAGAAGTGTTTGTTTAGTGCCTTGTTGCCGTGATCCAGGTCACTACTTCTGAGCTGTTATGACTAAAATACATATAGGTGAACATCTGATTTTTGGCTAAGCTTATAGCAGTGATCTGATGGAAAAAAAAGTGAAAAACTAACCCTATACTAATGTTTTCCTATTGAGTTGGAATAATGTATAATCCAATTTATTTAATCTAAAAAACAGCCATCTAATCTCAATCAGCTGTTAGACTTTCATTGTGATACTAGAGATAAACAGCCGTACACTTCCAAGTGTATTAATTCTAAGATTTTCTGTTAGAATAGGAACTTTACTCTTAAAGTATTGTCCTTCTTCACTGATATCAAAAGGTTAACACAGGTACCTAATTTTAAACTGCTTAGATTTAGTGGTGTGACCTCTACTTATATTGCCCATCATATTGCAGACTCTTTTATCCCTACCTTTTTCAACAAGGAAACATCTAAATTTTGCATAGGGAAAAAAAGGGCATCATTATTGTGTCTTTACTTACATGGATTAGAAATGGATACGTGCTCAAGCACCATCAAGTATTCTGTCCGTACTTAAAATAGTACTGGTGAAATATTGATGTGGACTGATAACAGTAGAATTTGATTACTTCAGAAATGGTTGGAATAAGTACAGGAAACCTTTTGAAGATCCACATTGTTAACCCTGGCTTGATGTTTTAGATCTACTCTTACTTACAAAATGATCAGAAATGTGAGTTCATAAATACAGTATTAGTATAACATAATGATTCATTTGTGAAGAAGAGATCTGCACACAAAAAAACCTCTCATCTGTATTAATGCTAAATTTCAATGCACTGCGTATATCACTATCACAAAACCGTATAATGTCTTTTGTCTATATGCAGGTCTTATCTGTAGCCCTTTAATATGACTAACTGCACTTTTTTTATATAATTACACGGATTCTATCATTAAATACTTTCTTAAAATTTCACAGCATATTGTTCCTTAACTGTATATATTCCAACCATAAACCTCTTTTTCCATACATCTAAAAATCTAACACTAGCTGTGGAAGCTGACATATATAAAAACTAGTTTCATGAGCTTGTTCAAAGTGTAAAACAAAAGACCTTCAATATCCAAATTCAATAGAAAAGAGTTTGAACCTTTTCAAAATATTGATGAGAATTGCTATGCTGTATGGACTCTGCTGTAAGAAAGTGCATACATATCTATATATATAGCATGTTACTCATGCTATATATATAGACAGGACAAGTAAAAATGGGTCCAAATTAAAAAGAAATAGTAATGAAAATAAGGTTCTATGAGTCACAGTATGTTTGCTATTCAACAAATATAGACCAGCATAACTTTTCAGAATCTTTTTTTTTTTTTTCACTCTAGCTGTGAATTTATCCTCAGTCTTTAAAGAACATATTCACAGCTAGCAATAACAATCAGGTGTGGATTAGTTTATAATTGAGACTTACCAGAAAAGTCATAGAGCTCAAACTGCTACCTGGAGATGCATAAGAAAGGTAATTGCTAGCTGTAGGATTAAGTGTCTCCCCACAGGAGGGAACTTTAAAAGACTGAAATCAGAGTGTGCTCTTGTTGGAAAGAGGCTTGAAGCTAGAGGAATCATTTAATTTTATTTTTCAAAAGATCTTTTATGGCTATTTTACGTTTTTCCTGACTGGGGTAGTTAAATTATGGCTTCCCCCTTGACTCACATCAGAGACATGCAATCACAGAAAACTAGGAAAAGAGAATAAACTAAAAGAGTGCAATCATGGAAGACTAGAAAGAGGGAGTGAAAGAGGGTTTAAAACAGGGAATATTGCATTAATTAAATTATTCAAAACCTCATCCATTTTTCAAGTAACTAAGGTGACACAGTAGGTGCATGCACATTTTTTCCTTTAAAAAGGTTGCTTTTAAGGAAAATATTTTTATTGAATTATCAATTTGTATTGTTTTTAGAAGAAAAAGTCTAATTCATTTTTCATTATTTTAGTGAAAACTGATCCTTTTTTTTCCTTCCAAGTAATTTTCTGGATGTATTTCAGTTTGGCATTCAGAAGATGATTGCCTAAATATACTTTACTAAATGATTAATTAAAGTAGTTTTATCCCATGCAATTCTATATGAACTTTATTCAAGGTTGTGTGTAAACATTCCAGATGATGTGAAAGAAATGTCATCAAATTGATTTTTTTTTTTATTGCAGTTTACCTATTCATTCTTTTTCTTATTTTTATGAGATTATGATTGCTATGGAAAAGTAATATTTAAATAAATCTTCATATTATATTGATAAGATGTGCTGGCTTACTAAATTTTAGACTCTTAATATACTCCACAAAAAGAAACTAGGGATGTTAAGTGACTTGCTCCAGTTTATATATCCAAATGATTAAAGCAGAAAATAAACCTTGTTCTCAGTCCCGTGTCTCAATCTTTGTATCAGTTGCTCTCACTCTTGCCAGTTTATTCAGCTTTTGCATTTCAGCAGCAGAATACATAACCTGAGTACCTCAAGGGACAGAATTGGCAAAAAAAGACTTTTTGTGCTACTGTTTTCAGTTTGAACTGTTCCTAGGAAAAATGAAGATGGGAGCATTTTGGCCCTAGGCAGTCACCCTGAAGTATGTGGGATTAGACTTTGCAAGTTATAGACATGTCTTAATTCCTGCCATCACATGAGTCTGCTTGGTTCTTGTGATTTTTCTTAAAAATAGGCAGATTAAATTATTCTCGACAGCTAAATAAAGAGGCACTTGTATTCCTACAGCTGTCTGCCAAGATGTTGCATGTATGCAGTGGGTCATATTGTGAGGCCATGTGAGAGGTCAAGGCCTGCTGCTATTTGTTGATGACAGTCTTGGCATGGTCCACATTGAATATCTGTAGCAAGTAGATGTGGAACAAATTCCTCTCTGTGTCTGTACTACTCACGCAGAGCAATGGTTGATTTACTCTGGATTGCAGCCTAAAAATCAACCATGCTTGCACTATGGATGGAATACATTGGAATTGAAACAGGGAGTGAACTAATTAGACTATATGAATGCACACAGTTAACTGCTTCTGTCTTATAACCATACATTTAAGAAGTTTTCAAGTTACCAGAGGAGAGGTGTTTGAGAATATTTATGCAATAGAAGAATAAGAACATGAAACCTGAACTATTTGAAAATAGTTTCATTCAAGTAATTATTATGTAGTTCGCTGATTAGATTATCCAGGAGGTCCTCTGTAGCTCTGTTTTTCAGAAAAGTCCCATAAATAAATATCTGTAATCTGATTTTTTGCCCTTTCCAAACAGGGCCGTTCTCATATTTCTTGTATGCCAGGAACAGTTCGACGCTGGAACTATCCATCTCCTCTCTGCATTGGTATGGAAACTTGTTTTCAGTGTTCTGACCATCAGTCACAAGAAACTCCTGACCTTGTCATGTCTATTGTTCCTCAACTTAATTCTGCTTCATTCAAAACTTTTTTGAGTTTCCATTTGTATCTATGAAATATGGAAAAAAAAAGATTTTTTTTGTCTATATATAGTGAAATGCTATTTAAAAAAAATATCGTGAGAGTGAGCAAAGGAGGAAACCCATATGTTAACCATTGTTTAGCTTGTCCTGAATACTCTGCTTTGAATCAGGCTGAATCTTCTTTATAAAGGAGAGGACATTAACAGATTCCTTTTGCAGCATGCTCAGCTTGGAAAACCTAGGACCCAGGCAGGTCATGCAGGGCACCTAGGAGATTTCCTAAAGAAGCGGTAGTGAAGAGCAGCTCTGAAGCCCAGCCTTCAGGGGTGGTGGAATGAAAAGGAGTTCTAGGGATCCAGAAAAGGCTGGCTCTTTTCATCTGAGAAAGCTGTTAAATTATGCTGAGTTAAAAGTAAAGATAAAAAGCATTTTCCTTTTAAGAACATTTAGATCTTAGCCAAACAGATCTGAGTTTTGTGTGTGTAGAAAATAATCTTCTGTAGTATTGTTTCTTAATTAGACAAAATTTAAGAGAGTCAAGATTCTGCTGTATTTTGTATGCTTATTTCAAGAAAAAGCAGGAATTGAGGGGTGAGAAGCACAGGTCCATCATAATGTTCTGTCACTTCAGCTTTGAAATACATTATTCAGTGAATGCTTTTAATTTTAATATTCAATCAGCAAAAGCTGTTCCTACTAGTTTCATATCTAAGAGGAATTCAAAATATTGGGATGATATTGAACAACACTAATGTGAAATGGTTTTAGAGATTCCTTGTCAAGTTGAGCCCATATATTATTTTGTATTGTCAACTTCTACAGAAGCAATCACTTCTGATTGATATGAAAGCAGTGCATTTCCTTCAAATCAGTTTTAGAAATGGAAAACTTATTCAAGGAGGGGTGTTTTGGGCTTTGGGCACTTTTGTTGTTTCTTTTCTTTTTGTTTCACCCTTATGTTTCACCTTGCATACTAAATATAGTTCCTTTTTGCAAACTTTGAACTCATTGAATTATGATATCCCGGGAGCTAAATACCCCTAAGAGAAAAAACAAACCCTTAAAATATGATCCTCGCTTTTCTCTCGTCTCTAACACTTAAAATATTGATTTCTATAGAATGCAAGCCAAAATCAGTACAATTATTACAACAGAGAGTAACACAATGTCACAATTGTGTTATCAGATCATGTATTAATGTAATGCCTGGCATGCAGACTCACAGGCCTTAAAGTAATGATTCCTCAAATAATAAATATAAATTACAGCATTCTAATTTGATTTCTTGAAATTATTCTTACTTCATATTACTGTCCTAGCATATGTGTAAGCTCAGCCACTTTTTTGCAGGTTGCTTCAAGTATTTACAGCTTAGCTTTATGTCATCCTAAGTGATGCAAATGGGTTTTCAATATCCAGACATATTAATTTGCTGAATAGAAGCATACCAATTGAAAGCAAAGAACACTTCTGTTATGCAGCAAGTCTATCCTCTTTCTGAATTGAAGCAAAAACTCTGGTGGGGTTTTTGTTTGCTTCTTTGTTTTTAAATTCAATTGTAGTTTTGGTTATATTGAGTAATGGATCTGCTGCATCATTATTTGGGATCATAATTCAGTTTAATTTCAGATTTGTTCCTCTGATTGTGAAACATATCTCAACATATCACCCAACATTTTTAACAGTAACTACCAAGCTGAGGCAATGGGTTGCCTGGTCTGTATGTGCAATTACACATTTGTAGTTATATTACAGGGAACATATCACCTTACACAAAGATTTTGATCTCAATCAAATCCTTTTTTTTCCTCCTTCATGATGAGTTTTTTGACTGTGATAAATTTCACTGCTTTTGGGTCATGGGAATAAAATGGAAAATCCATTTTGAATTAAACATATGTCAAATATTAAGAAATAATAAAAGATACAGTGATTTTCTTTTTGTTTTTAATAGCTAAATGTGGTGGAACACTGACAAACATGGCTGGTGTGATCCTGAGCCCAGGTTTTCCTGGAAATTACCCTAGTAACTTAGATTGTACATGGAAAATTTTATTGCCTATTGGATATGGTAAGTAAATTTATATTGGAAAAGCAATTATTTGTAATCATCAGACTGAAATATATATATGAGTATTATGGTTTCCAATATGAAGTAGATTTTATCCAGTGAATGTATTGTGAACCCTTACATAATTATTTGCTATCTTTGAAATGAAACTGGTTGTCAATTTTTAAATGTGACTTTGTCAAAGCAACTTGTTATTAACTCATGCTGTCTCAGAAACTGATTTCAAAGCAAGTGAAATCTGTGGCATGAAGATATATCAGATGAAATAAATAATGTGACTTCTAAATTAAATTTCTAAATTTTGTTCTCCAAGTGATGTTTTAACAGTAATTTATGTTCTATAAAAATAGACAAAGCCTCACTTTTAGAACTATGAATTTGGTTAAAAGCATTCTCAAAATGTGTTCCAAATCCTAGATTACAGTTGCCAACTTAGAATCTTTCTAGGTTTACATTAAAACTATTGTCATACAGAAAATATCTTCACAAATAAGTAATAACTATGTTGAAAAGGTAATGATAATAATAAGAGATCTCTAAGTTTGTGTGTAAAACACAGTCTTCTATCATTATCAGAATTGAAATAGGAATAAGTTTTCTTGCTGTGAAACTTCATGTCCCATACTATAAATTCAATGCCAATGCTCAATAAGAAAATTAATTTTAAAAACTTGTTACAAAATTCCCTATTATTCTCCAAGGAAATTAGTTTATTTTTTATTTTCTCCATTCGCATTCATAAGAGGGATTTTTGTAGTGAGATGTACTACTTTCATAGTATTTTACTAAGTTAATATGTAGAAATACTTTGCTGCTGTTTAGAATAGTGTCCTTTATCAGTGAACACCTGGTAAAACTGATCCATCATAGTTATGGATAGCCTTAGTAGCCTTAGATATCCTTATAGATGTAGGAGAACCAAGACAGAACATCCTTTGCTAGTTTTGATATTCCCCAGCTACATTTTCAGGAAACAAAAATGATAAGCAATGTCATCCTACTTAGGTTATTACAATACTGCCTTTGAAAAACAGTCCTTTGTATTTCTCAGAGTTGCTCTTTTTCTTTAAGCTTTTTCAAGTAGAAAATGTTTCATGAATTAATTGCACAAGAGCATCTTGTATCTTTTTATTATTTTTCTCACTTTTCTGAAAGTCTCTGGTGGTGGTAATTCTATAAGTAGAAAAGACAATAGTTTTATTTAGTAAGGGTTTTAACAGGTAAAAGGTATTCATAGCACTGATCTATCATTGTCTTCAAAAATACTACAAAAGACATTTTTTACCATCAAGTCCCTACAGCAATATTTTTCCCCAAGTATTTGTTAAATAATCCACATATAATATCTTTATATGAGGTTTAAAATTGCAATCGATGTGATCTTTCACAATGTACTCCTACTGAAACATCTTGGATATTATTTTAATTAAAAGTATAAGCTTGTCTACTGAAAAGCTGCTTGTATACTTGCATTCTATTGTATCGAAACAACTGTGTGCTTAAACAAAGTCTAACAATAAAATTGTGGGAGCTAAATGTGTCCCAAAATGTAGCGCTCTCTTCATTACATGAAAATACATCAGTCACGTAAAAGAAGACACTACTAAAATCCAAATATTTTAAAATAAAAAAATATATTTTTTCAAGTGAGTTGTTGTGATTTTGAAATTTTCTCGGGTAGCTGTTAATTAATTAACATTTCTAAAAACAATTAGCTCAGCTTGGAATTTTCTTTATTCAGAGTACCTTCAAGTGAGAGAGGAAGTGCTGTTGAGATTAGAGCAGGAAGTAATATAATTATAGTTTGACCAGATAATGATTTATTTCCTGTAGCTATCAGTTTTATTCCATGTAATTTTATGTAAGAAATAGTTTAGTGTAGAAAAATTTTTCTTTGACATATCAAATTGACATTTGCAAATTGTATAAACTTGGACTTAAGGCTTGAGGGGACACATACAGTGTGTTCTCTAATTGAAATTAGCATGTTTCAAACTACTTTAAGTAGGTTTGGGGTTTTTTTTAATTACCTTTAAACCTATTTTTTGACTTTTAAAACACAAAGCCTTTCTATACTGAATATATACAAATGGACATAGAAATTCCTTCTCAGGAATTAAATTAGAATGATTCAGTTTTAAAGGTACTCCATGGCTCATCAGAGACTATTTCATAACAGTACTTTTATTTAAATACCTAAACAATTATTCGGGCTCTATATAAATATGCCAAATTTGATTATCTGCTTGTAACTTTCACAATTTAGGTATAACGTTAAGTGGCTGCTCAATTCTTTATCATTTCTATGGTGTTGACATCCAGTCTCTGTTGGAAATCACTAGCCATGATACTGAAGTCAAGATGTTTCCAGGCTGCTTGGTGTCCTTACCTCATCTCAGATCCCAAGAGTATTGTAAAATTAGTGACTTCATTCAAGTCAGACTAACCAGATCCGACATCATACAGTGATGGTTGATATTGTGACTCTGATATGTTTGCTGTGTACCTCTCTCTATAGATAGCATTGTGTTAAGTGTTCTTATTCAGCAGCCAAAATACTTGATTTCATACCTCCCACTTTTCATAGGTCAGAGAAGGTACTAGAACTAAATAGCCCATATTTTTACAAGTGTTCTATAAAACCCAGTTTATTTGGTATCTTATTTAATTCCTCTTGTAGAAAAAAAAATTCTTTTTTATACAATTGATTCAATCTTAAACCACAGAGGTGAAGAAATCAGTTATAAACAAGACTGAGTGAATTACCCTGGTAATCTATTACCATGGTAATTAGTCTATAATGGTCTCTTCTGGAATGAAGAATATGTCTCTACTGCTAAGTAAGAATGTCAAGCAGAGTTAAGGCATTGAATATTTCACACTGCTTTGTTGGCTCATTCAGTAACTCTGTTTTATTCTATTACAGCTGGTTCTTCACCTTCTACTAGAGCAAAATTAGGCTCAAAAAGTGCAGTTGCAAGTTACTTGGTACTAGGCTTCCAAACCAGGGATTCATTCCTCACTTCTGTTTTGATATGATACATAGGCATGGTTTAAGACTGGATTTCAAGTCCTTAGTCCACATGAAGTAGTGCCAGAACTTCAAAACAGTTCTTCCCATGAGATTATAATTCCAACTGTTCAGCATTTTTTGAATGCTTAAAGGCCTTGTTCAGGCACTTGATTCCCAGAGAGGGTTTGTGGTAAATTCTCTGCAGTTAGCACCTTTAACCAGTCTGTAGTTTGGTGCATCTTATAGGGCTGCATACAGGGTAAAATGGCTCCGAAGGCACACTGGCCCAAGTTAGAGGGAAAAGGAGACAAATATAGGTGACAAGGGGCAGGACAAACAAAGTAGAGTAGATAGCTGGAACTAGGTAGGTAAACTTCTGCCTCTGACATGTCACTCTGTTAGTAACCTTCCTGGGTGCTGAGCTGATCCTGAGCCTCTGTGAGAGGCCTTGGCCCAGCTACAGGGATGCACTTGGGATGGCAGAGTCCCAGCCATGCCTGGCACAGCAGGATTTATGATTTGCCCCTCCCTTGAGTCTTTCTGTTGACTAGTTTAGGAATATGAAAAATCCCTGGTGTTGACTTTGTGACTTTATGGCTTACTTTCATTTGTCCCTTCATGTGTGGTTATGATATTTACTGGTAACCAAAAAAATTGGAAACTATAACTCTTATAATACTTTGCAGCTATTTCTTTAACTTAAGCATCCCATTTTGAATAGTGACTAAAATATAAGCATAGTGCCTGTAACAACTAGTATATTTTTTTAAAATTTACATGCTGTAGTATTAAGCAACATGAGTTATAAAATTTTTCTTTCTTTCTCAATGCTGCAGGTGCACACATTCAGTTTCTGAATTTCTCTACTGAAGCAAATCATGATTTCCTTGAAATTCAGAATGGGCCTCACCACACCAGTTCTATGATCGGCCAGTTTAGTGGAACGGAACTCCCATCACCCTTGCTAAGTACTACTCATGAAACACTTGTCCATTTTTATAGTGATCACTCAGAAAACAGGCAAGGATTTAAGTTGACATACCAAGGTAAGTACAAACTAGCACAATGATCTTTATGGTTAGAAAGGAAAAATAAAATTTTAATTGTTTTTTATTATTATTTTAGAAGATATATTTGGCATATACTATATACCATTTTAAAATCTGTGGATTGTTCAATAAATAGGTTGGAATTTTTAAAATTGAAATTGTGTTGAATTGGAATCTTTGTTCTATTGCTGTAAAAGCCTGAAAATAAGGTGATGTTATTTGCCAAGTCACATAGCTGATAACCCTTCCCATCCCATTAAGTTGTACTGTTACCGAACCTTACTACTAATATTCACTGCCTTGTTTTCCCATTTATATAATCTTTTTATGTTTATTACAATGGTAGAAGTTATTTTAAATATGCAGATGAGAAGTTTAGTAATTTGTATGTTATGTATTTGCAGTCTAGACTTCTGTGAAAATTACCCAGAAATGAAAAAATGCCAGATAACACATTCTATATCTATTTTCAAACACATACAATCAGTATTTAAAAATGTGAACTTCTTTTGGTCTCTTACTGTTGGCTTTTTCATCATCTTCATTGTTTGTTTGTTTATTTGTTTGTTTTCCCATTGGTGACAATAAAACATCATTAGTTTGTGCATATTTTTGAACTGTTAAAATAGTCTTGCTGTCAACTGTTGAGCCCCATTGCAGGATCTGAACAGTTTAACAAAATTTAGTGGCTGGTTTAATTCTCAGATATCTGTAAGGGAATTCATGCCACCTTATTCTAGGATCTTAATTTGGGTAACTTGGTTATATGTTGTGGTTTAATACCAGTGGGCAGTTAAACACCACACAACTACTCACTCACCTCCTGCCCACTCCAGTGGGATGGGGGAAGAGGAAAGGAATACTAAAAGCAAGAAAGCTTCGGGGCCAAGACAAAAAACATTGTTTAATAAGTGAAGGATAAGGTGAAGAAGAGAGAGAGAAAACAAAAGTGATTTAAAGGCAGCTACTCACCACCTCCCACAGGCATATTGATGCACAGCCAAATATGGCTAATGTCCCTAGTCCCCCTCTTTTCCCTTTTGTTCCTGAGCACAACTTCATGTGGTATGGAAGATCTCTTGTTAGTTCAGGTCATCTGCCTGGTTGTGTCCTGACCCAACCTATTGTACAATCCCAATTTATTTACTGGGAGAGCACAGTGGGAGATAGAGATGACCTCGATGTTGTTCAGCAAAAGCCAGAACACTAGTGTGTTATCAGTATTATTTTGGCCACAAACCTAAGACACAGCACCATATGAGCTGCTATGAAGACAGCGAACTCTATAATTTCCAGGCCCAGTGCAGCACTTATTTGCATACACACATATGTATACATTTAGAGTTAGATCATATCTATGGAGTCAATGGACAGAGAGGAAGACTCTCAACACCTGAATTAGGCTAATAAAGCATGCCCACAGAGAAGTCATGACTCTGTTGTCTGTAGAATTTTGTTCTATCACATAGTCTCATAAGTATGGAATATCTTCACATCATACCTACCTACTATTAGTTTTCCTCTGAGCAGTCAAAAATGATTGTGATTGGCAAGTTACAGAAATGACAAAGAAGTAAAATACAAAGTCATGTGATATATTTTCGATATATTCTCCAGTACTCTTTTTTCTGGTTCTAATTAGAGTGTTTTTCCTTGCTATAACAGGGTCTTCCTGACTAACAGCATTTTCTGTGCTGAAACTAGTAGTTAAATCTTACGTTGTTTGTAGACTGTATAGCATGTTCTTCTAGAGGCAGTGTTGTAGCTTACTCAACAAGTGCATGGTTTTATTGCTCTTTTCTTCTATTCTTCCCTTTCTTACTTTGTCCAGTAGGACTAATTGGTCTGCTCAGAAATAAATGGGAATGTGATGAAGAGGGCATGATACAATAGGAACTTCTGGTTTTTGGTTCATTCTAACCATCTCTTGTTAAAATCAGTTACTTTTTTGATAAGTTGCATGCTTTCTACTTCTCCCACTTGCAACTTGTCAGCTGTCAACAAACATACAATCACGACTACCTCAATGAAAGTGTAAAATTTGATCCTATTATGTAAATGTAGGAAAAGCAATTAACTTAAAACCAGAACAATGTATTATGAAATATTACATTTTTTCATTACATGAGCCTTATAATAAAATATCTTTTAAGTGATGAAGATTGTGTTAGTAGTATTCTCAAAATAAAAGAAAATGTCAAAAAAGTATTGTTCATGGAATTTCAGAAACCTGTAGTAGTATTTTCCAAGTACTTATAGAAAAAAACCCAGAAAAAATATTAAGTTCTCAACAATAGTAATAATTTGATAGGACATGTCATAGCTAAGTTACTAGTCTAATAGTTATAATAGTAGAATAGAAAAACCAGAACCAAGAAAGAGATACAGTTAATTTAACTGATATTTGAGTCACTCTAATTTCAAATAAAAAATATAACTAGTATTTATCTCGTTTCACAAAAAGTGTAGTTATGGGTGTATTTGCATTACCAAATGCATAGACATTCATCCAGTTTTATGCTTCCCATGAGTGAGAAGCAAAGCAATTTCTTCTGTAAAGATGACTCATTCAGTTCATTTTAATGTATTACTCTTTACCTATAAAGAGACAGTATGGTAGTGTATGTATTTACGTGTGTGTGTGCGTGTGTATACATATATATATATGTATGTTAAAAAATTTATGTGTTTAAAACATTAAAAAAAATCCCATAACATATTCCACTTCAAAAAAAATGAAGTGCTGGAAAAAATGAATTATTCTCAAAGGTACTTATGATTTATTGATTTATTGATTTTTGTTTTCTAATGTAGAAAGTTGTAACACTGTCGTGTTCAATTTTTAAGTGATTAGGATCTACCAGCTAAGCTCACTCTATTGAATTTATTATTGACTTATGTTCTGTTTTCTACTTCCTTTTCTTCATTTTACAGATATGGGACTTTTCTTCTTTAAAAATTAATTGTCTTGCATGTGTTTATTTTTCTTTACAAAGCCGAAACTCTCTCTGTTGCCTCTGAGACCGTAGATTGCGCTAGCCATTTCTACTGTGAAGATCTAGCAATTCTCTGATCACCATATATTATAGCTTCATTCAGCCAAAATAACTTGCTCAACATCATTTAGAACATATAGAAAATCGTACACTCAATTAGATATCCATAATCTACAAACTTCAGAAAGTATTATGTTTCAGTTTATTCCTTGTTCTTCTCTTGTACTCTGAAAGAAAATGCTGGTGGTTTACAATTGAGCAATTTTATTGTCTGCTTTATTTTTTATCATACAAGATATATGTTGGTTTTGATAGCTGACTTTTCTTTTCTTGTTCCACATCTGTTGCCCTTGATATTTAGTTATCTTTTCTTATGGGCGGTCTCTGGACTTTCCTACTCTTTTTAGTATTATATTACTCAGTAACTCTCTCTTCCTCTTAGACTATCTACAGTTGCTGAAACTCGATGTAAAAAATAATTCTTCGCTACTCAATGTTTCTCTTTTCCTTCTCCATTCTTCCCTATTGGAAGTGTTGTTTTCTTCAGTAAATCAAATGCCATAGAAGCCTTAGCCTGATTTGTTGTTGATGGAACTGAGCATTGTTTTGTTTTCTGGCTGAAACGCTACTGAATATACCTTTGTTATGCAGTTTTGAAACCATGGGCTGATTTCAGTTAAATTTCACAGTTCTGAAATAAAGCCCTTATTGAAAAGAAAGATGCAGCATTACTCCATAAATACCAATTCTGTTTGACTTGCTGGCTACCCTATCAGAATATTCTTTGTCATAACTCAATTTAGTATGCAGTGTCTTCCATAACTGCTAATCATGGGATATAAATGTGGGAGGGAAACAAAATATGAGAGCTTGGTATGGGCGTCACATTCAAAATCTTCTTATGGGCAAAAGGAATCATGTCATATATGGAAAGCAAAGAATTTATTTTTAGTCCAATTGATGCTCACACAGTTAATTTGTCCACTTTTGTCATTTCTAGAAATGAATTTGCAAAGCAAAGCAGTTGGAGCTAAGTTCCTGACATCTTTACACATTTAAGCAGATGGTTTTTTTCAGACTGCTTCTAATTGATCTCATTTTAGGATGTCCTAATGTACTGTGATTGGGGAAGAAAAGTTTTATAAGTAAAAAACATTGCTTTTCTAATAGTGAAATTAATTTAATTTACTCTTAAAAAAAAAAGAAGAACAGGCAAAAGGAATCCATAGTTACAGTAACATTTGCCAAATCCATACTAGTTGTCTTAGTGAATGTGTTGCATATTAGGAGTGCCCACAAACTTACATAGCTTAAGTCAAATCCCTTTTAATATAAATTTAAATACAACAGATCAGGTTAAAGATTAAATTTGTGGTTTTTAATGTATGGTACTAAACACAGTTCAGTTCAAGGACTGATTTTTTAAAGTGAAAATAATTGCCTTTTCTGCTAACCAGAATAGGTAAGGACACTAAGGTAGCAGACTTTTTTTGCCAGGTAAATACCTTTTTTGTAGATATCAATCTAAAATAAAGGGAGATGAGTGATGGCTGTGCTTATTCAATCAAGCTTGCATGCTATAAAAAAAATGAAGTTTTCTAGAGATCTTAGCATCTTATGAAGGATAAATTTTTGATAACCCCTCATCTCAAGGGAAAGCAAAGAATATGAATTTTGTAGAGTGAATTATGAAATTAATAATGCTTTTTCTCAATTTTTCTACTGATTTTCTGAAGGCAGTAAATGGTTATGAGATTGAATCTTAATATAGCTTGGGATTGTACTCTGAACACATTATTTTTAGGAAGAAAAGTGCATGCGCACTGAGAACTGTGAAATATTTTCTACCCATACTTGTAGGGAGCTAGTGCTGGGCCTTAAGCTTGTGAATTCTCACAGCACGGGATTTGAATAATCACTTAGTGTGTATTTCTCAATGCATTAAAAAGCTTTGTCTCCTTAGCAGAACCCTAGGGAAATTACAGCTCTCAGTACTATTGCTGATCAGATCTTTTTTGGTTTTTTGATATTTTCATGTTCTCCTTCCCTTCAGCTTTGCAATTGCAATACATAGGGAATGGTGGGTATTTCATTATGTTAAAGATGGATTACTGAATTTCTGTGTGTTGTGGAACCTTTTGTTTCACTTGTAGCAAGAAGGAAGTTCATAGTGATCGCATGTTGAACTACTGGAAGAAGTTAGAAAAAATTTTATAATATATTATTTTTATTTTTTTGCAAAATAATGAAAGGACTTTAAAGTGCCTAATTTTTTAAAGAGCAACATTTAAGTTTATTTACATTCTTTCTACTGTTGAAATAACTATTGTACTGTTTAATTAAAAAGCAGAAGCATTGAGAAAGACTTACTTGTAATGAGTGTTGTGGTTTTGCCACCAATGTAGAACAGCAAAGAGAGGAAACAACCACAAATACTTAGAAGAACATTTCTATGTCTCATTTGACTGATGATCTTGAGTTTCTGAGACCCTCATATCTGTCAAATCTTGATATCTGGGATCTAAACAGCCTCTGTACACTATGTCTGAGAAGAACAGTCACGGAAGTTTGATTGGCAAGCCAAGTTATTCTAGGTGAGAAGAAATAAATAGCTTTTATAGCCTTTGAGAGATTCATAACAAAATTTAGTACACAGAAGAACACAGTTAGTCTAATGGTTCATAAGACGTATTTGTGGGTTGTAATTCCTGTCCATATTAATGTTACCTCAGTTTTCAATATTTCTAGAACATCTTTTTTTTCCACGTGTCTTTCCCTTTAAGACTAGAGCTTCTTTAAGGGAAGCAGAATAAATGTTTGATTTGTATTATTTTTACTGTGGGAATCCTAGTTCCTATTTTTGGAACTGTAAGAGTATTTTCAGTGTGCTCTGAATTTCAATGTAGGATAAAGCTGAATATGAAGTAATAATCTTATTCTCATACATTTGAGAGTTTGAGCAATATGTACCAGAAAATACAAAGAAAAAAGTTCTAATTGCCTTCACTTTCTTCCACAAACACTCATGCACATACAAAACATGATTTAACATGTTAAATCTAATGGTCTTTATCTGGAAAAAAGATGATTATGATGGTACTTTTGAGTAATAGGAATTGTGGAATGAAAAGGGGATTGTTGAAAAATTACTGCATTTTAAAATGGTATCAGATGATGTCCTAAATGAGGAATGCTAAAGGAAACAAAGTACAATCTTTTGAGGGCCTTGTAGCAAATTATTTTCTAACTCATTAAGTGATGTTTCGTGATTCTAGTCCTGAGTCATTGCATCTGTAAAGATTATGTTCTTTGGTGCCTGCAGCAATAAACTGCGGTTCCAGATTGCCAGTCCTATCCTGGGCTGCAGCAAATTGAATCCTGGGCTTCCATAAAAAGAGGGATGGCCAGCAGATCAAGGGAGGTGATTCTCTCCCTCTGCTTTGCTCTCTTGAGATCCCACCCGGAGTGCTGCATTCAACTCTGGTGCTTCAAGCACAAGAGAGGCATGGCCCTGTTAAAGTGGGTCCAGAGGAAGACTACAAAATAAGCATCAGGCTGGAGCACCTCTTCTGTGAAGAAAGGCTGAGAGAGTTGGGGTTCAGCCTGGAAATGAGAAGATTCAGGGAATCCTTACAGTGGCCTTTCAGTATTTAAGAGGGTCTTTTATGAAAGAGGAGGAGAGGAGACATTTTACCAAGGCCTTTATTGAGAAGGGTCAGCAGCAGACAGTAGATTTAGATTGGGCATAAGGAACGTAAGATGAGGCTGGTGAGACACTGAAACAAGAAAAGCTGTGAATGCCCCATCCCTGGAGGTCTTCAAAGTCAGGCTAGATGGCACTTTTAAAAATGTGATCTACTGAAGTATGTCCTTGCCAATGGCAGGGAAGTTGGAACTAGATCAACTTTAAAGGACCCTTCCAACAAAACCCATGGTAGGCTAGTCTAGTCTAAGAAGTGGAGTTTTTTACTGAGTCTCTAGTTATACACACCATGATACTGGAGGAATGTACAATAGGCCTAAATGGAAGTTTTAAGTGAGCTATTTGTGAGCTCTCCTAGCATTTGAGTGATTGCATGCTCAATTCTCTGCTAATACCATTTTTCTGTAAAGCAGTTATTTCCATGTTTAAGTGTTACAGAAGTATGTGGCACTTGAAAAGCAGTAAGTCACCCTAGTCTTTATGTAAGATAGAAAATACATTTGAACAATCACAACAAGATAGCAGACAATCAATTACATTTCCTTTGTGACTTACAATCTTTTTTTATCAGCGGAAAATATACTGCACAAAGAAATGACAAATGTTTATATAATTTTAAATTTCAAGTATTTGACTGCTGCCAGCATTGGAATGAAATCTTTTTCTCAGATTTCCTTTACATTTTATTTCAGGCTCTCACTAGAGTTTTTGTGTGCAGTGAAATGGAATCTCAGTTTGTAAAGCTCAGAACCAAACAAATCTTTGGGCATGACACTCATAAAAAGAGCTTTCTATTGCAAGGTGTGACATCAGAATTTCTTGGCAGTATTTGTTAGTCATGAGTACTGAGTAATGAATTGCTCTGTTAAATCACGTGTTATTGCATATATCAACAAGACAAAGAAGAATATAATTCAAATTTATACTAAAACTATAAAACATGTTTCTTGAGTGGCCTGTAAATCATGATATAATAGTCACATGGATCACCTGACCAATAATTTATGAGTCATCTATAGGATTCATACCAGAAAACACAAGTAGAGTATCTCAAAGTTTTATACCTTATTTTTTAAAATAACAAATAACAAAACAAACAATTGTACTCTGCTCACATGCAAGTGCTTTCACCCCTAACTGACTGAATTTCAAATTTATGGTGGTCTGCTTTAGGTACAGGAACCTGTACCTAAAGGAACTGAAACAAGTTCCAGAACAAACCCCAAAATTTCTGTATGTGTTTTGTTTGCCTTATTTACAACAGGCAAAAAGCACAGGCATTTCTGAATAAACAGTGACTAGAACTTTCAAAGGTAGGTTTTGGTTTTTCATTTATAATCCAAATGACTGTAAGGGGTGCTGTCTACAAATCTATGGGACCTGATGGGATTCTTCATCCAAGAATTCCCAAAGGGCTGGCTGATGTCATTGCAAAATATCTCTCAATGATTTTTGAGCAGTCTTGGGAATCTGGAGAGGTCCCAGCTGACTGGAAGCTGGTGAACATTGTCCCAGTTTTCAAGAAGGGCAAGAAGGAGGACCCCAGAAACTACAGGTCTGTCACTCTCACTTCAGTGCCTGGTAGAATTATGGAGAAGGTTATCCTGGAAGGTATCAAAAAGCACCAGAAAGACAACGCAGTCATTGGTCACAGCCAGCACGGCTTCATGAGAGGAAAGTCCTGCTTATCAAACCTGGTTTCATTTTATGACAAGGTAACTCACCTAGTGGATCAAGGGAAGCTGGTTTATGAAATCTATTTGGATTTCAGCAAAGCTTTTGATACTGTCTCTCACAGGATCCTTCTGGACAAAATGTCCAGCACACAGCTGGATAAACACATCATGTCATGGGTGAGCAACTGACTCATGGGTCAGGTACAAAGGGTGACAGTGGCTGGGGTGGCATCAGACTGGTGACCTGTCACTAGTGGAATGCCACAGGGCTCCATCTTAGGGCCTGTGCTCTTCTACATCTTTGTGAATGACCTGGAGGCAGGACTGGAAGGGATACTGAGCAAGTTTGCAGATAAAAAAAATCTGGGAGGAGTTGTTGGCTCCCTCCAGGGCAGGAAGGCCCTGCAGAGAGACCTCAGAAAATTAGAGGATTGGGCAATCACCAACCATATGAAGTTCAACAAAGCAAAGTGCTGGATTCTGCACCTGGGATGGGTCAACCCCAGATGTACGGACAGACTGGGGAATGAGATGCTGGAAAGCAGTGCCATGGAAAGGGACCTGAGGGTCCTGGTCAATGGCAAGTTGAATATGAGTGACCCTGGCAGCCAGGAGGGCCAGCCGTGTCCTGGGAGGCATCAGGCACAGCATCACCAGCCAGGCAAGGGAGGGGATTGTCCTGCTCTGCTCTGCTCTGCTCTGGGTGGCCTCACCTCGAGTTCTGAGGGCAGTTTTGGTCACTGCAATATTAGACAGATATTAAACTATTAGAGGGAGTCCAAAGGAGGACAACAAAGATGGTGAAGAGCCTTTAGGGGAAGTGGTATGAGGAGCTTCTGAGGCCCCTTGGTCTATTCAGCCTGGAGAAGAGGAGACAGAGGGAGACCCCATTGCAGTCTACAATTTCTTCACCACCTGCTGGCTGATGCCAGAACCACCTCCCTGAACCCAGATCAGCCACCCCTCCGGGTAACTACTCCCAGTTTATGTACCAGGCACAATGTTCTATGGTGTGGAACACCTTTTGGTCAGTTCAGGTCACCTGTCCCAGCTATGCTCCCTCCCATTTTGTTTATCAATTTTTTGCATACCACCTCACTGGCAGAGCGTGAGACAAATTTAAAAAACTGAGAAGAAATAAACTATTCCCTGACAGAAACCAGGACAATAGCCACCTCTTATTCCATATAGTTTTTGTCAAGCCAAATTTCAACACTCCCCAATATCCATCACCTTCCCTGTTTATCTCTTTTGATACATATACATAGTCATCACTTCCTTAGTCTATGGAACACGTCTCTCAAATCTCTCAGTATTTCCTCTCTCACCTGAGTTGTTTCTGTATTACCTTTTTATGTAGATCTATGAGAGAGGATTTTTTTTTCTGAAATTGATTTTTAGCACTAGCTGCAAAAATTCTGCAACTTCATTAAGTACTTTCAAAACATAATCTATGAATACTATCTCATAACAAGTTAACCAATAGGGAAGGATGGTTGTCATGTGTATTCATATCCTCAAAAGCTTCTACAATCAAAGTTTAAAAATTCCAGTACTTACTGTCATTGTTCCAAAACACTGTTGTTGTAACTGTTGGGCAATGTAGTGCTGCACCTTTAAAAAAAAAATCTGTGAGATCCCCTGACCTTCTGGAATAATTTTCTTTTCTATTTTTAAATGATTTGCTAAATAGATTTTTTAATATAGTTTAATATTTCAGTCTTAATAAGTTCTGTACTCTTAAATAATATTTCTAATACTCTATTTTGCATAAAGATTTTGATAATAATGATATTATCTGTATTAGTACTACACAAATGATAGTAGGAGTAATAATAAAATTAAAAATTAATGAGCTATTACTAGATTTAGTACAAAATTTAATGAACCACAATTTAGGGAAAATAAACCTTTTTGTATTTCCTTTCAGTAGCAATTAATTTTTTTCCTTGGTTTTGAATTTCTTTTCTTAATTTTTTGTTATTTGAGAGAAGCGGGATCTGACTTTTTAGAGAATTTCGGAGTATTTCTAGTACCTCTAAATGTTTTCCGATTTTTTAGTGTTACAAACACTGAATTCTGGATTCACTGAAGGAATTAGGGAAGAGAAGAAGGCTGTCTCAAATAAATCTTCTCTTTATTGCATAGGATGACTGTAATTAGCAATGACTAAAAAACTTACTGACAGTAGCTGTACTTCAGTGAAGCATTTAAGTACAAACTTCACTTTAAGTAAGCATTTAAGCATATCTGAGGTATATGTTTAGCTTAATCTTGCTGAAATGGCTTGTTTAAATAATCTATTTCAGAATAATAGATATTCACTTATAGGATGAATATGTTCATATTGTAAAGATTAACTTCAAAAAAAAAAAACAAAATAGTTTGTTCAAGAATATGTTCATCATATTTTCTTGCAGCATTTTTAGAGCTTGGACTTAACAACACATGTGAATATAGAGCACACTGGTGTTACTATTCTTGTTTGAACTTTCTTCTGACAGTAGTATTCCTTAACTGAAAATTGAATGTTCAGGGAGAGCAGGGCACTCATCTCTTTAACGCTTATTTCTTAAATGACAATTACTTAATATCTTATCTATGTGAAGTTGTTTGCAAATGATTCTGCATAACATTTTTATAAAGCGGTCTTTTTTTTGCTTCATATGGAACTGCTTACATTATCTTTATATCTTAGTAAATAATGAAAACGCCTTCTGAATTTTCATCACACTGACTTTTATGAATTAAATGTGTTTCATTGGATAATATTTTGATGTCTTTGGTAACACAGAACCCAACATGAAATATGAGGAATCATTAAAGCAATTTTTTGCATGGTGATATATCTAAAAGTACCTTTTCCCTTCATAGATATTTGTGTATTTTTTTTTAGATCTTTATGGTGCTCTGTTGTGTTAAAGTAATTCATTAATTCTTTTCATTTTTTTTTGTTCAGGTGATTTTTTGGGCATAGTTCAATATATATTAAAAATCCAATGGATTGTGAAAATCTTATCTTTTATAAAATTTTAAGTAATGGATGACTTTGTTGTACATTACCAAAATATTTTTTTATGGTCCCAGTGGATGATTTATTTCTTGTTACATGTTAATCAATGAATCACTGGATCTTGGCATTCCAGTGTTTACCTATTATTGAATGTATTACAGATTTTATATTAATGTGTGCTTCCTGTGTTGAGAGCTGATGAGGCAATAAAAAGTACTTCTGTTCTCTTACAGCTTACGAGTTACAGAACTGCCCCGATCCTCCTCCTTTTTTGAATGGATATATAGTCAACTCAGATTACAGTGTGGGACAGTCAGTATCATTTGAATGCTATCCTGGATATGTTTTGAGGGGGCAGCCTGTTCTCACCTGTCAACATGGAATCAACAGAAATTGGAACTATCATTTCCCCAGATGTGAAGGTAACTTTCTGGTAGTACCTTTGCTTCAGAACTCACAGTACTTTCTGATTTTTGTTTACTTGTTTGTGTGCATGTACATAATGCAGCTGTTGCTGAAGAACGGCGCCTTTCTCGTAATCTGTAGTGTAAGCAGATAAAGGCAGAATGTTATCTGCTTTAATAAATCATAAATGTTTTATGAATCATGTTCCTTGGCAGTGATTTATTGTTCCTATTAATATCTGTAAGTTGTATTGATTATGCCAATTCATGATACTACCAGAAATTATCTTAAACTCAGTGTGAAGGACTATTTCAAGAAGATACTTTTATTCAAAAGCATTTAGGTTATGGAGACAACTTTATCAATGTTTTGGAAAAAAATACAAAGTTATTAGTGCTAAAAGTTCAATATAAACAAATACATAATATTTTTCTTCATGTTAAAAATATTGTAAAGTTTTAAAATATCCGTGAAAATTACATAAAAGTGTAAAGTGTTAATACTCAGTGTTTTTAGAATTTGTTAGAAACCTAGCCAAATTTCAACACCTCTTATTTTTATAAAGATCATCCACCTCTTCCTTTCTTCCTAATCCTAAATTAAGCTTTTTTGGGACAGATGCCTTAGCCTGATTTTTATTACTTTCAGAGCAATTTTGTGGTGATGTACCTGTGGTGACTTATTGTCCCCCTTTTCTCACTAATAAAGCCTTGAAGGAAATTTTTCAGCTAAAGAAAGAGTATCTTTAAAAATCCTTATAATGGTTTAGGAATTTATTTTAATAATTTTAAAATACTAATTATATCTGTGTATTTTACAACTAAGACATTTCAATGGAAAAACATAATTTTCAATAAAGTTAGCAGCAATCTATCTATGATACATCTAGCAGACATAGCAAACACAAAATGGCACTTCTAATTGTTTTAAGTATATATGGTCTATATAATATAAATATATACATTATATATATAGTATATGGTATACTATATATAGTTATACATATATACAAAATGTATACTATGTATATATGTACTATATAGTGTATATATATTATATATATATATATATCTGCATCTACACTCTATGGACATTTACATATAGGATAAGTAGGAGCATGAGTAAAAGTTGATAAAAGAAATTTTAAGTATCCCAGATGTTTCTACGATATGTCACATTATTATATATGTTTTAAAAATACAGCAATTTATCAGCTTGGATTTTTTTGGTTGGTTGGGTTAGGTTTTTTTGGTTTTTTTTTTTTGTTTAGGAATAGGGCTATCTTGCACAGTTTTATGAACACTAAAAAAATAACTCTATATCTCTCTTTCAATCATGTATTGTTTCTGATTAGCACCAGTATTCATTAAAACTGTGGGAAAAATTTGAATATGATCATATGAATATGAATAAAGATTCTCTTCTGATGAAAACATAATTAAAGTTAAATGGATTAAAGTAATAAACTGGTATACTTCATAATACTGGTTTCAGTTCACAGAGGTCTTAAAACAAAGGAAAGCACAATAACTATTCTGTGTCTGGTACCTTTAAAAATATCATATGATCTTGTTGGATTATTTCCCATGACAATTAAATCATATAGAAAACAAAAAAAATCACATATATTCAGTTGTATTTTCTTACCCTAAAAGAGATCAAATATATTTCATTCTACATGTGAGAATAGCACTGGGTTTCCTCTGGTTTGACCATGATTAAAAACAGGTTTGGTATTGGGAGAGTATGTTTTCATGTGATCTAACACAAAATCAAGATATCTTTGGAATTGTAAAAGCACCTTAGAATAATCCATAATATTCTTGAGTAGTGATATAGATGGAGCACCAAAGGGCATATCAGCATTCTATCATTTCTTATTCCTTTTTACTCCCCAGAGAAACATGTTTCCTAAAATACATGAAGGTGTATATTAGGAGAAGTTCAGATTTTTTTATATAAGTCAGCATTTTCTGTTTTCTTAGATGAAACAAGAGTAAATATGTCTGAAATGACATGCAGGAAGTGAAATAATTAGTTTTTAATGACATGAAGACAAAGTCATTCTTACTTTTCCCTGTCCCCTCATCCAGATTGTTTTAATTCAGTGGTTTTATCTTCATTTTCTAACTCAGAGAAGGCATTCCTCTGTTGCTGACATTTCTGTAATTCACAATGTACATTTGGCCTGATTCCTGTGCATGTGAATCCTATCTTCCAAGCCTACCCACAGTCATCTACATCTCCTCCACACAGCTGAGGCCTGAATGCATGCAACTCTATTGTGTGTGCAGTTGTGTACATATATAGCTACCATTTCTGAACAAACAGCAGGTTGCTTTGTGTTTTGACTGAGCATGAAGAGTTTTCTGTCTCACTTAGCACACTACTTGCTTTGTGGAAAATTAGTCTGTGTGCATGAAAACTCTACCTAGTACTGCTGAAATTATTATCAAGACATATAAATGTTTGGGTTTTTTCTATAGGGAAAACAAATTGTTACTCTGATTGTTGTAATTTGAGAATGGGTCTGAGAGAGAAATCAGCAAAAGACATGAATATTTTTTCTAGCTGTGACCAGTACTCTTAGAAATTTGAATCAAAAACTTTCTATAGAAGATTGTACATACTTCTAAAGGCTGAGAATCCATATATGGGAGAAAATTATATTAATTTCTGCTCAAGTAATCATAGTAGAATCTTGTCATATAGTTATGCTCTAAGACCTTACTCCTGTGCAGTAAAGTTGTCGTAATGATTTATCATAGATGTCTTGGTATAACGCATGTAATTGTCAGTAAATGACTAACTAGGTTTGTGGATCTTTGGATGGAGTTTTAAAACCGTTTACTGTCTTTCCATGCACAGTGACGTATCTGCAATTAGGTATGAATGGGCATGAGAACACATAGTATGGAATTCATTCATTTATAAATCAACATGTGGTCTACTGTTAGAATTTGCAAGTTTAGAAGACTTGATTATACACTTACCCATTTCAAAAATCTATTTCTTCATGCCTGTCAGTCAAAGTGTAACATAACAACATCATTAATTTAGAGTGATTTGTTTATTCAAACTGAAGCTGTTTTTATCTTGAGTGAAATGTAACCTGTTATTTCTGTTTAATTTTATGTTTTCTGTGATTTTCACATATCTTTGGAGAAAGCCTAGTAACAGCTGGGTGTATTACCTATTCTACTAGAGTTTTGTTACCCGTGACACTTTTTTTCTGACACAGTTTATAGATCTTTCATGGCTAACAATCATATAAGAGGGATTAGACTGTCTTTACTGAGATACAATCAATCTGCATTCCTTCTTGAGTATTAGAGAATAATGAAGGGAAAATAAAAACATGAATGCAATCATTAACACAATTAATAAACCTGTCAAAAATATAGTAAACTCAAAATAAATTTAAATATAAATATACTTCAATATACAAAATATAATTCAATCAAAAAAATCCTTTATGTTAATTAGAAAGTAATATTAGTCTCAGGAATTGTATTTCCATGTAGTAACCATAATTGTCAAGGCAGTCTTAGTTGTAAACATGGAATACTGGAGAGATAACAGAGTAGATTTCTGAGACCAGACAATGTGACCATGGCATGAATGTAGGGGCTTAGGAAACAGTAAAAATTGGGCTTAAGTCACATTTTCATCATAACTCCTAGAGCTGATAGACAGTGTCAGATGCCCTTGGCCTCTACATGCAACCAGGAATCAGACAGATAGAACCAACCCTTCATTTTCCTTAACTGGTTTCCTTTGTTGGCCACTAAAGGTTCGTGGTTCAGGAGCAGGTGCTATTCTGTTCCCAGAATCACAGAATCACAAACTGGGTCAGGTTGGAAGGCATCACAGTGGGTCCTCTTGCCCAACCTCCTGCTCAAGCAGAATCATCCTATAGCACATTGCACAGGACTGTGTCCAGACAGAAAACATGCTAAATGCATCATACAAGTTAGTACTGATATGGATGAAGAAAGTGAAGCAGTTAAAGCCTCCTTAGCCTGTCCTTCAAATCCAGTGATTATTAAAATAACTTCTCCAAAAAAGGCTACTCATCAACTAGACAGGTGACCTTCTACCACAACGGTATAGCAGCTTTAAACCATACAGAAAATTACATCCTTCCACAATTTCTCAGTCCTTCCTTTTTCCCTTTTCCTTTCCTGTTTTCTCCTTTTTCCTTCTATCAATTTTTTCTCTTTTTCTTGTCCATCACTTGTTAAGTTGAAAAAGAAATGAAGAGGTCTGAAGAAGAGTCACAGGAACCCTGAAAATAATAACATAAGCTTAATAGTAAGAGTTAATGAGAAGTGTTCTAGAGCAAGACTGAGTGCCCATAAATGAGATTAAAGTCTCACTGTAATGAGTGAGACTCATTAATTTGCACTAATGGCTGTATGTCTACTTGGATACATGCTTTCATCCATATTCAGTCACTTTTAAACTGAGACTGAAAAGAGCACATTACCACATATTTGCTACCCTTGAATAAAGTCGGCCTTTTCATATCTTTGATTTGGCTACAGACTTCATTCAGCAAGTGTGCACAAATTTGTATCTGTATCTCCATTTTACTTGTCATAAGGATAATTAGCATACAATCTGCAAATGGATCACCATTAAAAATTACTCAAAATGTCAGAAATAAAGCATAATGGTTTTGGACTAGTGAAAGAACAATCAGCCTATTTTTTTTCAGAATTGTATTCCAGTTCAGTTCGAGTTCAGTTGGATGGAAACAAGCAAGACCTGTTTGTTTATTTGGTCTTTAATCTTGAATAGCAGCAAAAGGTGCCCCTTTTTAAATGGTGTGCAGACTAAGTTTCAAGAATTACACCCCAAGAAAAAAATATTCCCAGTAGATTTTGATGGATTTTAAGAAATGAAACCTAAAGGACATCAGCATAAATTATTCTTAGAAATGTCAATATTTCTTTGAGAAGCAACCAACCAAGGAAAAGGCTGTCTTTAACACTTAGGTTGCCTTGTCTTGTGGAGCTTTAAGAATTTGGTAGCATTTTGATATTCCATTTGTAACATGAAAAACTTTTCTACTACTAATGTTATTCATTTGTTTTCTTTTCAGCTCCTTGCGGCTATAATGTAACTGCTCAGAATGGTACAGTTTATTCTCCAGGATTTCCAGATGAATACCCAAATTCCAAGGACTGTACTTGGTTAATTATTGTACCTCCAGGCCATGGGATTTATATCAACTTTACCTTACTTCAGACTGAACCTGTGAATGACTACATTGCAGTTTGGTATGCAGTTTTTTGAAGTAATAGTGATTTTTTTCTGATTGATTTATCAAGTCTCACTGTCCCAAGCTACAGATTTTCTTAGTAGTGGTCTTTAGGTTGTTATACATGCTGAAGAGCAGCATAAAACAGCTTCTAAGATTATCTGAAAAAAAAAAAAAAATCACTGTCTGAACTCTTAAAGACTACTGTTCCAAAAGTATTTAGAAGCTCAAATTCAGTTATCAATCAGATCTTGTTTGATGTCTCTCTTTTCTAAGTGGATGCCATGTAAGGTCAAAGTGATGTAATAACCTACACTATGTTGAATTACATGTTCCCATGAATATACAGGCAATATATGTTAGTTTTTGCAAAACTTTCTGACATCTTTAGACATTAACTAATTTAGGCATTAAGTAAGATTTTCTTAAATTTTCTAAATATTTCAATATGCCTGATAGACATATTTTTTATACTTTCTAACCCAGAATTTCAGGCCTTGTATCTCCATGTCTTTAAGTTTCATATTGTAGGGTCCTCTTCTCTGAATCTGTGTTTCTTTCCACCTGAACCCATTCAACTTGTGACCTCAGCTGAAGGAAGAGGACTTAGAGCTGTCTAAATTATTGTATAGGAATTTACTGCACTCAAGAGCAGGCTTAGATAATGCCAAAGGTGTTGGACATGTCATCTCTGCCTAACCCTGGTCCTTAAACCACATACTGTGCAAAGTGACTTCTCATACATGCTACAGATAGTTCAGGAAACGTTTGCACAGAATATACGATGTAACTTATTCCTGTGTGAGTCAGCTGCTCTGATCTCCCAGCTAGTCCACTATTCCTATAGCTAGTGGTGAGGTTTTTTCAGACAGGTATTTTATGGAAATGCAGAACTGTTTCTGAACAGCCATTTGGTTGCCTCTGGTATTTGCATTACCTGTAAACACGAGTGTGAAATACATGATAGATTGTCTTCTCTGGCATGTTATATATATATATAATGCTTGACCTTGCGTTTTTAATGATACAACTGAGATGAATAAATATTCCTCTGAAAGACAGTGAAAAGTCAAAAGCTAACAGCTTTCAGAGACATTCTAGATTATCTCAAGCCTTCTAAAATAACATATCACAAAGGCTTTTTCATTTCGTTTAGATTTGTTACATGTAATACACAAAATAACCAGAAATAGGTGCTGTAGAGCTCAAAAAATACTTCAGTGATAAAAGCAGGGAGTTTTGTTTATTTATTCGTTCATTGTTCATTCATTTATTGTTCAGGCCTAAATGTTCTATATTATGATACTGGAAATGAATGAAGCCTCATGTTACTGGAGTATATTTATTTTTGGGTATCCTATCCTACTGCTGAGAAACACAAAACACAAACATTTTTTCTGGTTTTATCCCCTCTCTTTTTTTTTTCCTTAGAATCCTTTGGGACTGATTTTAATCTTTGGAACTGATTTAAAAGGCAGAGTAACTTGCAATTTCCACGACTCTGTTTTAACCATGAGTTGAAGACTTGTAGCACCTGGGTCAAAATGCTAGAAATACGATAGCATTACAAGTCTTCTAGTTCTTGGTTTTTTCTTCATCTGATGTGTACATGAAAATTTTTGGCAGAAATACACGTTGAAAATTTCCTGCCACTACTAGATTTCTTGCCCATGTATATATAAGAACTTTTGCAAAGTAGCCTGGTCTCTAAAAAAATGTAATTGTTTGAAGTTAGAAAGAGTACTTTGTTGCTAGAAATAAAAAGAGAAGAAACTCATTTTAAATCATTAGGGAAAATATTTTTTCCAAAAATTTAAACTGCTCTCCAGAGAAAGAGACTGTTAATTTGAATGTTAAGAACGTTAGTTTTTCAGCTGACTTTTTTATGTTTCACATTCCAGGGATGGTCCTGACCATAATTCACCTCAGCTAGGAGTTTTCAGTGGGAACACAGCTCTGGAAACAGCTTACAGTTCTACCAATCAAGTCCTCCTCAAATTTCACAGTGACTTTTCAACAGGAGGATTCTTCGTCCTCAATTTTCATGGTCAGTTTTCTTTATATAATTAATATCTAGTTACCACAATCATTTAGTGAATTTTAAAAATAGTTCTTAAATTTGTGGTTTACTGATTTACCAGGACTCATAGATTTGCTGCTTTTTTTTTTTTTTTTTTCCTAATAACAGTACTTATGAGTTTTTTTAAATTACATATTAAAAAAATCCTAAGAATGTTAATTTGGGGCTTTTAATAAACTGTTCATCTTTAATGTTAACCATGGCCATCTAATATTGACCTTTTACTCTTTTAATTACTTTGACCTATTTATTCAGTAAGATTTAACTTTCTTTACCAAAATTATTCTCCAGCTGACCATGCTTAGGGCTCATGGCCAGAAAAGTTTCTGGGATGCTATGGCAGGGTTGAGCAATAGCATAAAGACTGATATGCAGCAAAATATTTTGTTCATAGTTACATTCAGGGCTAAAGGTGGTGCAAATTAGGTGTCTAACTCAGAAGTGAAAAGCTGAACCATAACTCTAGTTCTATTTCTGACTAAGTCACCCAAAAAATATATATTGAATGGAAGATTATTAGCCTTCTGGACTGTAAATTAAAAATATACAATTAATAATTCACAAAGACTGACGTAAATGTCACAGAAAGAGAGTACCTGAAGATACATGTTTGCATGGGGAAGTCTATATGAAATTGTTACTCAGAATCTGAAATGCTCTCCTTGTCTGTACTTTTCTCCTAAAAAGAGGTCATGATGCATGGTCACCCACTGCCCTTAACCTGAGAAGCAAAAACTAAAGTGGATAGGACTATCAAGTTGCCCAGAGAATTTCATTCTGACAGTAAATTAGTTCCATGAAGGGGAGAGTTTTTCTTTAGTATATGCACACAATCTTTATTTTTCTTTTGAATTTTTTAATCCAGAAGTGGCTTCTTCAACTGTTGTAGGCATTCTACTCCATTTTAGAAGCAACCATTTCAGTGGTCGCCTTCTTTATGAGATCACTCACAATTTATTGAAACAGATTTGAAAAGCAGACAAGACTTTGTTTAAAGAGTCATAGAATCATAGAATGTTTTAAATTTAAAGTTTCCTTAAAGATCATCTTGTTCCAATCACCCTGCCATGGACAGGAACATCTTCCACTAGACCAGGTTTCTCCAAACTTTATCCAACCTAGACTTGTATAATTCCTGGGATCCACAACTTCTCTCAGCAACCTGTTCCAGTACCTCACCATGCTCATGTCATGTAATGACATTTAACTTGGAAAATTTAACTGAGAGACCATGAGGTTCAGTGCAGCTCTGGAAATTTGGGAGGTGTGAATATGAAATGAATTTTTTGTAAAATGCGTCTTAACACACCAGTATTTAATTTTTTTCACTTAAATTTGCAGCTTATCAGCTCAGGAAGTGCCAGCCTCCACCCACAGTTCCACATGCAGATTTGTTCACAGAAGATGATGACTTTGAAATAGGTAAAAAGATAATATTTCTTTCTCTGTCTTCTGTTTCCCTTGAATTCTAGTTAAACTAAGCTATTTCATCTTCCACCTGATATTTTGATGTACTTCTGTTTGAAGGATTTTTTGAGGCTTAACTTTTTTTCAATACTTTTTTCAGGAGATTTTGTGAAGTACAGGTGCCATCCTGGTTTCACCCTTGTTGGACAAGATATATTAACCTGCAAACTGAATGCACAGTTGCAGTTTGAAGGATCTTCTCCATCCTGTGAAGGTAAATATATACTTGCATGGTGTGTATATCATTAATATGCATCCTACATAAAGCA
Source organism: Coloeus monedula (assembly GCF_965178545.1). Lineage (NCBI taxonomy): Eukaryota > Metazoa > Chordata > Aves > Passeriformes > Corvidae > Coloeus > Coloeus monedula. The sequence continues at coordinate 97,912,285 of NC_138782.1, forward strand.
TCAAAATTTTAGGCACTGTCTTCTTGTTGGTGTTTAAAAGAAAATTTTCCATTTACTTCTTTAATATCTAAGAAATGCACATGTTTTTATATATTGGGCCCTAAGAATTTTAGACAGAAATTTTATTCTTTAGAACCAATGAGAAGTGGTTTTAACTATTTGTCTCCACCATTACTGAAACAATGATTTTTAAAATAATTTTTTAAAATATTTTATATTGCTTCATAGCAAACCAAAGATTTGTTTTTACTTTTGAAGAATACTAAAAATATGAGTTTAAATTAATATTTCAAAATAAAATAAGAAATCGTTCTCTGTGCTTGAAAAATACGGTGATGTTTTATAACAAAGTCACAAGAAAAAGCTGTTCTAAAATAATCTTTCACCTATTCATATTGTGTTCATAATTACAGCATTTCCAACAAGGAACTAAAAAAATTAATATGAATGATGCTTAGATATGCATTTATATATAATTTCCTCATCTTCATGGAAAAGAAGTTTATCTTGGAAATTTGTATTCAGTCTTCCAAGTTTCATTTTCCAAAATATGTTTTTTGGGGTTTTTTCTCTTTATTTTATTTCATTTTCTTAAATAGTGGATGACAAAAATATTTTGAAATGTGGAAAAATTGATCAAGAAAGCATCTGTAGAATTTTTGTTCTAAAGTACCTCAAAATTTTGGGGGAAAAAGTTACTGATAAGATGCTATCATTAAAATTTAAGGAAATCAAAAAGTGAACAGAAGTTCTCATATTCAGTATTTTCTATTATCCAGGTTTAGTTTTGATCTATAATATGTAATTGAGGATGGGGCATCTTCTATATCATGAGGTAAAAATATCCATATGCACAAGAGGTAGTGCTGGAAGCACAACAACAATTGTGACACTTTAATAATAGTTGTATGTGTATCTTCCTTTCTGTTACCCTGGTTCTCTATTTCCATTATTTAAAAATTAATAAAAGATTCATTTTATTAGTTTATTAGTATTAGTTTATTGTATTAGTTTATTGATGCTGTGTTACAATCCTGTTTAAACCCAGAAAAGCAAAGAAAGCTAAGTCTTTGAGCATAAACCGGAAAGAACTTAGAAGGTTCAAAATATTCCTAGAAACGAGATTAAAACCAAATGAGATTAAATATTGTTGCCAAAAAATGGATGTATTTTATTTAATAGTAGAGAGGCAAAGAGAAGGGAAGAGAAAAGAGAGAAAGAAAGAAAGAAGGAAAGAAAGAAAGAAATAGAAGTGTGCATGGGAGGTGGGGGAACAGGGATAGGTGACAGGGGTTAGGTGGAAGCAGATCACCCATCCGAGGGTCCCAATGACGTCTTGTTGCTCCCCTCCATCTGGTCTGCAGGTGGTGAGGGTCCCCTGTCACTGCCGTGGCCACGCTGCCACACGCTACCACACGCCAGAGAGTGCAGAATCCTGTGGATTAATATACCCTGTGGGCCAGGTGGGAACACCCACTTGTCTCTCTTGCAGGGGCTGGCTTGACACTGTCCCTTGCAACACTCAGGGTCTGTTGCATCATCTCTGGTGCAGGGTCTGGGGACCCCTGTGATGGGCCATGTCACCCCTTCTGCTGTGGATAAGCTTCCCCCACAGTGAGGACCCCTCAGCTGGGCTCCTCTGCACAGTGGAGGATGGGCGGTCACTGCACCTCTGACCAGAGGCATTTCCAACACACACCCAAAGCCTCTCCCCTTCCCCTTTGGTGGAGGGTCTGTGTGAGCCTGGCAGCTGATAGCCCTGGGGCTGTGGTCCTCATCTTGGAGGTGTTAAGCCTGTGCTTTGTGAATGTCCCCAGCCTTGAGTTGTTACTTTATCTTATCTTCATCAGCGAGCAGTGTCAGGCCTCAGTTAGGGCCCCATTCAGTGTGTGTTGGTCTTCTCTGCAGCTTTTGTAATACAGTTTTAGAAGTCCTTTAAGAAAATGTTTGTCATAAAATATAATATTTCAGTCTCTGACATGCTGTAATATATTTTATGCATTTATAAGTAATTTATCTTCATGAACACCCATACTTGAGATAAAGTGGGGCTTTTTACCTCCCCTTTTTTGACTTGTGCATAGAATTAGCTGGTGTCTGCCATGAATTCCGAAATGAGACTCCATATCTTTGTTTTGAGTGGAAAAGAATCATTATTCATTTCAGGACCCTCATCATAAAATATTCAGAAGTAATAGGAATACGGTGTACTTCTGTATCTTTCTTGATCGGAAAACTGAATACTTATTAATGTTTGATTTCTTTTTTTAATCAATGTATTTCTCTGTTATAACTGTAATATTTTAATAAGATGATTATACTGCAAATCCAGACTTCATTTTTTAGTTAACAGTAACAGCAGTAACTTAACGTTGACTGTGCCAATTAGAGTGTAAATGTAAAATAAAAGCCTGAAGTAAACTGAAAAGTTATTGTAAAATCTGCAGAGTTATTAGGAGCTTCTGATCATGATTAGCCATCTATAACAATTCTTGCAAATGCTGTGCAAACTGCTGTGCTTTCTCTGGCTGTATCCTGTGAATACAGCAAAACTTTGTTACAAGGATGGCATCAAAATAAATAATCTGGTAATGAAAAATAAAAGTGCCATCGAGTGATTCAGAGACAGTAGACAATAGAACTGGAGGCATTAGAGTAAGATTCTGGCGCAGTTATTTTGGACAGACATAAAGGAGGAATTTCTTGAGGTAAATTGGGATGCACCTGATTTCCTTTCTTCAGCCAAGTTTTAATTTTAATTTTAGGATCTGAAAAGTAGAATTTCTTGGTTTTATTTCTATCCCAGCCTCCCCAGTATTACTACGGAGAAAAATGTTTAATGTAATTCTTATTTTATGATAAATCCCTAGCTTGATTTATCATAAATGATATGAACCACATGAAATATTGGTAGATCATTTAAAAGTTGTGCTTTTAATGACCATCTTTATAGTGTTTATTCCTAGATAAATATTTGAAAGTACTCATATTGCACTTTGAAAACCTAAGTAACTGAAGGGTGGAAATATGTATTTCTGAATCAGAAATTCTGTATAACAGACTCTATACCCAGTGTGCCATATCTAGCACTGGTCAGTAATGATTTTCCAGTGAAGGATAGAAAATCCTCAAAGAAAATTAAGGCCTCAACCCAACTGTAGCTAAACCACTCTTAAGCTAGCAATGTGCTTTATATTTTGAATCCTGTAGAGCTCTTTCTTCAGTAGAATCATTCAGCCCTATTTTGAACCTATGTAAATGCCTTAAATCCACAAAGTTTTGTGCAAGAAGTTACACAATTTATTTATGTAAGGTGTGAAGTTATTTCTCTGTCTGCTTTGAACTTGGCACCTGCTGTTTTGCCTTCATGTCCTCCAGTTGTTATGGGGAAAAAAATCACCATACTTATGTCATGATTCTATAGAACAGAAGATATTTCATACCTTTAATCCTTCTTCTCATCCTTCTTAATACCCTGTCCAATTTGATTGTATTTCTTTAGGAGTGATGCCAAACTATTTGATCCTCATAGACTTGAAAAAAAATTGCTACTTGCTATGCAATTTGCATAATGTATTTCAAACTAATTTTTGAACTGCCTTCTCATATTTCTACGCTTTACCTGTAATTTACAGTTGTTCATATTGTCCTTGTTTAGATCAGCTTCATATTTTTTAAAGATACAAGAACACTTTCCATTTTCCTGAGCTGTGCCACTATGTTGTAGTAGTCAAAAAATATATTTATATAATAGAAGGCCAAGTTCTAGGATACTATATACAAGTCTGATGACATATCTGACAGGCAAGAAAAATGTCTGCGTGACCACTTCTACATCATTCTCAATAAATGACCTCCAGAGCAGTTATAATCACACCACATCACAGTTTTCTTACAGCTCCTTTTCCCTTTCTGTCTGAGGATGGATTTTCTCAAAATGTTTGGTGATGTGTTAACTTGCCAGGTATTTTCTAACATACAGAGCCCTAGGCACCCTAGAGAACATGCTGTCCATGTGCATGAGTTTATATTTACCAGTAGTTGAACAGTTGTGATTTCTGTTTCTACACTTGGAGCTGCTGCTCTCATCCTGTCCCTATATCCTCTTTCTACAAATATCTTTCATTTTTTAATTGCTGCTAGGGAAGTGTAGAGATGTAAATTAAAGCATGATGAGCATTGTGACAGGAAGAAATATTCCTGTACTGGTCACAAAAATTGAGGTACCTTTACTTTATTTAAGTGCTTGGGTACTGTGCCAGATGATTTTCAGGAATGCATTTCTGTCAAGATATATTTGTGAATCTTACACAAAAAACATTTTTATAATGAACATATATTGTGAAAGTGTGGACAAAATATATCAGACTTCAACAGGAAACAGATTTGAAAAAATCGGTCCTGCATGAGAGGCAAAATATTAAAGAAAAACAGTGACTAACAAAACTTCCTAATCAAACCAGTGTTTAGGGTATAAAATTTACAGTATTTTAATATAGTATACTCCATTCACTATGCAGAGATCATAAATGCCTATGAATACCAGGTGAAACTTTACCTGGTATTGTTACAAGTTCAGACTTTAAATAACAGGGGAAGTGGTTGCTAAGAAGGTCTTACTTGGATGTCTTGGAGCATTCTGTATCCAAAATGAGCACTTTACATAGAACTTGTGTACTTTCAAATGATCTGGTATGCCTAGATGTTCCAATAAGTTGTCATGCTCATGTAACAGGCTTTATTCTTAAAGCTGGGTCTTTTTTTTAAGACCTCAAATAGAAAACAATTTCCAAATGAAACGTACCAGTACTTTTACCTCACCTGTTTGAATGATCGCACCAACATATGTGAATCCCTCAACTGAAACTGCCTTGGACTCTAGCAGATTTCTTTCTGCATGGATGCTTTACTATCATTAATAAATTAATATAATATTTCCTAAATGAAAGGTTTATAAAAGTAGTCTGGTTTCGGTGCATATTATAGGGAACTTTTTTCCCTTCCATCTAGACTATGGTTTTAACATGTTTTCATTTGGAAACTGAACCTGAAGCAGGCATTTCATGGAGAAGAAGCACATTGTTTCATTGCTATTCTTAGTGTTCTTTTTGTGTCCTTTGCAGCACAATGTCCAGCAAATGAAATTCGTACAGAATCATCAGGAGTGATCCTCAGTCCAGGGTATCCAGGCACCTATCCCAATTCTCAGACGTGTTCTTGGACTATTAAGGTTGAGCCAGGATATAACATCTCCATTTTTGTAGAAATGTTTCAAAGTGAAAAGCAATTTGATGAGCTGGAGGTATTTGATGGTAAGAGAGATTTAAATTCTATCTAATTACACAAGAACAAATCTTGGGCGGAGTGAGCCTTGATTTCCAGTTGTTGGGTTCATAATGCAGTGATACTGAAATTTAAACTATGATTCAGAATTCCTATTACTTTTGCCTTAAATCTAAATCTATTAGCCAATGGAAGTTCTTATAGATGTATTCAAGGCAAAGAAGATTTTAAATTTTCTTAGGTATTGTTACAGGAGGAGCACTAACAGCTGCAGCTTACCTAGGAAAGTCGCACGGTTTTCTGTTTCCTGGGAAATGCATGGAGGTGTCTGAAAGGAGAAGTTAACATGCTGGTCCATAATGGTTCGTTTCTGCTGAAGAAGTGTTTTGGGGTTATAATTCCATTTGTCCAAATTAATAAAATTATTTGAGTCTAAATACTGAAATTTGAGTTCAAATACTCTGTCTGCTTTCTCCACAGCATTAGCACACCAGTGCTGTTCACTGTTTGAATACACCACTGTTAAAGCATTCAACCAGCTGTTTTGGGACAAAGAGCAGAGAAACTACCAAAACTCATGTTCTAGTGTTATTAATAGTCACCTCTCAAAGGGCCCTACTTAATTCTTATTTTCTACTACATTCTGAACTTATTATGACTTATTATGTTCTCACTGATTGACAAGGATAACTAGTCTCTGATTGTTCTTAAATATATTTTTATTCATTTAGAGACCATTATCATATCTTCCTTTATTAACCAAGAATATATTATAACTATGACAGAAATGATGAATATTCACTATGGGAGTTTCACAGCATGAAAAATATTAAAAGGTCCTATCTTTTGAGGTATCCAGGTATTCTTCTGAAACATTAAGTTTCTAATGTCTAAAATTGCTAATTTTTTCCTTCACTTTTTGGTAAAAAACATTCTAAAAAATCACAATATATTTAATGCTTTTATAAATACCACTTCATTAGCATATTTTTTCTTCATAACATGTATGCTGGTCCAGGTGAGGTTAATGCAGAAAATAGTCTGCAAAAAATCTATTAAGACTTGCTTTTCCTCCATTCTATTTTGTATCAAAGACAGTATGTAGCATGACTGGAACTTTTCTAGTGGTCTGATCTCTTTGTTTTCTTTTGAGAAATTCTGTTGAAATGGCATAATTTTACTGATGTATATTTTTGTTTTCTTTCCTCTGAATTTAAATGTAATGAAACCAGATTATCAATAATAGATCTGAGAGGAGAGTTAATGTAGTTTCTACATTTTTAAGCCCTTTAATTTCATAGCATGAAATGATATTTTTACAAATTCATCCCTACTGCAGCTCTGCAGAAGCAATTTTTTCTACCACCTACCAGCAACCTTAAGTGAAAAAGATAATGGCATATTTATAACCTCTCAACTACAGTGTCGTGTAGAGATTCCTGAGCTAGCTCTCAACAATTTGATATTCAAATATGGCACATTGCAGTGCCTTGCAGAGATACTTGCTCGTGTCCCTGTGGCCACATTAGCAATGTGCTCTGCTGGACTAATTAGTTGTACGTCTCAGCGTGATGAGTTTTTGGAGGCAGAAGGCAATGCTGATGTGGCATGCTGCTTCCACTGATGGCTATAACTCAGACTCAAATGTTGGTGCATTTTGCAGCAAATATATGTCATATTGTGGGGCCTTGTGTGGTTTAAGACAGTGTACTTTATCTAGATTAGTAGAACTGCACTGATCTATCTATAATAGGTAAAGATACATCATCAAACTTTATGCAGAATCTGTATAAAGATTTGCAACACAAATTTTAGAGAATTAGGGTTGCTAAGGCACATATCTCTGGTTGCCTTGTAAGGCAGCTTTGGAATGCAACCCACAGCAGGGACTACACCTACCTGACTGCGCTGTACATTATGGTGCTTCAGTAGCTGGATGATGATCAGGACAGGCATCCAGTAACTGAGGTCACCATGGTCAACTGGGTCAACAAGCCGTTCCTACTTACCAGTCATACCCTTAGAAAATCCTACCTGGATTCTAAACCTGAGAAGCCATAAATGTTATATGAACATAATTATTAAAATATTTTGAACTTGAAAACACTGCATTCATACTATTTACACTTAACAGCATTCATTTAATACAGAAAATATTCTTCTTTTCTCTCTGAAATAAACCAAAACCTATCACTGAAAATAAAAGGAAATGTCAACTTTTATCTAATATTCAAGAGAACATCATATGACAGATCACCACACCAGAAGCTGAATATTTATTTCCTTATATAGACACACTCTGAAATAATAATTAAATAAATGTCAGTTTCAAGAAAAACTGAGTCATGCTGCTGACCTTCCTGAACGCCATCTGAAGAGCTGACTGCTAGGTAAGGTACAGACATTAAAACTCAGCTCCAGGAAAAACAAAGCAAACTAAAAGACATTGAATCAATCCTCTGATCTCCCAATGACTAAAAAATGTGGTGTGGCATATGGCGCTGAAAACTAATTTCGTGATCACTAATAAGGATCACCTACCTATCACCTACCTCTTTGTAGGTAGTTTATTTGTAGAAGTCCCTTTTTTAGTCCCTTAATATGAGAATTTTGAAATAACATTTACATTCCAAACTGTAACAAGTGTATTAAACAGATTTACAAACCTAAAGTGAAGCTCAGAGTAACTGAGTCAAATGTCATCTTCTAAATAATTTTTTCAAGCAAAAACAGGAATTGACCCTAGCATCCCTTATCATTTATCCTACACTGTAACCATCAAACACTAACTCCCTAATATGATAAACAAACAAGTCATGAAGCATTTTGATGCGGGCATGCTGAGCAACCTATGCCTAAAGCAATGCTTATTTGTTCTTATTTTGTATATGCATTCAGAATTTGTTAAGTAATACCCTAATTGTCATTAGGGTGACTGAAATGCAGTTCCTAAGAACTGGAGGTAATGTTAATATTTATGGTTTTGTGGCTTCCATAGCCTCCCTTTTGTACCTGAAATGTCCCAATCAGAAAATACACCTTTTTTTATTGAACTGTATGGGGCTGACAACAATTGTATTCAATTTTTAGGTGACAGTTGATTCAGTTTTATTTTTGTATTCTCATGTAACATAAGAAGACCTGATCAGGCTGTAGCTGCTCAAACTCAGCAAAAAATGAATGAGGAAGCTCTTTATTTGTAATAGCAACTCTGACCAAGATAATGTTGGTTGAACATGGCTTTCTTAAAATTGAAAAAGCATGGAGCAAAAGACATAGTGAGCATATGGAAGGGAGTGGTTCAGCTGTAGAAAACATAACCTTCATATGGAGGAAAAAAATGCCATTTCATGTTGTAGAAAGCTTCCAGTTGGAGATTGGATTGATATATGGATTTTTTTTCTCTTTCATATATGCTGTTAGATAATTAGTCCTGAAATCATTATCTATGCCTCTAGGATTTTATTGTGGTTTAGGGCCAGGACACATTTTTTCAGCATCTTGTATTTACTGTAAATGTATATCTTTCTACACTAAAATGAAACTATAATAAACATACTAATTAACAGAACTGAGTCCTAGAGAAGTGTATAAATCTGTAGCACTTGTACATATCTGTATTCCACAGTGACACGGTGATGATCTTACATGTGACACGTTTTTTTAGCTACTGTGTTCACTATGTAACATGGCGGTGTTTAAATTATGCAAGATGTACAATACCAAAGAATGTATACATTTGAAATATGTATACAAAATAAATTTGTATACATATTTCTAACTCACTAGTTATAAAAAAGCTTAAATAAATAATAGATTTAAAAGGGCAAGGAGCAGAAACCCAACCTTATTCAATGTAATTGTGCCAAATAGAAATGAATTTTTTTTTTCAATCCACTACTTTTTTCAGTGTTTATGATGAAATCACTAATTGCTTTATATTTCAATTTGTTTGTACCAAGATTTTTTTATCTTGGAAATATAAAACAATTATAGTGCTCTCTAGTGAAAACCTAAAACCAGATGGACAGCTTAAACAGATATATGCTAATTATTTCTCTGACAAGGATGTGTCAGGCTATTTCTTATTCTACCGTGTTCACATTCACAGCTGAGTTAAAACATGGAAAGAATTATTTAAACTCATAGTACTTTAAAACTTCAATAGTGTCTTAATTCCTCTCTGAAGGTTCTTCTGGGCAAAGCCCTTTACTGGTTGCTTTAAGTGGAAATCATACTGGGCAACTGAACTTCACAAGCAGAATGAATCAGCTGTATCTCCGCTGGTCAACTGATCATGCAACCAGCAAGAAAGGATTCAAGATCCGTTACTCCGGTAACTATTCATGCTTTCCATTAAATTATACTTTGTGTGTATACTGTTGTCCACCTATACTTAAAGCCATGACAACTGTTCAGCATCAAATAGAACTTGTAATATAATGTCTGTTTCTCTGAAGATAATTTATTATAATGTACATTTTAAGGATGTGTAATCATTCTATTGTAAGTTTAAGGTAAGCACAGAACTTGGTCTTTCCATTTTTTTCCAGTGTGCCAGAGATTTCCAGATTAATACTTCTTCAATTAATACTCCTCTTTGCACCTGTTCTCTTGTCTTATCAGACCTGGAGAGAGGCCTTTGAAATGTAGTGGCAGGGATAACCCTTAGATTTACACAGAAGTACTCAGACGTGAGAATTTTTGATCCTGAAATGCTGTGTGGTGCTTCAGCTGCAATTCAGTACACAATTACTAGGTTTGCAATTTTGTAGAGTTGCAGTTCACAACTCTCATTACTGTGGTTTTCTTCATGTACAAATAAATGGAAAACTGGGGGGAGGGGGGGTGTGGAAATAAGCCCCTCATTTCTTCAATAGGCTTGAATGTTACCATTCAAGGTATGTCAATCATACCAGAATATCAATCTGGTATGGTGGTAACATGAAAATACATAAGTAGTCTATCTAAATAGTGTCAAAGTTATCTCCCTTATTAATAATAAAAATCAAGAAGAAACATACTGCAGTACTGGATTATATGTTATGTGTAGACATATTGACCCTTACTCATTTTGCAGCCTGCTTATGATGTTTCCACACATACATCTACAGACACATTGCTGCTAAAAGGCTTGGCTTAGAGATCATTTACATGATGTGAATAGTGTGTGTGAGAGATAAAGGTGATAATTGCTGTCATTAACATTTGCTTTTTCTGTGTCTGGACTTGATTAGCAATATAAAGGTTGTGTGTGTTAATTTTGGTGGCTAATAATTGTCAGTATAAATTACGTAGAGAAAGGAATACTAAGAATGTTTTAGCAGAACATTTCATAAAGCACCAGGTATCTCCCATTTAGTCATGCTCTTTGGGGAGACAGTTTTTGGGAAGCTCACTCCTTTTCTGTACCATCCATGCACTGCCTGTCTAATTTCTGGAAAGTTTCTCTTGTTACTGTAACATTAGATTAGGGATCAGCTCAGAGCGTAATAATGATTGTTCGGGGGATTTAAAAACTAAGCAGAAACTGTGAGAAGTCAAGAAAAAAATCAGTCAATTAAAGCATTATCTTCACCTGCACCTTTGGATGATTACTACAGGCAAACTGAAGCTGAGGGATGGGGAAAGTTGTTTTCAAGCATACTGGAGATTCTTTCCATAGTAAAAAAGCAATTGCAGGACTTAATAGGTGGATTGAGAGTGTGCAAGAGGGAACAAAGAGAACCTGTTGCATCAGAGTCCTCAAGTGCGGCAGTGCAGCGAGTGGGCTTTCAGTCATTAATTCAAAGTGAGGAAGTAACATCAGGGTTACATTAGTAGACTTAAGGTAAAGAATTTGTTTTGTAAGTATCAAATTATTAAGGAGACTAATTTTTGAGGAATGGGAAATTATTTTGTACCGTTGCATGTACACAAAACATGTTTTGCAGTACTGAAGAAGTGGTCTGTAATTGCTAGGCTCAATCATGGCACTAGCTATGACTAACAATAAAATTGGAGGACTGGAAACAGATATGCAATCCTTATGGCTACGTTTTAGGAACAAACAAAAGTTTAGCTTTTTCCGTTTCACTAACAGTCAGTGCCTCCCTTTTTCTCTAAACCTCTGTCCATTTTACATAAGATTCAATCGAAATAATCAGCATGAAAGAAGAGTAACAGTGAGCAGCAGCATAAACAATTGGAATTGAATCCTAATGAGGGAGAGCAACATCATGAAAGTAGGAAAAATACAAGATCCCAAAAAGGCTATTGATACTGTGGCAGCTGTGACTAAGCCAGCAGGCTCCCTCATGATGAAGAACCTATTGAAATGTATTACTGCCCTCCCATAACCCTTCTCCAGCTATGTCTGTGCACAAAATTTTGTAAACTGTGGTTTTGTCACAGCTAGATTTCACTTGTAGATACAAATTTTATTCACTGTTAGAAAGTGCTAGAAGCTTTTATGGGAATGCTTAATATTTTCTTTAGCATACAACCTTAATTGTGTAAGCTGTTTGCTTAATATTATTAGTATGTTTGCTATAATGTAGTATAAGGCTTTTTGCTAAATCTCAGTAGAAAAAAGCTGTAGCATTACAGGAGATGGGTATTCTGTTAAAGGCTTTGACATGTTATAGAGGCAATAGCATAGATTTTAGTCTAAATTATACATTTCCTAACTGCACTAATGCCTAGATATTAAATGGTCTCTTTCTTAATCTACAGAGTATCTGCATAGCATCCCTCAATTATTTATAACCCTGCATGCACATTTCTATCCATGCAAGCTACGGTAAAAGTATAACTAAGAAGAGGTAGATGATTTTTTTTCCCCAATTATTGGTAGAAGGAGATAAAGTGCACTACAGTACCTGGCATATCTGCTGAAGGCACGAGGACTTGGGAACAAGATGGGTACTTCATTTGCTACTTTTCAAGTTGACGTTGCCACTATAACATTTACAGGCTTTTGTTTAACTTTTGGTTAGTCATTCAAGAGTAAATAAGTCAAGTGGTTACTTAGCTAATTTTTAATTTCCTGCCAATAGAACTATTTAACCTTGTGCCCTGGGTTAAAGTGGCCAGGTTTTTGTAGCGGGGGGGATCCAAGTATGTCTTCTGTGAGAAGCTGCCAGAAGCTTCCTCCATGTCCAAAAGAATCAGGTCCAGCCAGTTCCAAGATGGACCCATGGCTGGCCACGGATGGTGGTAGTGCCTTTGCAATAACATACTTTAAAAAAAAATATATATACTCAGCAGCAGCTAGAAGGAGTGAGAATACATGAGTGACAACTCTGCAGAAACCAAGGTCAGGGAAGATGGAGGGGGAAGAGGGTCTCCAGGCGCTGAAGCTGATTTTCCTCTGCAGCCCATGGTGAAGACCATAGTGAAGACAATGGTGAGTCAGGCTGTCACCCTGCAGCCCATCGAGGTGCATGGTGGAGCATATCCACCTGCAGCCCCTGGAGGATGCCATGACAGAGCAGGTGGATGCCTGAAAGAGTCTGTGACCCTGTGGGAAATCCATGCTCCTGGCAGGACCTGTGCTCCCACAGAAAGAAGAGCCCTAGCTGGAGTAGATCTGCTGGCAGAACTTGTGACTCCATGGGGGACATGAACTGGAGCAGTCTGTTACTGAAAGACTGCTGCCTGTGGAAGGGACTCATGCTGGAGCAGATTCTGAAGAACTACAGTCTGCGAGAAGCACTCATATTGGAGAAGATCATGGAGGACTGTCTCTTGTGGGAGGGACCCATGCTGGAGCAGGATAAGAGTGTGAAGAGTACTCCCCCAAATGAGAAAGGAGCAGCAGAAACAACATGTGATGAACTGAGTGCAGCAGTGATTCCCATTCCCCTGTGCCAGGGAATCTGGAGTGAAGTTGAGCCCTGTATTGCTCTTTAACCCTAACACACCACTAAGGCCCACCCAGCTGCTTGCTCACCCCCCTCCCACAGCAAGATACAGGATGAGGTAGAGAATCAGAAGAATAAAAGTGAGAACTTGTGGGATGAGATAAATAGGTAACAATTAATAGGTAAAACAAAAGCTGCACACACATTCAAATCAAAACAAGGAATTCATTCACCACTTCCCGTTGACAGGAGTTCAGCCATTTCCAGGAGATCTTGCAGGGCTCCACCAGTCTTAACGGTGACTTGAACATAACTTGCAACCTTGGTCCTTCCTTCTTCTTCTCACAGCTTTTATTGTTGAGCATGACACCATATCTTATGGACTATGTCTTTGGTCAGTTGGGCTCAGCTGTCCCATCTGTGTCCCCTCCCAAATTCCTGTGCACCCCCAGCCTCCTTGCTAGTGGGGTGGTGTGAGAAGCAGAAAAGGCCTTGACTCAGTGTAAGCTCTGCTCAACAGTAACATCCCTGTATTATCAACACTGTTTACATCAGAAATCCAAAACACAGCCTCATATTAGTGCCTATGAAGAAAATGAACTGTATCCTAGACAAACCAGCATACCTGGTAAAAAAAGAGAGGAAGGGGAGGGCAGGTGGGGCAGAGGCTTTTCAAAATTTAGTTTTATTTCTCATTATCTTACTCTGATCTGATTGGTAAAAAATTAAATTAATTTCCCCAAGTCAAGTCTGTTTTGCCCATGAAAGTAACATCTGAGTGATCTCTCCCTGTCCCTTTTGCAGCCCACAAGCCTTTTGTTACATTTTCTCTCCCCTGTGCAGCTGAGAAGGGGAGGGATTCAGCGGCTTTTATGTGTACCTGGCATCTAGCCAGGATTAATCCAGCACACCTTTATCATGCTCTTTTAACCTGATATGTTATTGCAAGAACCCTAATTCTTCACTGTTCATTTGTGATTTTTAACTTTGGACATGTTAAACAAGTGTTCCTACTCTCTCTCTATTTCAATTTACAATAAAAGAATATTGATTCGTTTGTGTTTACATTTCCCAGTAGATGGCTAGAAGTGACAAGGGAACTGTGTGAAGAAGTTCATCAGACTCTGTATAATTGTTTCTTCTCTGATTCACAAACTTTTAGGTAGTGATTTGCACAGCAGGAAGGTCACAGTGGAGGTTTATACAGTACTGTGAATCAAGAAAAATAGGCAGGACGATTTATAAATGTTGAAACACCAGCAAGAATAGCTGTCATATAAATAGCAGGTTATTTAGTCAGATATTTAATTTTTGAAGGGGCAGGCATTGACAATTATATCACTAAAGAGGGAATAGGCCTTTACAAATTTGTCTTGTCTTTTCATGTTGTTTATTTGTTAGATTTAAAATAAAATGCAAAAGAAAAGGAGTGACAGCCTGATCCCTTTTTGTTGCTTGGTTGAGTATTGTTCTCCATTTTGATCCTGTACATTGCAAAGTGAAAAACTACATATGGAATGGAAGGTCCATTAATTAAGAAAATTGTTTAGTAATCAGAAAAGGTATATTTAGTTTTCTTGTGTTACCTTAACCTACTCACTTAAGCCAGTGTCCAATTTCTTATCTATAAAGTGAGTATGACAGTAACTCTCTTCTACATTGGATATTTAAACAATAGCAGCACAAAGACATAAGATTCCCCAGTAATATGGTGATGAGGATAATTAAGTATCCATAAGGGAAAGTTATAAGGAAGCAGTATAGTAAGCTGAGACTTTTTATCTCTCAACATAAAATCTAGCATGTAAGCTAAACAAAGCACTGTGGGATTTGAAGGAACGTTTTTCGTTTATTTATTATTTAAAAGATAGTACTGTTTCTGTGAATAGTTATAAATATCTTCTTCATATTAGTTTTTTGACTACTGATCAAAAATACTTCTGGGAAATCAAGTCCTTTGCTAAAATAAATTATTTGATAAAATTTTGTATTATTCAATGTAGAGACTGAGTTCCACAAAATATCTGGGGGGGATTGGACATTGAGTTTAAAAGAATTTTAATTTTTAACTGGGAGTCATTTAATTGAACTTCCCTGAGACAGAGTGTCTCAAACAGCAAAAAAACCTCTCAGCAGAAATGTTTAAAAGTTCCAGCTATTAAGAGAATATGCTTTATTAGAAGGAAGAGTGTGGTCCTGCAAATGCAAGATCAGTGTTTATCTGTGTTGTTGTCCACACATCCATTGTCTACTGATATGTGATTTAGCTGGAAGCTATTATCTTGTTGGCGTTCAGTTGCAAATTACAAATGTTCTGATATTAAGTGAGCTGAATGTTTTGATTATAAGTGAGCTGAAAATGTTCAGTATGTTTCCTTGCAAAATACACTGTTATCTAAGTGGTCTTGAAAGAATGTGGACGATATGTCGTTTGGAAAATAAATTAAATATATGACAGTAAAGTTACTTCAGTCACTGGAAAGGTCATAAAAGTTTATTACATTCTGTGGTAAAACATTGTCATTCCTAGATGACAGCACTCCTGTGTCATTACACCTATTTCAGCTAAGCCTCATGAGATTCCGGGACAGAGTCCCCTTTCAGAAACTGGCTGGGAAAAGACCAGCATTTTATCACAGTGGTCCTTGACACAAGGCTGCAGTATTTTATAAGTTCATGGTATGGATTTCTGCTTAAGCTCAAAATTTTCAGTTGACAGTGGCTGCAGTTTTCAGTCTGGCATTCTTCAAGTATTTGCTTACACTTCAGGTCTTCAGACATTTATTTATTGCTTTGTGTTTGTATGTTCATATGTCAGTTCCTGATCCTAGAAGTCATGTGTGCTTTATCCTGGGCTCTGAAGGGAGTTCAGTTTAAAGAACAGATTAAAAATTACTAAACTATAGATTAAGAAAGGAATTGTATCTGAATTTACCACTATTCCTTTACTGTATCAACATGTGTACTTTCAGAGTTGTAAAATAAAAAATTTTCAGAATTTTTAGATAATCTGCTTAAAATGCTTTTCTTCATTTCATGCTATCTATATCTTTAGATACAATACATTTTTTTGAGTATCACCCTTTTCTATACATATTATGCAGCCTTGGCAGCACAAAATTCTGTAGTTTTAGTAGGACCTTTACATGGATGTGGATTATAGGCAGTGCTTGCCTGTAACCTTGTTGTTGGCTTCTGACTTACTACGAGACTACTGCCACTACTTTAAAATGTCATTAATAAACATTTCTGTAAGAGTGGAAGATGGATCTGATCTATGTTAAATAACTGTTTTAAACATAAGTTATCCAAACGTATATGGTTTGCATCACAAAATGCATGTTACGGGTTTCAGAGACACTATTAACAGTCATGAAACTGTAAAGCTTGGTACTCTGGGAGCACAGAGTTTCCTTTCTGATATGTGGAATCTTTTCTGTACTGCTATCTGGTGAACTGTTCATTGTACTTCAAGGAATCCACCTCGCTTCATGTAGTCCCATTCACCATACTTTTTTGTCCCAAACCTTATACTCATTCTGGTCAAAGTACCTTTGCTAAGACAGTCTAGCTGTGTTCCCCAACCCTTCTTTCTGATTGTCACCCTTTATCCACCCCTCTCTACAAATCACAGTCTACTTTTAGTGGAAAACATAAGATTTTTCTTTAACCAGCTTTTATCTATTTTCTTTCCCATCTAGTTTGCCATCTTAATTTCTCTTGCTTCCTCTTTACAATGACTCCCCTAATTTGTTATCCTGCTCCTTCCTTTCTTCTGTCCCTGATCTTCTCTTTGTCTCCCACTAGTCAATTTCATTTGATTTTGTGATTTTTTCTTTCTAGTTTCTTTCCCCGAATCATATTTTACTCTGAACACAGTCTCAGTCTCTGATGCATCAATCCTTTTGGTGCCACTTCAAACAGCTAACCAAATCCTTCTCTTTCTGTCATTTTCACCCCTTTCTCCTGGCCTCCAATGCCTCCCTTATCTCTTTGCACAATCTGTCATGGCTGTTCTTCTTCACGGCTCTTAAATCAGCACCTTTGTGTCAAATATTCTTTCCCTTTTTTCTCCAGTTATAACCTCTCTATCCTGTCAAACACATCCCATCATTTTATATTCACACTTAAACATCTGCCTTTAACTTTCACAATGGCAGATGCCCACAAAGCTTTACCAAGACATCTCCGTTCTCAGATCTCCTCTTGCCTATTTCCTCCAGGTCCATGCAGCTGCTGCCACTCACTCACCTTGGATTGTCAGGAAAAGTAAGCATTAGTAACAGTAGGTTGAAGAGATGATTGCAAGCAGCAACTATACAGGAGTCATCAAGGTGTCTGGGAAAGGAGGATATAGTCTTCTGTAGAAGATCTGCAACAATAAGCTTTAGAAATTAAGTATTTTTAAAGGGTTGTTGGAGTAAATTCTGAGTCATATTGCTGTTTTGTCTCCCTCCTTGTTTTCTTCTACCAGTTTCTTAGTTCAAAAGATTTTTTTTGCTTTACTTTTTCCTGAACACCACTTGATTCACTGGACGGCTTGAACCACGCCTTTGGGCTCAAGACATTATTAATTGTTACAACATAAGCAACAATTATGACTGATAAATTTCCCCTTTGGATCCCAAGGAAATTTTCAGTATTTCAGCATCATTCTGTGTAATTCAGCAGCCTGACTGTTCCATATTTCATGCCATTTTAAAGCTGTTCTCTCTGGATGTTCATATATATTTATTGTTGTAATTAGCCACAGCTAAAACATGGTAATAAATACCCTGGCAACTGGAACACAAAGTTTAACCTTTTATGCTAA
The DNA here is from genome assembly GCF_965178545.1 of Coloeus monedula. Classification (NCBI taxonomy): domain Eukaryota; kingdom Metazoa; phylum Chordata; class Aves; order Passeriformes; family Corvidae; genus Coloeus; species Coloeus monedula. The sequence goes on from NC_138782.1 coordinate 97,930,225, forward strand.
AAATCTTGTTATGGGTAAAAAACCCTATGCTTTTATGTCTAGCCAAGAATTTACTGTTAGAATAACTGAATATTAGCAGTTTAATAAAAGAATTACTAGTCCAGATTAAATGATTATAGGAGGAGATAGAAAAAAGAAGGCTTGAAAGGTACTATACAGAAAAACAGTATGGTTAGAATTGTTATACAGTATTAGTGGGCTACAGACAAATATTTTCTGTCTAGAATTGCAGTACTGATGTAATAAATTTGGAATTTTGTCTGAACTGAATATTTTATTTATGGCTCACCTGCTATTCTTAAGATCTAGGATATTTAAAATTAAATAGCACTTACTGGAGCTGATTTTAGAGATCTTAATTTGCTTGTTTTGCAATAACAATATTACTTATTCTTCAATATGTCAAAATGAAAATTAAAGCCATATTTATTGTGTTTCTTTAAAAGTCAAGTCCCCTTTTAAATAGTAATTTGATAAGTATTGTAATTTAATTAGGCATGCAAGCGAGTGTCACCATGCTTATAAAGGACACAGAGCATGGCCCCAAACAATTCTTTTACTGGACCATCTTGGCTTATTAATTTTCATTCTGGTTTTATTTTTTTCCTTTATGATTTAGTGGGTTTTTTTTTCAAATAATCTCCAAGTGAAAGAATGTATAGAAATAACATTTCAAGTAGAAATAATGTTGCTTAATTGAGAACTATATAATACAATTCCAACAGATGACAACATTTTTCAGCATCTTTAATGTTGGACTTAGCTTTACTGCTTATGTTGGGTGTTATTGCTTAGAAGTATTCACTTTGATATACTCCATCTAAATCTAGACATTTAAAGGAAGCATTTCAGTTAGGAATATTATCAACTCTATGACCTCTGTCAATGAACAAAAACATTATTCTTTAGGTGGTAATTGATACCACAGGTGCGCCTTAAGGTGACAAAAAACACATTAAAAATAAAAATTAAAAAATAGAGCTAGATATTGAAAGCTGTATACCAAAATCTATATGTGCTTGTGAAAACAAAACAAAATGACTTCTACTGGATAATTGTCTACAGAAGATAAAATGAACATCACAGTATACCTAAGATACACTTCAGTATGATGGAGGGAGTATTCTAACAGTAGTTGCAGTCTCAGTGTCTTTGGTATTGACATTTAGTTCTCATTGGAGCTCAACACGGTCTTCCCTGTGAAGAATGTTCATAGGCTCATTTCAGCAGTGGATGTTCAGTCAGGTTTATTTTCAGCAAGCCATGGTCCTGCCATGCTGCTTCTGAAAAGATAATCTCAGTAAGCTTGACATGGTGCATACCTACTTTAGTACGTAGTGACTTGTGCATCAGTGTGGAGTCCAGGTAATTATTTCATACTGCTTTTATCCAGGGATAAATGTTTGCATTCTACAAGCAGATTTATGTTATAACTCTGCATATAGTGTGTCAAACTATACTGTACTACTGCTTGATCTGAGTCTAGATCAAGTACCCATATTCCACCCTTACAGACAGATACTGCAACGTTATTTTAAAAGATGGTTTTCATTACTCACTTTTGACACAAAAAAAAATTGTACTTTTTTTACTTACTCAGCACATATCTAATAATTTCCATTTATATGTCACAGGTCCTCAAGGACCATACTAGTCATGAAAACCTCTCTGCAGAAAATATTAGTAGTGATTAAAGTTTAGCAAGGTTTACTTTCATTTCAAAACTGAAACAGGTGCATTCTATCTTACTTCATATGAAGTGTAAATTCAACATTTAAGAATTAAGTTACATTATTTTCATAAAAAATAATACAATTGCCAAGTAATATCTTTGTGAGAACATGTACAAAAAAAAGCCTCGTTTCAATCTGAAAAAAAACATCTGAAGAATCAGTGTACTTTAATTTGCCTTATAAATTTTTAACGTATTTGACAAAATGTTTAAACTTTGACTTAGATGTCTAAGTGCACTGAATTTTTTAATAAAGCTGCATAATTGGTTTTGTATAGTGTGTAGCTCAAAGAATAACTTTGTATCTATAAAGTTATCAGATTTGAAGTAGACTTTACTAAGTGTGAGTGAACTTACTGAACATTCAATATGCTTCATGATTGTAGCTTCCTTATATGCAGTAATATAAACTGGTTTGTGATTATAAATGTTGGGTTTGAACTTGTTTCGTTATAAGTAGTCTGAGTCTTCATTGAGGATTCCGAAAGTACTGTAAAGGTTTCAGTACTAATTTTAGTGGTATTCAAATTTTTCTCATATAATAAATAATCTTAATTTTGTACATTAAGGGCATTTGATTTGTTTTTAATAATGTCAATTTTTTTGATGTTTAGCTCCTTATTGCAGTTTAAACCCTACCTTGAGGAATGGTGGAATTATAAATAAAACAGGTGGTCCTGCTGGAAGCAAAGTTCGCTATTATTGCAAACCTGGGTATAGAATGATTGGTCACAACAATGCGACGTGCAGGCGCCATCAAAATGGCATGTACCAGTGGGATTCTCCTGTGCCAATCTGCCACGGTAAGGTACTGCTTTCTTCTTGAGTAGGCTTCTATAATTTCATTGCAAGGCTATTTCACAAAACAGAGATACAACATTGTCAATAGTTCTGTATGCTAAGAGAGACACTGACATCATGACCTGATGCAAACACCTATTGACTTGTTTATTTCATGTGTGAAGAATTGAAGTATTAAGAACTATTCATGCAGTCAAATACAGACCACATGAAAAATATGTTTTCAATACTTTTTCTTTAGTAATGTACATACCTATAAACAGACCACAGGTCATTATATTGTATTACAGAACATTTTGTAAAATTCAGTAGTTATAAGGAATTACTTTATTATTTTAGAAAATCACTTCATAACCAGTGCTTTAAAGACATAATCTGTAACTTCTTTTCTCTCCCTCTCTTTTTTTTCTTTTTGAATATCCTGAAGCTGAAACAGGGTCTATTTTAGCTTGCTGCTCTTGGTAAGAGTAGTTACTGTTTGTCAAACGTATATGCCCCATCCCTGGAAGTGTTCAAGGCCAGGTTGGATGGGGGTCTGAGCAACCTGGTCTAGTGAAAGGTATCCCTGCCCATGACAGGGGTTTGGAACCAGATGGTCTTTAATGTCCCTTCCAACCCAAGCTATTCTATGATTCTGTGATAATATCAGGGACCTGGGGAAGAGGAATAAGGCTGCAAATTCTATCCATATCATATATGGCCTATTGTAACTTGTGTCTGCTTCTAATCTGCTAGATACAGAATGAAATTATAGTAGCACTCGTATTTAAGAACATGATTTGATTAACACTTGCATTTACTTGTTTTTAACTTTGTAAGACCTTAACATCAGTTTTCCATGTCTCCTTCAAGAAAATATTTTGCTTGATATTTCTAAAAAGACCATAAGATGGAAGTTCTCTTTTGTGAATTACAAAAAAAAAAGGCCAGCTGAGATTTGGTGTGATGCTTTTCTGTTGGGAGCTATTTTGCTGGCTAGCTGGCAGGTGTCTTTTCTCAAAAGGTACTGAAATTTTGGCATTTTAATCTGCAGCTCAGTTACTCTAAGCATGTGAGGATAGAGACAGTATTCTGTGTGTACTTGTTAGACTAGGGGAGTTTGGCCCATAAACTTTAGGAGGCCCTATATTATACTTCTCTCTGGAATTTAGGATCTCATGATTCCTCAGCTGTCAGAAATTCTATGCAAATATATCCCTTATCTTTCTACCCCTCATCTATCCAGATGAGATTAGCCTGCTACTGCTACTTCCACTATTGTTCAACCAAATAGCACAGTTCTGTATAATGAAAATATGATCCAGCACTTAAAATTTCTTAAATAGTCTGATATTTTTCATAGTTTCTTTTTTTTTAGAATGGTCTAATGTTAAGTGTGGCTTTTTACATTTCTAGTTTTTATATTTTATGTTCACATTTTTGTGTTCACAATGGCAGAGAAAGTGTTTGAAATTTGCCATTCTAACCTTGAAAATTATGTCCAAACATAATGAGGTGTGTGAATGGAGAAAAAAGTTCTTTGCACAATTTAAGAAGAAAGTCCCCACTTTTAAGGACAGAACAGAATTCACAGAAAGGAGAAGGAAAAATGTACAGATGTGTGCAGGACTTGACATAACGTCCCAGGACTTGATAGTGGATAACCAGGAGTCAAAGAGTCTCAGAAAGTAATAGATTCTGAACAGAACTTAAATGAACTGAAGAAAATCCTAAAATACTTCAGATACTGTGTCTGCCTGTATTTCATCACTAGGTGCAAGAAGGAGCTTTGATATTTTAGCAATCTAGCTTGTTCACAAATAATTTTTTCTTGAATTTTAAGCTGTATTTATAATTTCACCAATATATGTGGCTGTGGGTGTGTAGATTTCTTTAAATGGAGAAAAAATATTTACAAGATAAGGTGTTTAATCTTTACTATAAATTTCTTATAAATGTAAGATTCCTCATTTTAATATATAACTTTACAACTCTGGCACAATTATTCCAACTTGTATGTCTGAGTGAGGCATATGTTTTTCAAAAAACTGTGAAATGGAGAGCATATTTCAAAATTTATTCAGTATGCTTTCTCTTTGAAAATTAATTAAACTTACACATTTGGTCCAGCTCATGGATTTCGTTATAGGATCTTTCTGAATAAAAATGCCTTTGATTAGTTCAGAAATTTCTGTAAAACCACTCCTGCAGGGTTACATTTGTAATTAATAAGTTGGCTGTGTCAGATTAATTTTTGAAATAAAGTTTGACCATACTATCAACAAGAGGAATTATTTTTTGCATATCTATTACAACAACATCTAATTTGAATATGAACACATCTAATATGAGTTAATCTGATAGGGTCAGAAGATATTTTCAATTCCAGTCTTCTCAAATGCAAATGCTTGTAATAATGTCCTGAATGCTGTATAAAGAACTTGACTCCTATCTAGGAAATTAGAACTTACTGTTATTGCTTTTATTTCATTTGTGAAGTGAAAAGAGAAACATGAGTCATATTGCATTCAAAATAGATATGGAGAGAAATTAACAATTATATAATAACAGTAAGCTGCTGAGAGGAAATAGTAAGGCCTCAGTAACAACACTGACAATGACATATGTCATCTTTGCCACTGATTATCTTAGGTTTAGATTGCTGTGCTGGGGTAGAAAAGAAAGAGAAGACTGAAGCTGGGGATTAAGAGATGATAAGAGAAAATATAAGAAAAGCTTGGCAAGAAGAGCAGTTAGAATGAAAAACTGAAAGCAAGTTGTCAGGTTCAATATGGCTCAACAGTGCTGGGTTGCAGGAGTCTGGAGGCTGAGACATGGTACCCGAAAGAGTGCAACAGAGTGGCCATGTTCATCTGGCAGGCATGAACAAATGCCCCTCTTTATCCTACCTCTTCTTCCTATACAGGACTCAGCTTTTGACTCTGTTCTTCCTGGTTTATCCCACTCATTCTTAAAAGAGCTAAAAATAATTTTAAAGAGCCTTGAAAAACCCTTGGCTGCTTTTCACCATTTGAATTACTCCCTAGTAGGTTTAGAAAAGAAAACTGGAGGTACCTACTTTAAGGAAATTCTCATCTGGATTGTAAGTACTTGGAAAGCCTCAATATCTGTGACACAGTAATGATAAAAATATATCTGATGCCAACAGTTCCTGCTTAAAATGCTGATTCTGGGTACTGCCATTATGGATACCTCTGTGCTTGAAGTGCATAGATGTACATTGTGGAGCTAGAGACCTTTGTACGTTGTGCTGTACTGAAAAAAGATTATTCCAGGACCATGACTGTATTCCATGTCTACACTGGGAGACTGGGCTTGAAAATACCTAATTACAGTTTGCACAAGACCTATGACTTTGAGGCCACCAAACTACTTCCTCATAAAATTAGGTGTTCTGTGGTTTTGGGCATGGAATTAAACTTGGACCTTTTGCCTTTTTGGTAAATGTTGCTATGCAAAAATGTCCCTCCTTAGCACACAGTCTTAAAAATGTGAGGTAAGTAGCAGATTAAAAATACCAAATTCCAGCTACTTCTTATAGATCAGTGACCATATTTCAGAATATAAAACAATAAATATATTATGCTAGACTAAAAAAGCCCAGAAATTTAAGGGGAAACCTGGTAACAATCTTTTTATAAGCTAAAAGTAGTTCTAGAGATGAATGAAATAATGAATCTGTGTTCTTTCTAGATAGAGGAATTACAGCTGACCTTACTTTAACAGGATCCTAAGTTAGGTTTTTCTTTATTTTTTTATTCTTTTCTCAGAGGGGCTAGTGAAATACTGGAATAGTTTGCCTGTGGAGAGTGTGAAATTTTCATTATTGGAGGTCTTTCAAGAACAAATTAGATCAAGATTGGTGGAGTTGTGATAGGAGAATAGGCTATATGACTGCTCATAACAGTTTGGTTTTTTTTAATACCCCCAGTCCTGTTTTCACCTTCTTTTTTATTTCCATATGTATTCAAGTCTGAGAATTGTCAATGCTCTCTCTGATGTTTCCAACTGGATATCTTGCACATAAGCCACTCAGCATGTTTTTGTTTTGAATCCTACTTTTAGGAACTTCTCTGTTTCTAACTTTTTTTTTTTGGGTATTTAAGTGCTTTTTCCAGCACTATGTTCAATGCCAGAAACAGGTCACTGAATGATAAATGCTTGTGGATTAACTTTAGGGATTTTCCGGCATATGAAAATAAACTCAATGTCTGACTGTAATGTACTCCCCAGCTTCATTTCTATATGCAAAGAAATTATGTGCTTTGAATATAAAAAATATGTAAGTATCTTACTGGAATACAGGTATATAGATACTTTAAAGGACTGCCATAAACCTTAAATTTACTGGTTTTGATAAGAAAAAAATGCAAGTATGCCATCTGGAACATGAAAGAGGAATTAAAACTATGTCTCAGTTTCTACGTAAAAGGCTTTTCCACTTGCATTGGAAGAAGTATATTTTTCTGCCGTGCAAGATAACAGATACAATTAAGGCTGTCTTATATTTTTAACACTCTGAATGCACATCTCCCAGCTGTAACCTGTCAGTCTCATCTAACCACTGACCTAAGAAGCATGCTGACAGTTCCTCAAGTCAGAAGATTTTCTCACACTATTCTTAATTGTTTAACGATTATGTGGGAAGCTGAGAACTTAAAAATACTTAGTTGGGGCACAGTAGTGTTACTGTTTCCACTGTCCAAAGAAAATATGCCATTTTAGTCAGTTTGGTTCAGCTTACTTTACTTTAAATAAGTCAAAGTACTTGCTATTTAGTGAAATTGTCCTTGCTGTTTTGTTTGAACACTGCTGTCTAAAAGCTTTTAGCAGCCTCCATAAATTTGTAGCAACAGGAATATTTCTTTCCAATCCCAGTTTCTGGGAGAGAAGCATACAAAAAATAAACACATAAGACTCTAACTGGAACAGTGCCAGAATGCCCAAACTGCTTTTATGATAAGTAGCTAAAGCAGCAGTGAGAAAAGCCTGACAAGTGTAGTAGTACAAGATTCAGCAACTGAGGAAAGAAGGAATACAGTAAGAGCTGAGGTGCACACTGAGAATGAAAGTGCTGACATGTGACAGGTAAGCATAGATTTTGAGGTGCTTTAGCATACTGGCATTGCATCAGACCTGACATAACTGAGAGGCCCACCTGTGTGTGACCAGGAATTGTACATTTTTTTTCCTTAAAATAACTTGCACGTAAGAGCTACTCAGTCTTGAACTTTTCAGTGAGTCTCTGGAAAGGTTATTGCTAAAGGTGAAGAACAAATGCTGACAGAATTATTAGCTTCAACCATGAACTAAAACGACCTGGACTGGTTTGTTGGGGTTTGGTATTTTTGTCTTGTTTTCAAATGGCATAATAAAATCTTCTTGCTCCACTAAGGTATTTGAAGTTAATCCATGTTTGGAGTATTTAGAGGGAAATAAAATAAGGTCCACCTGTATACACAGATGGGCACATACATGGGATGGGTGGATAGACTCTTAGTTTTGAATTTTGGTTTTATACAATTAAATGTATGCACACTTAACAAAGAGATTGTTGTTTTGATATCAGAAAGGAAACCGGAAAACATTTTCAAGAAGTTAAATCTTAACCAAAAGCGTTCAGACACATTGTCACAAGAGAGAAGAGAACTGTAAGGCATGTTAGGACGAATGGAGGCATAGTGCAAGACACTGGGAACACTGAAGCCTTTCACAGTAACCATGACTTGAAATGCATTGGCATTTTTATGATATACTAGAGTGTGAGTTTAACTTTCCATCAATTCATAATGTAGACAAACATTTTACAAGTGTTGCTTGCCTGACACAGGATCAGTCAGCTGATGCTTAGGGCTGATAGCATTTAACCAGATACACCTATGCTGGCTGTTTTGAGTACCAGAGACCTGAAAAACTGCCACTCCTGCTGTGGTCAGCTTGTGGAGAATGACTTCTAATATAAAGATCTGCTCCCAGAAGCTGCAGAACTTGCTATTGTCCTTCCCTTTCTCCACTTTCTCTAACACGATTCAGAGCAGTAGAAGTGGACCTCCAGAACCCCTTCCTTATCACTTCCCTACCTTTTCTGTCCCACTACTACTCCTTCCACTGTCAGGAGGCTCAGCCCCTACCCACTGATGGGGAAATACTCAATTTTCATAGGAGAAGTTTTGGTTAGGATAAAAAAAAATGCCAAGAAGTTGTGTTACAAAGGAAGCAGCTTATTTTGGAACATTCCTATAGTTCCACTTCTGTTAGCAATATGACAAATTCCACAGAAATGAACTAATCATTCTTCATTTAATAGTGGTTATATCTCCTCATTGTAATCACATTCAAAGAACCGTGTTGTATTTAATTTAAATGCATCAACTGTGATAACTTGGAAACACTGCAAACAAATTTGAGAGTTGTGTTTATGGTACCATGAGGATGTGTTCTGAAATGAATCATTTACATGGAACTGGGCAAATGGTGATAAAAACTAGATTTAAAAAAAAAAATACTTATCTTCACCTCTGAAACAGATGTTAGACAAGGGCTGTGATTTCTTCTTTAGAAATATATTTATTTATTTTTATTTTAAAATATTAAAATATTGAATTGCTTCTTACCATTGACTGCATATAAGGAAAAATACTTTCATTTTTAAAACTTCACTTTTTATTGTTAAATATTTAAAAATGAAAGCTTCAAAGCTGAATTTTATTCAGTGTATTTACTGACGAGCAGTAAACTGGATGCCAGACTCTGAGTAGCTTGCAATTCTTGTACACACATACACATACTGGCTTATAAGAACTCATGCAATAGATTCATTGTAATAATTTGATAGGTAGTCTGCTCCAAGTTGCCATTTTGCAGAAAGTGACATTCTTTCAGAGAACATAATGACTTTCCCTTCAGAAGAGCTGTGGGGCAAAAATAAAGTCTTTACCAGCTTTAGTAACTTGTTAAAGGACCTAGAGTTAATATCTGTACATAAATAACTACTTTAAAATAAAGCATAACGTTAAAAGAAATAGCAAAAAAAAATTTATTATCAAGAGCAAAGGACCTGAGAAGTCAGATGAGAGAAGGCAATCTTGACTTGGAAACCTTTCCTTAAAGTGACTGAAATAGACATTTTTATAATTATACTCTGCCCTAAAATTTTATATTATGAGATACTGTTAAAGGAGCTCTGGTTAAATAAATTACTAAATAAACCTAAAAAAACCACCCTAGATGTTACTCAAACTTCAATAATTTGACAGCAAATTAAACCTTGTGATCTTGAAAGGAAAACTGTTCATTTGGAGTTAAATTCAGAAGGAGAAAAAAAAAGTGAAAATAATTCAGTTAATAATTCCCTAAATGATGTGGAAAATTGATAAACCTAGATTCACATAATATTTAGCATTCTGAAACAAATAAGTCAGATATGTAAATAAGGGTTAAAATATCTGAATAATGTCCATAAGTGGAACTCTGCTGTGTCTAGTCATATATTTGGTTGCTTTTCTCATCAGACAAAAAATGTTAAATCTTTAATAGCATTGTTTTAAATGCATAGAACAAAGAAACATGAAGTATATGAACAAACTACGATGAAGTAGTGTAGGAGAGAATAGAACAGTCTACTAGAAAGCAATTAAGAGTTTTTCAGTTCATTGCTTCTTGGACCAAATCACTTTGGACATTTACTTGATTTTTTTCTCTAGCAAATAAAACATTGCCCTTAGCCCGTGTTTAAAATTCTCTCTCTGCAGTGATTGTATTAAACTAAGTAATTATTTATAAAATGTTTGTCTATATAAGATGCACTTCTAAGTTTTTATCAATATTTTAAATACTGTTACATTTATCAGAATGTTGCAAATATGATGGAAAATTAATTTCAATTGTTATAAATGGAATATGTCAAAATTACTAATCTATGTTTCTTATTTCAGTGGTGGGACAATATTTTAAAGATATATGTATATGTGATAAAATTCCGATCCTTCATATTTTTCTTTCCTTTCTTTTCAGCTGTATCTTGTGGCATTCCTGACTCCCCTGGGAACGGTTCAGTTATAGGTAATGAATTCACTTTGGGCAGTAGATTGATATATGAATGTAATGAGGGCTTCAAGCTAGAATCTAGTCAGCAAGCAACAGCAGTGTGTCAAGAAGATGGATTATGGAGCAACAAAGGGAGGCCACCTGTTTGCAAATGTAAGTGGGCATGTATTTCTCGAGAATATTTCTCCTGAACTTTCTCAGGAATATCTTCACTGCTGATGTTTAGGTTTTATGTATACATAAGCCCTGAAGTGGCCATTCAGGAATGCATCATCATTTATCATGTAGTAAAGTAGAAGAGGCCAATAAATTTGTTTAATTAAAAAAAAAAATCTTTATCTTCTTCAAAACATCTGAATTAAAATTGTTAGATAATTAAATTTCCTGTATATTTTCTTATTATGAATAATATGACCTTCTCCATGGTGAGTTAAAATCACCGATTGTAATTTCTTTTTTAATATAGCTTCTAAAGTAAAAAAAGCAAAAATTATTTTTTAAAATATTAGTGTAAATAATTAAGCTAGATAAGAGTTCTTCAGTCTTCATTTCTGCCTTCTGTCAGAACAAGCCAAAGTAGTGCAGACGGATCTACTACATGGCATGGCCTCTTATTTGCATTGGGCAGCCACTGCTTGTCTCTGTCCTGCATAAAAGCAATAAACTGATCCTGACTTCAACGTGACTTGAAACCCTGATTAGGACATAATCTCAAAGTTAATAGCTATAATACTGTATGTAAAATTTTTTGAGAGTTAATTTAGTATCGTGATCTAATCAACAGCATATGTATGTTCTTTCCAGATTCTGAATTTGATAAGCACTTTAATTTTTCAAACAAGTAAAATTCAACTAATTTTTAAAGAAATAGTAAAATGAGGCAAATATAAGAATTGTGAAGTTACACATTATTGTGAAAGGACTTCCATTTATTTGAATTAATTAACAGCAAACAATTGTTAGAAAATATTTTTGAAAGCTAGTTTGAGAGAATTTCTAGGCATCCTTAACAGCTGGTCATTTACCTTAATCTTGAAGACCTTCCTGAATACTCTCTTTCAGTAGATTACTTTCCCCCTTGCAGTTTTTCCTAGTATTTATATTACCTGAAGCTTTTTTTCTGTAGTTTAAAGGCCTTGTTTCATTTGATATCCACAGTGGACAAATAGAAGTTACTTTATACTTGTTTTGCTCTTCCTAATGTGTTTGAAAGCTGTTATTTTTTCAGTGTAGTGGGCTATCCTTGGTGAGTAGTCATAATTCATCTGGCTGCTCACTTCCTTTCCCTTTTCAACCAGACAGGAAAAAATATGATGAAAAATCTCATGGGACAAGATAAGGACAAAGAGAGGATTCAACTTCAGAAAAGTTAATTTAATGTATTGCCAATTAAAATAGGGTCAAATAACTTTCAGAAAATAAAGGTTAAAAAACATCAAAACAACGCTTTCCTCCCTCTTTGCTAGGGTTGCCTTCACTCTGTTGGCTCTTTTCCTTACTCCAGCCAGTGCTAGGGGAAATGGGAGTTGTGGTCAGCTTATTAAAGGCTTCTCTCTGCTTCTCCTTCCTCCTTGCACTTTTCCTCTGCTCCAGCATGGGTCTTCTTTATGAGCTGTTATCCTTCAAGATAAACTTGCTCTAGTATGGGTCCTCCATCAGCTGCAGCTTCTTCAAGATGTAATATCCACCTGCTCCAGTGTCGGCTGCAGTATCTGCTCTGACATGGTTCTCTCTGTTGGGCTGCAGCAAAACACCAGCTCTGGTGTCTGGACCACCTCCTTCTCATGTACCCTTTGTGTTCCCTCTGCTGTTTATCACTCTTTTTGTTCCCACTTCCTCTGCAGATTTTTTTCCCTTTCCTAAACACAGTTTCCCAGAGGTGCTACTGTCACGGCTGCAGAGCTCGGCTGTATTCTGATTGGGTCCTTTGGAACTGGCTGTGCCCCGCAGCCTCTCCTCACAAAGGCCACCCCTGGAGCTGCTCACCCACCCCTGCCAACACCTTGACTCCTGAATCCAGTGCACTCAGTCACCTTTTCTGTGGAGATACCTATCTTACTGTGATTCATTCTCACTCTTTCTTCCTACTTTTAGGACCAGTGATTCTCATTATTGCCCTCTGGACAATCTCCAATTGATCTTCACCTTTCTTGAAGGGCAGTGCCTAAAACTGTACGCAGCAATTCCACAGAGTACATAAAGAGGATTATTCAAAACCAGCTGTGATCACACAGACATGATCTGAATTCAGAGTCCTGTACAGAGGGAAGGCAGTGCTCCAGTGAATTGAAGTGAGCTTCATTTTCATAAAAAAAATGACAATATACAAAGCACATCACTTGAATGATTATTAATCAGCAAAAATGTCAACAGATTTTTTTTGAGGGAAGAGGCCAGATAAACTATCTGGGATTAGATATAATGGGGATTAGATATACTGAACTAATAACACTATACCTGCAGTGAAAAAAAAAACCAAAAAAAAACCCCGAAAAACAAGAAAGAAGAAGAAAAAATCTTTTATTATTGTAATGGTCAAACTTAACCAGACAAAGACTAACCTTTAAAACAAAGCTTAATTAGTAACATTTAGCACAACTTTCCACATTAAAATTTTTGTTCAGTATTTATAATAACCTAACAAAATATTTAACACTTTCTTCTCTTCCTTGTCTTCTCTTTTCCTTTTCTAAAAATTTATTCCATTTGAAAAAGAATCCCATTACTTCTAAATCCAGAAGTGCAAAATTATAGTGCTAGTGATGTAAATGACAATTTAAAATCAATATTTTCAGAATGGATTGCTACTCAGAGGCAGGCATGCTTTACCCAAGATTTCTTACTTGCAAAGCGCAGAAAAGCTTAGACAATCTGCATAAAAACCTGTTTTTTCAGTATGGCTGCTGTAGGGATAGATGTGTTTAGTCTCCAGAAACAGAAACGCCTCTAACTTGATGGGAAGCAAACACAGCACAGAAAGGTAAATGGTAAATAAATGAGTCTATTTTATTCCCGTGTCTATTAAAATGAAGGTTGAAATCCAGGCAGTTTGTTTCACAAAGCACCTCTAGTAATGTAATGCCTGAGGCAGAGGTTGAAAACTCCCTTCTTTTCATTAAAAGTATTTACATCCGTTTGAAGCATGAAAAATATGATTTGTGATGGTCATAGAGCAAGACATAGATGGATCATGGATATTAGGCTATTGAATTTAATTACAGAAAATACAAAGCAACAGATATGTACTAAGAAAAAACTGAATGACAAATATCTTGCTTCAGTTATTCTGCATAGAGATCCGTAGAACATGATGAAGGAAAGAGATGTGTATCTCTATTGCTCTTCCGTAGAATCATAGAATCACAGAATAGTTTGGGTTGGAAAGAACATTAAAGATCATCTAGTTCCAACTCCCTGCCATGGGCAGGAATACCTTCCACTAGACCAGGTTGCTTAAGGTCTCATCTAACCTGGCTTTGAACACTTCCAAGAATGGGACATCCACAGCTTCTCTGGGAAACCTGTTCCAGTGCCTCACCACCCTCATAGTGAAGAATTCCTAATCTAAACTCACTCTCTTGAAATTTGAAACCATTATTCCTTTTCCTTTCACTACATGCCCCTGTGAAAAGTATCTCTAGCTCTCTTGTAGCCCTCCTTAGACACTGGAAGGCTGCTCTAAGGTCTCCCAGGAGCCTACTCTTCTCCAGGCTGAATGACACCAACTCCCTCATCCTGTCATCATAGCAGAGGTGCTTCAGCCCATTGATCATCTTTTTTGGCCTTCTCTGGACTCACTCCCACAGGTCCACATCCTTCTTTTGTTGGGGCCCCTAGAGCTGGATGCAGTATTCAAGGTGAGGTCTCACAAGAGCAGCATAGAGGGGTAAAATCACCTCTCTCAACCTACTGGTCACACTTCTTTCAATGAAGCCCAGAATACATTTGGCTTTCTGGACTGCAAGTGCACATTGCTGGCTGATGTCAAGCTTCTCATCAACCAACACCCCAAGTCCTTCTCCTCAGGGCTGCTCTCAATTTATTCTGTGCCCAGCCTGTACTCCTGCTTGGGATTACCCTGACCCATGGGCAGGACCTTGCGCTTGGCTTTGTGTCATGATCTGGTTACTAAAGTTCTCAGGAATGCCTCTGCCCGAATTAAGGTGCAAACGAGACCATATGCCAGTGACAATAGTATGGGTTTCATTTGATGGTAAATATGAGAGAGAGAAAGAAAGAAAGAAATAGAAGATAAGAAAAGAAAGAGAGTGACAAGGACAGAATAAGGAAAATATCACCACTACATGGATCCCAACAATGTTGAGTTGATCCTCTCCAGCTGGTCTTCTTGAGAGTGAAGAGATGATGATGATGATGATGATGATGATGATGATGATTTTTTTTTTTTTTTTTCCCCCCCCCCCCACCAAAAAGGAAAACCAAGGCACCTCCCAGGGTGTGGGCGGGAGATTTCCACTGTCTCTTACAACAGACTCCAGGTTTGTTGCATTACATGCAGTCCTGTGGTGCACGGCTTTAGGAATTACTCTGGGGGGCACTTCAGGAGGTCTTTGATGGATTATGACACCCCCTCAGCTGCCTCTCATGTGAATGACCCATGGATGTGGCCTGTGGGGTAGGGGTTTCTACAGCTGGGCCAGTTTGTGTAAGGGAGGATGGGTATTTATTGCCTCTGATCAGAGGTTACACCTGAAACCTCCTCTCCCTCACCTCATTTCTGGGGGGAAGTCTGTGTAAACCTGGCTTCTGTGGGCTGTAGTCTCCTCCACCCCAAACTCAGCCAGGGAAGAATCTCTGCTGTGTTTGGCTTTCTTGTAGATGCATTCTTCTCCTTCAGCATTGTTCGTTTCTTCCTAGGCTTGAGACAATTGAAGAAATTGAATTATCTAATCTTAGTGGTTTAACTTACAATCCAAAGTCCCAGTCAGGTATCTTCAGGGAGGCTTCTTTGGTTGTAGCTTCTTTACACAGTTTTTGTTATAATGAGCAAAACTTTATATCAATGTTTGAGGCATGAACTATTTCAGTCTCTGACACCTTACTGAGCTTCACAAGGTTCGCCTTTATCTGCTGATTGGTCTACTTGTCAAATCCATGTCTCTCTAGTTAGCCTTTGCTCTTACTGCTTTCCTTTTCATAGAAGTATGTGGATGCATAACCTAGAAAATTGAGTTTATGGTTCATTCTTCTAACGTCTTAATTGGCTGAGATAGTCCCTATAACTGCATAACTTTATTGCTCTTTTTCACTATTCCTTTAATACAGTTATTCATAGATGCAAATCGGGTCCTTCATTGGTTTGTGCTAATTCATCAAACTTCACATATTTTAAGGAACAGTCAATGTGCAGTTAATAACAGTTAATATGCAGATTATGGCAGTTTTCTGTAATCTGCATATTGCAGATTTCACTGTAGATGGTTTTTTTTGAAGGTGTGGTATGCTGAGCTGTAACAGTGATGGTTCAGTCATCTTTTTTTAGAAATTAATTGAAAAAGAATTATAAATTTTACAAATTTTAGGTTTATAAATTAGCATTTTTTATAATTTTCAATATGTTCGGAAAATATCTAGTTATAGAACTAAGAATAATAAGTAGTTCTGGAAAAAAACATTAGTTGTAGTAAAATGCAAAAACAAATTTACTAAGATAAACAGGCAAAGATTCACCATCAACTCATCATAGATATTGTACTAGTGGTTTTTATTTGCTAAGATATTCAGAACATCATACCCATTTTCTTTAACAAATCCTGAGGTCAGTAAGTATTTTCTGAAGTATTTTTTCAGCATTTGGTATGTAACATGGAGTACTAATTCAATGAACTGTAGTAAAATAGTTCATTAATTTAGCAATTTTTAATTAGTCTAGATACATTAGACTGATAACAGATTGGCTTGATATAGCTGACTGGATTGACAGACTGATACTGAATACCACGCGATCCTTTTGTTTATCTCTTTTGAGGCTTAAAAGCCTTTCCTGTTTGAATATATTGACTGACACAAAGAGCTTAATTTTTTTCCTTTCTATCAGCATACTGAAATATCAACTTGCTCAAGTGATCCAATTTTGTTCTTAGGTCTTTGTTCATAGATTCTGTTATGTACAGGATTACTTGGTTTCTTACTGTCTTCTAATTTTACTAATACTTGTTAATTTAAACCACATGTATCTCAGACATAATACACCTTAATGTTGCTCTTATTTTTGAGCTAATAGTGAAGTTATTTAAAAGATTCTCTTTGAAATATGTAGGTCATTATTGCATTAAGTTCACCAAATAGCAAGTCAGAAACGCCCGTTCCCTTTTTTTGTGGTTGGTTAGCTACCAGCTGGGGAATAGCAATCAAGTATCATGTGCTGTTACACTTGAAAATAACAAGAGCAAGTACTGCTAAATAGCAAGTTCCTGTATTTGAGATATTTTTCCGTCAGGAACATTTTACTTGTCTTTTTTATTTCTTTGAAAGAAATAATTACACTCAGAGTCACAATATTCAAGATACTCTTTAAGACCAACCTTCAGGTGTTTTTCAATACTTCCCAGAATAAGCTTTTCCATGAAGATTATTTTTCACTTTTGATATTTAGAGCAGTAAAGGAGTAAAATTTTTCACTGAAGTGAGACGGATAGGCCTGTAGTTTCTGGGGTCCTCCTTCTTGCCTTTCTTGAAAATTGAGACAATGTTCAACAGCTTCCAGTCAGCTGGGATCTCTCCAGATTCCCAAGACTGCTCAAAAATCATCGATTGAGGTTTTGCAATGACATCATCCAACTCTTTGAGGATTTGTGGATGAATCTCATCAGGTCCCATAGATCTGTAGGGATCCAGCTGGAGCAGCAGATTACACACAACTTCAGGCTCAACTGGAACTTGATCATTCTCGTAGTCATGGTCCTCCAGCTCAGGGCATGGATGGTGCATCATCCATGTTGAAGACAGAGGCAAAGAATGCATTAAGCACCTCTGCCTCATCCACATCCCTGTTCATGAGGTGACCGTCCTTATCCTGTAACAGGCTGATGTTATTTCTACATTGATTTTGCCATTAATATATTTGAAAAAAACTCTTTCTATTGCCCACAGTATTTCTAGCCAGCTTCAACTCCAGTTGAGTTTTGACTGGACAAATTTTCTTCCTACAGTGTCAAGCAGCATCTCTTTATTCCTCCCATGATACCTGATCTTGCTTCCACTGGGCATATACCTTCCTTTTTTTGCCTTATTTCCAAGAGGAGATCCCTGTTCAACCAAGCCAGCCTTTTGCCTCACCTGCTTGGCTTCCAACATTCCTGTGCCTTTACGGAGGCAATATTTAAAAAGTGACCAGAACTGATGGACCCCAACACCTGCAAAAATATTTTCCATGCTAGTTCCCTGAGCAGGGTGAATTTTGCTCTCCTCATTCCAGAGCTGAGGTTTTGCTGACACTTTCCTTCCTCTCAACAGAAATTTTAAAGTCAGTCCCTTCGTGGTCGCTGTGGCCAAGACAGCCAAAAATCTCCACTTCCATTATGAGATCCTCTCTCTTGACAAGCAGTAGATCAAGGAGGGCATCTTTCCGAGCCAGCTCCCTTAGGTCCTGTTCCACAAAGTTGTCATCCAGGTTTTTTAGGAATCTTCTGGGCTGGGTTGTAGCAGCTGTGTGGTTCCCCCAGTTAATTTCTGGCAAGTTGAAGTCCCCCATAAGGACAAGAGCAGTTGACTTGAAAGCGTCCCTCAGTTCCTCAAAGAATAATTCATTGTCATCATCTTTGTAGCTGTAGGTCTCAGTAGACTCCCACAATGACATTCAGATTACTTGTTTGTCCCTAGATTCTTATCCAGAAACTCTCAACTAAGCCATTTCCAACTGTGAGCTCCATAAATTCTAACCCTTCTATTGCATCAGTGCCACCCCCTCACCATCTGTTGCTTTTTCTGCCTTGCCTATCCCTCCTAAAGAGCCTGTAACCATCCAAGGGGGCACTCCAGTCACAGGACTCATCCCACCAGGTTTAACTTATGCCAATGAGATCAGACTGGGACTGGGGCAAAGCATTGAGCTTGTCTTGTTTCACTCATGCTGTGTGCATGTGTAGAAACATTTTAAGTGTGATACTTTGTAGCCTGCACCTTGTGAAGCAGATTGAGCGATCTCATTAGTGCTTGTTTCCTCCAGTTTTGGCACACCATACCATCGCTCATGACTGCAAAGCCTGGTATTTTCCTTCTCCCCCTTCCAAGCTGCTTTAAAGCTCTGTCAACAAGCCCTGCTAGCTCCTGTGCTAGAGCTCTTTTTCCTCTCTGAGAAATGTGCATCCTATCAGGTGTCAGTAGACCAGGTGTTGAGTAGATCATCCCATAGTCAACAAACCCCAAATTCTTCCACTTATGCCAGTCTCAGAGCCACACATTGACCTGATAGATCTGTCTATCTGGGCTTTATAACAACTCTTTTTTATGGTAATTATATGTCATTATGAATTCCCTGCTTTTGAGTCTATTCAGAATTATCAATATATGGAGATTTTCATGTCATTAAAATGGATAATCTTAATCATGATTTCAAACTATAATTATGTTTTCTGACCTGTATTTTATGTAAATAAATATTATTCATACATTTTTGTATAAAAAATGCCTGGAGAAGTAAGAGAACATCTTCACATCTGCAAGAAGTTGAGATAATCCCTTATAGAGTTTCATCTATGCAAATGAGAATTTAAATAGTGCCCAGACTGTAATTTCCAAGAGACTGACCATAAGAGGCAAGTCGATGCATTCATTCACAAATCATGTGCACAAAATCAACCATCTGTTAATAGTCACTTTCTTGTTTCTTGAAGGATAAGGAATTTAATAAATCAAAATCAATTCCTGTAAAATTAAAATTTTTCGAGCAGCAGTTTTAGTTGATTATATCAACACAGCCTAGAAGTATATTCTGTATTCAGGAACATCCTGAATTAGAAACTGTACATCCATGCATTAGAATCTGATAGTTATTTGTAAAGTGTGCTTGCAAATCTAAGTGTATCTATAGATAAAGAAAGAATAAATTGTATACTGACCTCAGTATGTAGAGGTAACATCTGTGCGACTTTACATATTGCGAAATAGCTGAGCCTGTCTTGAGATATGTCCTATGGTTAAGACTAAAATTGTTGCCATTAGACTAAATAAGAAGCTTGCTTTCATATTTGAAAGAACCAATAAAACTATTGCTTGAAAGGAGTGATAAAAATGTCACAGTTGATATGCATTAACATTAGAAAGGCATTAAGTTCCTATTTAGCATATTTTTTGTTTTCTGAAAGACCTATATGATTTTCACTACAAGATGTTAAGTAGAGTGCTTCAATATGTATTTTTTATTTAACAACAAATAAGGAAAATGTTTCTTCGTTTACAGTTTATAATCTTTCTATATCTGTGAAATGCAGTTTAGTATCAATACCAAAATAAATTAAATTAGTGAGTAGGAAGTCCTCTATTAACTTGGGATACTGTTCTTAAGTAGTGAAAATATTGTTATAATGGCCCAAGTGAAAACCCAGTAAGTTTCAAAGTGATTGTACACTGACAATCCGTCCTAAGATATACTAAAAAAAAATTCTAAGAAAATATTCTGCATTTCAAATCAATATAACATTATAATCTGTCATTTGAAAGTTCTTCAAATTATTTCTCCTCTTACACATCTTCATAGATATGCTGTGTTCAGTTCTGTTTTTCCTGAATGCCAAAATTTGCAATGGGTAAGATAAATATTGGAAAATGTAGATGTATAATTATAGCATTAGCATCTAAATTTTTACAGGAATTTTGATTCTTTCACTTTCCCTTTAGTTCAGTGATTGCCTGAACTAGTCTCTTTCATCATAAATTCATACTTGTGATAAAATCACTTTATACCTCTCAGACAGTGTGAAGTCTAGAGAATATGTATGTATGTATGTATGTATGTATTTATTTTGCCAGGTTGTTAGTCTTTTCCCTGGTGGAATGGTATTAATTTTTTGTAGCATAAATGAGAAGCAGACTTTTCTTTTTATTTCATCATTTGGGATTTTTACATACTTCCTCCTAATGCTTTTGTCTTCCACTAAGCAACTTATAAAGAAACTAAATTTCTGCTACTTTTTTGTTGTTTTTTTTGTTGGTTGGTTGATTTTCCTCAGAAAGCATAGCTTTTCTCATCTGTTTCTGGGGTAGTAGTTTTTTCTAAAATATTTACTTAGTGAATCTCACTTAGTGACACAAACAGTCACTAATTCACCCAGACATTTTCTACAGCAGGGAAATCCTGAATAACATGGTAAAAGATAACAAATATAACTTATTTAAATAATCATAAATATTTTCATAACACTAGTCTAGAGTCATAGGCACATTAAGACAGAATCCATGTCAATATCGTAAATATTGTAAACATTCTGTGGACTTAAATTGCAGAGCATCAAATTGAAACTGAAAAAAGAACATAAACTATAGTTCTAGTCAGTAACTGCATTCTCTTACAAAATATGAAATACTAAAAGGAACAGAACTGAAATAACTCTAAAAATCTTCCTAAATATCATCAATTTTTTTTAAACTCTTGTAAGCTGGAATGAAATAATTTTCCTGTATACCCACAATATAGAGTTTTATAGTAATTAGCATTTCAATGTGTGCTAACAGCTTTTATGGCAACCTGTTTTAAGAACTTCTTCAAGCTTTGTGAACATCACAAAGCAATATTTGCTTTCCCTTTTACATCTACTGTAGTCTGTGATGTGTTTTGTCTCTGAAATTTTTAATAAATGTCATTAGAGAGCATAACTGTACGTCATTGTTCCACTGCATCTCACTAAATGAAAATATACTATAAACTCCAGTTCAATTTGTAATACTCACTGTATGAGAATTGCTTTTCTTAGAACTTGTATTTCCAAAATTGTTGGGGCCCTCCCCCCCTGCCATATGGTCCTGGAAGAGGGGCCCTGGGGGGAGACACAGGGTTCCCCTGCCCCTGCTCAGCCTCGTTCCCATGGGTTGGTTTGTGTTCCCTGCGTGGGAAGGACCCTCGGGTCCGGTGACTGGAACAGTTCCTGGGCAGAGCCCCGGCCATGCGGCTGGAGAAATAAACATCTCTGAAACATCTACCACAAATCAGTCCATATATATTTCTTTTCCATGGGCCTTCTTGTTTGACACATGTGTTACAGTATCCGCACTGTAACACAAAATGACTATGATATTCTAAGTCTTAGATAGTGAAACACCTGCCAGTAAGGTAAGACACACACCTGTAAAGAAATTTAGGGTCAGAATGCCAATATGTGTGTGTCCTTTCTTCACAGCTGTAACCTGCCCCAGCATAGAGACTCTTCTCTCAGAACATGTTGTCTGGAGACTGATTTCTGGGTCACTGAACGACTATGGAGCTCAAGTCATGCTCAGCTGCGCTCCTGGATATTATTTATTGGGTCAAAGACTCATACAGTGCAGGACTAATGGAACCTGGAGTATTGGCAATGAGAGGCCCACCTGTAAAGGTAAGGAACAGACTCGTTTAAAGAATATCCTATGCTTTTTAATACATATATTTTCTTCTATAAATAAAGGTTTTTAAAAACTATTTTGCTCTCACATTCCAATAAGTAAAAAAGTGTGAAATTTTTATTAACTTGAAACTAAATTATTCCAGCTCCTTAGGTGTTAAGTACAATATGCTTCATACAAGAGCCAATGAAGTAGCAGCAAGAGATCAATCTGTATTTATTCAACTAGATTGTGTATAAGTAGGTAGAAAATACTGGGAGAAAATGTTATTACTTTAGAAGATTCCAGATTAGAGTTAGACTAGAAGATGATATTGCTTTGACCTCAGGTGAAGCATTAAAACTGTACTGTTGGAGAAACATTCATATGAGCTTTTACAGTGTCCTCATACAAAAATGCCATAAATTACACCAACCCTGGCTTTGGATGTTTAAAGTTTTAGAGAACCTTGGCATTCTCAGTGGAATCATGCAGATTTCAAGGGTTACAGTGCCAAAGTCTTAATAATTTTTTCCAAAACTTCATTTTTTTCTTTTACAATGTGTTATTTTTTAAATTCAGTTAACTGCAATTGTGTCCCTTTCTTTTTGTTAGTACATACTCAAAAATGTAGTTTTGATATGCTGCCTAATATGCAGCTACTGTTCAGCTGCTGACAAGTCTTTGACAAGATAGTTCTTGCCCACCCTCTACAATTACAGAAATTTCATGTAAGTAGAAAATGGGGTTATCCACATCAGATGCAGTTAACCAAAAGTGAAGTATTAGATAGAGAAACACAGGGAGTTGCTGATCGAAGAGATATTAGTTAATTTATAAGAAAGGTACATTATTTTGCCTTTTGCTAGAGGACTGATTAGTATTTAATTATAGCAAACTTCATCACCCAAGAGATATTCAGTAATATTTCCATTGGACGTGGATCATTAAGATCCAGAACTACACTGTAGAGTATTTTGAGGAGTCTGCTGCTCACTTTCTCTATGTCATTCACATGATAAGGATAGATTGTATAAATATATATTCTAGTTGTTTATTTTTCTGAAGCAGAAGGAAAGCTAATTGAAACACTGATGATAAGGGGTTTAGATCAATGTCTACTTGTACATAGTGTCTCTAAAGGAATTGTAAAACTTCAAATTAAAGGGCAATCTGGATTAAGAGAGAGATAATTAGTAAGTTTATTTTTTTAAGAATATGCTGAACAGATGCCTAAGAAATCATGAGATAGCTCATTATTAATGTCGTTTAGGTATTTTTAACTGTAATCTCTAATTAAAGCCAATAAATGTGTTTAGAACAGTTCATTCTATTCCATTTTAGGAATAGAGTTTGATTTTTTTCTTTTTTTAACAAAAATGTAATTCATATTCAGCATTAACGTTAGAAATTATAAAGTTAGGCTACTCCACAGATTACATTAATGTGACTTGACCGTAGTCAAAATGAGTCTTACTCATGTCTGGACACATAATGTACATAAGAAACTATGATCATATATGTTCTGATCATGACTGAGTTAGTTAACTGTGTAGTAGCTGGTACTTGATTTTATCCAAATTCTAACCAATTCCGTGTTGTTTTCTAAAGTGAACACTTGAAAATATATAAGAGTGGGGCCCTGGGATTTCAAATAGGAAGCTTAGTTGTGATCAAGATGCTTTTGAAAGTAAACATATGATTTGTGCTAACATATGATAAAATACAGTTGAAGCTCTTGACGACATTGGTCTGCATCTTAAATTGCAATATTAGTGATATACTCTTTTAGAAATAAAAGAAATTACAGAATGTTGTTAATTAAGTTAGAGTTTGATACATTCTTGAAACACAATTTTTCACGTGGTGTGCAATTGCTGTGGGCTGTAGCTGATGTTACAGAAAGTTTCTGAGATAATTGGTCAAGTCTAGTCTTTGGCAAAACCAGAAGATTTGTTGTTTTACCAAGCAGACTATCATATATGCTCTATGCTTATGAATAGTAGTGGGAAATAAGAAAAAAGACAGTTCATAACAATTCAGAGTACTACATGTTAAAAAGATACATAATATCTTTAAACTGACACAACTCTTAAAATGGCCAGGGAAAGTGTGTTTGAGGAGTAGCCATGGATATGTTCACATGGAATATAACCACAATCTCCTCAGGAATTCATGTAATACCCTTGTTTCAGAACTAGAAATATGGATTGGCTGCAGTCAAGGTATGCACGTATCCCAAAGAATTTTTAGATTTAGAACATATGTTGCCAAATCCAGCATAATTTTAAGCCCTTTCAATGGGATACAACTCTTGTATTTATTCCTATTATGTTTTTTTTTTAAGAAAACACAAGGTGATATATTGTCTTCCAGTCTAAAAAATTATGAAAAACATTTTCATATTTCAGTATGTTCTGTTGTTTTTTTTTTTTCCTAGTTATCTCCTGTGGTGGTCTTCCATCTCCACCAAATGGAAATAAGATTGGAACCTTAACAGTGTATGGAGCTACTGCAATATTCACTTGTAACACAGGATACACATTAGTTGGTTCTCATGTGAGAGAGTGCTTGGCAAATGGTCTCTGGAGTGGTACTGAAACCCAATGCCTAGGTAAAAACCCCAAGTTTCTGTTCTTTGTTTTGTTTTGTTTTGTTCTGTCTTAATATCAAGAACTGGAATTCTGCTCTTGTCAAGCAACAACATTTTTGAATCAGTGAGAAATAAAGGTACCTTAAATATGAAAATATTGTATACTGAATATGATTTTGTGCTATTCTACTAGCATTTATCTTTTTATTAGAAATTAAATTGTATTTTATGTCATTGTAATGCTTTTCAAACCAGTATGGTTTTTAAGTGACTCAAATAATTACCCACATAGCATTTTTCTTTGTGAACCAGGGTGTGTGATGAAACTAAGCTTCAAGATAATCTTCAATTAGGAGTATTCCTGGTGCATTCCAACTACAGTTGAGTGTTCAGTGTATTGAGCATTCAGTCAGGGGAAGCAGACAAGAGGCAGCCAAAATCTCTTTCAAACCCTGAGATTTATATAGTTTGGACATAAAGTTCTCACCGCAACTCTTGCTCTCTTCAGATTCACTCATATTGGTTTACACTCCTAATACAGACATATAAGAAAAAGGTTCCCTTTTTGAGTAACATTTGAGGCTAAGCAGTGGGTTTATTCTTGGTTGTGGACAGTATATTTATTTCTGGAATCTGTTATTTGCTTTGTCTGCCTTAATTTTGCAGATTTTTTTCTTGCCTTATAGCGGAATGTACTCAGTTGTTCTTAGGAAAAGAGGAATTCTGCTTTCCTCTTCAGAGCTCAACCTCACATAAAAAGCATCTTTCTTCTCTGCTGCCCCACTATGCCATTTTAGCAGAAAGACAGTGTTCCATGCTTATCTTTATGTTCAGGTATACATGGGAATGTCCAAGCATCTCTCCTGGGTGGAGGAGTTTTACAGCTTTTGCAACACTGTGGATCACATGCAGTCCTCTGGTGGAAGGCCTTAGAAATGAGTCTGTGGGCTATGTCCTCCCTGCCCCAGACCCAGACAGAGCTGATTTTTAGCATAGCTGCTGAGTTGGCTTTCCTTGTGGATACATTCTTCTCCCCCAGGCTTGTTTACTTCTTAGACCTGAGATAATTGGGTAATAGAACCACCTTTATCTTATCTCAAGTTCCCATCAGGTGGCTTAACTTTCTGTCCAGATTTCCAGGAATTTGAAGAGGCTTCGAATGTGGGGGAAAGGTTTGATGACCACACATGAGCAGTGGCTTTTTTATACAGCTTGCCATAGTGAGTAAGGTCCTACAATGATCTTAGCAATGTTTGAGCCATTAACCATTAACATCTCAATCTCTCACAGATACTAGGCTGCAGCAGAAAAAAAAAAAATAGAGACAGAATATTTTCAGAAAAAAAAATAGGATGGAATTATGTAACTCAGATCCGAGTTAAGATTTTGTAACCTTTCACTATGTATTCCTGATTGACACCTTCATTTTGCAACAGTAATGTTTGTAGTTCAGTTTTTGTGAATATAGTTTTAGAGTATATTGTCTCTTAAGATACAGAAGGGTCAAAGGTAGTGACCATTGTCTCATAGAACTAACCTAACATCTAAATGTCAGTTCATTGTTAGTGACTTCCCAGCAAGATGCAGTTGTTTCTGGAAAATTTCTTGAAAATGAAGAACACTTTTCTGGTTTGATATATTTTCATACCTTATTTTTTAATTTGAAATATCCGGTATTAAGAATGATGTCATTTTGATGTAGGAAATAAGCATAGGAGAGCATAAGCATAGGATGTAGGCATAAGCAGAGTACACTAGTTGCTACTTCTTTTGATATTTAGAGCAGTAAAGAAGTAAAATAAACTTTTTTTACCTAGGGAAAAAATTCCACTTAGGTGCTGGTTAGGGGAGTGTTATGATTCAGCATTACTTTTTTACGTGCATAAGTTCATCAGTTCCACAGTGTAAGTATACAGGAGCTTTGTATCTAAAAACACATCAGCTATCTATTGGTGTCAGGTTATCCCTGAAGTGAGGCTGACTGACATTTAAATATGTTGGAACTGCAGCTGTGAATATCCAACAGCCCAAAACTTGTATGTGTAAGAGTGTTTTCCACAGCCATTTCTTCTGTTCCGAATATACAAACTCTATTGTAAAAAAAAAGAGCTATGACCCCTGTAGGTTTTTCCAGTGTGTTATACCATTCATTTTGTCTAATTCAGTTTTTTACAAATCCCCACTGAAATTGGTATAGATTACTATTATCTCCTTACAGCTAATAACTTTTTCCCACCTGACTATCTGCATTCTGCATTTTAAATTATTTTTATAGATCTAATCTCACTTGTAATGAACACAGGACCTCTTGCAGGAGCTATTACTGCAATAAAAGCATTGCTTGTCTTATGATGCTTCCCAATTCTTTTTCTGAAAACTTAGATGGACTTTAGTTCCTATTTGATTGATTTTATTGTTCAATGAAGCCCTTTGCTTAGAACTGTTAAATGCATGGATCTACCTCACCAGACAAAAAAGATCACATTTAGAGCTGGAAGGTTAATCACTACTTAGTCTTTGCTATTTCAAAATCAGACAAGCTCTATAGTGACAAAAATATTGTACAGTTTTGAGTGTGAAAGTCTAAATTTGAGTTACCCCATGCATGCTGCAGAAAATTTTGTTTCTGCTGCTAAGCCCTTTTCTCCCTCTCTTACACTCTCTCACATAAGGTATATTAATATCAAGTTCTTCAGACACTTAATATAGATGCAATTTAGAATACAATCCAAGGTCAATGGAACTATGTAGGCTCCTCCAGAGAGCAATCCAGGAAAGGTAAATTCTTAAATTTTAAAGCCAGATGATGTGAATTCTGCTAGTTGGATATTCCTAAATTTCAAGGACAACATGCCCCAAATTTATTTCAGAGGTGCTTCTAAGACTTACCTGAAACCTGTGAAAATCAGAAGGCAGACACCCAGGGAGCTCTGAGTGAGCCTTTCCATTTCAAAGGAATTATGACTTACAGATGCTTTTTGTCTACATTGTACCTACATGAATATAATTCAGGACAGTTGTAGGTGAAAATAGGTATCACTTTATGTTACCCACTGATCCATGTAGAATCAATTTATGATTTCAGTCTAAATGAGTACACTAATTTCTGTATCTCAGGAAATGGTTTGTCAAACCCTTATTATTTGTCTCTAAAGAAAGCTAAAACCAAGGACTATAGTTAATGAGTCTAAGGCTCAATATGAGTCCTAAGTCTTCAGGTTGTTAGTATTACATGTATTTTTTTATTAGTTATACAAGGATAAATATGAATTGTTAGGCAAGATTCCTTTCAATTTCACTCACTCTAACTGCTGATATTATGTATCTTTCCCTTTTTTCCTTCCAAGAGTATTTGCAACTATAAGTCACAAAACCTATGTGTTTTTATGCATGCTTTATGTGTATGGGTGACCATAGGTTCATGTAGGACATAGGGCAAATTTGAAGCATTTAAATTTGCCTGACTCCATCTGTAAAATCAGTGGCACTTAATCATGGATCAGTGTGTTTTCCTGTGTTTTTATGACTTTCAGGTGCAAAACTACACATAAACAAGTCAAGGACATTCTTAAAATTGAAAGTTAAATATAATCTACTTCGTGCCATCTTTTATTTATATGATATATATAATGCCTTAGATTTATTGAAAATATCCTGCTGCTGACTGTGCTTGTGTAAAAATATCTAATCCTTTAATTGATAACTCATAGGTAAACTGCAGTATAATATCATGATACTGGCTTATATTTGAAATAAGTATTTTAAAAAAATAGAATTATTTATATCTTGCTTTCCAGGTGTTTTAGAATAAAACTACTGAACCAACCTTGATGCATGTGAATAATTTTCTAAATTCTTGAGGGCATATTTTACTAAAAAATCCCTTCACAGCCTTCTTAATTTTCTTTAATTTTAGTTGATGAGAAAATTACATATATTTTGTGTCACTGCAGTGCTCTTTCAGTTCCTGATATGTTGGAATAGTTAATTTAAATGAGTCAAAATTCCCTGAAAAATCATTAAATACAGTTGGTGGAATGATCTGTAAATGAAATGTCTCACATAATAAGTCCAGCAACTTGTTAAATCCCCATTTAAGAGAAAATGCATAGTATTTTTCTTTATGCCAGGTGGCACGTTTCACCTATCTTTTTACTTGAAATTCCCTGTGGTCCTGTGTTTGTCTTCAATGCAGCTACTGCTTTTCAATTCTTCACTATTTAGATCTAGAAAATTTAAAAAAAGCCAAATGTATTCCTTTCTATTTCACCTCAGTCCCTGGAAAAAAATTAGGGAGTAAATATTAGGAACTAATTTCTAGGCATAGGGATAATAAGAAAATTGGGAACAGGCAAGATGGAGGAATCAAAAGCAAACCTTGGTAATCTTACTGCCTTTTCCAGTGACTGAGGTGTAGATTTCAACAGTAGATTTCTTTCACTTTGTGTTGTAGCAAAACTTTGGAAACAATCTCCCCTTGTATCCTTGTAGCCAAATTGAGAAGACAGGTACTGGATGGGGGGACTGCAAAATGGATGGAAAAGTAATTGAGCCAGCAAAATCTAAGGGTATTGTTTCTTGATTCGAAGTGTGACTAGGAGCCAGTGGACACTGAGGATGAATACAAAGGCCCATACTATCTAGTCTCTGTCGGTCACTTGGATAACAAATTGGGATGCAACAAGTTTGAGGATGACACCAAATGATGGGAGAACAGTTGATGTGTGAATTGTAGTGCTGCTAGACAGAGGGACCTGGAGGAATGGGCCAACAGGAAGCTCATGAAGTTCAGGATAGACGAATACAGAATCCTGCACTTTGCCTAGAATAATGCCATTTGTGAGTACTCTTGGAACTGACTGGGTAAAAACAAGCTTTACAAAAAGCACCCAGGTAACTGAGTGGAGAGGCTGACTAAGAGTTAAAAGTGTGGCCTTGCAGTAAAAATATCACAGACTGGAGTGTATTAGCACCAGTGTAGTCAGCAGGTCATGGTTATTTTTTCCTCTTCAGCACTCATGTGGAAAATTGTTTGTAGTTTTTGTGTCCTCCACCATAGAAGAGATATATTGCAAAATGAAACAAGTTCAGGGGAAGGACCCATTAGGGGCCAGGGGCTGGAGTATCTTTTAGACAAGGAGAGGCTGAGTGAGGCTGGAGGAGAGACAAGGGTAAAGGCGAGCATATTACTAATTTGGACTGAGAACAATAAGGTAAATTATTCCATGACGCATTTCAAGGAGAAAAATATGCTTACCACATCCTCTGTTGCCATATTCTCTGTCATAAAGGGAAAAGTTCATACTTCTTCCTCAAATTTGCAGAACAATACCACAATGTCTTCTTGGAGGCATCAGCAATTCTACAATTAGGATTTTTATAATAATCCTGTAGGTATAAAAAACCTAATCGAGTGGTATATGTTTTATCCTTCTAATGTTTTAGAGGAGCCATTAGGTGTGAATGAATACAATCTCTAACATTATTAAAGGGGCTTTATTAGAAAGGAGTTTGAACCCCAAAGAGAAGTTACAAACAGATTGCTGTTGATGGATACAGCCTGCATGAAACAGAAGAGATCACATACACACAACCCATTGTAGCTGCAGTCTTGAGCCTTAGGTCCCAGTCTTCACCTCTCAAAATGAGGACTTAGCATAGTTTCAGATTAAATTGCTGCAGTTTTAATTAATCTGTATCACCACAAAAAAAGAACTTTTTTCTCCTCCTGAATTAGTAAAGAGAAATAGTGTTCTGAACTAAATCATTACTTTGCTTCCTCAGTGCCAGGACTGCTACTATCCTGGAATAATGCATTCTGTACTGTTTTAACAGCAGCTGAAATAAGGAGCAAAGAGTGCTGGCAGATATTCCTTCCTGTTCATGCCTTCATCTATCTGGAAAATGCTTATAAATTCATATCAATGTCAAAATTATAGTAAGCTCTTCTTTATATTGCTTTGCAGTTTGGTCAGTACCAACAAAAATACCCAACTTCTGCTCTTTTTTTACAGTGAAGTGCCTTAATAACGTTGCCTTTTTCTTCAGAGAAGTGTGAGGTCTTTAACTCTCAAACCCATACTATTATTTTATAATAGAATTCTCATTTCTCTAATTCATGATTTTCTTCTTCAAAAAAGTCAAAGAAATATCATCTGTAGGTTTTATACCTGAGAACTTGTTCTGCACAGTGCAGTAGTTGACTCTAAATATATTGTTTACTGAAAGGAAAGTTGAAAATTCGATTTTTTTCTTGTAAGTTTTGGCAAGTCTTGTCAAAATACACATTTTTAATGGGATTTTCTTTTATCGTAGCTGGTCACTGTGGCTCTCCAGACCCAATTGTAAATGGTCATATTAGTGGAGATGGTTTCAGTTATCGTGACACTGTCGTCTACCAGTGTAATCCTGGCTTTCGGCTTGTTGGTACTTCTGTCAGAATTTGCTTACAGGATCACAAGTGGTCTGGACAAACTCCTGTTTGTGTCCGTAAGTAAAACTCATTTTTCACTGAATTATTGCTATTATTTCAAACATAATTGAGCATTAACAGTGGATTGGATGTTCGAAAGTGTGCTCAGATCAGATATTTATTGGACCTATTGTCAATTACAGGGGTTGTTACGATCCAGTTTCTAACCTAGCACGGACTTGTTAATATTTTCAGTAACTCCTGATTTCTGTTGTTTCAGAAACAGGATGGCATAGACACTGAAGGGGTTTGAACAGCAGGCTGCAGCTGTGTAACTTAATCTGTCATTTTCTCTTTGTCCAGGTATAGTTGTTATGTCAACCGTGGGCTTGCTGAGCCTCTCCCCTATTTTTTCACCAGGAGTAAAAAATTCCTTTGTATACTTTAATTTCTCAGAGAACAAAGCTGGACTAGTGTTCATCTGTGCAGTTCTGATGGTGATTGCCCGTTTTTTTCAAATTAGCTTCAAGTTGACTTAATGCAAGCCAAGGCATGGCATTGGGTTATGCTACATCTGGTAGAAAAGATGGTAACTTTTTATAGCCTTTAATATTTTCTTAATTCACCTGGTTTTGAAAATCCCATAATTAATTGCTAGAATTGCAGAATCTTTCCTTCTCTAGTTCCTTCTTCATTTGTGTGGTGGGTTATCTGACATTTTCTGAACCATCATCCATTTAATCAGTCAAATCCAATTCATCTGTTTTTTATTTTACTACCTTATTATGTAGTTGATTTTATTTCATTTTCGTTTCAATTTAATTAATGAGCCCCATTTTTATACATTTTTTTTGTTATTTTTAATGGAGCATTTGTATCAACTATTTCAGTGCTGCATTTTTAGGATGTCTACAATTCAGACAGAAGTATTGCTGTCTACACAGAGAGAGTCACTAAGATGTTCAGCTTTTCTGTTTAGTCCATGTTAGATTTCTAAATGTTCAGTATTTTTTTTTTAGGGTAAAATAAAAATTTCTAGCTGTATACAGTAGCAGGAAATATCTGCCAAGTGTCATTGTCCTTTTAAAATCCTATTTATATCTTCAAGTGATTTATATTTGTCAAAGGAAAAATGGCACTAGCTAGCATTATTACTATTTGTGCATTCATTTGACTGTGCAGTGAATAAAGTCTCTTAAAAAGAAAGGTGGAAAGCTGGTTTGGGGCAGGGGGGGAGGGACAGGAGGCTGTTTTTTCCTAAATGGATGTTATCATTACTGTTATGAGAAGAACTGGCATCAGTTTTTGTTATTAGGGGTTGCCTAACGCTTTCCATTACAACATAGTTCTCTTTTGCTTAGAATGCTGACAGACTAAGGATTTGTTTTATGTCAGCATCCAAAATTCAGATGAATTTCTCCCTTTAATTAATTTATTTTTAAGAAATTCTCATACAAATCAGACTGTTATTTTTGAGATGTAAAGTGAAAACATACTGTTCATCAATGCTAGAAATGTGTTCTACTAAAAAATTCTTCTGACTGAGCATTGTGGAGCATGAACTAGAAATATGTTTGTGGTGGGTTGACCTTGGCTGGATGCCAGGTGTCTACTGAGCTACTCTCACTCCCCTCCTCAGAAAGACAGGGGCAGAAAACAAGATGACAGCTTACTAAAACAAAAGGGAATGGTTGCATGTGCAAGCAAAGAAAGATTTTGATTTTCTACTTCCCATCAGCAAGCAATGTCCGTCCGCTTCCCGGGAAAGAGGGCTTCAGCATGTGTAATGGTCGCTCCCAAACAGAAATGTAAAGAACAGATGCTGCCTCCCCTCCTTCCCCACTGCCACCCTGCCTTGCCTCTTCCTCCTCCTTCCTCTTAGCTTGTACATCTGAGCAAACATCATATGGTATGGAGCATCCCTTTGGTCAGCTGACCTGGTTATATCCCCTTGCAAGGTCATGACCACTCCCATCCTACTGGTGGGAAGGTGGGAGGTTGGGGAGACAGCACTGATGCTGTGCAGTGCTACTCAGCAGTAACAAAGCTCTGGGGTGTTATCAACACCTTTCTAGCTACCCATATAAAGCACAGCACTGTAAGACATCCATCTCAGGTAGATCCAATACAATGGCAGAGATATTACAAAGATGTTAGGGGCAGTACCCTATAAAATTTGCCCCAAATTGGTCTTATTTTGTGAGATTTTTACAGAAGATCACAACTTTTTATATTTTTAATTTACTTTGAAAGGATTTTCAGGTTTGTAAGGTACCAGGCATTGTAATCTTAATATCTAAGGAAGCCTTTGTAGTTCTCCACCCATGACTACTTAAGCTTCTTAGTTTCATATAAAAGTCAGCCTCCTTCATCTTGCCAAATTTGTGACACGCAGGTCTTTCCCTGTCTCTTTACTGGATAACGAGTTGGACCACACTTTAGCCAAGTATTTTCTGAAAGATCTTTCCACTTGCTGCTTGTTGAGAGTTAATAGGAAGTAAGAAGATTTCTGCTTAGTTCTTCATGAGTAGCAGCACAACAGAATCAAAAGATAAAATAAACCTGTGTACAGGTTATTTATTCAAGTATGATAAACACTAGCACAGAGTTGAGAAGTTCTGTTTGTGCATGTGTATATGTACAATCTGATTTTACATTGTCAGTATCTATGCTTTTCTATATTTTCCTATAATATTTTAACATCTTGTCACATGGAAAGCTAGAGCTTGACCGTAATAAGCTTATTGTACAAGTTCTGTATTAGCAAAATGAACATACGTAATATATAAAATGGGGAAAATTTACTCCCAAAAATGATTTCTCTATTGTCATAAGAAAATCAAACTAAAAGAATCACTATTTCAGCAAAGCAATGCAAGATCTTTGAAACTGTAATGCTTCAGAACTCCAGAATGTTCTGAAATAGTGCATCAACTTCATTTGGCACTACTACATGTTTAAGCTTGCTGGGAATAAATATTTTCCTTTATCGGTATTAGTAGGACTTTTTATATGCATTTTTAAAGGTCTAATACATATCAGATGTGTATGAAAATGCATATATTTTGTGTATATATATATAAATAAAAAATAGAGATTTAAATTTATTTTTATTACAACTTTCAACATAAAGTAAAAAGTACGTTCTAAGATTTTTTAAAAAAAAATAAATTTTTTCTCCTGGCAGTAAAGAATTCTCAATAAATATATCCTATTCTTTTTCTTATATGTCTTGTATAAATGTCAAAGCCAAATTCAGAAGGGAATAAAAAAAAAAAAAAAACCTAAGAGCCAAAACACCAAAAGAGCTCCAACCTGCAAGTGATTCCATGGATCAGTACTTTTCACTTAGATGCTAACCTGCCTATTTTTCTTTTAACAGCAATCACATGTGGCCATCCTGGGAATCCGGCTCACGGAATGACTAATGGCAGTGAGTTCAATTTAAACGATGTGGTAAATTTTACTTGCAACGCTGGATACTTGCTTCAGGGTGCTTCTCGAGCACAGTGTCGAAGCAATGGGCAGTGGAGTAGTCCTTTACCCAACTGCCGAGGTAAGAAAGTTTTACCCTGCCTCAAAATACTGGGATATAATTCACGAGTCTGTCCTTTAGGAATTTATTCCCACCTTTATTTGAATTTCTGCATGTCTGTATTGGAGATTGTTGTTAGGGCTGAATGTTGGGGAAGCCTATGCTTTTCAGTATTTTACCTAGAACTTCTCAGACTGCAATCACCAGCATTTAATTTATAGACATATAAAGTGAACTTTGTATCACAAAAGTTACATTACACTAATAAATTGGAGTTGCCTGTCTAGCCTGAATTAGCTGCATTTTAGTACAGTTTCCATAAATGGTAATTATAAAATTGAATATGTATGTATCAAAACAGTATTAATTCTTTTGTTTCCTAGCAATACCTGAGAGATGTGAAACCTGATTTTTCTTACCCCACAAAAAAAAAGGGATAAAGTAGGATTTAATTCTGCTTGGTTTTTTTGCAAAGACATTTGAGCTTCATTACTGGTGTGCTATGGGTAAGATGGGCATGTTAGATATATGAGAATGCAGCAAAATTTTGTGATATGAGGAAATCTGTATCAAATTTACATATTAGGAATGGACAAACAAAAACCATTTTAAAACACAATCTACAATTCTCTGATTGAATTCTTTATCCAGATCACAGTAGTGTAATTAAGATTAAAAGTCTCTGAAGTTAACCTGGTTTTACTCCTTCCATTTTTGACCACTGCTTTTATTTATTTTCTTTAATGTTTGTCTATTGTTGCAGAATATGGAGCTAACAGCCCACCTTTGGTCTGTTCCACCAATGTCTTTATCAGACACCTAAAATCTGTTCACTAGTTTATTGTTTTTATATGCCCCAAAATAGCTTCTACTGCTATAGTACATACTTTCTCAATGCTAAATCCAGTAGGATACTGATATTTAATGATATTGTGAAACATTTTCTTTTGAATCACTGAGGCAGACTGAGTATCTTCTGCCTAAATCATAGATACAAATTGACAGAGAAGTGAAAGGCAGGACATGAGGTAAATCATGTAAGATATACCGAAAGATTTCAAAGACCTGGGGAAAACTTTTTGAGATGCTCTATATCCTTCAGTGCTCTTTTTGTGAAGGCTCTGGAAGGAAATGTATTTCAATGGCTCTAATTTACAAATGTTGTTCCTGGTCATATTCAAAGCTGGAATTCTGGGGTCATTTTTAAATGTTAATAACAGTTCTAATTTCCAAATATGCAAACCAAAAACAAACTTAAAAATGCTTAGTGTCTTGAAAGCATCCGATGGCTATGTCTGTTATGGAACACGCAAAGAAATAGAACACAAAAATTTCTCCAGAAATGCAATGGTTACTAAGCTTTTCTTGAGTATTTTCTTTCACTAGAAAAATGTTAAATCAGTGTAAGTACTATGCTTTTTGTTCTCTGTAACTTGTCTTTTATGGGCGAAAGGAAATTGCAGGCAGAAAAGTCATTCTAAGGATACAACATTGGGACTAAAAATCATATAATAAGAACTTAACTTCAGCTATTGTACCTTTATTATCTCCACCTGTTGGTTTATTAAAAATCTTATTGTATTACAACTGTTTTTCCTAAGAATAATAATTATCTTTGGTGATTAGCTCATCATAATGTTTCAGAGATAGCTGATGCAATTTCAAGCTCAGTGTGTGTGGAATTAGATCTTTCATTCTCATTAAAACAATAAAGAGATGGCAATTCCCTCAGTTACTACCCTCAGAATTTATTCAAGTGAGTTAACTAACATAACAATATAATTATTGGAACAGACAAACAAGAATTAGCAAACTGTTCCTATTTAGGCTCATGTACTTTTTTTCCCTTTTATACTGTTTTGTTTTGCTAGACCTAAGCGAACAAACTCATCTGTCTCGTCTGTGAGGCATTTAAGTAAGGTTTTATTTGTTGGAAACTTTTTCACTTATACTATAGATGCAATTGGAATCTGCTCTGTTTGACTGTCAGAGGCAGAAATTGAACAGCTTTACTGAAGTTTAACCCCATTTACAAGCTGAGTTATTCAGCTATTTACATTGAACTCCATTACATCTATTAAAAGGAAAACAAATCGAAGTGGAAGCAAGGCAAAACAGTGCAAAGACAGATTTTACAAAAAGAACATAAGAATTAAGACACAGTTACTGCAACATTATTTCAGTTGTCTCTCCAGTCTACTTTCATTGTCCTTTTTAAATTTATTCACATGAATCTGAGTTTGATCCAGGCCAATTTATGGTCTGAAATCTTGTTTAGGAAGATTGGTTTTCTGAAAGGAGCGAGTATTATCGATGCAACTCTGCCAAGATCCATTCACTTGAGAATGGTAAACTCCTACCAGAATGGAGTGGCCTAGAGTTCCCTTAGTTGAGTATTTGCAGTTGTGTTTATTCTCATGCAAATGGTGTGAAGCTGGACTTTTGCCATTCACTCAGTGTTTCTTCACTTCATTCTTCTCTTCACTCAGTATTTCTTTCTCTACAGAAGCATATATTTTTCAGTAACCATCTTGTATCTCTTCAATCATGAGCTAATTTTGTCACCTGCTCTGTGCACCCCACTAGAACCCAGAGCACTTTGCTGCTGATCACGATAACACTGTAGCTGCTCACCTCCATGACCAAGTTTAACGGATTTAAAGGGTGTGAAAAAGTTGTTGTGAAGTTTGCAATTTGTCCAGGAAACCTCTCCTTCTGGAGAGGAATATACTATCTAAAGTAACAATAACTGTTGTAAATGTATTTGTGCACCAGAAGATATTTAGTTGTAGTATAAAGGGAATACTCAATATCCACTTCAGTTAAAGCATATCAGTGTTAGAGTAGTTCTATACCATTCTCCTAATATATGCATCTGTGATCTAGACATTATTATGTCTTATTTCAATTTTATTCAATTATTTCAATTTTATGAAAAACTAAGTGTTGTAATAATTGCCTTGATAATTGGTATTGTTTCTTATTTTAGGTTAGAGTGGTGGGTTGACCTTGCAGTTAGTATGTAGCAGTTTCTCTCTGCTGTTCCTTCTCAATTCTCTTCTCTGCACGTGTTCTCTGCAGGCTGCAGAAAGTATCTACTCCCTCATGCACTGCCTTCTCCTCTAAACTCAGTGGTCCCTTTTTTTGCTTCTCACTATTTGTGTGTGCGTGTGTATGTGTGTGTGTGTGGCCTTCTCTCTCTGGTGTATTCTGCCCTTTCCTAAACACATTTTAGAGAAACAAAGTTTTCTCATGGATTCACCTGTGATTTGAGGAGAGAGTTGGGGTTGTTCAGCATAGGGGAGAGAGGGCTCAGGGGAATGTTGCTTATCATCCATACTATCTAAGCGACAGTGTAAAAAAAGAGGGTCAGACTTCTCAGTGGTGTTCACTGAAACTACATGATGCAAGGGACACAAAACCACATGTAATGAAAAGCTTTTTAAATGTGAGGGTGGTAAAACACCTAAATAAATTTCCCAGAGACATTGTGGAGTTTCCATTCCTATTCAAAACCTAACTGGACAAAGCCCTGGGCAAACTCTTTAGTTGTCAATTCCAAGTTCACGTATTTTTGTAGAGTTTATGACTAAAGGCTATATAATTACACCAACAATAATATTCCTATGCAAAATTTGGTCTCAGTGAATTGATTAGAACTTACCTAAACAGGCAATAGCATTTCTTCTGGCATAAGCCTTTACTTCTAAAATTGCCTTTTATCTAATGGGTGGAAAACATTTGTTTTAAAGTTCATTGTTAGCAATGAATTATGAATTTGTTTACAAAGAAAGTAAATCTTCCAGCTCTTTAAATAAATATGCTGCTGGGAAAGGATTGATGTTCCTGGCAAACCTGTATCATTTAATTCAACAGAGATTTTACATATGACCTTTCTTTCAAACCTCGGTTGAGTTCACCTGAGTCAATAATGAACTTGGCTTCATTTGGCTGAGACTGTACATGAAGTACTACAAATTAAAGATTGCTGCTTGAAGCTATTGCAGAAGTTTATTTTATTTTATTTTGTTTTACTTTCTTTTATTTATTTATTTATTTTGTTTTGTTTTATTTTATGTTGAAACTGAGCTGTTATGTATGCATAGGAAACCTTGATATTTTCGGAAAATAAAGCTGGAGCAGTTCTTAGGCACCCTTTTCCAATGATGCATTGCTTCTGCCTGTTGTGTCAATAGCAGGTTAACTAAGTAATCAGTGACAGAATATTTAGCAAGGCAATTATATGGGTTTTTTTGGCTAAGAAAAAAGTAATGCACACAAAAGATCATATCTGCTACTTGAGAGCAATATGACAAAAACTTGTATGAGACAAAGGCTTTTAATATTTTTGTATATCGTAAATGCACTGAAGGCACTGAATTACTTTGCAATGATATTTCCCCCTAATCGAAAATGCTTTTATCTGTTCTGGTTGACTGTTTTGGCTCAGCAAGTAAAACCTTTAGTCTCTTAAAATGTACATTTATTTTTTTAGCATTTGATTTGGACCTGTGTTCTGAGGTAACATAATTCTTAAAATACCCATGCCTTGGAAAAACTATGTTCCCACTGTTTCTGTTACAAGTGGAAAAAATGGCATGTTATGATGTTTAGGTACTTTGTGAGATAGAACCCTCAAATTTATTTAATTATTTAAACAGCAGTATCTGTTTAAAATTTTATATTTAATCCTTTCAATAGATTTAGTATTTTTTAAAGATTGGCAATAAACTCTTCTGGAATGTGAAGGTCAGTGAAGTATAATTTAAAGTTCATAATTTGTAATTCTCCAAATGAATTCTATCTTTACCTTTATTTATTTGATAAAGAACAGGTCAAGTAGTTTACTTGCCTTTAAACTGGAATCAAATGGCATCAGAAAAATTACAATACCCAGATCTCTATTCTGTTCTGCAAACCTGCCTGAGTAGAGCTTGGTGCAACCTGAATGTGCTACCCCAGAACTAGTTATGAAAATATTAAATCCTAAGCCAAGTAAGTTCACTGTGGATTTTTTTCCATTAGCAGTTTGATACCACTTTCTATTTATTCTTTGGAAGCATAGAAAGCCAATCTCCATGCTGTCTACTTTTCACAATAACTCTTAACCACCAAAATGGGAACCGAATCAAATGGTCTCATCAGGGCTCTGCACTCCTGATTGTGCTGCAGGTCATTTTGCCATACATTATACTTGAAGTAAGAACCGCTGTATTAAACACCACACTTTCTGCCCCTATTAAGGCAGACTCATATTCATGATCTGTATCAGGAAAGGTGGATATCCTTTGCTACTGTTTCCTTCAGAATTCTTTTTATCTTTTTATAAATGAGATTTAAAAGCTTTTCTCCTATTAGAAGTGTGTTTCTTAAGACCAGAAATATTTTGAGGGGAAGGTCCATTTGGCGAAGTTGTAAACATTTGAGTT
Source organism: Coloeus monedula (assembly GCF_965178545.1). Classification (NCBI taxonomy): domain Eukaryota; kingdom Metazoa; phylum Chordata; class Aves; order Passeriformes; family Corvidae; genus Coloeus; species Coloeus monedula. The sequence continues at coordinate 97,970,308 of NC_138782.1, forward strand.
AGCTCACATTCTCTAGTCTGTATCAGTAAGTCCAGGTTATTTGTTAGTAATAAGGAATTCAGGTGGTCTGTTTATTTATACTGGATTTGTACTGAATTTCTAACTTGAAAGGTTTATCTTTATTTCATTACTCATAGATTCTTGAAAAGTTTAATTAGACTTTTATGTCTTATTGAGAATCCAGTATATACAAAGAATCGCTAATTTTATCGTGTTCTCTTTAGTGGTTATGTCATTTGAACCAGTAGTAATACGTTCCACTCTTCTACTGACAAGAAAAATAACAATTCTGATGGCAGCTGATAGAAAGGTGTGAGAGATGGAGACTGATGACCAATTCTTCTCATCCAAAGATAAAGCAGCTCTGAATTCAAGCTGTTTCCATCTATGGTGGAGTCAAAGATTCATATTAGCTGAGAAATGCATTTTATTCACTTTTGTTTTTTCCAGAGTTGGAGCCCTTTGTTGTGACTTTTTTATACTTAAATGTCAGATAAACCTAATCTGTTCATGTTGATAGCATGTTGATATTCTTCAGAAGGATAACTTGCACTTGACTAAGTTTCCTAAATAAAGAGGTGAGGTGCCATGGGAGATGCCATATGGTGTCTGAGATATTCCCCTGATCTGGCAAAGATGCCCCTCTCTGGAGTGAAACCAGCCAGGAAATCAGGCAAAGACATTTCAGAAGGTAGTAGAAACATCTTTCGAGGCAACTGAAGAGTTCCTCATCCAGGTGAAAAACAAAGTTCTGATTAAAATGAAGAAAATAAGTCATGACCCCAGAGTTTGTGCTATTCTGACAAAAGCTGTTCTGATAACACTACTTGTACATAGATGCCCAAAAATGAATTTGCTTGCAGACAACACATGTAGAGGAAAGCAACAGGTAAGTACTTTATCTTTCTTTTGCTATTGTAATTTCTGGCAAAATCTGAGAAGTTTTCATTCTTGTTTATTGTTGACTTTGCATTGATCTTTACTAAAACTCCATTTCCTGGAAGTTTTGTCATAATGCTTTCACAAGCAGTGCTTGCTTTCTTTTTATAGCCAGCATTTTTAAAAACTTGTCATAAAATCAGAGTGAATTCTCTACTCTTCATTCACTCTAGAGTGTCATTCCCTAAACATGTTCTAGACACCAACATTAATGCAATACTTTTCAAATAAAAAAAAGTTTAAAAATACTGTTGATCAGATATGAAAGTTTATAAAAGAAGCTTAAGATTGTTTCTGTCAAGAAAAAACAGAGAGAGTGAGAACAAGAAATGAAATACTGTGAATTACGTACTTTTTGATGCTCATTCAACTTTTTAACAGAAAGCTGCCCTAGAAGACTCTGACATGATCTTTTAACTTCTTTGTGCTCAAGGGTTTTAATCTACTCAGTGTGAGGTTCCAAAGTTATCAGGGCAGACTTGGAGCATTCTCCAGCTTTTCTCAGAAGACTAAACCAAGACTGACAGAATTCATTTCCCATGTAACCCTTGACAGGTGTCATTGAGAGAAAGCAATCTCTGTCTACTCTCACTGTGACTTACAATTGAGTCCCCAGGGTGAAAGGCAATCGGGGAAAATGCTGCCTTAGTTCTGTATGCCAGCCAACTCAAATTCTTTTCTAAAGTACTCATTACTGCTGCCCTTCTTAGCAACAGCACACTTGTGTATATATTCAAAAACCAATAGCTGATCTTAAGTGGCACTGCAGGCATAATTGTTACTTTTTAACTTGAGGGATGGTATTCTCTTGCATAATCATTTGATAAGACTTCATGCATGCTGCAAGAATTTTGTTCACAGAGCACATGCTTAAATTATGCATTTGGTGACTGTTGTATTTCATTCATCACTGAGCTGTCTAAACAGATACTGCTGGTACTGGAGTGAGAACTCTGTATCACACAGACAAATTGATACTTTGGGACTGCAATGTATTCCTAGAATATTCCATATTTCTGGTCTGCATGGAGAATTAAGTTTTTCTGTTCTCCCTATTGACTTGCAAAGATGGTTCAGTTAGAATTGCTTTGGGACAGCATATTCTCAAGAAACAAAGTTCATTTTAATTTCTAATACTGACTTTCCATAAGCTAACTTGGCACACTTACCCGTTAAACCAAAGATTTAATTTTAAGCAGTTATATTTGATATTGGTTTACGTTAATAATCTCAACTTCACTAAAAAAAGTGACAGCTCTTGTGAATGCTTGTTAAAAATTAAACCTAGGGAAAGACTTGAGTAATCCATAGGATGAGAACAATACTTGAAAATAATTGCATTCATGAATGTACAAAACCTTCAATAAATGCAAGAATTTTGCAGCATGCATCAGATTTTTCTTCTGTTTCATTATAATATTCTGAGATTAAAATTGAAATAATTTGAACTATTACTTTCAATGCTTGGTTTCAACTAATCTTGTGCATATTTGAGTTCAATAGCAATGATTTTATCTAAATTGCAGTGAAAAATAAACAGTCTTTGGTTTTTCTTTTGAAGAAATTCTGAAATTGTGTTTCACTGTTTATTTTACTGGTTTTTTTCCTTCACACAGTTTTTATCTGTGCAGTATTTCACTGTTTATCACTTTGATCTAGAAATACAATAAGCATTCAATATTATAGTTAAAAAATAGTACTTTCTGATATTCTGGAGTTCCCACAACTCTCAAATGAGATTTCTTTGTGACTGATAGTCTATGAAGCCCTGACAAATTGTCTACATTTTTGCTCTGGAAGGCAATTTCTTTTAAAAGTTTGTGCCTGTAGATCTCTACTGTCCTTCCCGTTCCATCAAAGAGAATGCCAGAGCATTGGCAACTTCATTCTCAGACAAAATAACAATAACAGCAACAAAACCCAAACCAGATAAACAAACAAAAATCCCCCAAAAAACAAGCCTAAAAACCCTAAAACCACCAAACAAAACCACACAAAAATCCCAGCAGAAAATAAACTAAAAATATAGATTGCATGGATGAAGATTCTTTTGACATCATAAGATGCTTAATCTGACAAACAATATGAATCTTGTCCTATAGCTTGGGAAAAATCCAGTAGTATGTGTCCTCATGCAAATTTCCACTAGTTTTGTGTATTCGTTAATGAAATTTTACTGTAAAAGTGTATGTCCTGTTTAAGCTGTGTATGCCCAGTTTAGAATGGAAAAGTATTATTTTGCTGTAGTTACTTTTTTTGATATGAAGTTTCATTGCAAAATGGTGTACTGATTAGAACATGGATATAAGTCCCAAGAACATCTGAGTTCTATTCTGCACCAGTACAAACATTCCATACAGCCCTGGACATTCGTTTTTCATATGATGGATCACAATAGTGATATTGTGTAATTGTGAAGTTGGGAATCAAATTACCATAAAAAATAGTTTTTGCTAAATAGAAAGATTTTGGAATAGTCACTTCTGTGTTTGAAATTAAATTAATCTATATTTTTAAATTAAACAGTGCCTGGCATGGGAGCTGAATTGCCTCTACTTATTTAGATGGCTTCTTATTTGAACCAAGTGGCACATTCACAGGAATTGTTTAGAGCATGGCTCCGGGGTTAGTATGGACAGCAGGATCATTCTTCATGAGCAGTTCAGAGAAATTCACCCTGTTCTGGAGGGTAGCAGAGCACAGTGGCATTGACTGGGCCACCATCTACTGGCCTCATGCCAAAGAACAAGTGCTGGCTTTCTTCACGCTGATACAGATGTGTATTCAAATATTTAGGAATGTATAAATATATATATATATATATATATATATGTGGAAAATTTGAGTTTAAGGATGTATTTGTACAAGGCAGCTTATAACTATGCAGAGGATGCAGGCCAGTTCCAAAAGCAGAGTCTTTACAGCAGCATCTACCCAGCACTACAGCATGTCTAATTGCCTAAGAAACAGGGTTAATTAGGATGCAGCATGTGTTGCTTCTGGGAACTGTGCTAGTTTCTCTAAGAAAGAATTGCACTGTGACTACAGGCATATGAGCTCATTCAGACCTAGCTCAATGCTTTGGTAAGGCTTCCTGTCAGTGGACTGTACATTTTACAGACTTTCACATGCGTCCCTCTTCTACAATGATAGTTATATTGCCAGTGAAAGAATTAGACTTAGCTGACAAAGATTAGTAACCATGGAAAAAAAACAGTAACAAAGTATGTGTCGTGTAAAAAGAATAAAGCATTTTCTCCTGATAATATTCTTAAATGGAGATCCCCAGAAGAAAGAATTTTCAGAGTTCTACAAAGCAAGTACAAAGACATAGACTTCCACATGCAAATTTTTCACATTTTTCAAACAGCAGTGAGATATTAAGACTTTATATTTTTCCCTGTCTTTTGGGACAGAAAAAAAAGTCAAGAGCTAAAGAGGTATTTCTGTCAATGAAATCTTATTTAAACACATATTTATTTAACCTGAACATATCTGATTTATGTATAAAATTTTACAGTTGTAACGCTGTGTTGGTAGTATGAAATACAAGCTAAACTATTATAATGTAAGCGAAATGTAATTTCTCTGGTGAATTATTTCATAGGATTTGCCATAAAACAAATAGGAATTGGAGACTCTCAAGTTTTACTACTGCTCAGGAACAAAAGAAAAAAAAAAGGGGTCTCTCTCATTGAACATAATCATTGTACATAATGCCTTTTTAATGCTTTGTGTGCATCACTGTAATACCTAATTTTTTAAAATATATGTGACTTTTCTGTGTAATTGTATTATCGGTGTTTTTAATAACAATTGGTAGATGAAAAATGGGTTTCTTTTTTCCAAAAGAGTTCTTTTCCCCAAATATTGCTTCTAAAATAATTTTTGTGAAGGAAGACTTTGGATTCATATGGGGAATTCTTCAGACATAAGTGTATGTTTGGCTAGAATTGTGAAGTTGAAATTATGAACATTTAACACTTTTAAGATCATGGCTTTAAAAGCTAAAGAGAAATAAATTATAACTGGACTTTGCTCCAGATTAAATTTTATTATGTTAATGTTTTTCTAAAATCCTGATACTTTTTAGCTGTTTGAATGAAATGTCCCTTCAATGAATGAACATTTGCAAAAGCTGCCTTTTTCTAGTGTATTATCTAATCAGCAAATTTAAATTCCATGTATGATAAAACTTAAACTTTTGAAAAAAAGTTATTCAGGAGTAAAAACTAGTTCATTAGGAACTATGTATGTCCTACCTCTAAAATTATAATCTTATCTATATTCTTCTCCACTGATTTCTTTTTCATGAAAATCGATTTGAACTAGATTACATACTTGAAAGGTAGATTCCTGTGGTTCTTCGATGAGCTTTAATTTATTATACCAATAATATTTTAAGTCTTTTTTTTTTTTAGTTTATTTATACTGTTATCTTCAGAGTAAAGACAGGGGAGAGAAGGAGTAGGTATTTATAATTTTTCATCTAGTTTCCAGATTAACAGACAGCAAAATTGGGTGTTTGCAAAAGTCCCCTCCAACCCAAATTGTTAAATGATTCTGTGATCCTACATTCACTGCAGAGTATAAAATGAAGGAGTGGGATGGGTAAGTATATTTTATATAAAAACTAAACAGTCATGACAAAGCCCATAAATTTTTATGTTTTTAATGGCTACCTGAAAAAATGACATCATGCTTTTTGGTGCTCACCCCCACTCCTGCTCCTCTATCAAATATTTGATTTTTCACCATCTTCCTTCTCCTGTTCTACACATTAATAGAAGAAAATGTTCTTGTTAATACTTGAAGCAATTTTTCTCATTAGAGGAAATTAGAAAAAAAAAATCAGTGTTATTTAAAGTATATATATTCCTTCACAAAAAATTACATAGAAGACCAAACTAAGCCTACCAAGGGAACCATAAAAAATTCCTCCAATTTCTCTTTTATCTTTGAACCAGTTGTATACTTGATATTATGTATCTTGTGCAAGACTAATACAAGAACTGGAGTAAAAATGTAGTATTAATTTCAAAGCAAGAAGATCTAGAGTCCTACTTAGGAGTCAATATTTCTGATATTTAAGTCGTATAAAACCCACAAAGGAACCACATATGAACCACAGTCACAAGCTGCTGGTGAAGTAATGAAAATCATTGCTACACTTATGATATTGCTGTTCTGCATCAGTGATGAATACTGTTTCTCTTGCAGTGGTGAACTGTTCTGATCCTGGCTTTGTGGAGAATGCAATTCGTCATGGACAGCAGAATTATCCTGAAAGTTTCAAGTACGGAACAAGTGTGGCATACCATTGCAAGAAAGGCTTTTATCTCCTGGGCTCATCTGCACTGACCTGTAAAGCTAATGGATTATGGGATAGATCATTACCAAAGTGTTTGTGTAGGTATCCATTTGGTTGGATTAGCATTAAAGAGTGGTGCATGGTTTTAAATCATGATAGGAAAAAAAAACCAATGTAGCCATCTATTAAGGAAAAAAGTGGACTTTAAGATCAATATATTGCAAATTGTACATCTCAATAAGAAAACATTAAGACAAGATATGATGCAACTTTCCATTATTATAAATGTGTTTCCAGGGAACTGCGGAACTATTATTTCAAATGCCAGGAAGTTAACGTGAATTTCCCCCTATTGGTAAATTGTTAAGGTATCTGGAAACAGCTAGGGAAATCTAAAATTATTATTTATGTGTTATAATTTAGAATGATAGTCTAAACCCATTAATGCCTATATCAGATAGTTACATTTTTCACAGACTCATAGTGTATATGTGAGAAGAAATCTGTGAAATGTTGTGTAGAAAAATTTTGCTCAAGAGGGTCTTTTCATAACATCACTTCATACTTCCTCCATCATTTTTTCCTCAGAGAGGGAAGAAATCTGGTGTTTCCTATAATCAGTAAGCTTCATATCGTTAAAAAAACCAGCTTGCCTGAGTTTAATTTTCATTGAGATATTTTTCTCCTCTGATCACCATTAATTTTCTGACCTGATTTCTGATTTTCAACCCAATTATAGGAAATATTAGATGAAACGAAAGTATATTTTAATTTGAAACATATCAGATGATTTTAAAGTTTTTGCTTTACAGAATTGTGATTTTTTACTAAAATTATTTATTTCATGGATTTACACTTATATACCAGAGCAATTAATGTCACTAGGTTGGTGAATTTATTTCTTTATTACTACTATGTACCTAATCTTCATATGACCCAAGCAGTTTTGTTTTGTTTTTTCGCAACTATGCTTTAAATATCTGTCAGTAGGAGTATAAACTGAAAAAGTGGGTTTATTCACATTTCAGTAGTAAAAGAATTAGGCAAAATACACCATTTTAAATACAAAATGGCTGCATAATTTTTCAGTTTGGCAAGAATATTTTACTGGTGCAAGCATGTGCCTTACTTTTTGTATCTTAGAAAAATAAGTGTGATTTAAAATTATAAGAATTATCAGTAATCCATTTTCCTCTTGCTCACTCTAGTTCATCACATTGCTATAATAACATTACAGAATAAATATTGTATTTCACTGTACTGCTTTAACTGTACCTAGTTGTAGATACAATAAAGCTACTTATATTATTCTATCTGCAATATACAAGCACATTGCAACATTAGCCTTATTTGGTGTCTTCCTTCCTATTCCTAGCCAAAATACTATGTACTATTTGTAGGGAAGGATCATAAACAGAAATGAATGAGGAAAGAAAGCTCTATATTTTTAGAGAAAGGCTAACCTGGATAGGTTAGTTTTATATGTAGTTTTGTGTTTAATCTTACAAATGACCAAAAAATCATGTCTAGCAACAACATAACTGAATCTATGTAATAGTTGAAATCCAGAAAGAGGTGTATTATTTGTGGAACCAGCCTTGTATTTAAAGGCTATAACAGATTTTTTTCTGTGCCATGAAAACATCTCATAATGTTGTGCTCTTTCCTTTGTTAGCCATTTCTTGTGGACATCCTGGGGTACCTGCAAATGCAGTTCTTTCAGGAGACAAATTTACATATGGCTCCATAATTCACTATTCTTGCACAGCGGGTCGAAGGCTCATAGGAAATTCTACGAGGGAGTGCCAAGAAGATAGTCACTGGAGTGGGACCCTCCCTCACTGTTCAGGTACTCATACCAACCATTATCTGAATGTCACCTTGTCACATGGGTAAGGCTAGTCTCACACATTTTTTTAGTCAAATATTTGTTTTGTTTCTTTTCTAGTTATATTTTAATTTCACCAATAGCCACTCAGCTGTATCACACACATTTATTGAAATATTCTCATAATTATCTCATTCTCTTTGTCATTACTATGCAACTTCACTCCTTAGCCAGGTGCTGTAGTTGTATACTGCAGTGTATAGAATATGCAGTAAAACAGTGCTTCAAGCCTGGTCAAGTTCTGCCTAAAAAGGATGCATGTGTTGCATTATATTTTTATGAACACTGTTTTGTGTAAACAAAGGTTGTTATATCAGAAAATTTTGATTAAGAAACTCCACAGCAAAGGTATTAAGGTAAACTTCATACATTTTGCTCCTCTTTTCACTTGCAGAAATATACTTTATTATTGTGACAATGTGCAAACACCATAACTGTCTGACATGTTCTTGGTGCTGCCAGGAAGTACAGGAACAGTTTATTCTCCCCTAGACTATGCAAATCTAGAAGAAGCCATAAAACATCACACAGTTTTGTTGAAGTGTTCAGGCAAGGATTGGCTACTATGGACACCCACAGCGTATTAATAGGTTTTGTAAGGGAAACAGGTCTACATACTTTGGTATATAAAAAACCAAATACATGAATGGTTTTAGAAGAAAATTTTCTAGTGAGAAAATTGTTCATAATTACCCATTATACAATCTTATAACTTCCCTTGAGTTATTGGATGTGTCCACTGTTGGTCTGATGTGATTCAATGTCGTTCAATTCAGATTTGACCAAATTTAAATAGGTGTAAGGTACTTTGAATTATTTTCAGTACTTTGAAAAGCTTTTAATAAGTCTTCATTGAAAATGGTCCATTTGTGAGCTGATTCTGCAAGGATGCTGAGCAGAGTTTGAAATACTGAGAAAAGGAACTGAATTTAAATCACTACTGTTTCTTTTCTATTCTCTGCTGCTCAAGGAGGAAATAGAGTCTTCTCACACTGATAGATCTCACCACCATTGTGGTCTCTATGCCTAGACCTGAAAGGCATCGCTGCAGAAGAAGAAATCTTCTCTTGCTTATCTTAAGCTCACATTTATGTCACTTTCACCCTTTTATGCAGACTAATATGTCAGATCTGAAATTGCACCAAGACCTGAAGAGTCATATCACAATCTAGTGCTATTAGCTAACATTTCTCACGACAAGGAAAAATCTCGAGTTGGTGGAGGGGAATTTTAATTGCTTATTATTGAAACTCTTCAGATATTAGTCATGAATATGATAGTATTTTTATAGACTCATAGATTTTGAAAACATTAAAGAGCATTATACTCACGTCTATGGTGGGGAAAATATGTCTAGTGTAACTAAAATATTGTTACTGATGCAGAGTTTAATTTTCTAACTTTGAACACAGTGGGTCACCATCTTGAGAGCAAGATGATTCCCTGGGAAAATGAAAATCTGTCTCTGTTAGCTGTATACAAAAAAATGCAAAGAAAAACATCCTCAAAAAAAACCAAAGAAAACGCTAAAAAGGTGTCTCATTTCCCTAAGGTATTTAGAATTGTAAAAAGAACTACACTTTCCATGTTAGACAGTCAGGAGATTAATCCATCAAAATCCAATATGAATAATTCGTTGTCATATTGTCAATGAAAGAATGATTGTGCCCAGGATGACTGAGAACTCTAATTGGTTTTATACTTCAGGGATGTGAAAAACAATCCAAATATAATCTTTAAAACCTGTAGTCTCTTTCTGAATGGGATTTATTACTTTATTATATATTAATATATGTTTGAATGCCTGATGGTTCTATGATGGGATAAATATGATCACAGGATTTGCTGTCACCTGGGAACTGTTGCAATGATGGACATTTGTATCTTAGGAATTAAGCAATAGGTGACATTTTTGTTTAAAATTACTCACTCATTTTTCAATAATGGATATAGAGTCTTCTACATTGATAAATAAGAGAGGGTCTAGACCTTCATAATACTGTAACTGACTTTGTCTATACCCTTTGACTATAAAATTTCATGGTCCCAGTTCAAATTATCTCCAAGTCAAAACTAGGTATGTCCAAGAAAAAAAAAAATCCAGTCATTCATCTGGAATAATTCCCTCAGCAAAGCCCCAAAGCAGCTGAGACATCATCAAATTTTCTGAATCCTAGATCATTCTGCCCTGAAAAATTCCTTTTCATTCACAAGCCAAAGTACATGTGATATATCTGTTTCATGCTGTAAACATGCCACAGTGGGAGCCTGAAACACAGTCCTCATTTTATTTCACACATTTTAAGCAGACAGAAATGTCTGTGAAATAGTAATGTCTCAGAATAAGTGAAAGCAGATAGCATCCAGAGGCCACATCTGGACTTTGGCTTTAGCAGTGCCAGGGCATAGGTCATGGATGACACTGCTTGATCCCTGAGACCATTATACGCTTAGAATTCTCCCCAGAATAATTTTTACCCATCACACCTGGCAGTCCATCAAACAATGCACAAATACTTTACAAATGTGTGTGTGCTGGAGATCATTCTCAACAGTCAATTTGGAGGCAGCCACCATGTTTTGAAGAGTGAGTTTTACCATACACAGGTAGACAGAGTATACCAGCTGACTTAAGACACTCGCATTGTTTACAAGCATGTATTTACACCAGGAAATCTAGGGCCAAATGCTGTAGGGCAGGCTGACAAGAACAATCTATTCTAGAAGAACCTAGTACTAAATGAACACAATCAAAGCCTGCAAGTTAGCCTTGAATTCAGGAACTGTCTTGACCTCCTTTTATGTGAAATCATGATTGCATCCACTCATACTTGCTATAACTAAAACCTTATGACACACGTGTAATCATGCTTTCTGACATAAAAACTTTTAATTCTAAATGAAGTATTTGAGCTTTCTCAAAAATTTTGTATTGTTTTTTCTTTAAGATGTTGTCCTTTATTTGAGAAGGGTGCCTATGAAGAAAAACCCATGTAAGAATATACAGACTTCAAACTATTAAAGCATTTATACATATTTTGAAAAAAAAAAACAAAATGGAAAAAAACACCCAAAATAGAAAAAAACAAAAATAAAATCAAGGCCCAAAATCAAAACCCATAGTTTCAATAGAATTTGAGTCTAGACATATAATTCAAAAGTGGAGAACAAAGGATAATATTGCTGTGAACTGCAATGTAGACACATAAGTATTTAGCAGATATACCATTTTATAGCAAAATTTATAATAAATTGTTGATAATGAGATCATGCTTCCTTAACCATCTTGTATAGTATCTCCTGTGACAGCCACTTTATTTGATAAGGCAGTTGACTGATTCATCAGAATTATGGGGACATCTTTGAGAACTCTGTCTTGCAACTCGTCCTTTCTCTTCCAAATTTGTAACCAATATTTGCATAGAAATTTAGAGGATAAGATTTTCATTCTTGACAGACACAGAGGGACAGGAGTATTTTCTGTGGATATATGTATTTCAAATGCATTTCCTAAAAGTTTGAATATGGTTCTCCTCACTCTTGCTGTTACTTAATTTTTGTTATAAGAAGTTATCACTACAAGTTAAACAATAAAATACGTGTAGAAAATATAATTTATGTCAGAAAGCAACAGATTTGTTGAACTGACAAAAAGTGACAGGGGTGCTTACTGTGTTCTCAATTGTCTTTTAGCTTTTATTTATATCACATTCTGTGTTTAGGCCTGTATTGGCCTGAAATAAGAAGCAGGGTAAAAAGATATGTATTTTCATCTTTGACTTTAGTTTCACACCTTAATACTGAATGAAAGGAATTGATTTTAACAGAAACAATGCAGTGGCACTATTTGCAAGAGAGTATTTGCACATAATGTCCCTGCCAATTACTCTGCTCTGTTGTGTTTTTCAGGAAATAATCCTGGTTATTGTGATGATCCAGGAGTACCAGCTCATGGGTCTAGACTGGGGGATGAGTTCAAAACAAAAAGTCTGCTACGTTTCTCATGTGAAATGGGTTATCAGCTGCGAGGGTCTGCAGAGCGAACATGCCTGCTCAATGGTTCCTGGTCAGGTATACAGCCTGTGTGTGAAGGTAAGTATTGATACTGTTGGCATTTTGACATTATTGACACACTTACAAATGACTTTTTATTCTTTGATTGAAAAATGTTGTTAGGCAGAAATACGCTTTCATAACATTCTGCAGAAAGGTGATAGAAAAAAGTTTGCAAGAAGTTAATGTTTTGCTTGAATACTTAAATCCAAACTGCTAAAGTTTTGAAATATATATTTGTAAGAAGTCTGTGAGAAAAAAAGTTTAGTTAAAAAATATTTAGGCTGAGAATAAATAATAGATACCTGAGTTAAATGTAAGACTAAACAAATGCTTTTGTTGAAGGTATGAAAATTGAGTGATAAATAAATCTGTCATCTGTTTTGTAGCAAACTTTCATCTTCTCTTTATATATAATATCTATGCATCGAAGACAGAATAAATTATAAAATAAATTTGCATAAATTAGTATATAAATTAAGTATAAATTAATACATATTTCTCCACAGAAGTTAGACTAATTGCTAATGAGATATTTTTATGCTGCCTCTTTCAGAAGAAATGCAATGGAGAATATTTCTGAAAATCACATTTTAAAATAAGTTAAACATAATAAAATATTTCTGCATTTTTGTGCAGCTAAAATTGGAAAGCAGTAATAGAAGAGTTTGAGTTTTATAATGAATTCTCATTTTCCAAGAACATTTGAAAAGTTACTTCATCTAATTCATCAGAGTTGATGGATTCTGTAGTACTGTTGTCTCCTAAACTAAATGATAAAATGGAAGATAGAACAAAATTTTTTTGAAAATATTTTTATTTTTTTACCTACACATTTTATCCCGAGAAAAATTGTTCTTTTGTAGTATTATTCAACACAGATTAATCTTCTCTTAGTGCAGATATCATCGTAACTGTATAAAAATGGTAGTGGGCACAGGACAAGTATTTGAATCAGTATTTTCAGCAGAAAATTGAAGTTTTGCAATATCTGTTCTACTTCCCTTACATGAAAACATTAAGTACAGTAGGACAGCAGAAGTCAGTGGCAATTATCAGTGTTTGAAATGCTGCTTTTTCCCCCCTTTCTTTATAGTGTTTGTTTTAACCTTCTCTTTTCAGAAAAAAAAAAAAGAAAAACAAGAAAAAAGCCTCTTTCTTTCCATTTTTCTATAATCCTTCAATTGTTTCCTATTTAATCTAAGTAAGGATGAGATTAGGAGGAGAATACCTTTTCATTCCTGCAAGTTTAAGTTCTAACCTGTTGAATTCTTCTCTTCACTATTTGAAAATTTTATACATAGAAAGTGATTAAAAACTGATTTTAGAAAGTAATTACGGTATTATTCCAAATATAAATGGTAGACTAATTTTTAATTGGCAAATTGTGTTTGTTTTAATCATAAAATTTAAAACTGTTATATTTTAATTACGAGATTATAACTGTTATGCTGGGGGACATCCAGCAGGTGCACATGGAGCAGGTCCAAATCTTTCTTCTGCTGGGGGGCTCAGAGCTGGATGCAATACTCTAGGTGGGGGTCTCAAAAGAGCAATGTCATTAGAAAAGTTTTTAGGAAAATTCAAAACAAAACCCCAAATTCTTTTGATGATCAGTTGTTCCACTGGGAAAAAAAAAACCCTCACTGCTAAACCTTCCAAAAAAACCCCAACATGTAATCAAAGCAATTAAAGTAAGCCACTGTCAAATCTCAGACATATGAAGCTGAAACATAATTATTGCCTTAAAGGATTGATATAGATGCCCAAAAGATATGGAGGCCAATACAGAATGTCTGTTCTTTTCTTGATTCAAAAAATAAATGAACAAGAAGATCATAATTTACTATTTATACATTTTTACAATTGAAAAAGGAGATACCAGAAGACAGGAAGAGAATAGAAAAATGTGCCAAAAGGCCAAACAAAGGTACCGATCTGTCAGAAAGTCCTGAATGAGCTTTATTTGCTCCAGTGACTATATTGGGTGGAGTAGAAAAAAAGGACAAACTATCTGAATCAGCAATTGAGAAAAAAAGGAAATAAAACAAATGCAAGTAATAATATTACAAAGAGAAATAAAATGTTAATTCAAGAATACACCTATTAAATATTTTCTTAGTAAAACTTGCTATAAGTGTTTTAAAAGATGAGCTATTAACCTAGTTGTTCTTTTCCTTTTTTTCATCCCAGTTTGTCACCTATCATTGAAATACTGATTGGTTTTTTTTTAAATCTCTTCTTTTCAGCTGTATCTTGTGGGAACCCTGGCACGCCAGCCAATGGTATGATAATATACACTGATGGAATATTATTCTCCAGCTCAGTCATTTATGCCTGCTGGGAAGGTTACAAAACTTCAGGGCTAACTACGAGACATTGTACTGCTAATGGGACATGGACTGGCACTGCTCCAGACTGCACAGGTCAGAAAGAAATTTTCTTCCCCTAAAGGTTTAACATAGTAAGTTATCCAGCCTTCCTACTGACAATGATTGTTTTGATAGATCAAATAACACATTTTTCCACACTCACCTCGCTTGTAATACATGAATATTTTTATATATCTAAAGGTACATGCCCTTATAATACATGCTAGATGCTTCCAGAACTGTCTTCTCTTTATTGTATTTGTCTACCTCAGAAATGTCAACTTGGTGATATAGCTATTTTTTAGCATAATGTTATATTTAGGTGTTCCTTTAGAGTTTCCTGTAGCATTTTTTTTCCTTTTTTTTCCTTGTGGCTTATGCTCAGAGGAGGAAGTTCTGGTAGTTCAAAATCAAATTTTGTATAATTGTATACATTACTGTGCCAGTTTTCATTGTAAGCCAAATGAGTCAGAACTGATCAATCACCACTCTGCTAAGGACCAAGAATCAAAGAGCAGCAAGACTGAGCTATTCCATCAGGGAAGGTGGGCAGGGACCAGAGGAGTGCTACAAGGCAAGCATTGGCCTCACTGACAAGGCCAGACTCACAGTACATCAGTACAGTCTCACACACACACAAAAAAAGGAAAATAAATATAAAAAAGGGAAAAAAAGGAGGCATTTTATAACTCTGCTTGAATTGCATTGCACCATCAACTTTAGGCTTAATGTGACAAAGATCTCAGTATGATGGAAGAAAAAGTTCTGTCAAAACTACCACCAACTTAACAGTCTGCAGTAGCTGTAGAGCATGACAGCTGAGGCTACTGTGTTAAAGGAAAACAATATTTGGTCCATGCTGAAATGCCTCAGAAAGATAACTTTTCTTGACAGAAACACACCTTTTCTTGTATTTTACACTAGAAGAAAGGACATTAGGTATGATTCTATGTTTTGTTATATGTTTATTTTAAAAAATTCCTTTTTTCTTTTCCTCACTAGTGATTAACTGTGGAGATCCAGGTGCATTAGCAAATGGCATTCAGTTTGGAAATGATTTTACGTTTAATAAGACAGTCAGCTATCAGTGCAATCCAGGATATCTGATGGAACCTGCAAGTTCATCTACCATGCGTTGTGTAAAAGACAGCACTTGGAACCAGAGTAAACCCATTTGCAAAGGTGAGCTTTTGAATTTACAAATAAACAAATAATGGTTTACAAGTACTGGTTTTGACATGTATGTGATATTCAGTAACCAGTGTCTTTATTTATAAAAAAAACTTTCAAAATGTTCTCTGGAGCAATTAATGTTCCAAATGCAACTAAAATATTTAGGTAAGTATTTGTGTAGAATTTGTATTTATTTTGCACAAATGCTGTTGCATGATAGGAATTAAAATACTGACATTTTTGACTAAAGTAGAACAAAATCACTCTGCAATGAAGACTGTCAGAGTGCTCAGCTTAAAAAATTATGAATGAAGTACCCATATTCCTCTTTGGGCCCATTTCTCTTGCATTAGATGGACAAAATTCTGTAACAGGATTCTACAAAGCAAGCTTTCTGTCAAAGATTCCCTTGTTGCAGTGCTGTAGCCATCATAAGCAGCCAAAAATATGGTTCACAAATAGCTAATTACAAGTGCTAGCAGGAAGGTCATAGTGGAGATGAGGCTGAAAGACAAATAAGGCAGCCTGGTGAAAATTGTTAACACTACTTCAGCAGCCTACGGAGTACATTTAACAGCCTAGGGCATCTTGTGCTTATAAAGAACCTAGGCTGCCAACTCACCTAGCACCACTTCACTGTGATGTCTAAGTCTAGTCTACTAATTAAATTTTGGCATATGTATTCAACTGACTGCATTTCTGCCATGAAAATTACTGGCTGAGTGATTCTATGGTTGTGCTCTTTGTTAAAAGAAATTATATGGAAATGTAAACTTGGACATTCCAAATTTCATCATTTTGGGCACTCTGGTGGAAAACACCAGAATAATTTCTTAGCCCCTAACTACCAATAAAGTAAATTACTATTGTGTGTGGAAAGCCTTAGAAAATGAGCAGGTGAATGAGTGAAGTCATATTAAATAGTGCTGCAAAATTAGTTTAAAAGAAAATGCAAATATTTAGAAATTTAGAATGATAAAAACTTACTTATTGAAAGAGATAATGTTCACTGAAAACCTTTACCTAACTCAGTAACCTCTTGCCAAAAATAATCAGTAATGACTATGTAGGGAAAAATTCAAAACTAGGTAAGCTACGTACTCTTTGGGCTTCTAGCAACTTAGCACTCTGGGACTTCCTGAACCCGAAGTCTTTATTTCTGTATTTAAATTAGTTTTCTGTCTGTTACAGGCTGCTTTGTCAAAACATGTATGCTTTGTTGGAACAATAGCCTGAAATAACTTTTTTTAGATTCAAATGTATGAGTGTATATTATATTGCATATTCCTAAACCCTATAAATTCTTGAAATTTTAACTTTCCTTTTCTGTCACAGCTATTACCTGTGGCCCCCCTCCAACAGTACTGTATGGGAAAGTAGAAGGATCTGATTATCACTGGGGTGCTAGTGTGAGTTACAGCTGTGCAGAAGGCTATCAGCTGTCTAACACAGCTATTCTCTCCTGCGAAGGGCGAGGAGTTTGGCGCGGAGACATCCCACAATGTTTGCGTAAGTTTTCAGGGTGTAGTTGTGTTGGGCTTCACCAAAGCTACAATCAGTTGTCTTGGGCTACAGTCACAGAATCACAATTTTTAAAGGACTCAGCTACATCAGGTAATATACGAATGGCTGCAGGATTCTCCCTCCGTGTACCAAAAAGCTTACCTTATGAAATTTGAGTGGCTGTGCCTATTGAAGGTCACGGTCTTCTTCCTTTCCCCAAAAGTCACCTCCATCTCTTGTTATTTAATTGGACCCCTCAGCATTTGCCTTACTGGTAATCCTTTGGATGTTCTGAATTTGACTTTGGTGAGCATGACTGAAATTTTCCCTTACACTTTTCCCTTTCTTTTCTTCCCTATTTCCATTTCCATTAACAGGTGAAAACAAGGATGCTAACCCTTAAGCTCATAACTCATAGCCTTTCTAAGCAATTTTTTCTTTCTGAAGGCAAGTGCATCCCCTCATATCTTGCTTGTATTTGTTTTTCAGCATTTTCTAAGTCTGTCAATTCAACAGTTTGAGTGCTTGAAATCTTGTCAGGACCCTAGTAAACATTTTTGCTTTTATCTAATTAAGGAAAAAAATTCCAGCCTACTCATCTGAGGGTGTCAGATGTGAAAAATTGTTTTATTTTTAAGCATTGCAATATAGCATTGTCTACTTCGGGATTATTTTGTCATCCAAATCTAATCAACATTTAAGTGTCTCAATTAAAAGGTCTATTTTCCAGGTTAAGTTTTATGCTTACAATAGCTATAACAATGACAAATTAAAATTAATTTTAAATTGCTGTCAAGAATTGAGCAGAGCTACAATCCTACACAGATAAATGAACATAGCATTTACACTCATATTCAGTATGCCTGCCTTGTGTGTAAAACAATGTAGAATAGCTCAGGTTAAGGCACGTGCAGCTTTTAATACCTTTTTTTTTTTCTTTTCATTTTTATGTATCAGCTGTGTTTTGTGGGGATCCTGGTACTCCAGCAGAAGGACGCCTCAATGGAAAAAGTTTCACCTATAGATCTGAAGTTAGCTTTCAGTGCAGACCTCCCTTTATTCTGATAGGCTCTTCAAGAAGATTCTGTCAAGCAGATGGTACTTGGAGTGGAATTCAGCCAACATGCATTGGTAATAACTACCACTAATGCATTTTATACTGAGAATATTCTTGATAAACTATTACACCATCATAAATCTTGCAATTAGCTATCCAAATATAGAAAATGTCTGTGTAATATAAGAGAATGAGTTAAATAAGGTTGTATGTTGAATATAAAAACTTTAGGATAAACACAATCACATATGAAGTAATTTGTAAATTTACATGATTGCTTGTCTGCTGGAAATGCAGAATGTCAATATGTGCAAGTGCATAAATTTGTTCAATCTATTTTTAGAATCTCTTGGATAGGCAGAAGACTGTAGCAGATTAAAGACCAGATTTTGTCACTGGAGAGTTAAAGGCATTTTTCAGAATCAATCCTAAATCAAAGTGTTTTGGACTTTGTGAACATGGTTTGTACATCTCTGGTCTTTTGAAATTCTGATGAACCCCCAAATACTCTCAGTTTCTCATTGACTGTTGTGCAGCTGGTAGGCTTTTAGCATGTTACATCAATCAGCTTGAGAGAAATGCTGGGCACCTTTAACTCCCACTGACTTCAGAATTCAATTCCACTTGGTGCGACTTGCTAGGGAAAATGATTTGATTTTTATAATAAAAAAAAATCTCTTTGATACTTGTAAACAAAAATATTCAGATGTAGATTGTAAGCCATTTATATATTTTGTTGTGGCTGAGATACTGGTTGTGTGAAAGAGGCAGGCACTCTGGGAAAAGGTTGTAATCATGATTATTGAAAGCAGTCTCTATTTTTAAATGAAGACATAACAGTCAACAGAATTCTTTTATATGAATTAAAAATTCTGTCTGTAGTTTTTGCAAACTGGATAACCATCTTACACTTATATTTGTCTACAGAGGCAAGAAGGCTTAAAAAAGCTAAATTTCAGGTCTGCTGCGAAGAATCAAATTCGAAAATGTAATAATGACATTTCTGTTTATATTTTATATAATATGATATAATATAGAAGCACAGGGAAAGTAGTGCATCAAAGATAGAAGTTTGTTTTTATGTTATTGTTAAAGGAAAATATAAGATCTTCTAACATATTTACAGATATAATTTCTAAGCAATTTGAAAGTTAAGAGCAGTGAACAATACCTAGAACTACACCTAAAAATACCATATAGTGCAAGCTTTTCTATTTCTGGATATCAATGATTTCCTTAGAATACTTTGAGAAGTCTTGCTTTGGGTTCTTCAGATGAGACCTATTTTAAAAAATCAATTCAGCTATATGTGTCTATTATTAGAAATAGCATTGCAGTTGTTGATAATTTTTAAAAGGTTCTTGAGCCGTTCAAGCAGCACAATGTTGGGAGCATGTTTGCTTTTTGTTCTTACACATTAGGTCAACATCCACCTAACTTATGAAGCCTTTGGTAAATATCAGTCCAGTTGAATTTTTATGCTCTACTGATGGTCAATATTGAAAATGGGAGTTGGCCAAGAATGAAATGAAATATCACATTATTGTAAATTATAAGTTCAATTTTTGCTCTACAGAAAACTAAAAATTGTTACAGATGAAGTATAGTCACAAGATGTGTTCTTCATAATTCAGTGACAGCACAAAGCAGACTCAGTTGCCGAGAGGGACTCACATACTACAGAAAAATCCACTGGATCAAGTTCTGTGCTGTCTAAGCGGTGGATATGACTGGGCAACCCCAAAGCCACCACCAGAATATGGGCATTACTGAGAGAAAACATAGTTTCAGGCTGTTTGAATTACTCTCATGAAACTGAATATCAATTAGTTTTACTCTGTTTGTATGTGCTTTTTCATGGAGGGAATTTCATTCTCCAGCAACAACTGAGGTAGTACCCCATTAGAAATTTGTTTTCTTGGTGGCATAGAAAAAAACCTATACAACAATAAAAGGTATATTAATTGCTATAAGAAAGCAGGCTGGTTATGGGTTTGGGTTTTGTGGTTTGTGGATGGGTTTTTTTCATTTGAGGAGTTTGGGTTGGGGTTGGTTTTTTTTTATTTTAGGGGTTTTTTTTAGAAATACTTAATCATTAAGCTGTGCATTTGAAATTAAGAAAAGATAAAGATTTCTAAAGATTTCTCTATATATTCGAACTGCATCGAGAAGAGTGAATTATACTATGGATTCAAAGAGATTTAAAAGGATAAGATTGCTAAAAATTAATGCAATTCTAACTGTAAAGTCTGCACTACCAGAAATACCTGCAAAAATATTTTAAAATAATGACAATGTACTGAAACAAATTACTATTATATACTGGGTAATTCAGTTGGAAATACAAGTGCAATATATAGAAAAACACACGTTTCATTAAAAATTGAATTGTTGTCATCACTAGACATTGATGAAATTATTTAATCTTTGCAAACAGTTTTAGAGTATTCTTTCCATACCATAATAATATGTGTTGTGTTTCACATTTTGCATTAGATCCAGCTCACAATACATGTACAGACCCAGGTACTCCCCATTTTGGAATACAAAATAGTTCCAGAGGTTATGAGGTAATTTTTTAATCATTATTTATTATCTTTCTAAAATGAAAATTCATTTAATAATTACATAAGAAATTTAATGAGAAATGTTATCTGTAGTTTTAAACATCTGATACAAACCTTTAGAAATTTCCACCCTGCTTTTAATAAAAACTCATTCTTCATTCCAAGCTTTTTTAAAAACATTCAGCTTAAAGAAAGAACTTCTAACCCTGCAATATATCATGTGTTCAGTCCTTTAGGAGACATCAGTAGGGAGGGCTGTTTATAAATTGATTACTTAATATGATATGACATTATATAATTACCTTGCTTCATGATCATAATTCTTTCATACATTGATGAACAGTCAGAAAATACCTAACTACCAAAGACCTGTGTGATCCAAAGGCCATGTAATCCTTGGCAAAAAAGCCAGCAAGTGGCTTTACTGAATTAGAAATTCATGTTATATTTTATTCAGTCAGAGAAGATAAAATTATTCTGTGTTGTGTCCAGGTTCTCTGTGATGAATGTCCTTTCTATAATTTCCAAATTCCTCACAGGTTGTTAGTTTAATGAGTGACAGGCAGAAAAGTGACTGAGGAAATAAATGTAGATGCAACAATGACCAATCCACAGTCATTATATAGATTGATAAACTTTGTGTGGATAGATTTTTCAGGTATAAATATATGTGACTGGAATTTAAAATAAGTTATGTTTGTGTTTGCTGCCTATTTCTGAACCTAGGGCAGTGTGCCCATTGCGACCAAGTTAGTAGAACTGTTTTCAAAAAAGTCCTTTCTTTAAGTTCCTCTGGTTATTGGTACCTTCCCTCTCCTGCAATTTTTCTGTATTTTGTTGCTGTGTCTGTCAGCTCTTTTCTTCACTTTATGCTCCTGCCTGGCTCACAGATACCAAGGCACTTCTCCCTGAGCCATATCTTGTGGCCTTACCCAAGGTGGTTCTGCTTCTAGTAATAGCTGTAGTTGCCTTTCTGACATCTCATCTTGATCCTGTACCTGTCACCCTTTTCTCTTCAAAGGCAACTCTAATCTTTGCACCTAATTTTGTTGGGGGTTTCTTTTTTCTTTTTTCCCCATTTTATCTGCCTCACAAATTGTCTTTAAGAACAGAATTGTACTGGCCAATTAAGTGTTCTACTGTCGTTCATGTTTATGCAGACTGATCTCTTCCTATTCACCCCTAGAGGCCATAGTAAGTCTTCATCTGTTCTGCATACTGCTTTCTCCAGTATGTGCTTTCACTCTCAGAATGCTATCTGGTACCACAACATGGAGACTTCTCTCTAATGGCGACGGAACTAGATTGTTTTGGGTTTTTTTCATATCTTATAACTGGGCTTCCTGTTTTTATGACATAGCCGAGCTTCTATAAAACAGTTTTTAGGAGTCTTTCCTCATTATAGGAGTGTGATGACAGGCAGCAGATCTTTGAAGGGTTTCCCCCTGTCTACCAGCATCCTGTCTTGCCCCATGCATTCTGTGCCTTTTGTGCTTCACTACACAGTGACTTATGAATGCCCTCAATGTTTTTCATCCAAGTATTATACAAAGAATGTGCTACTTTTGTTTTAACTTTTACCAGTACAACTCTTTAACTACCTTGAACCTATGTTACTTTTTGCTTGGTCTTTTGAAGCACTGAGAAAAGATTTGCATCTCGTTATTACTGACAGATATAAGAATTGGCACAAGTAAAATGACTTAGACTCAAGACTAGCCACACTCCCTACTAAAGACATGCTGTGTGTCCTTGGCAGGACAGACAGAACAAAATGTTTAAAAAATAGAAAGATGTGAGTCTACAAAGCCATAAAATAGGACCTTTAAAAAACACCAGTGATTTTCCCAAGCTATTCCCAGGAGAAATGGTTTAGCATTTGCTAAACATCTGTCATGATAAGCAAGTTTTATATAACTGAGTGTATAGATAACAGGTAGTGACTTTTGAATATACTAATTTGTAATTTCCATTGAACTCCTTATGTGGCATTTGCAGTGCAGAACTATCTGCCTTTCTATAACTGTAAGCTCTTACTAATACACATTGATCACTACTCATTTGCAACTTACACAATTTGTCTGTGTGATATGTTGCTTTATTCAATTAATATAATTTCCAATAATGTCAATTTTGTCTTATTTATTTATTTATCTTTTATTGCCAAGATTTTTTATCCAAAACAAAAGCAATTATCTGATCAGCCCTGTATCATTAAACATCTTGGCCTGGAGTTACATTCTGGTTACTTTTGTCAATACCATCAATAAGTTCATTTTACTAGAACTCTCTACACAATCTCTTTCTCATCTCTTAAGAAAATTCTTTTTCACCTGCAATTTTGTAGTTTTCATGCTTATCTATTCCCACTGGAAATCTAAAGAGCATTTCAGTTATTTTAGCTTTTCTTCTGCGGAAGACCATATCATAGCTGACCATAAGAAGGCTTTCCATGACTTCACACTGCTAGGTGAACATCTCAAATTCAAATTCAAACAAATGCAGTGTAAAAAGTTGTCACCTGGAGTTTTCTCTAGTGAATTTATTTGTAGATGAAACAGCTCTTCATAATTTTTTCTTTTCCCTCTAAAAAAACCCCATTTTTAGTCAAATCACACAGTGAAAAACCTTTGAAACGCTTTATGGTCAAGTTCATCAAAATATATGCAGGGATGTACACGAAAAAGAGGCATCTCAGGCATTTAGTTTGCTTCTCTCACACTGACAAACTAATCAGCTGAAATGTATGAGTAACATTCTTTTTCATGTGAACAGCCTTGTCAATATTTTTCGACATATTGCTCTTAAATAAGGTTATGAAAGAATCAATTACTCAACCATTTCATCACATTAAAAAAAATAGTTTAACTCTAGAAACTGTAAAAAGCAGATATTTTTATTTTTGAAAAAATCCATATTAACTTATCACTGTCTCAATATCTGACTACACATGACGGATACTTCTGTCTAACATTCTGGTTTGATCCTTAGGTTGGAAGCACAGTCTATTTCAGATGCAGAAAAGGCTACCATATTCAGGGATCTACCACCCGTTCTTGTCTTGCTAACTTAACTTGGAGTGGCATACAGTCTGAATGCATTCGTAAGTCTGGTTTCTATTCTATCGACTCAGAGCACTGGGCAAATTTAAGAGTTACAAACTGATACATGTGGGAATTCATAATAAATTCTTTGCTACAAAGATGGGAAGCATTATTTAAAACATATTTTTAAATGGGGCTTTTTGTTGTTTCCCATTCGAAGACTAAAGGTGTATTTGGGATATTAATTTGAAGGAAGATTTTTCAGATTTTTTTTAATGAAGTTCACAATAATTCTATTAGTTTTACTCAAAAAATCTGTCCTTGTTAACCTACTGCTGTAGGTACTTTAATTAAGCTAGGATTTTTTTGTGTGTGTGTATTGGATTAATAAAGAAAGTGACCTGAAATATGCATGGGACTATTTAGTTGCCTAGTATTTTGTGAATCATAAACTAGAACTCAGCAAAATCCATCTTTTCTAGGCTATGCATGTTTATGCAAATTATTAGTATACTTATAGCTCTGCGTGAGTTGGAGGACATCAAATAACTATCGTGTTATAATACACTGACCTAAACTAGAAGTAATTCATTACAATGACCTTAGATTCTTATCCTGTTTTAAATTATCTTTGGGTCGTTATAAATGAACACCATGTGGCACAGAGGAAGAGGCATACTGAGTAACCACATATGTTATAGTCAATGTTCTATGACAAAACATTCATGTGGAACCTTTATTTCAATTGAAATGCATTTATTTATCACAGTAACCACTCTAATTTTCAGAACACAGAGTGGAAGTGATGCTTGAAGCTGTGACAGTAAAATAAGTCACAGGACCAATCATTGCACCGTGTACAATGGCATGTGCTTCCCCTCATTTTAGCCGTTTTCTGATTGCTATCATGATTCCATTATGGTGTATTCTTGAAAAATATGTGATAGTACAATTTCCATCCCACAGTAACATAACTGTACACTCTGAGTGTTACTCTTACAAGTAATAGCTACTTGACGTTGCTAAAAGCTATCCAGAGTTGTCATGCATTTATTTCAAATTGCCTACTCTAATCCTATGGGAACTGCTTACCACCATGACTTCTAACTGTAAAAACCCCTTTGCAGCTCATGCTTGCCGGCAGCCAGAGACACCAGCACATGTAGATGTGAAAGCAATAGATCTTCCTACTTTAGGGTATACTTTGGTGTATACCTGTCAGCCAGGATTTTTTCTTGCTGGTGGATCAGAGCATCGGACATGTAAACCAGATATGAAATGGACAGGAAAATCACCTATTTGTAAAAGTAAGTCATTATTCAAGTGATTTGTTGGATCCTACTTGGTTTGAAGTAATTTTCTTCGACATTTTTATTTTCTTTAATAGGATTAATTTTTTGCACTTACTATTTAATGGCACCCATGACACAACAGCTTTTACTCTATGAAAGAAACAGTGAAGAAATCAAAGTGAGCATAACATCTAGAAATCATGGAGGAAGACAAGGGGCTTAGTGTGTGTAAATGCACAGGCACACATACATATGTTTACTCCTAACAACAGCCAAAAAAGCCTAAACAATATAAAGTACTACATTTATCTTTATGTCACAGTTTTAAATAGTATTGCAATGCATTCAGTGCTTAATGTATGATTTTCTATAAGAACAAAAAGAGTTATTTAATAGCTTTTAGATTCATGCAGGTATGCTTTTAGTCTAAGGAAATCTTATAAAACAAAAACGAACAATAAAGTAAGAAAAAGAATCTTTGCACTAGATTCCACCTTTATATCAATGTAACTTACATATAATTTTCTAGGGTAGATCTAATTTATTATTTATTATATAGATATGAGGTCTGAATTTGCATTTCACATGCGAGTAAACAAGGCTATTAGTTCTCAACTCAGAAAAATAAAATTATATTTAGAATATGAATAGAAGGAAAATAGTCAGATGCCATGGGAAAGCTGTTTGCAGTATGATTTTTAATTCTAATATATCAAAGTATGCTGAATAGTTTTGATGTTTGAGAAATATTTATTTTTCTTTAATGTAAGGGCAGACTTCTTTGATTCAGCACTGTCATATGAGCTACATATCAGAATTTATCTTTATTCTGTGTCCCTAAAGGATGATTTTTCATAGATACTGTATAATTAATTATTTTTGGTTTTTTTTTTTTTTTTTGTTTTATTTATTGAGGATAAAATACAGTACAGAGCTCTATAAGAAGAGAATTTTTGAAATTGTATTACAGTCTTTAGATGTAATTCTCATTGAGTGTCCTACATTTTTTGTACTTTCTTGATCAGTCTAATTTATTAATTTCTGCTCCTAAAGACCAAATCTTCCAATGGGACACTATCCTTTCTAATGTGCCAGATTATGAGTCCAGAATTTGATCTGGATCAATGGACATAGCTTTGCTGAATGTACCAGAAATATAGCAAATTTCACCCTTGTAATTCACAAATTGTGATCTTTTCCCATGATATCTGATCCTGTTATATGAATCAAGCTATCTGACTCTTGCTGATTTGTGTCATAAATGCATCAGTCTTTCTTAACACAATTTTTACTATATTTAATATACTATTATTCATAATTAGATATAATATTTGTCCCCTCTATAAGGCTCTCTTTTATAGCACTGGGACTGATATAAAAATTTTAGCCCTAAATGTATGAGATACTTAGCTAGCCCGACAACTTTCCACAGTAAATATGTTGTTTACCTAAATTATTTTCTGATATTTTTGTGCAAGTTTAAACATGTAAAGTACTCAAGACAAGTTATTTATGTTTTAAAAATGGCTCTATTGGATAAGAGATGATTCCATCCAACAGGTATTGTTTTAACATTCTATTTAAAAAAAAAAAAAAAATACAAAAACTACACAAATATGTTCATGAAAATGATAATTTGTCTTTTTACTTGTAGGTAAAGGAGTGAGAGAAGTTAATGAAACAATAACTAAAACTCCAGGTTTGTATACAAGAAGAGCTTTAGATCTAAATAAATTAAATTGATTTACACCCAAGGTTGTTACGGATAATAAAACTATTTCCAATATTTTAGTGAAGTATTTGTTACTAATTTCCAAGGAATATAAACGTTGAGGTCTTTCATAATAACAAGTGATGTGTGAATCCTATTCTATGCATTTCTTTCACAAACAACTTTTAAAAAAAATCTGTAGTGCCAATTTTTTGAATTGCACAAAATCCCTTCTCAAACAAACAAAAGAAGCGTACATACAGAAGCCTCAGATTTGATGTAGTTTTATATCAGAGAGATTGCTATAATGGAGAGCCTTATAATGAGTGTATACTATAATTGCCGGGATTAGGTTCAGTCAAAGTTCTGCCCTTGGCATTGCAAATGTTGTAAGAAGTATAAAAAACCCACCCCAAAAACAGTTTTGGAAATATTCTTGGCCATCATTTCACAGAAACTCTCCGTGTACTCTAAGATAGGGTTTCCAGAACAGTGTGGACTGCCTGCAGGTAGCAAGGCAGGCAAATATTACTGCTACTTTTCTATGCCACCTCATGAACATGTATGCAGTTAGCCTATTCCTCCTGCCAGTGGCAAAATAGACAAATGCATCTGAGAAATCCTTATTCAGAAAATGAAAGTCCTAATTCTTTTTTATTGATTTATTTAACAATGAGAAGAGTTGTCACCAAATAAATGAGCTTGCAATTCTGTATTTTGATTTTTAGTAATGCTGCAGGGAAAATAAGATTAATGGTTCACACTCATGGCAATTCACAGAAGGACTCTGTAGAGTAGATGGGATAAAAAGGTATTTCTGCTAATAATTAACCTTTCTGGAGAGTTTATTAGTGAGAGTGTCAGGTGAATCCATAAATGAGTTCTTCTGAAGTACATTACTTCAACAGACTCACAATAAAGCAGGATATAGTGTTCATTCATTATAATGAATATACAGTCTTCATTTATTGGAGGCTTCACCTCACCAAATACCTAAGGTATGCATTAATCTGCTACCACACAGGTTTTGAAGTTTCAATGCCAAATTATATTGTAGACCTAGGCTCCAAATATATTCACTATGCAGTGTCAGTATCAATTCACACAATATCATGTCCCTTATAACTAGTTTAGATAAATACTACCTAAAAGCTATTAAAAAATATTGAATGCTGTGATTGAAAGTGCCAATAATAGTAAACAGAAAAGTGAAACTGTAACAACTGACAGTAATTAGGGAGAAAAGGTTTTAAGTGGTTTTCAAAAAGCAACTCTGCACTATTATTACGTGTTTTAAAATTGTTAATTCTCTTCAGTATAGAAGATTATATATTTTTGAAATACTTTCTTTACATTGTTAACTTGAATTTTGATACAATTTGATATGCCGCTATCTGTATTTTATTAATTAAGCTAATATTGGTAAACTACAGTTTCTGTAACAGAATAGATTAATGTTCTGATTTTTCGCCTTTAGACAACTGAATGCAAGTTATATTTTTTTTTTTGCCAGAGTTAATGTCTTCATAAGCAATAGTAAACATTTTTACATGATTGAGTATAAGTTGCAACTAAATCATTCTTAAAATATCCATGTGAGAATTAAGAACTATATCACTGTATTTGGTTTCCATGGTTCTCACTGCTTTGCATAGTCTTCACAAAAATAGTTAGGAAGCTGTTTTAATGAGTAACCATGGATTTTCCTGTGGATACAAAAATGCTGCTAGCAAGGATTTTCTTGCTATTTTCTAAGTCCATGAGAGACTTTTTCTCTCTCACAGAAGAGGTAGCAGAGTTACGTAAACAATGAAATGTCTTCAGCCTTAAAAAATCCTGTTTATAGTACAGTAGAAAAATATTTTGACAATGGTTGTTTTAAGATTTTAGCCAATCACCCCAAGGGGTGGCTGATCCTTTGTCCAATTAGACTGTGAAGAAAAAAGTCTATAAAAGAGTTTGTAAAACAATTAAATAAATCAATCTTGCTGCACAATTCCTGCCTGCTGGATCTTATCTCCTCCTCCCTACAGCTGCAGGACACGGTAATATACCTTAGGGCAATTTTTTTTTTTTAGTATTTTCCCAATTGTCATGTTCTGAGAACAATCAGTGCAGTATTGGAATACTAATAGCCAGTTCATTTTTCTCATTTTGCCTTTGCCCACAGTGGGTGGGAAAGGCAGAGACCTTGTAAGTGTTCAGCACAATTGTCTCAGAACCTCTCCAAAGCAGCCTCCCTGTGGACTGCAGCACTTGTGTCTTAACATTTAAAAAAACCATGACTGGGGAAGCAGTAATACAGTTTTTTCCCCTACTGATTCTGTTCATCTGCAGCAAGTGCAAATTCTGTAAATACTGAGTCAGTGGTACTATTTTGCAAAGCTTAACAGCTATTATTGATAGAGTGGTTAGACAAACTAAGTACTGAAGATGCTGAATGTGGTGTAAGTGTGGAGTCCTTTATAAAAGTCTTGCATAGTACCTCTCTGGTTCATACCACTAATACTAGATGTTCACCTTCATGAGAACATTTCAGACACACAATTTTGATTAAAACCATAGACAAATAAAAATAATTGTAATATTCATTTTCCTAAATACCAAGTTTCAAATTTAGTTATGCCACTATTGTAGCAAAAAATGAGAAATGCATAGGAAAAAGAGCCTGAAAGACCCTTTGCAGAATCCATGTATTTGCATAAATTATAAAAATTCTAAGGACTGTGACATACCAACTGAAATGTAATGCTTCAGATTTTTGGTAGTAAGTTGAGGTAACCTTGTGTAAAGCCCCACTGACTTTTACTTTGGAAATGGAACACTTCAGGCTATTCAAAGCTGTTACACTCAAAGCCATTTAATAGGTCTCTGCTCATTTGGAATCCAGTGATAGAACCAATAACATACTAATGATGTTTTCAAATCTTTCTACACTGAGCTTGAACATTTGCTTGTGAATTATGCACAACTTGAAGGCAAAAGACATGGAAGAAGCTATTTATCTTTTAGTCAACAGCTAATCAGCCCTCTGATTTGCAGAGGTATTGCATGTCAGGTATTATTTCCCTGTGTTTCTTTTTGATTCATTTTTGCAATAAGTGATTAGGTAGAGGAGGAAGTATCCATGGAATTTATTTAAAATGGATACAGAGAATACCTGCACTGATAAGTTTTCTTCAGTAAAGATGGCTGCCTTTATATGTGCTCAGTTTGACAAAATGCAAAAAAATCCAATTATTTAATTTAAGATCTTAATTAGAAGAATGTGAAGCTTCTAATGTCAATCTTTAGCTATTGAAAAAGTATCATTTGTAGTGGTCATGGATAGTAAGGGTGAATTTTAATACTTGCTAGGCCCTTCATTTTGTTAAGGCATGAAGTGATTGGTTAAACAATTTAAAATACAGCATTTAACAGCTACATAATTTATTTTTTTCTGTGTAGAGGAAAGATACCAATAACGTCAAATAAATAATCCAAATACATGTACTTCCAATAATTCATGCTTCATTTTGTAGGATTTATACTTCAGATACTTCAAACTGTAGTCACTGAGAAATGGACCTTTATTTTAAATTTTAAAAAAGCTTCATTCTTTGACAACTTCACTGTTCATAGTGCAATAATATTGTATGGAAAACAGCTTTGAAGTCTAAAAAATTACTGATATTACTGTACCAGAAATTCATTCAATTCAGTTGAATATTCAGTTGATACTCAATTGAAAATCACACAGTGCTGCTTCATGAAATTCATGAAACAAACAAAAAAAAGGGATAGCCTAAGACAGTGTTATCTTCCATTAATCTTTGGTTTCAGAATATTATTGTCCTTTCTTTTCCTCATACCTTAAAGGTACAGGGTTTAGGGGAAGAGTCTATTATTTTTCATAGTCTTGAGGACATTCACTGAATCACAAAAGCTATAAAGTATGAGGTTATTTGAGAACATATTCTGCGATGGACAGGTGTAGTACATTATAGGCAATTGTGTGGAAAGGCCATTAGATATGTTGTCTTTATTGTTGTTATAATTTTTATTATAATACCTCCTTAGAACCGTGGATTGATTGTCTAAAAAGAAATTAAGACCATAAGTATGGCTAGAAAGATTGTTACTTCATTGTAGTTTACTTCTTCCTCTGTTTCTTTCTTTCCCCCACTTTATTTAGTTCCTTCAGATGTATTTTTTATAAATTCACTGTGGAAAGGGTTTTATGAACATTTAGGAAAAAGACAGCCTGCTACTCTCACTGTTGATTGGTTCAATACTACAAGCAGCAAAGTGAATGCCACATTCATTGAGACATCCAACATACAACTCAAACTATCAGGTAGGTTCAGAATGTGGTGTTAAAGAAGCCGTTCTTATAATTTTTTTTTTTTTTTAATCTGTTCAGTTTTGATGCATTTTCATCCAAATGGAAAATGAAACAAAAACTTTATATTTTCACTAAAAATAATTTTCTTTTGCAAAAGGAAAAGTTTTTACATAATGGTCTGCAGAGGCTTGTCTCACTTCATATGCAGTCACCCATCTATTTAAGCTATTATATTTCAAATAGATATTGAGGAAGGGTTATTCATCTCAGACTGTTGGATAGCATTGGTGTTTTGAACTCACAGGAAATACTGAAGCAGCAAAGTCTAGATAGGCATATTAAGAATTGTATCATTGAATTAATCAATAGTGATTAATATCTACCTTTAAACAATGTGGTATTATTAATGGCATAGCATAAAATAGGCACAGATAATTAAATGACTTTGTAAATTATGCATACCTTACAAGCAACATCATGCATTCCTTTCTGCAAATCTAACTGTGAAGTTCAGATTTAGCCTCTCATCACAGTTATATTGAAAAGAACATTATCAGCTATCACTATCTTTTAAGGTCAAGAGTTCAGAGAGAATTGCAGTGGTTGGTTGCCAAATAGGAATTTTCTTTCACTGCACTACTGATATCTACTGTAGCAATATACTGTTGTGATGTCAGTAAAATCCATTTTTTTCCAAGTCAAGGAAATTCCAGGTAAGGACTTCTATCTGTATTCAGAATTACTGAAATACTGTATGAAGAGACAACTATTCATGCCCTGTTATTTATAAAATTAAACAGTACAAACCTATCTTTGCATGCTCTTATCAAATAGGTTGAGTCAAAGGATGAGTTAAATAAGATACATCCATTACAGTACTTTAAATCTTGAGGTTTTCCATGTTATGAAATTCTGTTATTACAGAACGTTTTCTTCAAACTCGTTTAGTTCTAAAGCAATATACTTAGATTTGAAGGGATACTTGAACAAACTGCTTGAAAATTTGTTTAAAAGGCATATCTTGCCTCCTTTATTTTAATAGGTGTTTACAAGAAGGAAGAAGCCCATTTGCTCTTGAAAGCTTTTCAAATTAAAGGACCTAGTGACATTTTTGTAAGCAAGTTTGAAAACGACAACTGGGCACTAGATGGTTATGTAAGTACCCAGGTTGCCATGGATAAAGATTGCTGAGATTAAGTTCTGAAGTAGTTTGTGATTATCTATGTAACTGTGTCCATTTTTTGTATTACAAATATGTAATCCAGCACTCTGAATGTCACTGTAGAGATTGGATTACCTTTTTCTTTCAAAAATATGTATACAAACTTCTATCTGCTGTACTTTGATTAGAATTTTTAGTTTATGAAAGAGAAGGGGGAATGAATCAGCATATTTTTGCCTTCCTTCCTTAGGTGGGAGTGAGAATTTTACCTTTAGAAATATTGTCCCTTTTTGGTTTGGTAAACAGTTTACTGTAACAAAAGTACACCTAACCTTGAAATAAAACAGTGTTGTTTTACTTTTTGGATTTCTTCTTTCTACCTCATGATACTTTCTGTGGAAAATAATTTTAAATCTGACAATTCAGCAGGCTTGTATATCTGCATACTCATTCAATTATGAGTACGTCATTTCAAGAATTTCAAAACCCAGCAATATACATTAGGTATTTTAAAATCATTCCGGGTGTTATTTTGAAACTCAGTTTAATACTGTTGCAAATAAATAAATTATTTAAAATAATAAATGTTGTATAAGCATAGAAAATTCACTAATATTTTAAAGGCTAAAAGTGAAAATCTGGGCTCCATATTATCTATTCTAAGTCAGAAAAAAAATTTGCTAAACACTGTTATTTATTCATTTCAGAAATCTTTTTCTCTGTTTCAACATATTCTAGGTATCCTCAGGGCTTGAAAGAGGAGTTTTTACCTATCAAGGAGATATACATGGAAAAGACTTTGGAAAATTTATGCTCCAAAGACAAGGTACATGCTTTCATAGATCTTTAATGTGTATCATCTTTTGGGGTCTTGCAAGAATGAATTCAACAAATTACTCAGGTATCTAGCTGAAGTAGGCACGTTTATTTCACACTACACCTATTACAAGGCATAACCAAATATGCTTATTTGAAATATACAGCTCAAATCCTAATTTAACTCTGCTTAACGTGAATAGTACAGGATGCTCTTAAAGAGAATGCCCTTCCAAGCAATTGCTTTTCGTTTTGAAAGTACCAGGGATGTCATGCAATGCAAACACATTTCCTGCTTAAATGTATAAATTGTGGTCAGAGTCATTTAAGACATTAAAAGGCCAGAATCAACCCTAATTTTGACAGTGTCATTTGGAGAATGCCTGTTGCTGGTGGATGTTTTCAGAATATGTGTGTATTTCGACAGAATTTTACTTCACTGTCAAAAATATGAAATGAGTGTCTGAGGTATGTATTACAGCTATGGGCTCAAGTGCTCTAGCAGGTGGTGTAAAACTAGTTATTTTACTTATAAAATAGTTTTTTCATAAAAACTAACAAAGCATTTACTCATAAAATATTTTGGCAAATACCAAGTGTAGGCACCTGCATTTCCTGATCCTGAAACTACTGCAAAGTGGTCAAAGCATGGTGTATATATATATACATAAAAGTACTGGTCTAGGAAGAGGAGACAGCCTAGCCATTATCTCTATGGCACACTGTATGTACATTTTATAAATTGCCTTGGTTCCATTAGCTTCTCTGGTGCTGTAACCAGTGCTCTTTAGAGTTCTGTCAAATCTTTGCTCTATTAACTACTGTAGTAGCAGTTACGCTGTGGATTTGCTCATCTTGGCCATCTCTCAAATTGCTAAGCATATTTAGTGACAAGTGGCAGAAACCCATCTCTTCAGAGCCCCAGCCTAAGAACTGCCGATTATTGAAGCTGAATACAAGTTCAGTCTTTGGAGTAAACTCTTGTGTGGGACAGGTTATTTGTCTGCCTCTACTTTCATGTAATTTTTACTACTGTAATATCTAAGCTGCTTTTGCTTTCTGATTTTAGCTATCACACTGTAAAAGTAGAGCATCAACATTTGTTCAAACATCTGTCTGTTAAGCAGCTTTTGGTGTCTTGAAACAGTAAGACTGTGGTTTGTTGTTTTTGTTTGGGGTGTGTATTTGCATTTGCTATTTTCTTAAGCAAGGTCAAAAAATATATCCATGGTTTGCCAGCTACCTAAAATAAAAGTTTGATTCTATGTGAAATTGATAACTCATGGGGGTAAATGAAAAGCAGAAAGTTAAACAGAGCTTTCCAGCGGATATATTCTACAGTAGTGGAAAACATTGTCCATGTCACCCTTTAGAGCTGTAATATAAGAACTCAGTTTCTATATCTCCAAGGCTAGTAAGGAGCTGGAGTGTCCAAATTACACCTGCATTTCTGAACTGAAGGCTTCTCATCTTCAGCTTTGACATCTTGGTAGAGAGCTCGCTGCAAATGCAGATACCCTCTCTTTTACAGGATTGCTAAATAGACACTGATTGTCTATAAATTGCTTATTCTCTGATGAAGAATCAACATCTAAAAGGAAACAGCAAATTTCCCTCCAATACAGGTCATAATATTATATTCAAGGGTAACTTGCTTTGTTTTTTAAATCTATTCTGTTCATGAATATTCTGCTGAGACAATGATCTCATATATCCTCTCTCTGAAGACTTTAAATATTTCTGGGTTTTAAGTAAGTTAAATTATTTGTTGCCTTTACAGTAAGCCAAAAGTATATATAAACTGGTGCATACATAAAGCAATATGAAATTCTTCACCTGCAAGCATACTTCAAAGACAGCATTTGTGGAGGACTACTTGGTTAAGTGGGAAAGACCAATGTATTAGGTGAATAATTTTCTGTAACACAATGCTAGAAAAAGACTGGTCTCAGTGTGTATCACGGGATATTCTGAGTTGGAAGGGACCCACAAGGATAATCAAGTACAACTCTTAAGTGAATGACTCATATGGCGATCAAACCCACAATGTTTGCAATATTAGAACTGTGCTCAAACTGAGTATACTCAGTCTGTTAGGTTATAGCAACTTGGTCTCTTAAGGCTGCAAGTCTATGGCTTGGTTCAGTTTCTGCAACTGCTGAGTGCCTACGCCTCAACACTAAACTTCTAGAAGATGTTTATTCTAAAATCTTGTTCATCCCAGTCTGGACACTTCTTTTAAAATTGTATGAAAAGGTGACTTTGTGAGAAGAGAAACCTTCTTCACAAAATTATTATTTTCCCATATTTATTTTCTCTGGAGAAATACAATTACTCAACTCTCTTTCCTTTTTTTTTTCCTCAAAGTACTTTTTTGACTTGTCTAGATTGACATAACATATATTAACAAAAAAATGAAATATGCATAATTAATTTGCATCTGTGTTATATTAGATCAATGGCTGTGGAATACACATTCATTACTTGAAATTAATCAACTCTTAAAAGTGTTGAATATCATGAGATGTGAATTTTAAATTTCACTCTATGAATCATCCTCTCCAGATCGTTTCACACAACTTCCATCATTCATGAGGAAACCCAACATCTAAGCAGGGTACTGAAAGCTCCAGAGTACAGAGCTATTGTGTGTTAGCTAAAGCACAAACAGATAGCTAGAGTAATGAGCTGTGAAACTATATGGTAACACACGTCTACACCTAATGAGGCACCTATCCAAAGAGCCTTTGCTATCCAGCAGGTTCAGTCAGGTGAAGAAGTTCCAGCCTATGTTGTTCCTTGGAAGCTGCTGATTTGCTTTCTGTGTGGGTATTTTTTTCTCTTAAATCCTTGACCTGCTAACCATCCTTGTCTCAGAAATTACTCTTAGGTGTGTAATTCTACTTTTCTTAATCTTGCATGGGTTTTGCTGTCACACTTCTCTGACTTGAGCAGCATTTCTCTTAGTAAAACTGAGTCATGCTGTACTGATGCCAGTCAACTGAAACCCTGAGCTAGGAGTCAAAGGAGAAATGCATATGATAGATCCAAACAATGATAAGAAAATGCTCTTAATCACAGAATTATGGAATGGCTCGGGTCAGAGGGGCAGGGTTGCCACCATGAGATCAGGTTTCACAGTATTTTCTTTAAAAAAGTATTATTTTCTATTAGGTATAAATGGCAGTACTTATCAATCATCTCAAGAATAGAAGTACACAGCTTGTACATTAATGAATTCACTGTGAGTGTTATCAAAATTTGAATTCACCTGACTGCTGCTGTTTTAGGAGACTAAAGCCCTTTTTTTATGTGAAATGTTAAAAGAAAACCAAAACCATTTATAACCTTACTGAATATCCCTCTATTAAATAACATTTCCCAGTGACAAAGTATGGTTGTTTTAATGAAAAGTAAACCAAATTATCTTTTGCATACCTTTTGTGTGTGTGTGTGTGTGTGTATTTAGGCATTTCCACTTTTCTGTTTACCTTAATTTGGGCCATACAATATGCCTTCCCATTTCTTATCATGATATTGCTGTCAGAAGAATGACAACGTTCACCTCAGGATAATCACAAACAGCTCTTAAAATTATTATAATAAGTAGACCAGACCATGTTGAAGTCTCATACATGACTAAAATTCAGGTTATGCAAAACTACTGTGAAGTTTCTTTTCCTAACAAAAAGTATATGCAGTGTACAGTCTGAAGCTGGTCAACACTTCTCTAGTTAAAGGTTGTAAACTTCAGTCAAAAATGTCAAGTTTTGTTACCTTAAGTGTGGTACTTCAAAAACTGTAGAGATACAGAATATATGATTACTTCCACTAGGATTTTTGAGTAAAGTATTAAATGTGAATCAGTTATCTAACATAGATAACTTAAATTCTTTAAGTGTAAATTTGTGCCTGCTTTTAAATATTGAGTTACACAACATTTTTTTTAAATTAACTAAATGTACCAAAAATTTCAGACCAAGAATTTTTTATTATGAATTTTATAATTTTTCTGCTACTTGTACATTAAAATGTATCTATCCTATGTGGCATGATAATAGCTTTGAGATATACGTTAAGACTTCATTGATCACATATATTTCTGTTTTGAAATTTATATAAGAGTTTGAATAATAATTCCAGATTTTTGTTGCTGTAAGTTGACTTCAATGAATTTGATCATTACTGTATTTTTTATTAATTACTCCAAATAATTGGAAAAACAGCATGTGATTGTGGTGGTAAAGGATGAAGAAAGTGATAACTGCATGTGTTTGTTTTGGTTTTTTTTTAAGTCTGTCACTTCTTCTAACCAATAAAAAACATTCAAATTAATATTTCTGAAACTTTTATTAACTGTTGGAGCTACCTTAGTTCGTCTGTCTTTAATTTAGATAGGTTGGAGAATGTCCAGTACATGTACAATACAGTACAAATACATAAATTTATGCCAAGGTTATTTCCACAGTTTGAATTTTGGGACAAATACTGGATTACTAAATCCCAAAGATTTTTATAAAATTGTTGTATTCTAAAACAGTTCAATGTTAAGATATTCCAGAGTAGTGTGACAAAGCTCATAATGTGATCCCAACTGCCACAATAATGTTTATTAATTTGAAAATGTTTTCCTTCATCAGTTCTGCAGAGAAATATGTAGAGAAGTCTAAAAGGTGACAGAAGATTAAGACAGTGAAAAAGATAGTAGTACAATATTTTGTCATATTTTAAGCAATCAAATGTGGTAATACTGAAATTCCTAGGGAGGTTGACTTCATTTTAAAGGCCACTGAGTTACTTCCTAAAACTTAATACATTTTTTAAAGTTAAATGCAAAATGTATTATAATATTAACAGTTGAAATATCTAAGGTTTAAAGATATCTCACAGGACAAAAATTTATCTCATTTGTCTTTTGCATTGAGCTTAAACTGCAAAAATCATACAATCATAGAATGTTTTGGATTGGAAGGGACCTTAAAGATCATCTAGTTCCAAACCCCCTGCCATGGGCAGGGATGCTAGTCACTAGATCAGGTTGCCAGTGCCCCATCCAATCAGGCCTTGAACATTTTCTGGGATCAGAGGAGAATTGTTGCTTTTTTCTCTGTTTCTTTCTTTTCTCAGTTTTCAAACACAGTTGGATATTTTAGTAGACTGGTGAAATTAGCATAGTGGCCATGTCTCTGCTATATAACTGGTTTGCAGTAGAGTCCTAAAAAGACTGATCGATGCTGTTGCTATCAATGAGGGAGTTGTGATGTTTGCAACACTGTACTGGTGGTTTGGAGCATTTCTTAGAGGCAAACAGAAGTGTCTCCTGTTCTTCTCCACTCTCAACAGCAATAACATCCCAGAGTAGCAAACACAGCTATCTGTCCAAGTCCCACCCTCTCTGTACATTCCTTCTGTCCTAGTCTTTCTTCCTTGAATAAGATCTATATTGCTTTCTGAAGAGCTGTGAGTTCTAACCAGCAACACGGCATTGGGTCTCAAAAAACATGTTTTTCTATAAAATTTTCTGTATTTTTCATCATAAAACTGTCTTTCATCCTTCACAATTTGAATTGCTAAGGTGGTTAACTATTAAAGCAATTTAGCAATGTGTCTTTTTATACTGATGAAAAAATGTGTTCTGCAAAATGCCTTACAGTCCAGGTTATCTGCCTGTGAGCAACAGGAGCCCGGCGAGGCCATGCCACAGGCCACTGCGTTTGCATTGTGTGCACTCAGTTCTACCCCAGTGCAAACACAGCTGCCAGAGGGACATGAATACAGGTGCAGACCTGGGGGGGCTACTGAGCTGAGCAGGACCACTGTGTTTTATTGCAGTCACCTCAGTTTTCCCTTCCTTGTTCATGTTTATTGTGGGCTTGCATTGCTTGTTGTTTCCAAACTGAATATTAGGACTGCTGGAATACAGTACATTTGCAGGATTAATTTGTTTTTCAGAAGTTATATGGCTTAACCTTTTTAAATTGACTCATGACCAAAATTATTTTACTTGCTGAGTACTATTTTCAAATCATTTTTATATTTATTGATATATCATGAAGTGGTATTAATATTTATATTGTGATGTTGCTTGCTGTTTATTTCAAGTTTTTAAATAGAATTATTTCATCAAGACACCATCTTCTTTAACTCTTGAATAAAAGGAACACCATTAAATAGATAATATGGGAATTTTA
This sequence comes from Coloeus monedula, assembly GCF_965178545.1. Classification (NCBI taxonomy): domain Eukaryota; kingdom Metazoa; phylum Chordata; class Aves; order Passeriformes; family Corvidae; genus Coloeus; species Coloeus monedula. The sequence goes on from NC_138782.1 coordinate 98,009,711, forward strand.
TTTCTCCCCATAGATAATGTGGAAATTGTATTTCTGCCCCTTTTGTTTCATTTCAGGTCCTTTAAGTGCAGACACAGACCTTTCAAATCACTATTATGGTACAAACAGCAGTTCGGTTGCAGCTGCCATCCTGGTACCATTCTTTGCTCTAATATTATCAGGGTTTGCATTTTACCTCTACAAACACAGGTATTGTAAATTTTATTTATTCAATAACTTAATAAGCTTTTTGGTTTGATTTTGATAGGTAGCTAGAGAACACAATGCTAAAAGCTTTTAAGAATATCTTTGCTCTAGAAAGAAAAACATTTCTAGGTATTCCCATGAAGGAGTTCAGTGCAGGGCAGTTCTTAATGGTGTACATTTTGAAAAATGAGTCGCTCTCTTAAGGAGCAAAGACCTATCAACCTTCTTGGTTCGTTAGGCTGAATCAGATTGAAATCTGAGGTCACATGTTCTATTTTTTCATTTTATTGCTTTATTAAATTGAATTTATGCAACTTCTTTCAAAAAGTTTATCAGTATTAATTATACAAGCTGAAAAATCCATAAATCCTATGAGGGAACAGCCCATAATGAGACTACTTACAGTATGTGCTGAGTCAGCTAGTGGTTACTATTAGAATTGGCACCACTTAGGTCATATGAAACTTTTACATGTCACTAGATAGTAGAATAAATCCAACAATGTTGTCTGAAATTTGGTTTAAAGCCTGATATCTGTGTATCTTCTGAAAATGTTTTCATTCTGAGAACTATTTGCAAAATAGTTTTTAACAGGAACATGCTTTTTAAACTTTTGTTCTATAATCATGATACCAAGAGTATTTTGCGACTGCAGGAAATCACATACACACTGAAGTCCACCACTGCCCTACAATGCAGTAGACTGTCTGCCTACCTCAGCCTTAGATGATTTGGGAAAAGCAAATTGCCATGAGGCTTGAACCTGTGAGCTCCAGTTAAAATCATCCATGTCCTGAAATGCAGTATAGCCTTTTGTTGAAAAAAACTGCTCAGGGAGAGCTGTCAACTATGTCTTCAAATGTGTCATTGTAAGATACCTTTCTGATGCCTACAGGTCTACATTTTCAGACAGCTCCTGTTCTGCAGTTCCTGTTCAGGCATTCCAATCAGAAGAAGAAATGCAATGAAAATGGAATATTGCTTAGAAAGAGGAGGCAAACTCATAAAAAAAATTATATTGTGACATAGGGGTACATTTTGTAGTTTATGCTATGAAATTTATAATGCCCTTCATGAGTAGTAGGAATAATGTATTTTTTTAAGAGAGATAAAACTCGTTCTTTAGACAAGCAGCTGTAATCCCTCTGTTATCAGTATCTCTGGTACGGCATTGCAGTTCTGCCTAATTTAAATGCATTTTACTTGAAAAAGGAGATGTTCCTCATAACTTACTATTTCAAAGAATATTCTTCCTTTTCTTCTATTTTCAATGAATTTCTTCCATTAAACCACAGTTTTTAGAGGGGATATCAGTGTCATATTACCATCAAAAAATTAACAAGTGGACTAGTGATGTAAAGTAACTTTCGGTCAAACTTTATTCTTTTCAAAAGAAAGGATGTTCCAATAGAAAGAGAAAAGAATCTCTAAGTTCTGAAGGGACTTTCTTGAAATTACATTAATGATCAGAGTAACAACATGAAATTTTCAAAATGACGCAATAATAGTTATGTCCCTAGAGGTTTTCTAAAACAGAGAATTTGAAGGTCTTAGGATAAAATTTTATGCTTCTGCTGTGCGTATCTCAGACTAAAATCATCTAATTAGAACCAAGGTTGTTAAATCTCTTTTACACAGTTGTACCTTTTATCTGGCAGACAGGGATTACTTAAGAATGAAGACTGCATCTCTATCTTTCTGAGCAAAATTAAAATATATTAACTTACTTATACCTAGGAAAGCTCCTAGTTAACTTCTAAAATGCTCTAGTAGTTATAAAATTAAAATATACAGAAAAGACATATTTATGAGTAACAGAACTATTTGCATATTGTCAATTTCCATTAGTGATATCTTTCGATGATAGTTTTCCCTGTCTGCTATCCAAAACAGAATAATTTTATAAGAAGAATTTGATTTTCAAGAGCCCTTTTCTGAAGTTAATATAATGATATTCTAAATTGTTTTACATTTATTAAGCGCCAAGCACTTACATTTTGCATTCTTTTATTTCCTTTATTGCCCTATTACAATTACATGTATAAAACAATTAACTGATCCTCCTTATTATATTTCTTTAGATACTTCTAGATACTAAGAGACTTAAGGTATTTACAAAATAGTAGAATATAATTCCATAGGATATCACTTAACTGGATAAATCAGAAAATCTGCACAATTCTGGTTTATTTTTCATTTAATTATTGGCTTAATATGTTCTTAAAATTTTGATATCTCCTTCATGGTGATAAAACTATCAAAGACTGGTTACTTTCAGTATCATTTGATGCTGAATTGTCAACATTTATGTGAATATCAGGATTTGATCAATCTGATTAAATGTGTTTGGACAAGGTATTTAGTAGTGTTTATTGTTGGCAGTATTTATGGAGGCAGACAGACATGCTGTGGGAGATCTATCTGGAATAACTGGAGTTGCAGAAGCTTACCTGAAGGTTACTACCACTAGCAGTGCAAGATACTCTGGACACTTGCTGTTGTATGTTGATGGAGTGGAAACATTCGAATGTTTATTTAAGGGTTCCTAATGATAATTTCCTGTCTTTTTTTTTCCCCAGAACAAGACCAAAAGTACAGTACAATGGATATGCTGGACACGAAAACAGTAATGGACAAGCTTCATTTGAAAATCCCATGTATGACACAAACTTAAAACCCACAGAGGCAAAGGCTGTGAGGTTTGATACGACTCTGAACACAGTTTGTACAGTGGTATAGCCTTCAGTGCCCAATATGACTGATTCATAGCCATACCTCTGATGGACAAGCAGTAATTCCTTTGGTGCCATATACCAGTTTCCCTTCTCTTGGCTTTGCTGCTGTAATCTTTAACATCTTCTGTCAGCCTACATGCAGCTAAATTTTCTGGTAAAAACGTGTCAGTCTTCGGGGGATCAGACAAAGAATATTTTTTCATCTTAAAGTTGGATCAAAATGCCTGGCTGCATCTGCTTCAAATCAAGGCACACTTTAAGGAAGACTGCCAAGTCATGCCAATTTGTCATATTTAATGCCTCAGACTTTCATATTTGTATGCGGCTGGATGCCTTTCAATGCATTCTTCTGGGCACTTGGATAAATCCTCTGAGTACTGTGACAAATGATAGCACCAGAGATTATCCCCGGGAATATTCTGAAGAAATAAAGCTCTCTTGAAGGAGTAGACAGCCTTTCTTGAGGTTGCATACACCTGCAAATGCTTTACCATTGAAATCTTGCTAAAATTAGGGAAACTTACAGTGTATTTCATTCATAGGGCAGTTTTGCCAATTCCCCAATCAGCCGTGAATATTGCAAAATGTTAATGCACAATTTTTTTGCACTAGGGTGTAATGGCTGACTGAGTAAGATACTGGTGAAAATATACAGGGTTTCTATACACTGACCATTGTATATAGACATTAACTCACTCTTTGCCAAGCAAAACATTCCACAATAAATTTACTTGGAATATTAAATTGAGCCCCATGCTTAGCACAGGTTAAAATCTCGTGCAATAGAGGATAATGTTTCTTCTGTCAATTCTTGACTAAATTTCATTGTAAACATGATTACAAGTCACTGGAGACTTTCAACCAGAACAAGAGCCCATTTCTAAGAAATTTTCATTGCCACTATTGTTTTCTTTTGAAATCAGTCATCAGTCACCACTGTCAGTATCATACTATTTAACAGCAGGGGGGTTAGCAGCTATTGCTGCTTGCCGTGTACAAATGTGAATAGTAATTTATTTTAGATAGCTCATAAAGCCTGTGAGCCTGTGCTCATAATACAGTCTTCCCTTTTGCATTTTTTTTCCATTTTTCCTTTAATATGACATCATTTTCTGATGTTACATGGAACTAAACCACATTACAGTAGCATATATAAATCCAGTCCAACTTGTTTATAACAAGTTGTCATTCAGTTTCTACTTGGAACAAAGAGAAATATTCAACTATCTTTGCTTTCTGTTTATTTTAAAATTTTTTAAACACACTACTTACTGCTTTTGTACTTATACAGTTTGACAGAGATATTTATACATATAAAGGTTGAGTAATCATTAACATTTGCATAAATTAGAGGTATTATTGAATGGGAACAAACAAAAATGCCACTGGGCAGATTAACGAAATTGAGTTTTAAAATTGGGAAATGATAGTAAATAATGAAGCAAAATCTGGTTTTAGACATACACATTGAGTTCAAAACACAGGAAAGTTGTTTTGCTTTTCTTCTAATTTAGGGCTGGTTTTTTTGATGCTGTTGTTTTGTTTTAATTTTCTGAATTTCAAAATATGCTAATGTCCAGTTGCTATCAATGCCTGTTGAAAAGTTTTTCTGAACTCCATATGTGTGTAGGTCTGGCTGTTATACACAAAACAAAAAGGTAAAATAAGCCCAGTAACAGGTTTTTCAGCTAATGTTGCAGAACACAATGAAAATTTCAAAGGTAATGGTCAGCTTAACAACTACATCTGTTAGATGAAAAATACCAGCAATATAATACAGTATTGTAGGGCCTCCAGCTGTTACATTCTTCATATGAGCAAGAAACTCTGAAGAAAAATTAATAAATAATCCTTTCCAGTCAGTTCCTTGTTCATTCTGTTAGTAGTTTTTGGCTTTCTTTTTTGTTTGTTTCTGAAGTTATTGTGCAGTAAGTTTCATTTATCTGTCCCATCTCAGAGCCCTTCATGTTTCCTGAGAAATAACAGTCATCAGATTAAAGTTGTTGTCTTGATCTTCTCCCACATAGAGGAAGTTGCTTGGCAAATGAAGAGCTTTTGTAGGAAGAGTGGGCTAGGGAGGGAAGCTGTTTTCTGAGTTGAGTTTCTGACAGGTGTTCAAAATTGACATTATTATATTAAAAATCCTTCTGTAGTAGCAATGGCAGAAAAAAAAATGGAGTTTTGAAAACAAAATATCTAGCTATTATTGATGTTTTCTACTCCTCTCATTACAGTGTATTCTTCAGTGCCCTATCTCACTATGACCTCCAAGGAATGTGTTGGAGGATAAAAGAGAATAGTTAAATGATTTGATCTTTTGTATTAGAGAGCCCAGATTCCGTGAATCCATTATTCAGTGGTTCGTTTTGGGAGGTAATGTAATGACTGCTTATCCTGAGTGTTCTTTGATCAGGGACATTCAAAAGGAACACACTGACAAATTATCCTAAGAAGTTTGCTTTTAGTGTTGATTAAACAGGAGCTTCATGTTGGAACCCAAGTAAAACAAAAGTATCGTAGCTTAATCAGTTCTGTCCACACCTTTCAAATTCCTCTCCTTCTCCGCTATGTTTGAGTCTTCTGTTCAGGTTGGATCTCCTTCTCCTGACGTTATTATACAGAGGACTGTGTATGCCTGCACTTATATATGGTGCTTCTACGGAGTGAGACTCTAAAGATGTTGTGCAGTGGCTGGGTAATGGCAGCCAGGAAATCTTTTTTTTTGAGATTATATGCAGAAGACTTTTCCCCCAGCGTTGACCAGATCATTATGACAGGCTAATAATACATGCTCTATATTTTTTTTAAAAAACAGGTTATGTGCTTCAAAGCTGTTAAAAACTGCTGCTTGTATCACACATCTTGCCTTTCTCCAGGCTAGCTGCAATAATTTTTTTTCTTGTGTAAAATATTTTGTAAACAAAAAAAGCCGTTATTAAAAAAATAAAAAAAAAAAAGGTGGGAGGGTGAGGGCGGGGGGACTGGGGAGAACGCCGACATTATGATCAAGTCAATCTAATTTTCATTCCCACTATTCCATTCTGCCATTTCACTACATGCTGCTGTGACATGAAGTAGGTGCAAAAGAACTTTTTGTACAGAGATATATTTTTTATGAAGAATTTGTAAAATTATTAAATATGCTGTACTTTTTTGATTAATGTAGGTAAATTGTTAAAAATAAATGTTTTTACAATAAAAAAAAAAAATTGTAATTTTCCCAATAATGTAAAATTTACCATCTTTAGCTGATTTTCAGTTCTGATCCTATTACACTTGTATTAATATTAAAGTGGCCTGTTAAAAATAAACAGTATTCTCTTTGGAAAAAAAAAGAAAGAAACAAACATAAAAGACTGTAATATAGCCTGTGCAATGCCACCTACCTTGAAAGCAAAATCAGAGTTCTAATTAAATATTTAATTTTAGATTTTCATCTATTGTGTGACCTATTCTTATCAACTTTGTTCCTTCTATTTCCTTTTATGCTTTTAAATATCAGATACAGATTTTTCATTACATAATGTTTCAATAGAATCTTAATCTTGTCATTTTATGTTCCCAAGCATTATGTAAAATGGAAAAAAAATTCAGGTGCTGTCTAGTGAGATGGGATTTACCTCCCATTATGTTACCAATTCAGATTTTAAAATGAGACTTAAGCTATTTGGTGGGTTTATAAAAAAATAACTGGTTTATTCTTTCACAAGCCTGCATCCAACCCATGAAACTGACGGATAATGTGGAGCCAGAGGTATTTCCAATTTTAACATCTGAGAGCTAGGTCTTCAAATGTACATACTTCAAATGAAATAAAAATGCTTTTTAAAATGCTTTTATACATAAAGATAGCCACATATATATATTAGTATTTTCAGAATCAATATATGAAATTCTAAACATTTTTTAAAATATTTTAGTGTGTATTCATATTTTAAAAAATAGAATTTATTTACTTGTTGACAGCTTAACAAAGAGTCAGTCTTCAAGAACATTCTACCCATTATTCCTTTGGGAAACAGTGGTAGTATATGAGCATGGTTCACTTTTAGAAAACACTAGGATATGTGCATGTCCTTGTTGCCTTTCTCATCTTCACAATCGGTCCTTCTGGTGGTATCTTATGAACAGGTGTAAAAGTTCCCATGTCTCACAAGGATCTGACCATCCTTCTGACACTAAGCCATAAACTGTAATCACTAATACTATCAGTGTAGATATTGAGGCTCTATCTGACAGGGAGTCATGATTTTTACTTCTTCTACAAACAGGAGTCTAAATATGCTAAACAAATGACCTATTGATCTTTTCACTATTGCCAAATTGCAGTGGCAGCTTTTAAAAATTATTTCCCCTTATGATCTATTGGAAAATGTAGCATAGTATATCTAATTTCAGATTCTACAGAAACCATTCATAGAAAAGAGATATTTTCTGGGTGTTGAGGATACAGTTATGTAAGAGCCACTCTCAATTGAATGTGTAAAGAATGAATGTACTTGTTTTCCAGCTGGCATCTACTATCTTTGTAGCAGCAGTGAGTTCATAAACAGTATCAAAGCATAACAATTGGTATGATTTACTCAAAATGGAAAATGCTTTTTTTTAAAGCTGCTTATAATTTCAAAATCCAATAAACTACATTAAATACTCTGCTGCCTGCTCTAGCACGATTACTAACTTGAAACCACAGGACCTTGATGTCACATGCTTGAGAGAACTGGGGTCAAAAGGTGAAAGAAGGAGGTCTTATGCAGGATACTGCCTTTAAATAAGTCAAATAAATTGCTTTTAAGCATGTATCTGTAATGCACAAAAAGAAAACAAGAAACCAATCATAGAATAATAGAATCTTAGAAGGGCCTAGGTTGATAAGGCCCTTAAAGATCATATAGTCCCTGCCATGTGCAGGGACACCTTATATGCTTTAGGGATTCAACCCAAAGGCCTTTATTTTTTAGAGTAAAGCAGTATTACAGTTTCAAAACCTTACTGATGACAGTTTCAAACACAAAATGGTTTCCACCAAAGAGCAAAGGATTGTAATCTGAACCTCACTATGGACATTTAAAAGAAAAAAAAATTAAAAATGGTTGCCATATGCCTAGTGATTAGTTATCAGGATTTTATTATATATGATACCAGGAAGTAGAAGATCCTCCTAAGCAGTTATACATATATTTATCTAAAAATATAATTATGCTAAATTACAGATATATGTAGTAAGTTTATGGAAATGTGAATAAGCTTAGAGCCTAATCCACCAGGGAATTTGAGCACAGTTTTTTCAGTATTTAACTTCCAAGTGCATTTGTTGTTTGGCAGAAGCTTCAGCAACAAGCTATGTACCCACAGGTCATGAAAAAATGAGAAAGGTAAGGTTTTGCATGTAAGTGCCACAGAGTCCAGCAAGCTGAGTAGAGCCAGCTGAACTAAACACTAGAAAATTCTAAGGCAAGAGGAATGCTTAAACATCTCACTTTTAGCCTGAGGAATATACATCTTTTCACTAGGATACATGACAGAAGTAACTCAAAGCTGGGCAGATTAGTCATATCAGTTTGTTATTTTTTTTGTCTGGAAGCCCCAAAACACAATGGAGAGTTGGTTAGTGTTCCTGTTCCCCTTTACACCCAAGAGTGTACTGGTTAAAGTCAAATTAGGCATTTAGGATCAGAGGTAAAATCTTCTTTAGCCTAAGGAGAAACACAGAGTTGTTAATCATAACTAAGATTGCTACAAGCACTTGGCTGTTAAAAGCAGGTCCTGGGAAATTATCAATACCTCTTTCTCCCTGCAGTGCAGTATTTGACATAGTAAAAATTTTGAATAATTCCTTTTGGATTGTGCCTTGCAGACAAAATATGTAAGGAGGAAAAATCCTTTTAACCATGATGTGGGTAAATTAGCATGAAGAATAAAATTGTGTGCCTGGTTGTCTACACAGGAAGAAACAATGGTTAGATTGAATATCAAAACACCCTTAAAACAAAGAGTTTTGAGGATTTAAATTTTTAATTTAGGAAATTAATGTCAATAGAAACTATAGACCTCTTTGACTCTTAGTGTACCAAAAATTTGAGTTTGCCCATGCTGTGAAAAATCACAAGGAAAATTTCCTTAAAGGAAAAGATTACACAGAAATGCAGTATAAAAGAACACGCTCCCATGCTCAGGAACATTCTCTGACACTGCCATATTTTCTAGTATAAATACAGTCTTACATATTCGAGAGCCTCTAAATGCTGAATTGCTCACCAAAAATGCTCATCAAAATGAGCTCTGTTTTTATCCTTCTATAAAGGCTAATAACCACCTGACTTGGCAACTGTAACTAAAATAGAATAGATGCTCCACCTTAGATGAGAAACCTTCTCCTTTCGTGTATAATAAGCATGGGCAGAATGTGTCCAGCAGACTGAAGGTTTTGACATACCTAGCAGAAGATCATGATAGATCAAGTTTAGTTAAAAGTTAGGTGAGAAGCTGCTAATTCTAAAACAGCTCTAGATAAATCCAAACCCCAAACATGGCCAGCTGAGACACTCTAAGATAGTGTTGAAGTGGGATGTTGATGCCTTAAGAGGCCTCCTAGACACAGAGACCGGACAGGAGTAAAAGAATAAAATAGGTATTTATTTGAAAGGCCTTCAAAGGTACCCCTGGGGAGCCAGAGGCTATTGCAAGAAATGGACCCCAAGATGGACGACAGGTCACAAGTTCTTCACACCTTTAGAGGTTTGGTTCATTTGCATAGCAGGGTTAATTCTCCAATTAAAGATTCAGTTCAATTATGTAATTCCCCCTCCACTGCGCCCCCTTAGAAGTTCTTTGGATTATACTTTTTGGGCCTAGGACAGTCTGGGTGACCTTGGAAAGCAGGCCCGAAGAGGTTTTGTTATGTCTACCCAGCACAAGTGAGCAGAAATTAGCAAGCTACGAGAAACCTCAGAGTTAGACTCTAAGTAGTACAGAATCAGGAAAATATAAAACTTAAAACCTAGGCATCAAGTAATAAGTTGTACCTCCAGATACCAGATGTGGTATCTGACTAGAGGCTGTTGGGGCAGTGTGGAGACAATCTGGAAGTTACCACAGTTCTACTGAAGTCCTTTAGTTGCACTTTACTCTTATTATTTCTTGATTATCCATACCCATAATATCCACATAAATGGAGTTTAACAGTTCAGGAATCTAGGCTGAAGGTGAAGATGTGGTTTAGCAGGCTGGTGATGTGTTCTCCCTCTGGCATTCTGGAGGAAGCTGGCTGTTTATCTAGGTCATTAGGTAAGAAAAAAAGGTTTGGGAAAGGAAACAATTAAATGTGAATCAGAAGAGGAGGACATGGAGGAAGAGTCTTCTGTTATTCATCTCAAGGTTTCCACAGGACACAGCACTTATACTGGGTTACAGCGGTTATGGACTCCATGTAGATACACTTCTACAGCAGTAATCCATATGTGAGTGTATGAAGGCACAGAGAACAGACCTGGCTGAATTATTCATAGGCCACAGCTCAGCAGTAGTATGGCAACCTGATATAGAGCTCCTCCACTAACCTGAAGAGTTGCTCTTTTCCAGATGGACTTGAGATAAGATTCTGGATCCCTGCTCATACAGAGTGGCTTTCAATAACAAAGAAAAGAAAATTAGAGGGATTAACATATTCTGTCTGATATGCTTCTTTCACAGAGACATTGAAGAAGACATCTTGGTCATAAGAGGGGGTTGACCTGAGAAGCTGTGCAGAGACGGGTTGTCAGGTTTGGTTGTTATGAGAGAGCAGAAGGACGAGGCTCTGTTTAGAGCTCTCTGGAAGCAGAAAAATAGTCAGAAAAGGTGGTAAGGGGTCAACTGTGGTAAGGAGTCAACTGTCAGTCCTTATGGTTTTGTTGATAGAGTCATAAGGAAGACAAGGTGGAGGAATGCACCAAGAAGTGTGAGAACAAGGTTGTTCAAGAACCCTTTGGTCTGGAAAGGTTAGATGAAGAAATTTCTAGAGCTTCTGAATCCCTGAGAGAGACTGGGGATCCCTCAAAACAGCCAGGTTTATGCTGATCATCTTTACATTGCTGAAAAAATGAAATTAACAAATAGGAGTTCACTTCCCCTTCCCTCCCTCCCCCTTCCAGCTCCAGCTATCCTTTTTCTGGTACACGATAATTGGATTTTGTTTGTTTTCTGAATATTATCCATCACACCCTCTTGATCCCCTTCTTTTTCTCTCTGCTTTCTCTGTAACTCATTCTCCAGTTTTCTATGACTTGATGAATAAAATATGTAATTCACAAGGATTCTGCTTGTGACTTTTCATTTCAGGGAACAGCAAAGTCTGGTTAAGGTGGGAGATGTATATGAATGGTTGGGAGGGGATTTCAGAGCTTGATATGGTTAGGCAAGGGTGAAGAATAAACAAAAGTGGAGTCAGGTAGGTTGGCAAGGATTTGCATATGAGGAAGGTAAAGGCAAGATGAACTGTTTCATCTATTTCAGGGGTTTGTTTGTTGGTTTTAACTACTGCTGTAATGTGACAGGCTTAGTGCACTGCAGCTATCATGCTTGGGACATAAACAGGTGATCAAGCATGACTTCCCCACTGTGACTCCATACTGACTACTTCCAATCACTTTCCGGTCCTTCATGTGCCTGGCAATGTTTTGCTGAAAACATTTGTCCTATCGATTAGTTGATCCATCCATCCATCTATTTGTTTCATCATTCTGATTTAATGCTGCCTTAGAAAAAAAGTATTAATAACCCTTCCTTTGGCCTCTCAGGATTTTATGCTTTGTCTTTCTTATTTCTACTTTCTTTGAAGTCTAAAAGATGATGAGAATATGACAGCCCTTCATTTCCTGAGTAGCTCAGTACTGTGTCTTCTCAAGTTTGCTTAAAGCTCACTGTCTCTACCATATTGTTTTTCATATCAATAACCTGCTCAAGTTATGACATTCACTTATTAACTTTCATTCAAAGAAAGCATTTATGCGTGTGCACTCATGCTCTCTTGTTCTGTCCTCCTAGCATACACATACATGCACATTTACTTTTCATTTTCTTTAGAGAAAAAAATCCAAATATTTTTCCTTCTTCCTGGGAACTCACATAGTAGCAAGAAAGCACTTATGCCAGTAGTAAGGAAGTAAACAAATTTTTATGTGCTAAAAAATAGCCTTTATAAAGCAGATAAATTTTTTCTACTTTTAACAATACTTTTTGATTTTAGTAAATTGCGTTTAATGAAAATTTCTTCTACTTGTCCTAAAAAAATTGTTAATCTAAAGTTATCCTTGGGGGAGATCCATCAAGTAGTCTATAGTAAATGGCTTATTGTCCTATTTGCACCTCCTGCAACTCCTGTCTGAGTATCTCAATTATAACTGGTTTTAAAGTTTATTCCTTATTTAAAGCCAGGAATGGAATGAGAAATTGAATGAAAAGAAAAATCTAGTTCCCCTATAGTCTTGCTTACTTTTCTTTTAGTCATGTTTTTATTTCAATGAATCATTTATTTTCAGGAAATTTCCACAATACTGCTGTTGCTAGTATTCCAGTTGTTGTCAAAAGGTTTGTGCAAGACTCAAGAAATTAGTATAATTTGCTAAAAATTTAAACCTTTCCTGAGAAAGGTATCATTGGGCTTTTACTTACTTAATTTCTTTTAGAAGTTTATTTTCAGGTGAACATCTGTCCATATCCATACAGGATGTATGTATGTTAATCCACAGAATGACAGATTCATGTAGGTTCAAGGATATTCAAGAGGCCAAACTCCCCCTTAAAGCAAGGCCAGTCCTCATATCGGATCAAAATTTCCCATATTCCAACTTATGTCTGTTGCTTCTTATCCTTCCATTGTGATGAAAGTCTGGCTTGGTAGATAGTGGAGTGATCTCCCTTTAAACTTCTTTAAGGCTCCTAAGTTCTCCTGGCCTCTCCTCATGTGTGATATGCTCCAGATAGTTACTGAAAGTAAAACGAAAGGCTTGACCTGTGCTAATAAATAAAACAGCACCAAAGATCACTCTCTTGTCCTGAAGATCAGCTGTTTTAGCAAGGATCATGCTTGTATAGCTGGAAATCAGAAAACCAAATTAAAACCTGAGTCTGAGAGTAGAAAAGAGAAATATCTGGAAGGGTCTTAGGAATTTCTTTCAAAAATATTAAGCTAATCTATTGCTAAAAAAACCCACTTGTGAACTAGGGAACATTCAGAAGAAATGAGACTTTAAAAGACTATTCCTTGTTAAAAAGGAATTTCTGTTCTTTAGTTATAGCATCACCTTTTTTTTTTTTTTTTTTTTTTTGCCTGCAGGTGAATTAAATGGTAGTATGTTTAATCCATTGCCCTATTTCTCACAAATCTCATACAAGTACTATTTTTATACCCATAAGCAAAGATGATTTTAAAGGTCATATTAAACTGAATCATTAATCAACAAAAATCCAGAAATGTCTAATATTTAGTGCACCTGCTGCATTTTCTTTCAGGTTTTGTCTAACTACCTACACTAACTAAATGGTATTGCATAGAACAACATTTTCATTAAATACTGCAACTGATGAAAATACAAAATGTACTGTACAAACTTTGCAGCATATACTAATCACCACAGATGATATAGAAAACCCTTTCAATTGTAGAAATCTTTAGAGCGCAGATTTCTTTATGCTCTCTTTACTTTTAATTATTTTTACTCACACTCCATGAGTTTCAATTTCTTGTTCTTTTAGTTCTTCATGTGCTCTCTGCTTTGTTATAAAGACACTATATAAAGTTACTAAATTTGGTAGCAGAAATATTTCACCTTCAGATTTATTCTGTCATTTTTTTCAGTAATAAGGAATAAAACTTCATTTTGGGGAAGTTTTAAAAGAAAGAGGTTGCTGTGAAATACTTAATATATGCTTGCATCTTTCTGATTTTTAATTATGTTGAAGTAGATGAGTCATATATGTAGAGATCTTAAACTTGCTTTGAATACTAAGTTTTTGTATGAACACTGGTGTTTTTGTCCTCACAAGACAGTTTACTTTGCATCAAACTTTTCCATGAAACAGATTCTTTTCTGTTACTAGCAACAGGTTTGCACCTGGCTGACACCCTAAATTAATCTAGGCATTTTTTGACAAGATACAAATATTACAATGTCAGCTTCCCAACCACTTCAAGAAATTAATTCTGATAACTTTTTGACTATATTTATATAAATTTAATATTTCTCTGCAATAGAAATTCCTTTATTTTTATGTTGCATTTTGAGACATGCCTTGTAATGTAGAAATATCATGCTACTTGATTTACTGTCTTTTATGCAGGCCTTTTTATTTTTTTCTGTTTACAAGATTTATGTGCCAATGCCAAGAGAATGAACCACAATCTGTATTTCATCTTCAGAAACTTACTGATCTTCCTAGGAAAGTAATATTTTGGAACAGGAAAAATTAAATATTTCAAAGTGCTGTTTTAAAAATATGTTAGAAACTTGTCAAGAGAGATAATACTAGATTTAGAAAAAACTCATCTAGAACAGTTTTTAAAATGAATATACTTAACTAATTATGTTTTCCTGTAACTGTTAGTTCCACCTAGTTTTTGTGCCAACAAAATCTAACTATATTCTAAGACCAGGAAGACAGAATTTATCCTTTAAACAAGGTGAATACTTTTTGTTCTAGAGGCAATATAAAGGACCTAGTTGAATTTTGATTTATTTCTTTAAAGTTACTCTGTAGGCAAAATAATTGATTATTGCATCCCATATATTTCATCAAAATAGCATGGAAATATGCATCTTTACAGATTTCAGGTGCCATTAGCAGGCCTCACCAACATTAACCAACAGCTAAATCCCATTGTTCTTTTGTACAACACGTATAAAACGCACAGTCCTCAGTCACAAAATCCTCACCCATGCAATCCTGAATTAGATATTTACACCTGTCTTGTGCAAAATATGTTTTCCTAAAATGTTTTCCAAAAAAGAACCAAATCTCAAGTTTAATTGCGATCAGTTATTTGCACTATAATTCCTTTTTGAAGGACTGGATCCTAGTTTAAAATTATGTTGATGTCCAGTGTCTGTGAGTTTCCTCTCCATCAAGCTTCTTCCTTTATTTTATACATAGCTGATACTTGAGCAAATATCAAGTTATGTTTAAATGAAAGAATTTATATGGAATATTTATAGTTTAATGTCTTAATTGAAAGATTAATGAACTGTTGAACATAACGTGGTGCTTTTTTCCATATCCTTAATTTCTGATTTCCATAGTTCTTGCATGCCAAGTAGAAACAAACCCTATTCAAAATTTGTGTTTCACTTCACCATAGAGAGTTGTTTTAGGAAGTTTGTTCTAGCCTGAAACTAAGAAGAATAACTCATCCTCATTGTGACACAGTGAGGAACAGAAACTAATGTGAACCAACATCAATAGTTACTTTGTGTGTAATTATCTCAGAGACTTGAGGTGATTGTATGTATAATTTCAGAGTTTTTCAAACAAAATTTTAATTTCCCCCAAAATATAGGAATACTGCCTGCACCTGCAACCATCATTTTCCTATCCTCAAAAAGGCTTGCTTCTTAGACTTGTTTTTGAGGTTGTGTATTAGATAACATTGCTCAAATTGTTTTGAAGGCAAGAGTCTTGTGTTCCTGTGAGGGGTGTGTGAGATTTGAAAAGTTTTGGAAGCAATTGTGCTAGGGAAAGTGGTAATGGTGCATGGCTTTGTGAACATTTAGAAGTGCTGACACATTGCTTTCATTACTGAATGTGTAATTTAAGACCTAATGGAAATATCAAAGTTTCTGTTGCTGTATCTGTCAATATGTCAGCTCTGGGAGCAGTCATGCCTTACTTTACTTGCACTGCAGAAGTACAATTTGAACTTGTGGTTACAGGTGGGTGAATGCTACCTGTAAATCCCATCATTCTGACTCACACATAGTATTCAAGCTCACAACTTTGAAATACAAGCAGTCCAAGGTCTTGGACTTAAATTCTTTGTAACCTAATGCCTTTAGATGTGAAGTCTAGGTAATAAAAACATAGCTTTTCTGCCTTTGAATCCTGCACATGAGAGAACATTTTTATTTTGTATATTTCTGTACCAAACAAACCAAACCCAATCTAAATAACATAATTTTGATGTGATCTAAATATTTGAAGCAAATCCTCTTTCATCACAAAGAATTATTATGTAAATTGAGTTTAAACTCCAATCTGTTCATTATATAGAAATTTAAGTCATGTGTAACTGTACTAGCTTCTTTTTTTTTTTTCTTGTTATTTTATTTTCCTCAAAAATTGCAATGCATATTCAACTGAGAATGTGGAACTATGCAAGTGACATGACATCACAAATATTCACAATTAATTGTTTCAAAGTGTGTTTCTAAAAAGAATACAAAAGTGTTGAAAGGAATATGAGGAATATGCTGAATACAGTATTATCATAAAAAGCACAATGAACATTATTAATTAAAAATAATAACAGAAATTAATTTCTTAGGTAAAAAATATATGTGATTTTAATCTCTCCATCATGAGCTGTTTCAAATGGGTCAGAGAACTACTGACTAGTCTATTTTAGACATTGTTTAGCTGCAATTCAATTAGCCTAAGCTTAGGACAGACATTCTCTCCTCAGAGGAAGGTAAGACATTTGGTGGATGAGGCATTGAGGAGCTCTGGAATATTTCCCATTTTCTGGCATCACCAGAGGGGTCTGTTCTGAAGACATGCAGACTGCAAAATCCCTGTGTCCATTAGGGGATGTTCCAGTGCTGCATCCAGTGCTGCAGTTTGAGGAAGGTAATTCTTCATCTCTACTCAGCACTACTGTAATCCTCAGGAGTCATGGGACTAGTTCCAGGTTCCACACTACAAGAGAGACATGGACTCGCCAGAGTCCAGTTAAGGACCATGAACACTGTAAAGTGGCAGGAGCATCTCTCATACAAAGAGATCCTGAGAGACATGGGAATGTTTAGGTGAAGGAAAAAAGGCTTGAGGGAATCTTACTGATGTGTAAAAATACCCAATGAGAAGCAATAATCAAGACATAGACAGAGTCTCTCTGCTACATTGATTCAGGACAACAGTGAATGGGCAAAAATTGTATTTAAACACTGGAATGGGTTGCTCAATTACTCTGTGGAGTCTCCCTCCTTGGAGACAGTAAAAAAACTAACTGGATGCCATTCCAGGAGCCTACCATAATTGTCCCTCCTCTGAGCAGTGGTTTGGACTGGATTACCTTCTGTTGAGATCCAGTTATTAAGGTTCTTAGAAATGCCTCTGCCCGAATGAGTGTGCAAATGAGACCATATGCCAGTGACAATAGTAAGGGTTTTATTTGATGAGAGGGAGAGAGAGAGAGAAAAAAAAGGAAAGAAGTAGAAAATAGGTGGGGGGGACAGAAAGAATGACAGGGACAAAATAGGGAAAATATCACCACTCTGTGGATCCCAAGGATGTTCGTTGATCCTCTCCAGATGGTCTTTGTGGTAGTGCAGGAACCCCCCGTAAAGCACAGCATCCAACTGGTTGATACCTCCTCGAGCCAGGTAGCAATGTGCAGGCATATCCCCCTGGGGTGGGGGTCAGTCTCTCACAGCTGACTCTGGGCCTGTTGCACCACGTGCAGCCCTGTGGGGCCAACCCTCTCACGTGAAAGTCCCGTGGATGTGGCCTGTGGGGCTGGGGGTTCCACAGCTGGGCCGGTTTGTGTAATGGAGGATGGGTGTTTATTGCCTTTCACCAGGGGTTAGGCCATGCACCCCAAACCTCCTCCCCCCGCCCTTGGTTTAGGGGGGGGGGATCTGTGTTAACCTGGCTTCTGTGAGCTGTGCTCTCCCCCCTACCCCAAACTCAGCTGGGGATGATCGAACAATGGGTTTCTCTTTATCTAATCAGCAGTTCAAAGTTCCAGTTCTTTGGTTGTAGCTTCTGTATAAATGAGTAAAAACTTTATATCAACTTTTTGGGCATGAACTATTTTCAGTCTCTGACACCTTCAGAGATGCTTTCCATCCTCAATCATTCTATGGGTCTATGATTTTGTGTTATGTCAAAAGTCACTTCAGAGAACAGGGCTGGAAGGCATTCTGAAGAGCAACATCTTCCCTTAAACATATCTGTAGACTTATGTTGCTCCAATAGATGCCTACAGTTAATTGTCATGCAACCCAGCACCTACAAAAGTAGAATCTAGAGTTTTATGGTGTACATATAGTTCTGAAAACAATCTGGTCATGGTGTATTTCCTCATGACCAGTCATACCTATTAATTCTATGAAAGACATAAGATCACCAGTCTGGTTGTGCTAGGTTTTGTTGCATACTAATGCTATGCTGTAGTTGGAAAAAAATACACTCATATCTATACATATGCGTGTGTGTATTTATTTACAACTGAAGAGTTTGGAGTTCAGAGTGGCTATATAAAGACCCACAAATCAGGTATATGGAATGAAAGGTATGAAACCTTTGTCTTTTTTTTGGAATTCATTGCGTACTGCTTCCTTCTGTGAGTTCACAGTCTTCTTTATATCATGTGCTAGTCTTTGCTCTCTTGACTCAGTGGCTCCAACACCTATTGATCTTCACTGCTATTGGTACAGACAAGACAGTAAAACTACCTTTTTGATCTGATGAATACTGCCAAATTCTACCCCTTCACTTCCTCCACCAAAAACCCATATAGGACATTTCACAGTCTTTAAATGAAGTGGTTGATACCATACTCACTGGGAAATAACTGAAGTAGATGAAATTAAAGACATAATTTTTTCTGATTTTTGTTTGGTATTGTACAGGGACTGCTGGTGCTATAAACCAGGCATCAGGTAGCTTTGTGTGCAATGGGACTGAAAAAGACTGCTGTAGTGACACAGAAATTCTGTGGTTTGCTATAAGTTCCAGACATCCAGACATCTGAGGTTTAATAGTAAGACCTTGCAGACTTTTTTTTTTTGTCAGCCCAAAGACTAGCTCCTTCTTCCTTCCCATTAGCTTCATTAATTTTATGAACGGTTGGACAGAAAAGAAAGCAAAGTTGGTTTTGTGCTCTTCAGTTTGCTTGTACTCAATATGAAGAAGAGAGGGTGACTTCTGCAAATGATGAAGCCATATTGGAAGATACTTCCCCTCCAAGGTACTGACGTTTCATTCAAATCATAACCTTTGGTGGTGCACAAACAGCTGTAGGTTAGCAACACTGTCATTTACAGATGTTGTCAAAGTGAGCATTCCGCTTCAAGCACAGAATAAATTACAGTCCTCAGTGGATGAACTCATAATGAAAGACAAGGTATTCTATCTGCTCATAAGTAAACCTTTCCTTTTCTGTCCTATCAGGTAGTTTTCAGAAGTCTGTTCACTTTGAGGACATATCTCAATAGTGCTTTTTTACAGCTGTCATTCTCCTTCTGCTATTTGATCTCATGATAATGTATCCATGTCATCATCTAGCTGTACAGAGTAGCTCTTTCTTTGCTTTTCCTTAGTTCTGTTTGATTCCTTTCATCATCTGTGCAAGTGCTATTCCACCATCTTTCTGTCATTTCACAGCAGTAGTGCTTCCCTCCACTCTTTTAGCCATGATAACTAACCTTTTGACAATTATTTCGACCTGAGCTACTTTACTGATAATGACCTTGTTGAGGTCTAATACCAAACCATTTTACTTCATGCTTTTTTTATATTTTTGCCAGATGTCGAAAAATAAATAGATTATTTCCTATAGAAAAAAAAAAAATAAAAATTTTGTTAGCATCCACTTCATCTGCTTAGGTCAGCAGGTCCCTGTCAATCAGTGTTTACTAAACAGTCACTGACTTCTTTTGCATCTTACTCTTTCCTGATAGTCACCAAAGACGTGAATTGAGGAGCAGTCAGGACCTCTGTTCACATGCCGAACTCAATTTCTTTTTGGTTATCTTGGGGAAGCTTCTCTGTGTAATTTAGATATGAATCTTCCTTAGGCAATTTAACTTGATCCTGCTGAAATTAATGGGAAAATTATCATGAAGTTCCTAATTTTCAAATTGGTGTTGTATAAAAATGCCTACTTATGAATGTCAAAAATGAAGATGTGTTCAGGTGCACAGATATGCATAGTACGTCTAAACTTTCACAGCTGAATGTTAATATTTATATATGTAAAAAAAAGTGGCTCTTGTGAAATGAAATAGATACATTATTTTTAAACCTAGTAAGAGTTCAAGTGGTTTTCTCAGTATCTGCAGATAAAAATTCTTATTTGGACTTTATTTACTGTTTAAGTGTTTTTAATTTTATACTATGAATATTAATATGACATATTTCAATAACCAGATAACATTGCTTCATCATGCTCTAAGACATGATGAAAAGAGAACAAGGCACATCAACCTCTTCTGGTTAAAGTTGGAACTAGGACACCAACCAAGATACAAACACAATTTCTCCCTGGGGAAGACAGAACTTTTTATAATATACTTTTCTATAGATTTCCAGTTCTAGATACATTTCCATAAGGCCATCTTTCTGTAAAAATCTGATGCATCACAGAAACATAAGAATTAACGCCTTCCACAAGAAATTTACTGTTTAATACTTAGAATATCTGTTCAGAAAGTGGGATCCCTATCTTTACCTGCTTCCTCCACAGGCTCAACAACGATGAACTCCCAAATCATGCACCCTTGGCCTTCATGCTATAGGCCCTCTGTCTTCCATGACAATATGAGCCACAGATATGGAAAAGAAAGAATGAAATAGAATACATGGAAGTCTCAAATATTCATTCTATGTATTCAACAAGTTTCACGAAAGCATTCAGTCAAAAGCAGTACTTACTGTTGCACAAAAGGAAAAAGAGTGACACATGTTCCTTCACAATTTTATTCTCACTCTTTTGTTAGCTTTTACTTCTTCCAACAAAAGGGCAACAAAAAGCAGAATGAATATCATAGAATCATAGAACTGTAGAATCATTAAGGCTGGAAAAGACATCCAAGATCATCAAGTCTAACCTTTGACTGAACACACCCATGCCAACTAAACCATACCACCAAGTACCATGGCCAGTCATTTTTTGAACACTTCCAGGGACGGTGACTCCTTTTCTCCAGTCTTAACAACCCCAGGTCCCTCAGAGCTCCTCACATGACTTGTGCTCCAGCCCCTCCCCAGCTCCATTGACCTTCTCTGGACCCACTCCAGCCCCTCAATGTCTTTCTTGTAGTGAGGGGCCCAAACCTGGGCACAGCACTCGAGGTGTGGCCTCACCAGTGCTGAGTACAGGGGGATGATCATTGCGCTGGTCCTGCTGATCACACTGTTTCTGTTATAATATTGCATTTTTTTGTAAAAATTATACTAAGTGAAAGACAACTTTGAAATCCTTGTTGTCCAAGCTGACATCTTACTCACCTTTTCTCTTCTTTTTATGGTCCATTTCTTCTTAGAGATCTGTTTCAACAGGATTTGGTTCCACAAAACAATACTTTTGAAGCATCAGAACAAGTTGATCATGGTTTAAAAATATAATGAAAATATTTACAGCTTCAATAACCCAAGAAAGAAGTTGAGTAATGAGTAGCAGATAAAATCTTTGACAGTTTCAGAGTTAATGTTCTTGTTTATACAATAAACATATCAAAAGTTAATAATTTTTCACTGTCTACACTAGATATTAAAATTCTCTGATGATTCTTCTTAATCTTAAAGTTTGAAACAAGAGCAGAAAATTACATTAATCCATTTTCAGGAGAATTAATGTAACAAAAGATAGAGGTATATCTTGGCAGAGTAAAAACAATAGCAAAATT
Organism: Coloeus monedula; assembly: GCF_965178545.1. NCBI lineage: Eukaryota > Metazoa > Chordata > Aves > Passeriformes > Corvidae > Coloeus > Coloeus monedula. The sequence continues at coordinate 98,031,453 of NC_138782.1, forward strand.
TGTGTTCTTGATTTCTAAGGCTTTAAATCAATTGAATGTTCATTAGGCAATGAGTTAGACCTTGTCCCTATTCAAGTCCATAAAATATTAAATAAACTGACTTATTAAGCAAAAAAATAATTTTTTTCAGTATCCCATATTTTGTTCAAAATTGTATTTCCATTCTGTTCACTGTGTTGAAGATTTACAAACCTCCATGCCAGTTAAGAGGAATAAATTTTCTGGCTAGTTAGGAACCATTCAAGCAAGATGAGTCATCTTCCATTTCTGTCTCCTTCCTAATTTTGATAGGTCTTCTAGAATTTGAATATGCGATAATTTAGGTAAAGCTCTTATGAAGTGTTAATGAGCAAAACTGTGAGAGAACACAGACATGCTCATCCATCATTTGAAATTTATTTTACTTGTATATAACCATTATATGTAAAAAATTAACTTGTGCATGGAGGGAATACTATCCTCTGCTTTCTGCTGCTCTTCAGAAGACGCCTTTTTCTTTCCTTTTTCTTTATTTCGTTCTTTCTTTCTTCTTCTTTCTTCTTTCTTTCTCCTTTCTCCTTTCTTTCCTCTTCCCCTTTCTTCTTTCTCCTTTCTCCTTCCTCCTTCCTCCTTTCTCCTTTCTCCTTCCTTTCTCCTTTCTCCTTTCTCCTTTCTCCTTTCTCCTTTCTCCTTTCTCCTTTCTCCTTCCTTTCTCCTTTCTCCTTTCTCCTTTCCCCTTCCCCTTCCCCTTCCCCTTCCCTTTTTTTCCTGGAAAAGCTATGGAGTCTTGTGTCTGAGTGCTTTCTTTAAATTTCCCACTTCACATCCATTTCTACTACATGCGTGATTCTGGAAGAAAGTGTCTTGCAATGGCCAAACTGAATATACAGTTGACAGCAATTGAAAAATCAAAGCCTAAACTGTAGTACTGAGAAGGGTCATTTATGTACAAGGGATGTTATGATCCAGTTATCAAAATTATTATAGAGATTCCTCTGCCTGCACTAAGGTGCAACCAAGACCATATGCTGAAGCCAATAGTATAGTTTTTATTTGACAGTAAATGTAAGGAAGAGAGAGAGATGGAAAGAAACAGAAAAAGAAGGGAGAGAAGGGAAAGAGAGTGACAGAGAGACAGCTTGGCAGAAAATATCACCACTTGGTGGATCCTGACAGTGTCCCATTGATCCACTTTTTCTGGTCTTCTCAGTGGTGAAGGTCCCACAAAACAGAGATTTCAGGTATATGTGGGAACACCCAGGTACCTCCTCTGGGGGGTGGAGGGTAGAAGTTTCACACCATCTCTTACCATAGACTGTGGATCTATTGCATCCCTTTGCATCATGTTCAGTCCTCTGGTGCAAGGCCTCAGGAATGAGTCTGGGGTCGCTTTGAGAGTCTTTGATGGTTTATGATACCTTTCTCAGCTGCCTCTCATGTGAATGTCCCATGGATGTGGCCTTCCCAGGGTGAGGGGTTCAACAACTGAGCCAGTTTGTGTAAGGGAGGGTGGGTGGGTGTTCCCTCTGACCAGGGGTTACACCACACACCCAGAAATTCTCCTCCTCCCACCCTGGCCTAGGGGGAGTGTGTGCAAACCTGACTCCAGATAATGAATCTGTGGGCTGTGGCCTTTCCCACCCCAATCCCAGCCAGAGCTGATTTTCAGGACAGCTGCTGGGTTTGGCTTTCCTTGTGGATGTACTCTTCTCCTTAGACCTGAGATAATTGGACAATAGTACCATCCTTATCTCAAGTTCATGTTAGGTGGCTTAACTCACAGTCCACATCCAGTCAGGATGAATATTTAGATGGGGAGTAGGCTTTGTTAGTTGCAGCTTCTTTATACAATTTTGCCATAATGGCCAAAGTCATTTTTAAACAATGTTTAAGCCATTACCCATAGCATTTCAGTTTCTCACATGGTATTATTCAAATGTATGTCCAAAATCTACTATTCTTGCATTATAAGAATAAAGGTACTCCTGAGTCTAAATGTGGGGTCATAGTTGTGATGATCTTCATATATTAGTGAGCAGGATCTCCCTGTCTTAGAAATGTGAATTTATAGTTCAATGTCTGGGCTACAGTCACTTCCAAAGATTGATTTCTTTCTGATAATATCTAAAACAACTAGAAAAGGGGAAAGTGAAAATAAGAGCTGACTAGTTAACTTTTTACCCTGAACATAAATCCTTGAAGAATGCAAAGAACATCCACAAAGATATTCTATAACAAGGCATGAGAACTTTTTTTGTTGAAATATATCTCATCAGGAATGAAAGCAATAACCACACTTAATTGCCAAGCTAAAGAAATCTAATCATTAGCTGAACTGCTTAGCAAATGGTTCATTTTAAGTGGTTCAATTCACAAGTCACTTAGGGATGAAAACACAGTAGCAAATGCAGGAGGGATTGGGTAGTCAAATCTGGAGAAAAATGATCAGTGATACTTAACGGAGGCAAACCGATACAATGATGAATCCTTAGCAAATGAACCTTAAATGCAACAGCACCTGCATGTTAAAATATGTTATGAGAAACCTCATGAATAGTATCCTCACTATTTGCATATCAAGATTCAATGTTTATTTGGTTTTACATTCTAGTTCCAACTTTCTACGGCAACAGAAAATTCACTCTAAAAAATTCCAGTGAAGCTGGGGCTTCTAAATTTCTTGAACACTTTGAAAGTTACATACTCATACCATTAGTGGTATTTCCAAAAGGGATATGAAAGTATTATCTGGTTAAGTAATGGGCTGTTTTGGTCTGTGATACCTTTAATTTTCTTTGTATTAGCTTGTATGTGTTGTTTTGCATTTGTGATGAAAACAGTATTGGTGATACAGGGATGTTTTATTTATTTGTTGCTGAACAGTGCTTAAACTGTGTATTGGGTTTGCTTGACCAGGTTTAGTAGCAGCAGGGCTGTAGAGGTAAGTTTTGTGAGAAGCTGCTATGAGTTTCTCCATGTCCAACAGAGCCAATGTCAGCTGATTTCCAGATGGACCCACTGCAGACCAAGCCAAGCCCATCTGTGACAGGGGTAAAGCCTCTGGGATAACATCATTAAAAGCAAGGGAAAAACCTGTGCAACGGCAATTGAGTGAACCAGAGAGAGGAGTGAGAACATGTGACAGCAACAGCTCTGCAGACACCAAGGTCTGCGCAGAAATAGGGGGAGGACGTAATCCAGGAGCCAGAGCACAGATTCCCCTGCAGCTCATGGTGAAGACCATGGTGAGGCAGCTGTGCCCCTGTTGTGCTTTAGGAATGATACTCCTCTGTTGCGTTTCTGTTAGATGGTAACATGTCGCGACCTTCCCAAAAGTGCCTCCAAGAAAGCCTCTTGGTGCAGCCAGCACACTGGCACACACACACACCGGATAGCTAGCTAGAACAGTCCAAGGATGAATGAACAGGAAGAGTTACCACATAGGGTTTTACAGGAGAGATTTAATGCATCTGCACTCGTGCAAGGTTTCAGAGAAGTCCTGGGCTCGAGCAATGGGGGGTCCAGGGTAAGGGAACTAATCGAGAAACTCTGAGGACGTATCAGGTAACAAGGGTTGTGGCGGCCAATGGAGCCAACCAGGGGAGCAGAACTGGGGTACATTAACATAACAGAACAAAGCATTCTGGGGGAAGCCTTTCAGTCACCATAAACTGGAAAGGAACCTAGGACTTATCCCACTGTAGGACTCCTTTCGTTCCCTGTCCAGCAGGCACACTGGCCTCCGCACTCCTCAGCTGAGTGCCCCCACCAAGACTCTCCAAAACCATGGGTTGGTCTCTTTCACTCTTTCCCACAACCTGTGGTGAGGCAGGATGGAGTTGAGAATTGGAGGCACAAAAGGCAAAGATCACGGGTTGAGATAAAAACAGTTTATGGAAACAGCAATGAGATAAGAAAATGAACACTAATGATAAGTAACAGCAATGACATTAATAACAAAAGTATACAAAAGAGATTCAAAAAAAAGATTCACATGCAAATATGCTTACCTCAGACCCCATGACAATAAATAATATTGGGTCTTCCCCTTGCCCCATTTTTCTTCATTGAAAGGAATGCTCTTCTTCTCCAAATCGAGAGAGAGTCCCTTTCCCACCACCCCTGGAAATGCCGTAAGTATTGAATATCATTAGAGTCTGGGCCACGCACCCTTCCAGCTACTGCAAAAAATTTAACCCTGTCCTGGCCAAACCCAGGACACCCCTGCAGCCATGAAGGTCCACAGTGGAGTAGATATTCACATTCAGCCAGTGGAGGAGCCCACACTGGAGCAGGGAAAGAGTGGAAGGAATCCTCCCACAGAGGAGGAAGGAGCAGCAGAGATGATGTGTGATGAACTGACTGCAGCCCCCATTCCCTGCCCCCTGAGCCACAGTGAGGGAACACACAGGGAAAATTGGGAGCAAAATTAAACCCAGGAAGAAGGGAGGGGTGAAGAGAAGGTGTTTTGACGATTTGGTTTTGTTTCTCATTATTCTACTGTAATGCAATTGATAATAAATGAAACTACTTCTCTCAGTCAAGTCTGTTTTGCCCATGATGGTAACTGGTAAGTGATCTCTCCCTGTCCTTATCTTGACCCATGAGCCTTTATTTATATTTTCTCTCCCCTGCCCAGCTGAGGAGGAGGAATGATAGAGTTGCTTTGGTGGGCACCTGGCATCAGCCATGGTCAACCCACCACCCAGTGTTCAGGATGTCTCTGTTTCTTGTACTGCTCATCCCAGGAACAAAGCTGGGGATCCACAAGAAGTTGGGAGGGGTCACAGCTGGGGAAGATGAACCAAATCAACCAAACAGATGTAAGACTGTAAAAAGAACATGGATCTTTGGGAGTGAGGCCAGAGGAGGGCCACGAAGATGATCACAGATTTAGAGCACCTCTCCTATAAAGACAGGCTGAGAGAGTTGGGGTTGTTCAGCCTGTAGAAGAAAAGGCTCAGAGCAGACTTTCCAGAAGCCTTCCAGTACCTAAGGGGAGCCTATGAGGAAGATGGAGAGAGACTTTTCGTAAGGACATGGAGGGATGGGATGAGGGGGAATGGATTTAAACTGAAAGAGGGTAGGTTTTGATTAGATATTAGGATGAATCTTTTCATCATGAATGTGGTGAGACACTGGAATAAATTATCCAGAGAAGTGTAGATGTCCCATGTCTGGAAGTGCTCAAGGCCAGGTTGGATGGAGCTTTGAGCAGCTTGCCCTAGTGGAAGGTGGCCGTGCCCATAGCAGGGGGCTTGAGCTAGATCATCTTTAAGGTCCTTTCTAATACAAACCATTATATGATTCTATGACATTCCATGCCATATGATGTCATGTTCTGCAATTAGAGCTCTGGGCAAGGAGATGTTCAGAGTTATGAAATTTGTCTTCCCAAGTAACTGTTACCAGAGATGAAAACCTGCTTTCCAGCACCCAGCTAAACATTGCCTGTGGTTATGAAGTACTGAGTGAATTCTCTATTTTCCTTTGGCTGTGTGAACAGCTTTCCATCATTTATTAAATATTTATTATTGCTAGTTGCATTATCTCAAGCTACAAATTTTCTCACTTCTGTCCTTTGAAATCAGTTCCCACTCCCACTTCAGGGAGGCAGCAAACAGCTTTGTGACTACCAGGCTTTACTCACAAGGCCATAATGGGCACCTATTATAGCAGTACAACGTACACTTTTTGTATAAAGCAACCAAGTTGCCAGAATTGTTAACTGGTGTTTATGAAGGCATTGCAGAAAACCTATGATCTTCCAAGTCTTTACCAGAGCTGATTTGTGAGAGCTGGGTGCAAGAGAGTAACCAGTTCCCCAAAATTCTGTTATAGCTTTGGACAGTTATTTGGGTTCCACTTCACCAATGGTAAAACCTGGCTTTCTGCTTAAAGTAACCTTTAGTACTTCCAATTAAGTGTCGAAAAGACTTATTTTTCTTAAGCAGACTGCCCCACATAACTTTTGATCTTAAAGGTCAAAACTCTTCCATTTATGGGGATTTAAGGCAATGCAATCATTGTTTTTACTGAGACTAGGCCAAATTTGACATGTTTATTTTCTCACGAACATGCATGGACATTTTCAACGTGGTTTCAGACTTAAATTCTTGTAGAACTTGTATAACACCATTTGTTTTACAGTTCAGAATGAAGATTGGCAAAGAAAAATGAAGGGAAAGCAGAGGGTCAGGGAGGGACAGGGAGGTGGGGAGAGAGAAAGCGAATAGAAGAAAACCCAAACCCACATTTACAAATGATCAAATGGTAGATTTAGTATTTTCTCTCTCTCTGTCCAAAAAGTACTGATGCTAAAATATTTTATAACAAAACAAAGTTCTGTGCTCCAAAATATATCCTTTCTGTCAAGTCTTTTGAAGTCAGAAGAAAGATACTGATGTAAATGGAACAGAGGGAATTCAATTCCATTTAAGACTATTCACAGTGGAAAATGTTAGTAATTTTCTTTACTTTTTATATATAGAGAGAGGAAAGTTAATTTAATTACTATATTTGAAGAGGGTATCTATTTTACTTCTTGGGGGGAATATTTCACTAGCATTAAATGATCAGAGGAAACTAAAACATCCTATTAAGGTGTGATTTTAGTGCACAAATAAGTCACATGCAAAATGAATAGTTTAGGAAATGTCTAATTAGATGAATACCTACAATATGAACCAGTTAACAGTCCAGAACATGTTTAATTGTGTATTTCAGATTAAAGACAATTACAATGCCAATTAGTTACGGATAATTTGACACTGGTTGCTACCATATGTAACACTTCGTATTAGATGTTGCAGATACAATTATTTTGGTTCATCAGAACATCCTATTTTATATAATTATTTTTCAATGCATTGTAAATAACTGTTTCCTGAATGTTACTCTGCACTCCTCTTATTTAAATCAAAAGTTTTTCTCCCCAGAAAACAAGCAGGTGTTCTTCACTGGTTGATTTAAATTGTTTGGAAATTTCAATCCTGAGTGATTTTGTGACACTTGCAAAGTGGGAAATTGTAGAAAATGTCAATGAAGTGATTACAGATAATGCTGGAGGGAAATCAAAATGTGGCATAAAGAGAATTCCAAAGTGAAGATATACACCAGGAAAAGAAAGGGGAATATGTATTTCAAAAATATGAAACATATAGATTGAAGCTGTAAGCAAGTTATATTTTGGGATGTGTAGGGTGTTTGTACTTAACATGGAACACAAGATATTGAAAAACATTGTCTACATTTTTTTACTTACTGAATTGAGATTTCTTATCATCTCTGTTTATCTTCAAAATTGTCTTGTCACGATGCCAAAAATATCAGCTTTGTAATTGAAAGACAACCTGTTTTTTAAAAGTTGCTTTCACAGGATCATAGAATATTCTGAGTTGGAAGGGAATGAACATGGAGTCCGACTCTTAGTCCTGCACTGGACAGCCCTAAGAGACACACCATGGGCCTGAGAGCATTGTCCAAACACTTCTCGAACTCTGTCAGGCTTGGTTCTGTGACCACTTCCCTGGGGAGCCCATTCCAGTGCCCAACCACCCTCTGGGTGAAAAACCTTTTCCTAATATCCAACCTAAACCTCTGCTGACACAGATTCAGGCCATTCCCTCGGGTCCTGTCACTGTTCACCACAGAGAGGAGATCAGTGTCTGCCCCTGTGCTTCCCCTCACAAGGAAGCTGTAACAGCAATGAGGTCTCCCTTGTATCTCCTCTTCTCCAGGCTGAACAGACCAAGTGACCTCAGCCCCTCTTCATATGGCTTCCCCTCAAGGCCCTTCACCATCTTCGTAGGTCTCTTTTGGATTCTCTCTAAGAGTTTAATATCTTTCTTATATTGTAGCACTCAAAACAGCCCCCAGGACTCGAGGTGAGGCTGTCCCAGTGCAGACCAGAGAGGGACAATCCCCTCCCTTGCCCGGCTGGTGCTGCTGTGCCTGATGCCCTCCAGGACATGCTTGGCCCTCCTGGCTCCAGGGCACTGCTGACTTATGTTCAACTTGCCATTGACCAGGACCCACAGGTCCCTTTCCATGGCACTGCTTTCCAGCATCTCATACCCCAGTCTCTTTGTACATCCAGGGCTGGCCCATCCCAGGTGCAGAATCCAGCACTTTGCTTTGCTGAACTTCACATGGTTGGTGATTGCCCAATCCTCTAATTTGTCAAGCTCTCTCTGAAGAGCATAACCACCCTGAAAGGACTAGAACTCAAATAAAGAAAAGGGAAAATATTAGGATCTTTGGCTGAATGCAGCTCTGGTTTAAACAAATCCATTTTTACTGCACCAATACTTAAAGCTACAGTACAGAGGCTCAGCTGTGTTAGATCACAAGCTGTCCTCACCACATCTGATCCTGACTCTCACCTGTGGGCCCACGGCCCAGCACATCCCCAGGAAGGTGCCAAATGCTTGGGGCTGGGGCTGCCTCGGTGTCCCCCTGGCTTCCCTGCTTTGGGCTGGGGAGGTGGGACAGGCCCCGGCTGCCCAGCCACCCCACTAAGACCCTGATGCTCTCTGATCCCAGGAAGCTGCCAGCCCCTGCTCCAAACCCTTCTCCCTGGTCTCCCTAACTGTTGTCAATATGAAAGGAAGTGTGTGAGCTAAAGGCATGCAAGAACTTGAGAATTAGAGATAGAATTGTAATTACTGAGAATAGTTAGCAGCTCAAGTATTTAAGAGAAATAGTTACATAAAAGGATACAAACCCGTAAGATTAAAACCCCAGGACACCAGACGATGGTAACTCCGAAATCTTGAGGATGTGCCTGACCTAAAGAGCCCACACAGAGCTTGGCTTGTCTTCACTTGATTGAGCACCGCCTGAACATTAAAGGCTCATTGTCTCTCCCATCAGGGGTTGTAAGCATATTAATAGTTCACTAACTCATTAGGCCAAGCTGTCAGTTGTGTGCATTAGCCGATAAATAATTGATTTGTACATTTAAATTGTGTATTACCAGTTTGTTGATAGTCCATTTCCAAGTGGTATAAATAACCAAAAGAAGAGATTCAGAAATGGAGTATTAAAATATTTTCAAATCCTTAGGCATAGATTGAGACAGAGCACAATTGATGGTACTGTTTGAATTTATATCAGCATAGTTGCTTTCATTACAACCAAGAACCAATGTGGATTTATGAAAAAGATTTTTTTAATCAATGGAGAACTTTCAATCATTAATTATAATTAATTCCATTTTGTTTGTTTGTTTGTAAATTTCAGTTTCCTTTCCTCATCAATTTATTTGAGATAAAGATATTTCATTTTTCACATAATTTTAAGATTAAAATATGACTGATTTTTGTGGTGCTTATATTAAGTCCATATAGAGTGAAGTTATTATGCCTCTTCTGCCTGAATGTTCATAGTAAATTATGTAACAGTTTTGACTTTGCTCAAAAAAGTTCTTCATGTTAACAAAAGTCCCCATATTGCTTATGAAACTTACATCTCTCAGAAGGTCGTATCCTGCTGGAAATTTTACATCAGAACAAACAATTGATTTGGGCAGTCCAGAAAAGTGAATTAATTCCCTTTAAGTCTGAGTATATGATTTTTTTTAATAGTAATGTGATCAATAAGTAACTTAGGTTCACATAGCAAGACTCCTTTCTGTCAGTGCCCTAGAACTGAGGCAGTAAATTAATCAAGGATACAACAACATGGAACTGTGTAATCTGTAACAGACATTTGCATAGATACAGAAAATATCTTGCTTCTACTGAAGAGGAAAATGAATATTGCCTTAAAAATCAGTATGAAATTTTAAATATAAGAAAACTAATGAAGAGAAATAAAATTTCCTATGAGCAGTTCTATTTTTCTCCAAAGTCTATCAAGAGTTTAAAAATGTCACCACAAATGGCTTCTTTCAATCAGAACCAGATCTCTGTCTAATAAAGTAAGGAAAGTACTGACTTCTGAGAATCAGTCAAATAACAAGGGGACTGAGAAAAAGTTTACTAAAACTTGTTTTAGGGGGGCAAATAATTGAGTTGATCTAATTGCTTAGCTCATTTTTTTATGTTTTATCAGTCAATACATTATATTTCTCCTCTAAGAATGAATTTATTTATTTTAAAACTGTGATTCTTGGAAATAAATTTTAAAAAACCTCAACCAAACCCACCCTTTTTCCTGGAAAAAAAAAAATCTAAGCTATTTCTCTCTCTCATTTCTTCACTCTGAAATAGTGCATGACAGGATTGTTGACCCTTCTATCTTTAAAAATCTGAAGAATCAATGGTTAACAGTCATGGAAATAAAATGTGAATATGAGATTTAATGTCTTAGGGAAAGATAAAAGTATGGTTGAATAATTGTGGGCTAGGAAAAGATCTGCAAGATATCTTTCTACGGCAAACATAAAACTTTGCCAAACAAATGCTATCTCAAATCTCAACATTTTTATTCTCACCAAGGTAAAAGTTAATGTCATTTGAAGTCATTGCCTGTTTTTATTTCAGAAATATATTTTTATGTTGGCTTCATCTGACTCCTGTAAGACTGAATTGGGATGTCTAGTGGGACGCCTGGTGACATTACTGGTGTTAACAGCCCTGGCTCCTGAAAGGCTGATCTATCTATGGCACAGCAGCTTGATCCATGCCTGCTCCCAGTTCAGTGTGAGCTGTCAACTCAGGATTATACAAGCTCAGGACTTCTAACTTTGTCAGCCCTGCAAATCCTTAAGGAGATACCATACACATAAATCTGAGCTGTGACTTTTCTCAATTTAAAATAGAAACGTTGGAATCTGGTCAAAGCTTGGTGCTGTTTGGTGATTATACTTATGTATTAGAGATAGGGCCAAACACTGAGGGATCATTTACTGATATATTGCTATTATTTGATATGATGCTGTTATCTTATACTTCTATCTCTATTTGCATTAATTCATATTATTTTACTTGAATAGCCATTGATATTTCTTAGTTTTCTAAATTATTTACATGTTCAGCTCTTAGGTGGCATCTTTCTGGTAACATATGTGTGCAGTTCTTACAGTGCAGTCATCTTTGATGAAAGCTGTTCTTTAGCTTAAACCTGATATGCAATCATGCTTCTTGACTTGCTGAGACTTAATCACCAGTGCCTCTCACCTCCCATAGAGATTTACAAAGCAAAGGTTTAATAGCTGGTATATCAGCATTGCAGGAGTAGTAAATTGATAGGACATAATCAATCTGCAGTAGATGAAGACCAGGACTGTTAAGTTTTGGAATTATGTTGCCATTGTAAAAGTCTAGAAGAAGGGAGGAACAGTAAAAAGTCTGGTTCTATAACATTTACAGTTTTGTCACTTTCCTAATATGTTTGTCACTTTTCTAAATATTTTAATTAATTCTATACTGTACTTTAAAACCTTTTTACATGATATATCAGTTTGTTTTTGCAACACAGTTATTTCTACAGAACCATTGAAATCTTTGCTCCTAATGGAACAATACATGCAAAGCAATGTTAAACATGTACCTTAATTTTATGCCCATACAGAGTTTACCAAGCTCATTATATTTAAAAATTAGATAAAACCTTAATCACTACTTTTTCTTGACTACAATATTTTTCATTCTGAGTTTCACTTATATCTGAAATGAGGTTGATTGGGTACATGTACCAGCATTATTTTTCTACCCGTTTGCTTCCAGTTGTTAAATGTCTTCCCACGTGTCACAGCTTGTAAATATTAACAAATTACACAGCGATCTAATTATTCAGATGAAAGCTTATTCAGTTTGGTCACCATTTTTTGACTAACAAAAATATCTAAACTGACATAGATGGGCCTTATATCCCTTCTATAATCAGTGGAATGAGATAGGAAACTCAAAGGCAGATTCTCATTCCTTTGTAGGGTACTTTGCTCATCTGAAACAGGAGCTGTTAGCCACTGACTCTGTCACTAGCTTCTTTCCCTTTGATTGTTTCCTCTGTCAAAATATTGTCTTTGAAAGGGCTCCAAATTGATATCCTTTTTCCTGTCCTTTAAATAATCTTCAAAATGCTTTGTTACAACTTTGCTATAAATAACTTTCAGGATCTCACAAGCAAATAGCACAGGGAAAATGCCCTATAATCCCAGTAACTCTTCTATAACTGGAAAACTGAGAAGCAGGCATATACTTTAATCAAAACCTTTAGTTAAAAGAGATACAAAACTCTTCAGAGAAGTTAGATAAACTACCCAGCTACACATCATGCTGTATGGTATTTTGAATTCACTTGTCACATAAAATGGCAATAGTTCTGCTATTTCTATCTATCCAGATAGTAGATAACACTATAATGAACCTCTCAAAGAAGAGGGGAAACATTTGAAACTTGCTTCTCTTATGTCCTGAAAGACTCCAATATGCACTGAGCTACTGTAGAGGATACAGATTTCCTCCAGGTATAAATTTAAATAGCTGTTATATTTGTGGAGCTCCATCAGCTTCTGCCTGGAATGTAGCACTGCTGAGCATAACTCTCTATCTGCATCCATCCAGCCAATCCCTAATCCACCAAAGGGTCCATGCTTCAAATTCCTATCTCTCCACTTTAGTGACCTACTGCAATGCAGCATAAGAGTCTGAGGGGGACAAAAGGAGCTGCTACCTCCTTCTGCATTGTGCAATACCAGGAAAGTGTCAGGGAAGCTGATGTTTCACTTATGTAGCTACTATATGTTTGTTTAGAAGGATCATCTTGTGTAGAGCTCTATCCCAGATCAGGATGTGCTGGTATATGTCCATGTGTAGGTTGCAGTGTTGTAGCAGTGCTACTGCTTTGCTGCTATAATTATCAGTTCCCCACTTGATTTCAAGGAGACTGGAGGTCACAATGATCAGAAATGTACTCTAATAAATTCCAGTTTCTTATTTTAACAAATGTAAATGGGAAATACAACTTCTTTAGCAGAACATATGAACTAGTGATTTTGAAGGGAATTTGTATGTTATTTTTAACTTTGTCTTTTACCTACCTATAGAAATACAATCCAAAAGTTTTGTCAAAGAAAATTCTGCCTTATTTTGCCTCGTCCATGCTCCCTTTATTTTAACTGCTCTTCAGTATTCAATGACAGACAAAATTCACTAATTCTTATAATTTTTTGGGAAAGATAGCTTTTACTAGTCAAAGGAATGAGGTGCTTTGCTTTTGTCCGCTTGACCTTGTTGGAAAAAAAAAAACCCCTAAATCTGTATAAAGAAAAACCTATAAGCAGTAAAGAGAACTAAAAATATGGTTTTGTAAGGAACTCTGAAAGGTCTGACATCCAGTAGGGAATAAAAGAAGCATTCATTATAGTTCTCTGCCTTCCTTTGGGCTAGTTCTGCCCTGCCAGATTTGTAGGTCCTCTGCAGAAATTGTATGTACGTTTCATTTGTCTTCAATGTTCCTGGCAGCAGTTTTGTCAGGACTTTCACTGATTTGTATGCATTTGTAATCAGAAGCTTTGTCTTCTGGCTATGTAGGGAAGCCATAATATTCACTCACAGAATATGTTTTTCATTAGCACAAAGTGAATATGTTCTTGAACGGATTGTATACTAATATCTCCAGGCACTGCAACTGACTGAGGGTTCTTTGACTTCTGTCTCATGAACAGGTGTATTGTACATGAAAACTACAGTTGTAAGTGTTCAAATATTTTAAGACTCCATGTTAAAAAAGAGTGTACCCACAAAAGAAATCCTTTCTTTATTATTTGAAATATTGATTATATACTGATATGAGGAAATAAGTATACTCCCAAGGAAATATTAAAGTAAGTATGTGGATATTTGGATGGATTTGAAAATGAAGAAAAATTTTCTTTGGGGATATTTTCCCAAGAATTTTTTTCTGAATAACCATTTTGAATTGTTAGCAGTGTTCCAGCTCTTCAAATAAAAAAAATATTAATACTTTTGAAGGATGAAGATATTTTTTTTGGGGTTTTAAAAGAAATACTTAAATTAAAGCCTATCTGGAATAAACCAATAATTAATAATTATATATTTCTTTTACAAGTAAAGTAACTAAATATGACGTGACACAAATACAGTAATAAAGATTTCTTTTCAAGGAAAATGTGATGCCTATGAACTTAAAATTAACAAAGTCATAATAAAGTAAAAAGAAGTTTATATACGGTTTGACACAAAAGATCCAAAAGTATCCAGTAAATAAAAAAAACCCCTGATTTTTACCCTATTTTTTTTAATACTGCCTTTTGTTAAGACATATATTTTAGGGTTCTAAGTCTGAATACTAATATTATATAAATTAATCAAACTTTTAACACCAGATGTTAAGAGACATATGTAATGTTACTTCTACTTTGTTCACACTTCTTTGAACTCTTCTGACTTTTTAGCTAGTAATAATGGTGAAGATCAAAAACCAACTAGGAGCAATTGCAATGCATTCTCTTCAAGTTGTGTACACATTGAAACAAATTCATTAAAAGAATAATTTTAACAAAGACTCTTCTAATGCCTTTTGTTTTCTAGTATTTATTTACAGAACAGGTATTGACAATATTTAACAAGAGCAACACAAGACCAAGAAATAATGTCTTAAAATAGGGGGTTTATGTACTGTTTATGTTTTATCTTTTTGAGATGTTTTTTGTTGGTTTTTTTTGCAGAGAAGTGATGGAAGATTCAAATTCTCTGTCTCCATCTCCTGGCAGATAAGAACTAAACAAAAAATTACGGACTAGAATCCATGAAGCTGAGGGATAAAAATTATAAGGAATTAAATTTCTGTTTCTTGACTTATTTGCAAATTTTCCCCATTTCTGTAATCATTTCATAACATAGAGAAGCAGAAAGCAATGGCAATCATGCAGACAGACTCAAATCACATTGACAATAACTCCTATGAGTTATTCAACACCAATTTTCCATTAGAATAAAAAAGGATTAAACCATTTAATGTACAACACAGCAATAAACGAGGATTTGAGGATCTGATAATTAAAAAAAAACATTATTTCATTTCCATTTCTTGATATGTCTAAAAATAGTCATGTCTTTCCTCCAACTAGTTTATCTGAAATAATGTACTTTTTCATGATGCTTACTGTAGGAAAAATGGCATTTACTTTATGTGATTTCCATGTGATTTCAAAGGTTTCTTACCTATCCACCCCAGAGTATTATAGGTATTATTACATATCATGCTCCAAAGCACTGTTTAAAAAATTTTTTTAATAAAAAGTAATCTAATGTTTAGAGATAATTACAGCAGGTATGTGTATCTTCTTTCACCAAAAGCAAAGTTTTATACTGGCTAATATTTAATATACTGAATAACTAACTCTTACATTAGTTAGGATAACAAGAAATGTCCCCAGTGGTTTAATGTATTGTCAATAAGCGAATTATGAATTTTCAAAATATATTCTCCTTGTAGATCTCCAGTCTTTTCTCAAGTACTCTCTACTAATTTTCATTATTAGTTCTATTTCAGAACACAGTATATAAAAGGTGAAAAGAATAAGGAATATGTAATTTACTACATTAAAAACCAAAACATCATTATCATTATTAATATGCAGATTAACATTTATATTTGTATGTAAGGTTAGCAAAACAGGGGAATGGGAAAAAGATTTTACTATAGATTTTTTTCACTTATAAAACATTCTTTTTGAAGAACAAAGAAAATGGAAATGAATTCTGTAACTGACCTTTACCTGTAAAATTGTGAAGTTTGTTGTCTTTGGAGAGTATTTAATAAAACAGAAAAATAACGAAAATGTCACCTTTTTACTTAGTTCTCTAGGATGTGTTTAATTCATCTCATTTGATATTCCTCCAGAGGGTAAAAAAGTCTATCAACAAGGTTAGAACTAGTATTTTACTCATACAGAAGGAAGGTTTTACTACTGCCTATCTCAGTTCCAGCTTACACACAGAATGATAAATAAGATTTATAGAGACAGACTCCCCAGTTTAATGAGTACTTTGAAATACATGATACTAGAGGAAAGGTTGCTTTTACAAACATGTACCACTGATATTGATTTGAGAAACAGAGATATATTTTTAAAATTATAAATAGGAGTAGGAAAACATTGAAGTTTTCCAGAGACAAAAGTTATGAGTTCATGTTTTCTTTATTTAGTCAGTATTGCAGTACTGAAGTTTAAGACTTACGATATCATCAAATAGAAAATAAGTTTCCAAAGTCACACTTCTATTTATCATGGATAAACACATTCACAGAAACACATTATACTAGACTGTCACTATCAGACGACTAATTACGAAATAGTAGGGGTCAATTTTCCACATTAACATTAATGAAAACTCTACACAGTCATTGAACAAAGTGTTATTATGTGATAATAACACACTGAGGAGGACTGTAAATCATCGCAATAAAAGCCTATTCACACATACAGTAGGTGCATCATTACTCTGTAACACCTGAACACCTTCAGTGTGATTCTAAAACACATTTCCACTATATGACATACAAGGAATTATTATTAGCTCATTAATAATATTAAAATACTTTCTTACTACCTACCTTAGAAACGTATTAAAAAATGTTCCCTTTATTAATTTAATCACACTGAATAAGTGAAATGTTTGAAGAATATAAATAAGCGTATGCTTCTTGTAGCCTATCATTTTTATAGATTGATGAATTTTTGTTATATTATTCAGTGTTTTGCTGGCACTGCTTTTATCTTCCCATATGCCTCCACTAAAAAATAAAAAAATCAATCAACAGTGCAAAGTTTGTGAATGCAATGTAAAGAAATATCAGAGTGGTTGGAGCTCAACTGTGTTATTTCTCGCTCAAGAGATCAGTGAGACCAGAATGAGTGTGAAGCACAGCTACTCCATGTAGTTTTCTATGAATATATATATGAAAATAAATCTCTCTGATGAGTTGTGAAGAAGAAAATAAATTTGGATGCTTATTTAAAGTATAAATTGATTGTTTAGTATGCGACTTTCAAAGTTTTCACCTTACGACTTGAAAAGAGTTGTTACTGAGCTCTTCTGCCTCAGCAAGGAACATGCTTTGCTTGCAGAGCTGCACTAGGAAATGTAAAATCCTTTTTTTCTTGTTGTCATCCCTGATTCAGAGAGCCCAGAGCAAAAGAACAATAAAGACCCTTTTTGGCTAATAGTAATTAATATATGTACTTAATACAGCTAGTATATTTAATACATATATTTTTCTGTTGGGTCAGCCTCTACTACATTTTTATGTGCAATGTAATGGGAGATTTTTCATTTTATATTTCACCTACCTGCAGAAATACATATCACATAGTAAGTAAATTGGGCACTCACCTCTCCAGCTTCATAGTTCCAGAGGATTTAGACTGGATTTACACAGTTTATCAGAAACAGTCTTTGTTTCACCCTGTGTTTCTCTTATACCTAGTTACAGCCTCATTCAAATGGTATAAATGAATTTTAGATTTGTGCATCAAAGCCTCAATTTGTACTGAGTTTGTCACTGAACATGGAAGGTGATATTCGTCACTTGTCACATGCTAGGATGAATTTAACATGGGGACACAATTCCATCTAACAGGCAAGAAATTTCACTTTGCTACTCCCTCTATACTAAATTTCATACTCTAACTGAGCCTAGTCTTAACATGCTGGGATAACGGTGTCCTCCTCGGAAAGCTACATTCCCTTCTTGCCTGGGAAGCTGTGCTAAGACCCATGGAGGACAAGGAGATGATTTGAGGCAGCCAGCACAGCTTCACCAAGGGCAGTTCCTGCCTGACCAACCCAGCGGCTTTCTGTGATGGAGTGACTCCCTCAGTGGACTGGGTCGGAACAGTGCCACAGACATCATTTATTTGGGCTTCATAAAGCCTTTGACACTGTCCGCTGTAACATCCTTCGCTCTGCATTGGGAAGAGATGGATTCAATGAGTGGCCTGTTAGGTGGGTTAGGAATTGGTTGGATGGCCACATCCAGAGGGTAGTGGTCAATGGCTCAGAATCCTGATGGACATCAGTAACAAGTGGTGTCCCTCAGGAGTCCGTATCTTCATTAATGACACAGACAAAGGGATTGAGTGTACCCTCAGCAATTTTGCAAACAACACCAAGCTAAGTGTTGCAGTTGACACACCTGAAGGATGAGACACCATCCAGAGGGACCTGGACAAGCTCAAGAAGTGGCCCATGGGAACCTCATGCGTTTAACAAGACCAAGCGCAAGGTGCGGCACCTGGATTGGGGCAACCCCAGGTATCAACACAAGCTGGAGAAAAACAGATCCAGAGCAACCCTGCTGTGAAGGACTCTTGGGTGCTGGTGGGTGAGAGGCTGGACACGAGCTGGCATTGTGTGGCCCAGAAAGCCAGTTTTGTCCTGGGCTGCATCAAAAGCAGCATGGCCAGCAGGGCAAGGGAGGGGATTCTGCCCCTCTGTTCCACTCTGGTGAGACCCCACCTGCAGTGCTGCATCCAGCTCTGGGATCCTTGGCAGAGAAAGGACGTGGACTTTTTGGAGCATGTCCAGAGTTGACCAACAAGATGATCAGAGGGATGGAGCACCTCTCCTTTGAGGGGAGGCTAAGAGAATTGGGATTGTTCAGCTGAGGGAAGAGATGGCTTTGTGGCAACCTAACTGCAGCCTTCCATTACCTACAAGAGCCTACAAGAAAAGTGGAGACTTTTTATAAGGGCATGTAGTGACAGGAGAAAGGAGAATGGCTTTGAATCGAAAAAAAGTAGATTTAGATTAGATATTAGGAAAAAATTGTGAGGGTGGTGAGGCACAGGAAGAGGTTGCCTAGCAAATCTGTGGATGCCCCATCCCTGGCAGTGTTCAAGGCCAGATTGGATGGGGCTTTGAGCAACCTGGTCTATCAGAAGCCATCTCTGCCCACAGCAGTGGGACTAGAACTAGATGATCTTTAAGGCCCTTTTCAATCCAAGCCATTCTATGATTATGTGATGATTCTGTGATCATCACCATTAACAAGTCCATTTTTTTATTTGTGTTTTATATGAGCTGGTTCCTTCATGAATTTGATGACTGGATGATGGCATCAGTATTTATGTAGTTTCAAGGGGATTTAAATTCCTACAGACCTAGGTAGGAACTGAGTAATGACTTCAATAGCATTAATGTTTCTTGAATTATGGGCATGTATCTTTAAAGAGAAAAATAGCACCCCTGTGTATTTCAGGTTCTAAACCTTAGTTATACCTAGGGAAGGCAGGCACCACTAATGGGTCCATGAGTGTCTTAGTATCTAGGTAAAAGTAACATGTTATTACCTAAGACTGAAGATAACATAGTGTTATTTTTCTTGAATACACATAATTATCTGTTCTGTAAATCCGAAGCTAGTGTTTTTAAAATAGTTTCTATATAAAAAGAAAAAATATATACTTTAATTATTATATTTATGAATATAATAAATACTTATGGTGTAATTTTGTATTAATTATATTTTTGTCCTGGTTCTTTGCCAAGGCATCGAGTTTACAGGGATTCTTACTGTTTTTATTTAAAAGGTGTCACTGCAATTCTTACTTCTCTGCTTTCATGATAGGCTGTGGCACCCATGATTACGACGTGTCACTTTCAAAAGATGTGCAACACACTTTCTAGCCAGTGCTTATATCCAGGATCTGCAAAGCTGTCAGAACGGCACAAAAACATAGAGTACAAGGGCACTTATCTCAATAACAGAGAACAAGAGAAAATGTTGATCACATGACTGTATGAAAAATGACTGTGATAGATTTTCCTTCATTTTGTTCTGATGGTAATAGGGATATGAAGGTTGTACAGCCAGGTGACTGCTTACTCATTGTATAATGCAGTTAATGAAGCTGCCTTTCTGACATTAGTATAATCTGTCTGGTTCATGGTGTACTACAGCACATGAATTATTTCACTGAATGATTTACAGGATCTCTACTATGTTGTAATGCATTTTCTACGGTAATAGATGAGATGGATTATCTTGTGTTTCCTAGCGTATTGTAGTTTCCTACATCAAAAATGTAGTTTGCTTATAAGACATCGTATTTCATTAACCAATGAGAATGATTGTGATTACAGGTGTCCCTTCATTAACTAAACATTTCCTTTTCCTTGTTATACTCTTCTAAGTATCTCCTTAAAACTTTTCTATTATTTACAATCTTTCTTGTTACTTAATATCTGTGCACAATTCTATAGTAAGCTATTTAAATATTAGCTCATAAGGATAAAATGCTTTTGAAAGAAAAAAGTGTTAATAAATTGTTGGGCTTTTTTTATTCATTCATTCATTCATTCATTCATGAGCAATTCCTAGTCTAGATCAATTTCCTAAGGAAAAAGGTCTTGTCCTTAAATTTTACACTGATGTGTCAAAGTCTGGCAAGGAGATAGGTCTCAAAATTATTAAATTTCTTTAAGTTTAGTGCTGATTGAGGGAAAGACACTGTAAGTAATCTTATTATAATAACTAAGTCCCTCTTTTTCCCTGTTGAAAATATGACTTGTTAATTAGCATTATCTCAAATAGCCAAATTGCATAATCTTTTTGTTGAGGGAATGCAGTGGAAGAGAGAAAGAAAGAATCGGGGAATTTAAGGAGAAGAAGCCAAATCATAGGAGGGTAAAGGTCAATGCTAGGAAAAGAAGGTGTTTAGGTGGCAGGGGCTTTTAGGAACATGCAACAGACCTCAAGTTATCACGCTAGGAGGATGTGATAGGAAGCTGGGGCAGACAGAGTCTTGAGATACAACTGATTTGCTCATATGCTGTATATATACACCTAAAACCATAGAATCATAGAATTAGAATGCCTTGAATTGGAAGGGATCTTAAAGATCATCCAGTTCCAAACACCTGCCAGTGGCAGGAATGCCACCTACTAGATCAGGTTGCTCAAATCCCCATACAGCCTGGCCTTGAACTCTTCTACAGGTGGAATATCCACAGCTTTTCTGGGCAACCCGTTACAGTGCCTCACCACCCCCACAGCAAAGAATTTCTTTCTAACACGTAATATAATGTGTTCTTGTCTCTGAAGCTGCTGGTTTGGTTGTTTTAAACACAAAATTACTAAGTGGAATTCAGAAACATTAAACAGAGATCTTAGAACAAGTCGGCTGTCAGTACTTTCCTGGTTGTGGTTCCTCATTTCCGTCCTGCACTCCAGTTCGAGCATGGTCTGAGTCCAATCATTGGTGCAAACTCTTGGAGAAATCCCACCATGTGCCTTCATGCCACCAGCACCTTGCTTGTTTTTTGTTTTTTCCTTCTGTCCAGCATCAGATATTTCTCTGAATTACACATACTCCTCCACTGTTGAGGGAGACCTAGCCTTCAATTTCCTCTTGACACTTCCGCTTAACATAATGGAAAAAATTCATTTTGCCAAGTTGTATTGTTTTGATGAACCACTACACACAGTTCTTGCAATATAAACTACAATGTTGTTGAAATGTGGTCTTTCTTAGCTCTGCTGCTTCTGGTTTTCCATTCTTTTGAAATGTTTGTTACTGTTCACAGCAAGCTGATAGGTAATACTTTAAATAATTACAAGATTTCCATACTACTCAGTCAGAAGAAGGGTCCTTTGGGGTTCACTACCAATTTGAACTTACAGAAACTAGATCTTTTGCCATAGTGTTAATATAAAGCAGATTAAGTGGAGAGTATTAAAATCTTTGGTAAGTTGTATAAATTATGTATGAAAAATGATTTGAGTATTTTTACACCCAACATGAGATCAACAAAGCTAATCTAGTAAAAGATGCCTCTGACCATGGCAAGGTAAGGCAGAACCAGATGAATTTTAAAGGTCCCTTCCAACCCAAACCATTCAATGATTCAGGGATTCTGTGATTCTATTAATCATAAGTCAATATCCAAGCCATCATTTATCACAGAAATGGACTGGTGGCTAAACAAACATAAACAGCATTCATTTTGAGCACACAAAAAAAGTACAGCTAGACAGTGTTTGGTTAACAGTTGGACTCTGCTCATAGAGGTCTTTTGCAACCTTAAGAATTTTGTGATTCCATTAGTCTAGGAATATATTTGGTAAACAGAATGGATGCAAATTAGGTGGCTGTACCTCAAGTTCTCTCATGTTTTTTTCTATGACTTAAAAAAAAAAAAAAAAGACTTCTGGAAATTCCTACAGAGAGACTTTAGAAGCTGCCAAATATTTGGGTTTATGTTTTTAATCCTGTTCTGCTGCTTAGACTTGGTTTGTTTTTAAATTAGAAATTTCCAGAACTGTTTACTATATAGAGAAAATGCACAGTATCCTCAAATGTCATGACTTGACATGTAGGGACTATACAAGTGAAAAAAGCAATACAATAAATAATGAATCCATTAATTTGTAGTGATATGCACTTCTAAAGGAAATGTAGTCTAATTTTCTACAATAATATACATACTTTCAAATTTTAACTACTGCCTCTCTTTGATAAGACATAATTTTTATATAAGATAATAAAAAAATTGATTTCTACAACAGTTTCAATTTATTTTATCTTAGTGAAGCAGGAAAAAAGCAATACAGTAAACTCACCATAGATATATATAAATTACACATTCATCATTAGCAGAGAAAGACACAAAATTTGCTCACATTTTTCTCCCTTGCAAATTGAAAATGATGACAAAAGCTACAGTTTATCTGAAATACCAAATATGTCTAGAAATGAGATTCCATTAAATTATGACAAGTTTTATTGTGTATTAACAGACTGTGAAATCTTTTGAATCCTAGTCCCAAAATAAAAAGACACAAATATATCCATTATCCATATATTTAGACAGCTAGTGAATCCAACCTTCCCCTTAGTTTCCTCAGTACAATAGACAGAAAATAAGTTTAATAGTATTTCCAGAGGTTAACACACTCAGCCTTTCGTGAACGAAGTTATAAAGTGAATGAGTTCCACAATAAAGAACACTCACAGGGAATTGCTCTTTCACTTTACTTCTCTCAGAAAAACCTTTCATTTGGGGAGAAGCAAGTGGGGACGATTTTGCTGCAAAGAAAGAGGAGTCCAAGTTAGACTTCAGAAGCAACTTACTATCTGATTTGGCCTAAGAAATTTTATTTTTAGATCTTAAACTTCTGGGAGCAGGTACTAACTTCTGTTACACATTTTGAAAATAAAGAGAAGAGGTCTTATGCTTTAATGGAGACAGCTGCGGGCTCAAACTCACAGGTGAAGTAAAGTCTTCCATTCTCCCTCAAAAAACTACCCCTCTCCTCAGCAGTACCTATTCTTTTTCTATTGGTATATCTACGTGATTCTTCTCTTCTTATACTGCCTCTTTTGTATTCAACTCTGAGGAACACCAGTTTTTCTTTACTTAGCTATAGGATTTGTTCAGAGAAGTTTGATAGTCATCAGTGATTTGTTGTGGTAGGGGTATTTTTTTTGTTGTTGTTTTGGGTTTTTTTTTTAAGTAAATATTTTCTTTTAATTTCTTTTCCTTGACACATCTTTTTCCAGGAAAAAGCAAAGTGAGATAAAAAGAGAGAAACCTACATTTTTGTAATGGTTTTCTCTATTTTTTTATCCTCTATCTACAGATGGAATGATTTTTCAGAAACGGACTTCTTGAAATGAACTCTTTTGAGATATTTTTTAAAATGCAATTCTTTTATGAAACAACTGTAATTGACATGCTGAAATGTCAACACTTTTTTACAGAAATAAAAGTGATGTAGTTTTTTTTCTATTCAGTAAGAAATCTGAGAATTTTTTAACTTGATATCTATTTGATTGAATTTTCTAATCAAAATTTTATTGCTTTAGCAATTGGTAGGCTATTTCTCCATATGATGATGAATGGTTTATTATCACTGATAAATGAGTTTATCTAATGTCACCATGAAGGAAAAAAACCCCTAAAATTGTATTAATTATCCAAATTAAAATCAGAATTATTGGATTTTCAAATAGCAATTGACAAGTATCAAATTAATGGTAAAGGCAGTATGTTAGCCTGATATTGGGTTAAAGAAAGGTATATTATATTTTAGTCATTAAAAGAGAGAAATAATAATTAACTGAGTATCATTATATGCCACCCACTTCTAGAAAACCCATGCCTAAATAATAGGTTACTATTTTCTTGTGGAAGATGCTTTTTAACTCAGTCTTGTGGACATAGTCCCAGGGAGAAGTTCTTTGCCTTTAAAAAGATGATTAACATGATTCAGATTCAAAATGGTCTGTCAGCTTTTTATTAGGACTTCATTTTTAAAATTCTGGTTCCTGTATGCTATGTAGTGGCCATTTCGTATATGAGTTTTCTGTGCTTTCTAGAAACAATTTTTTATTTCTTAGTGGAATCTATAGAGTCTGCTTGACACCTAGAAAGCAGAATAGTTAGCTAAAAGAAAAGGTTCTCGTCTTAGGATGTGACTTTGGCATTATCGGGAGATTAATTTTTCTTCTTCTATGCTAGGCGTAGATGATTTGTTATACTTGTAATATATATATAGCATTAACACTTAGCCAGAGTGAGAAATCCACTAGGTAGCTTATGTCTTCTGTACCTTCAGTGGAGTGCATTCCTGAACATTTCCTGAAAAGCACATGCCACACCTAACTCATAGGATTTTAGTTTTAAAATCCACTGAAAATTAATTGGCATGCACCAGTCAACTGAAATATCATTAAAGAAAGGACAGTAAAAGGCACCTTCTTCAGGAAATTTCATGTGCAGTGTCTTCCAAGGTCACAGCTAAAGGAAAGCTGCAACTGCTGCAGTCATGACTGAATTGTTCATGCATGTGCACAGATGGGGAGCAATAGGAAGCCACAGAAACTCAGAAACGGAATTGCCTAAAAACCTGAAGATTAGATAGAACCCAAGGGTGGTCTTTTTTCGTATATTTTTATATTCATTTTTCTCTTATATTCTTCATCTTACTGTGAATCATACATATAGGCATTCACTTCTTGCCTGGATTTCAGCCAATGCCATTATTCTGCATTGGTACTCACTTGTGTTCTGCTGTAATAGCCTTCACACTTCTTTAATCCAAAAGAAGAACAGTTACACTAGCCAGATCGATAAAGACATTGAATACATTGAACTTTGAACTCACACTGACAGCACTCTGTGGAAATTGCTGAAATATAAAACATCTCATTGTGTCCCAGCTCTTTAGAAGTTTGAGGTTCTGGTTCTCAATCACATTTACAGTCACTTTTAGATTAGTGAAACATTTTGTATCATTAAGGCTCTTTGAAGTACTAGACATTAGAGATGTACTTAGAGGGATCAATTTTTCACACTCAGCAACTTTTTTGGTTTTACATCCATTATTAGGCAATGATACTGAGAATGATATTTCTTACTTTTTGAATGACAGAAAACTAAGGGACCAGTAAACAAGAGTAAGATGCATCTTTAAGGAGCTGGATGAAATGAGAAATGCTCTTTCAATACGCAAAACTACGGAATAATGAATCACAAGACTGCAAAACAAACTGAAGTGTGAGTGAATGCTAAATGGAAAAGATACAGCAGCATCTGACCTTGAGAAAATTTGTGTGCAGTGCTGGAGAAATCCCTAAAGTCTTCATCTCAACTTGCCACTGCATCAAGTAAAACATAAGAGACACTAAATTGCATTGATCAAGAAACACAAAATAAATAACAAAAAGAAGAGGTAGTGATGCATGAAGCTCTGACTACATCCCAGAAAATATTTTCTGTGCTGGTAATCAGTACTACTTTTTATTTTAATCTGAGTTGTCTATTTTTTAATTAGATTGTAGAAGATTATTATGACAAACAGATAATGCTGATAGAAATATGAGTAAATTTTGGCTATGAATAAAAATGGAAAATACAGTGTGCTAAAAAAGACACCAAGCAAAATAATGCTTGGAATAACTGAAAGAATATGCTATTTCTTTTGGTCAGACTTGGTCAGCTTTATAGGTGATTCAAAGGAAATTTTCAGCAAAAATCACAAATTAAATGTTAAAAGATGAGAGTGTATGAAGCACAATGAAGGTACATTACTGGCAGAAAAACAATCAGAATTCTTCTGTAGCTTGCCATTTCCAATTAAGCTTTATGGCTTAACTATTTTTTTAATAATGAAAATCTATTCTAAATATTCCATCAAAGACCAACTCTTCTGGAAGTGGTTATCTGCCAAAATAAATTACAATTGCATCTATTATTCCTACATTACATATGTCTGAACTGAGAAATTGCCTTTACAGTTTGAGTATAGTACCTAACTTTAGGTATGTGCATGTACCTAACTTTACAATGAAGGAAATTCTGAAGGAGAGATTACTTAAATGTAGGATAACATACAGTGAAGAAATTTTCTCTGAAGTTCTGCTGTATTGGGTTTGCATGACGAGGTTTGGATACAGGGAGAGCTACAGGGGTGGCTTCCCCATGTCTGATGGACGCAATGCCAGCCAGCTCCAAGTTGAACCTGCTGCTGGCCAAGGCTGAGTCCATCAGTTATATGTCTGCTTGTTTTATATATCTGAAAATTCACTTGTTTTCAGAAATTCTGAGTGTATTTCCTTCTGGCTGAGGTATTTTGCCTACTCCCTTCAGCAAAACCCTACGTGAAAGTTTATTTTCTTAAATATGTTTTCCCTGTTGTTAGTAAAATTATATATTATGGACATTGTGTACATGTATAACTGTGAAGAGGTTGGTCTTGCAATTGGTATAAAAATAGCCATTTGAAATGATTGGGACAACTGTTTCTATCTCATGTATTTTATTGAAGTATCTCAATAGCACATGCAAAGCATGATCAGGATGGGCCTGCTTCTAGCAGCACAACATCATATTACTTACTCTAGAGGGGTTATCAACAAAAAGGACAAGGGTAACAAAAAGGAAAAATTTTATGACTAAACCAGTGAGATGATAGTGCTTCTGATCAATTACATGGAAGAACTAAAACTTCAAGCTATCAGGGGACAGCTTTTGCATATTTGCTCTTTTCATATTCCATATGAAATCACAATTTAATAAAAGTCACTGTTAAATGATCAATATCTATTTTTTTTTAGCAAAATTATTTATTAGTGTCTTGGGGTGACTTGATGTAGTATTCCCTATCAGTGCACTATGCCCAGAAATTAGTACCTATGCCTTTCTACGCCTTTAAACTGAGCCTGAGAGGGGAGAGAGAAAAGTGTACTTTTTCAAAGCAGTTTGTTTTCATGTTCTGAGGTCAGAGAGATAAAAACCTGTCTGCTTCTGCAGAGTGAGGGTGGGGAAGCAGCCTGCTTGCTTTCCAGCCAGCTTTCGGCCAGTTTTTCAGCTGCTTTTCCTCTGGAGAGTTGAACTTTTGTTTTCCTGGGACTTTGTTTTTTTTTTTTTTTCTCTCTGCTGGACTGTTTCAACATCAGAATACATTGGGAGGAATTTCCACCGAGGCCTTGGCCCTGGAGGTGGGTCCACCACCCCATCCCAGCTCCAAGGAGGCAGAGAGAGATCTACGGAAAGACTCTGAAATTTTCCCAGGTTTCTCTCAGCAGGGCAAGGGGTTTTATAATTTAGCATTATTATTCTTTTCCTGTGTTTGTTAAATAAATAGTTTTTATCTCTTTCACTTTCCTTTGAGGAAAATTCAATTTTTCCCGAACCTGGTGGGGAAGGGATGATTGTAACCTGCCTTCTCTCAAAGGATATATTTCTAAATTTGGCCAAACCGGCACAATTATGTTCTTTATTATACTCAAGTGCCACAAATTAGGAAAGCAAAAAATGAAACGACCAAAAAAACCCCCAAAGTATAAAGAAAAACCAGTCAACCCTTTCCCCAGCCCAAAAAACCAAACTAAAAACTGAAAATGAAACACCTAGAAGTTTTAAAGAAAAGCAGCTTTTAGGAATGGATAGCAGATTAATTAGAAATTAGCTGTCTCTTGTCTCTGAATAAATAACCCAAACCCAAACAATTTCAGAAAATGTTTTTCCTAAATTATCACATATGACTATCCTGCTTATTTTTATCTGCTGAAAAATGCAACTGAGCATGCCACTCCAAAACTAAAAAAAGAAACTGTTCAGAGCAGAGTTGATATCTGCATGGTATACACACACACACACACACACACACACAGAGCGTTAACTGGGCAATAATGTTTTAATCAGAAGTGAAATAATATAATAACATGGATCTATTTTTAGGAATCTTGCCTTTGTGATATCAAGGTGAATATTTTTCTCTTTTGGCAGTTATTCCATGACATTTCCTTTGGGTATATGGCAAAAATATTTTCTGCTCCATAAAGACTAACTTCTTTATTGCCCAAGTAAAAAGGTAATCCGTATCTTTGAAAAGAACATGTTTTACAGTCTAGTAATAATGCACATTGTTTGTATTCAGGACTAGAGAATTCTTGTGCAGCACAAAAAATACCAGAAGAAAACTGAGGCCTTTGAGGGAGTATCTTCTATCGTGTTTCAATGATTAGAGAAAGAAAATGGTGTAGTGAGTAAATTCGGAAGACTCTTCAAATCAATAACCACAAATTATGAACCATAATAAAAATGGAAGTTTTTTATCTTCTAGGCTTTGATGAACCTTGCCTTGGGCCTTTGTGCACCTGAGTAGCCCCATGTTGCAATCCTGCTTTGCTGTGCTGCATGCATTCTTTTTCAGATTTCAGAGACCTGACTCCTGATCCACATCACAGTACAGTGACTTCAGGTCTGACTTATTACAACACTGTGACTTCTTACTGTCATGCAGCTTCATCTACAGACAGCAGACTTTCTACTGATTCTCATCAGTGTAATAGCTGATTCATCTCATAGCTTTGCTAACACTGTGTGATGCCTTTGCTTGCAGAGCTCAGTATAATACATTGCCTGCCAGGGGTTTGTGTGTGACTGTGCATTGTGTTTTGTCAAGTTACACAAGGTCTCAAGTGTCTGAAAGGTATTAAAGTAATTAATATAAGTTTTAAATGTTTCTTTACAAAATAAACTAAACTATGGTCATAGCAATATCCAAAAGGAACAAGTTAAAGGAGTTAGGAACAATTGGGTATATAAATATAAAATAAATGTGGGAAATACACATAACAAGAGACTACATTACAAAAACAAATACAACATACACGGGACTACCATTCTCAGTCACTGAGATCAAAAAGATATGGAAAGGTCCATGTGCATGCTACTAAATTCTCCTGACACCTGGATCAAAGCTGTATCCAAAATGCATATTAAGAGTAGTCTCTGAGGTATGCTACCTTAACTGTGCCTTTTAATTTTTTGTGTGAGTGCTATCTGGTCAACCTCAAAACCAGGCCATCCTAAGAATACAAGAAGTGAGGTGATTGGTTTTTGAAAATTCCATGGATTTTTTTGTTCTATTGTGATAAACTGTGGTATATCTATACACAGCATAGTTAAACAAAAGTATTACTTAAGGTCAAGGTGTTCTTACTCTTTTACTAGCAATGTTTCCTTCATATGAATGAATAAACCAACCAAGAGTATAATTAAAATACAAAGGCTTTGTTTACCAGCATCAGAGAGAAATAATAACTTGAAAATATAAAACACTACAAGGAAATTTTGCATGTCATTGCAGTATCTAGCATACAGTGTTTTTCAGATACTAGAATTATTACCTCTTTGCCAGATATACAGGAAACATAGAGTCCACTGTCTTTTCTGTAGAACATATAGTACAGGAAATAAGGATCTGTCATAATAGTCCAACTATGACTGAATCACTAAGTTAATTTCACTAAGCTACCCTACCTATGCAAGTCCGTGTGCTGCACATATATCTGTGTCATTTCTCCTGTATCATTTCTCCAGTACAAAAAGAATGGTTTTAAATCACCATTTTTATAGAGATAACATCTCCTAGGACATCTCATCTTACACAAATAGCTCCAGCACATGTGAAACACTGACCTATAGTGTCATCTTTTCGTTTGCAATTTAACAGCAATTTTAGAGTGTATCCCACTATTGCAAAAGTATTCCTTTGAACATCCCTCTGACTCATGGTTATCCTGCTATCAAAATGCAGCTACTGCTTGAGCTGGCGCAGGCTAACTGAGCTACTTTTGACCTAGAACTGATACTGTCACAACTATGGGGAAGGCTCCACAAAACAGAAGAAATAAATAATTTTCCTCTTTGTTGTTGCTCTGAGGCTGACTGTGAGTAGCTTAAAACAGACAGGAAAACAGCCTGCATAAAATTCAGTATTGTCTGAGTTTTTGAAAATTTTCTCAGTATTGCTGCCAGAGGTCCTTGATGAAAGTAGAAGCAGGCATCCGAAAGTTTTGTTTCTATTTTGTCAGTAGTACATGGAAGTTATTAATATTATTCCTAATCCAGAAAAAAATTAAAATTTTTAATTTTTTTGACATATGCTACTCTTTTGGTTGTTTTGATGCCTTTTCCTGGTCTTAAAATCAAGAGGCATACACGGTTAGAAGGGGAAAAGGGATTTTACCTTGGTATTTATTCTTAAGGATCCTTAGGTGTACACGTCCAGGACATATGCATCAAGATGTACCCCACCGAGTCTTTCCCTGTGTCTCTGTGTCTCTCTTCTCGTGTGTTCCCGTGTGTGTGTGTGTGTGTGTCCCCAGCATTGGGTATAACATTATAGGTTTTACTAATTAGCATATCTATCAAAGATTCCCCAATGAGAGGTTCAAGTGAGCCCCCCTTCCCCAAGGAACCTTCCCCTGGATGGTTCTATCTTGGTTTACGGAATATGTTCTGGAGAGGACCTTGGGGTCTGGGGCACACTGATTCCTAGCTATGAAGCTTCTAAAATGTTTAGTCTCTTAGCTTGACAAACAAGTCCAAGAATGTAGGCAAAAAGCACTAGGAATACAGAAGTTGTAAAAAGGTATAACAGGGGTATAACAGGGGTATAACAGGGGTATAAAAGAAAAGGCAAAAATCTTCATGGCATCAGTTTCATTGTGCAGATTCTAAAGTGAACTTAAATCCTGTTGTCTTGATTTTTTCTTTTTGCAGAGGCTCAGCTGAACTTTTATGTATCCTAGTACCTTGCCAACTCTTTTGTTTACTAAAGTAGCCAAGAAGAATAAGATTCTTCTGTTGCAGTCTCAGGGTTTGTAGACATTTCTCTTCTTTACATACCCTTTAAATGCCTCAAAAATAAAGGCAAGGTTAAGTCTGCATTTCCAGAATATTACTCATTTTGCTTTTGTGCTTGTCTTGTAAGCAGATAGAGAGAAAACTGTGTATCACAAACTGGTTGAATCGACTACAGTCTCTCTGAGTGAAGCAGCATTACTGACCTAGCATCATGCTGGTGGGAGTGGGGGACACACCACACTTCAGACAACAAGGCATTGTCCTCATCAACAAAACAATGGATCTGTTACTAGTCAGTCTTCTGGGGAGGAAGTCACCTGGGGACCATTTGAGGCTGGGCTGGGTCATAGGCCCATGAATGGGCTGCAGGAGCTGGAGACCAGACCTGCTGAGGCATCATTGGGGCAGGGGCTGATGGTGTGGGAACTGAGAGAGGTGTGGTGATCTGTGAACCCACTGCTTTTGTGATGCTATGTTCCCCCTCCTGCTCTCCCCTGCCCCTAGCCCTGGCCACTCCCTCGGGCTCTCCCTATTGGTTCCTGTACCCCAACCCCACACAGGGACCGCCCCTGAGCCCCTGAGAAAAGCTCCCCACGCCCGGATCATGAGGTCTCTCTGCCTCTGGGGATCGTGGGGACAAGATGTAATTCAAGTCATCTCAAGCCTTCATGGGAGACCCTTCTCTGCCTCCTTTGCCATCACTGGTTGTAGCGCTGCTGGCTGCCGGAGCAAGACCGCGGGGTCGTCCGAAATGGACTGCGGGATGCGACCGGGTCACATTGCCCTGAGCAGCCCCGCTGAGCTCTCAGGGAGCTACAGCCCGCTAAGCTAAATCTAGCGACTGCAACAAGGTGGAGTCCTGGGCCATGGGCAAGGTGAGGGGAGGGTGCCTTCAGGGTTCTGGTGGCCAGGATAATAGTCCATAGAAATAGGACTTAATAGGACTTAGATTCATTAACTAACTCTCTTCAGTGTCTAATGGTAATAATTAGATTTTCCTTTTGAAATGTATACTTTGAATATATTTATATATATTTTTTGAGATAAAAGTCTCAGTTTCTGTTACAATAATAAATATTACCTAAGATTCATGCTTCAAGGTAAATGTCGCTATATCGAAGGACTGTTTTTTTAGAAAAAGAACAGAATACTTGTGAACATTAAACCTCAGATGAATCCTAAATCACTAGCAGTGATATCACTTCATGTGATGAAAGTGCATCTTAAAAACAAAAATGTTAGAAGAAAAGTTTTGGACAAAAACAAGAAAAAAGGACAACAAATAGTAAGACTTAGAAGACTTAGAAAACAGGTAAAAAATACAAAATCATGAGGGTCTCATTCTACTTATGAATGTAAATTTAACATTGTCTGCCAGGAATAACATCAATAATATCAGAAGAACTGCACAAGTGTGAATTACAGGTCCGCACAAAATGAGTTTCTACTTTAGCAAGTAGGCAAATTAAGCAGTTCAGATATGCTGAGCAAAAAAGTATCTGAATGTGGTAAGAAAAATGACTCCCAGCTACCAATTAAGGGAGAAATAGGCAGACAGAGTTGTAATGAAAATAAAACATTCAAAATGCATGAAGACATTAAATAACCTTTTGAAGCATGTGATGCATTCTAGCAAAATATATTTGCAGAACAGAAAGATTCAGATAAGAGCAATAAAAAGTCAACATTTGTGAATAACCTCCAAAGTATTTCAAAGTTAGACAGAACTTAAAACTCCTGTAGAAAACTTCAGAAATACTGGCTTTTATCCTGTAGCTGAAAATCATGCTGATGCTGGAGAATTTTTTTCCCTTCCTTTTTCCTTTCTTTCCCTTTTCCTTTATCTTGCTTTTTGTTATTTCGCATCTACCTTTCCTTCTGTTTTCTCTCCCTGATTTTAAAAGAATTTATCACCAAAACAATGTTTTCCTCAATATGTAGAAATGAACACCATTCTACTTGTTCTAAAGGATCTTGGTTAATATGAGATATTCATCAATTAAATGAAGTATTTAACTATGCATTTTAAGCTCCAGCTTTAATTCTGCTACTAATTAGTGCTAATTTAATGACCTCACAGAAAACACCCTCATTAATGCAGGATCAGCTACTCTTGAGCTCCTTATCTTGCTTATTACTTTTTACGTAATGCTTATATGCATAGAGCAAGATTTGTGTTTAACTAATGGGAACCCATTTACATACCAAGATACAGACACAGATTGAACTAGGAGACTTTAAGTGCAGTATAACTAGGAATAGTTTTATAATTTGTAAATTTCTTCCTAATTAGGACTTCATCTCACTCTTTCCAATAAAAGCTGGGGTTTTCTGGGTTTTCATCCTTTTTTTTAATTTCTCTTTTTACACACACCTAAGTATTTAGAGCAGACTCCTAAGCTTTATTTTTTTTCTACTCACTCTCTGGGAAAACCTTACAAGTCATATGTCCAAGTTTATATTAATCTCTTACTCTATTAACACATGTGCATGTCACTGTCTCCTATAATTATAGCAGATATTAAACAAATACAAATGTAGGATATATTTCTAAAGTGTCCTGCAAACAGAACTGTAATATTGCTCATTGTTCTGGCTGAACATAAGCAGTGGTGGATAGTTCTCTCGAAGTTAACAGCTGTCAGTATAATAACTACAATAAAAGGATAAGACTATCAATGTGTAAGCTGAAAGATGTTTTATTATCCTGGCACTGTTAGCTTAATACTTCTGATAGGCCATCATTACAGACTTTTAGTGGCGATTTGAGCTTTTAGACAGAAATATTTGGGAAGGTCAGTGAGTCCCAGATAACATTTGGGACTGACTTTTGTCTAGTGAGCCCTCTGACTCTGTCTCCATCATCAGACAAGTTAATATGCATTTGTAGGAACAGAACTAGAGTGGTAGTGGAATCTACCCTTATAAGTGAACTCTTTTCAGAATTACAATGGAAGATTGACACAAAGTAAGTTTTCTCCATGCTAAGCCTGGTGCAAGGTGCTCTGAAAGTCTTAGGTTTGTTGGAAATGCCTGTGAGAACAAAACAGAGACATGTACAGTTCTAATAGGAGCAAGCAAAGCTAACAATCTTTATTTTGGCAGTGCCTGCCAAATTAGAGAAAACATCATTCAAGTAAGGTTTTTGAAAAGAACTTTTTTTTTCAACTAACCTGACAGCCTTGTACAAAAAGAGAACTTGATTCAGAATAAATGTAAAGGAAGAACAAACGAGGCTAGACAGTTAAAGTATAACACTCTGGAAAAGAACATTCAGAGTTTTAGGGAAAGGTAGAAGCATGCTGGAAACACAGTTCCTAGCAAAGCCAACAATGGCAAAGTCACAAAGAAGCCACAGAGTGAGGTAAGAAAAGGTCAAAAGTTCTGACATTCATGAGCATACCTGGAAGGAAGTTTCCTTTGATATTAAAACAGATTGATTAGAGTTTGTCAGAATGTATGCAACAAAGCATTGAAGACTCAATGATGTTTTGTAAGAAGGAATTTTGAGGTCAGCCATTGCAATACTACCTCTTTGTGCTGCATACCTGACTGGAGAAATGCAGAAACTGCTTTAAGCATGGACAGGCACTTCAGCTAACTTAAAAGAAAAACAGAGAGAAAAAGGACTCTTAGGATTTATAGTATTAATATTCTCAGGAAATATGTGCTTAATAAAGCAATACAAAATTATTGCATGTTTGTAATAAGAAAATACTTTGATAAAATTAGACATTGATACTTTATATTTATATTTATATTCTATTTTTTTCTCAGATAATGTCTCTCTAGGCATTCCTGAAACCAATAAAAATCAGGCTGTATTTCAGCTTAAAATGTTTTTGACAGAACTCACTGTTATTGAAAATTATGTCTTAATTAGAAAAAGACTTAAAAACCTGAGACAGTTGCTGTAATTTTTGCTTTACATGTTTCTATGGGCAGCCTGTCTGTTCCCACATTACCAGCATAGCAGCCTTGTGGATTAAAAGCAGACACAGGATTACCATGCTGTCAGG
Organism: Coloeus monedula; assembly: GCF_965178545.1. NCBI lineage: Eukaryota > Metazoa > Chordata > Aves > Passeriformes > Corvidae > Coloeus > Coloeus monedula. The sequence goes on from NC_138782.1 coordinate 98,066,530, forward strand.
TACTGCTCTTTTAGAACAGCAGAGACATAGACTTGAGATTCTTATTAAAAAAAGTCCAGCCTTCAATGGTGTACTCCATTTCTTTTTTTTAAGATTTTAAGTCTTTGACTCTTATAAGACTTTTAAGCCCATATCTGTTTCTTAGCACAGACTTGCCCAACATTCACAATGTTGAAATGCAGGCAAGTGAAGAGGCCATAGACTTAGGCTGTACTTTCTTAGGAAGCAGGTTTCATTTTATTTAAGCAGAGCCAGTTAAGTGAAGCATGAGCTATACTGTTGCTGAGCCCATCCCTTTGGGATTCAGAAGATATCTACTTCAAGAGCAGTCTTTGCTTCTCCCTGCATATGAATGAAGCACTGTCAGAGGGTAACAAAAGCTTTTCCCCAACACCTATCATATAGGAAGACTGCAGGAAATACATCTTGACAGAAAGCAAGTATATTTTTTGCTACATTAATTGAGGAAAAAATGTCTTAATAATTTTCTTGCTAATAATTAAAATATAGTGGTACAATAAGTATATTATTTAAAATATATCTGTGGTTGTAGTAACTGAGGATGCTCACTTAATGACTTATTACTTATGTGCTGATAATATGCCTGACCCTTTTTTGCTTGCTGTGTCAGAGGCTGGCCTGGTATATTTTTTCCTTGCTGTTCAATATGGAGAATAAAGAAATACCTTAAGAACAAAGACTGTTACTGATGGTGATATTTAAATAACACCAAAAGTGAAGAGAGTGAATCTGCAAATGTTACAACATTCTTTCTAGATGAAATAATGTTGGCTTTGTCATTTAAAAAGCAAAAGATAGTTTCTAAGACCTTTCCTTGTATCAAAACTCAGAAGGTCAACCTTTGTCTTTTGCTTCAAAAAACCCCGAAGTGTTTGTTTTGTTTGTGTGACAAAAGTTCTGGTGCTTTTTACATAACTATTTCTAGGTGCTTTTTAGCAGCTATCCATATCGACAGTTGTGCTTTGGTTTAATTAAACAAGTTCTCCTTAGGCTTACGTGGTCAAATAAATTATCACTGTGATTATAATCTGAGTGATCTATATTTAAAAATAATTTTCTGAATCTATCATAATCTATGCATATACTTGCATCTGTTTTTCAGAGCACTAAATATTGGTGACTGTTTGCACTTTCACAGTACTGTATGTTATGATCTGTTATACTTGAATGCTACTTTGTAACTAAAACATATTTAAAAATTATCATCTGTATTCCGTAATGCTTATTGGCACATTGATTAACTGTACTACTTAAAAAACTACAGAAGTTGCATAGGTTAAGCATATTTTAGTCTTCCTGTTCTAGAGTCAAGGTTCAGATCTACAAAAAATTCAAATGCATGTAGAACAGTGACAAAAAAACTATCCATCATATTATACACTCAAAAGAAAAGTAAATTGAGATGAGGTGTGAATAGTTGCACTGTGTATCTGGACAACAGCAGAAGTTTGACAGAACTTGATCATTTCAACTCAGCATATTCCATGGGTTATTAATGTGAATTTTATGTCATGTATTTGTTCCAAGAAAAATGGATTAAAATAGTTATTTTATATTTAAATAGCTAAGAACTATGTATGAGTTTCTATTTAATCAATTATTATATCATATGTATCATTATCAGTTATAAGTTTATCATTTTCTTATGTCAATTAAAATATTGTTTGACATACAGGTAGTTTTTCATTCGTCTTCTGATGCTATCCCATATTTATGCTGGAGCTGAATTTGATCCCATATTTATAATCCCTCTAAAGAACACAAGCTCTCATGAAGTCCACAAAAAGGTGTATTAACTTCTCAGAGATGATAGAAATGCTGCTGAGAAAAGGATGATTCACAAGCCCTTGACTACTTTTCATCTAAGTAATGTTCTTGGCAGGGTGAACACTTGTCTGATTTGGAGAAGCGACAAATGACTTTGAAATTTAACCAGGGTCTAGAGTGCTCAGTGAAGCATATATTACTCCTTCCTGTTCTCTGTAATGGAAGAATTGCTGCTTGAATGGTTTCCTCAGCTTAATCAACAAATCTATCTTCTGTACTTTTCTAGTGGCAGAACAATTTACATTTATACCATAACTTCCATTTTCCTCCAAAATTTAGATGCAGCTTTGACTTTTCTTTGTTTACCATCATTATATAATGAGTTAATACATATCATTAGTACTTACATGCACTTTCAGTTTGACTTGAAACTTGGGATATTTTTAAAAGTAGCTATGGATGTGATTTTACAGATAAACAAAATGCTCTTGCACTTGAAAATAGAATCATTTGTACAACAACAATATATTTTAAAGATATGTTCTTGTGTCTTTGAATAAACTGTACCTTCTGGAAAAGAATGAAACATCTCAGAAAAAAAGGATTTTTCACTAGGTCTAAAAAGAAAAGCAATCTCAGACATTAGTTTGCAACAGCAGCTTAGACAGCTGGCCATTTTACAATGGCAGTGATAATGGCTTAAATGACCATAAAGTCTTATAAGTAATATATTCACTGCCTTTATTCACTATTTGTACCTAAGAGGTACAAATGACACACGAAGGAAGAGGCCATCAGTATGACAGGAAAGGATAATCGTAAACTACAATTTTTGGCATAGAACTACAGATTTTTTGAGGAGTTGGTACCTCCCATAAAACAGTTTAAGGCACTGGAATCTGCTTTTATTTTATGGTGTTCTTTTATTTTCTTTCTTTTTTTTTTTTTCTGGTGCTGGTTATGAGCTGCTGCACAGCTCAGAGTTACTTAGAGCAGCTGCATTTGTTGTGCTATACTCCTGGTCAAACACATCCCCAACCAATATACAGGATGGGAGGATGTATTTACAGAGACATAAACCCTTTTTTATATCTTACTCCCTATCCTCCTAGAGTCCTGTACCTTGCTAAAATATATAGGAGCTACAAAAATACGGATATTCTTAACATACAATTCCTTCCATGTTGCGCACTTCATTAGATGGAAATTTTAAAATATGCTAGTCAGCTTCTCTTGGTGCCTATATGTCTCTCATACACAAAGGTACACAAGCAGACTGCTAAATGGTAACTTCTTTTGCCAGCCCCATTTGTTTCCTTTCATATTTATTATCCACTTAGCTTCTAAACCACCCCTACATCTCATATATTCTGATTTTCCTACACAGAGGACTTAGAATGGTTTTGGCTGCATTATTTTAATTTGCTCAAATTTATTTCATTTACGTATTCATTTTCCAGCTTTCAATTGTCTGGTTTAAATTAGCCATTTTTTATGCTTTCTAAAAAGTCCAAGAGAATAATATAAAGACCAGCTTTACCACTGTGACAGAAGGGATTTTGCAAAAATGACAGTTTAGCAACTATCTAAGAACTTGCAGTCAGCTTTTTATTGCTAGCAGATATCACCTTCTGAAAATTTTTTCTATGCTCTGTACATAGCCTTTAGTTCACGACACATCTAGGACCACACACACCTATATTAAATGTTCCTCTAACGGTTTTGGTAATTGATTGCTCCTGTAGTGTTTCTAAAGAACATCTTTTCTTGTTGGAAATCATCATGCTCCATCTCCAATCATTGTATCTTTTCATATTTCTTTCTGATATACTAAAGATTCCTTTATCTGAAAGCTCTTCCTCAGTATAGAGAATGCATCAAGTGACAGAAACCTGAATTACACCCCATAGTTGTTTTGTGTTTGGATCTATCAACACAAACAATTAATTTGTTAAATAAGTATTAATAAAAAATGTGATCTGTATAAACTGTTTCCTGTCAATTAAAGAAAATTAAAATATTATCCTAAATATGAAGATGGTGAGAATACTTGCATCACAAATATCTAGAATCCCACACTGCTTTGTCAACGAAACAAAAAGTTAGAAAGAACAGTCTAATTTAGCTTCAAGAAATTGGTTATTCAGTGAGTTTTTTCAACAACTCTATCTGTACTTCATAAAAAATTAAGGGGATTCTTTCTACTTAATTCTTCAAAGTTTATGCTATACTCTTCCCTATCTTTTTGTTTTGAATGCTAAATATCAACAATCCAAACACAAGACACCCCCCCCCCCCAATATCCACATCTATCCCTTAAAATGACATCTTTTAAGAAAACTGTTGATTAAGATAATGAGACTGAGGAATGAAAAAAGATGTGCTGAAGAAACTCATGTTAAATGTCTCATGGTGATGTCTTCAGCTAAGATTAAATGGAATAAGCTGTGAAATCCTTCCTACAGGTAAGGCATTGACCTGTTGCAGCAGGTCCAGAGAAGGGCCACAAAAGTTCTTAGAGGAGGGGATCACCTCTCCTATGAAGACAGAAATGAGAGTGTTGGGGTTGCTCAGCCTGGAGAAAAGAAGGCTCTAGGAAGACTTTGCTGCAACCTTTCAATAATTAAAGGGGAATTATAAGAAAAGTAAGGACAGGTTTTTTTAGTAGGACCTCTAGAAATAGGCCAAGTGGTAATGGTTTTTAAATTAAAAGAGGGTAGATTCAGACTAGATATAAGAAAGAAATTTTTAATGATGAATGTGGTGAAGCACTGTAATGGCTTGCCCAGAGAGGTGGTGATTGCCCCACTCCTGGAAACATTCAAGATCAGCTTGGACAGGGCTCTGGGAACCCTCACCAGGTCCAAGATGTCCCTGCTCATTGCAGGTGCACTAGAAGACATGTGAAGGTCCCTTCCAACCAAACTATTCTATGGTTCTATAATTCTATGAAGATGACCAGGGACAAGCAGGTTTTGCTTGGGGATTTTGTTAGTTTTTTTCCTTATTTTTTCATCTATTTTGGAAAATGCTAGTCTATTTTACCTGCTTGAATTAATTTAAAAAAAACCCTCATAGACATTCTATAGATTTTTTTTTTTTTAATTAAGATCTAGTATGTAAAATGCACATTTAGCATACTTCCCACCACATTTAATTGTTTCTCAAACAGCATTGCTTGGACTGCCATTCCTAAACTATAAAAAGTTCTGATCACTATGAGATATGTAATAAATTTTTAGTAATTCTACAAACAAATTCAAATGAAATTTGTTCTAAAATGCAAACTGATCAGTTAAATGAGTCCTCCTTTTTGCCTTTCCTTGTTTGTAAAACTATGAAGTATTCACAAAAGGATGACTAGTAAAAATATATCTTGATTCTTGTGATTGTTATTATGCATATTAGATTGCTACTTCAAGTCACAGTGAAGATATAATTGTATTCTTTCCATATGGTTAGGCTCATTAGAACAGAATTCTAGAACAAGAAAATTACGACAAATCTGCTTACTATGTGAGATGTTTCAGACATACTCTGCTGATAAATTTAAACTGAAGAAAATTTCATTAATCTGCAGCCTTTGAGAACACCTCATCATGCAGGAAGAAAAGAAGGTTTGTTGCTCCCCAAGCAAATTATTTTTGGCCTTGAATCCTACCACATAATTCTTTTGTTTATGATAATAAATGCTGGTCAGAGCACTGGGGACTGTCTCTAGGAAGATGCTCAAAGAGCATCAAAAGATAATCAAAAAACCCAAACTTATTATTTTCTGTCCATGTATAGGCAACTCAGTATAGCATTTGCAGATAAAGACAACATACAGTATCTTACTCATCACCAGATTTGACAGTATGAGGCTTACTTGTGTCCTGGTTTCAGTTAGGATAGAATTAATTTCTACTCAGCAGCTGTTACAGTCAAGACATTTTTAGCATATATGAACATCTTCAATCCAGTATGAGATTCTTTTAAATTTTTTTTTAATAGCATCTTCCAGTAATATGCACTAGGTCAGTTCATTATAGTTCTAACAGATCTAAGTGTAGGTTCATGGACCACTTAGAGTAAGAGAAACAGATTTATCAGAAATAACTGAAGAATTTATTAATTATTTATTAATAATTATTTATTCTATTGAGAACAGAGACCTAGGTGAAGACATTCACCATTTTGCAGTAGAGAAATCTGACAGAAGTAACTATGTATTAAAAGGCATCTGTAATTTAGATGGAGAAAAAAAACACACCTTGGTATAAGGAAATTCATTTTTCCTCTTCACCTGCACCTATTCCTTCTGCTCCTGCAAATGGCATATCCTTTCCTGCTATTATGCATGAACTATATGACTTTTCTACTGCTTTGTGACTGTGTGATTGAATCAGTCTTGAAACTAAATGTAAATGAGGCAAAATTAATGCCTGAGTGTTATAAAGAAATTCTTATGTACAAAATATTTACTGAACGATACTAGTCACTGCTTCTCACCGTATACTTTTACACCTTCTTAGTTTATTTTTAAGGAAGAACTGTATCATCCACAGTCTACTGAAAAACAACATTTGTATAGTCATAACAACAAAGAGAAATACATACAATGATTCTGCACTGGCTCTAATATAATTACTCTTAGAAAATATGGGTGCTACAGGGTAATCAGTAGTGTACTCAAGAATGCTGAGATCTTTCACTTTCACAGACAGTATTTATAAGTTTTTTCTCTGGTCTACCTTCCCTTACGAAATCACATTCTCCCATTCCTTTCTTATCCCATAGCCTAGCACAGTAAAGTGGCTTCTAAGTTTAGTATTTAAATACTTGTATGGTATGCCTCTAACTCAAACTTCCAGTTTCAGACCCAAGCACTGAAACTCATTTCCATTCATATTGCATGAGCTTAAAGGCCCAGACGTGAGAGGAAATGCATACAATGAGGGTAAAGAAGTTCCAGGCAGAGGACATTTCTGATCTGTATCTCTGTTTTGCATTTTCAAGATTTGCTTTATGGTCTAGGACTCAGAATGTTGTTTGGCATAGACACTTTTGCTAGATGGCTATGGGACTGCCTGACACTATTTAAAAACTAATGTCTAGGTAAGAAAACAATTAGATGGGCTGCTTAGTAACTGTTTCTTATCTACTTTAATATCTGGTTGATTATTTTCTTCATACAGTTCTCAAAATAGATCCACAGACGAACTTACATATTAATCTAAATCTAAATCCTGTGTCAGGATTTATGTCATTAAGAGGTCTGTGACTTACCCTCAAGATACACAAGTCTCAGAGCAATTAGGTTTCCAACCCCTGAAGTTTCCAGCTTCTTTTCTTTGGCCATATAAACGAAAATTAAATGTTGTGATATCAAATTAGGCAAGTATCTTCCTCATCCCTGAGCCTGTTTGGAATTCACAAAATATTCATTTACTCATTCATCTCAGCTGTGGTATTCAAGCAAATAACTGTGTTTAGATCATGATTTAATGATCTTTAGCCATTAGATATAGGTTCCACTTCAGATGCAGTTTGCCTTTCTGAGCACTTTTTTTTTAATGCAACATTCAATAATACTATTATATGGAAAAACTGAAACAAACAAAAATTGAAACAAATAAAGGAATATCTTAACTAATTACAGACATCTGGTAAGAATTTGAAATTCTCCTGGGTAAAAGTTCTTAGAGAACTACTACCCACTCATGGATGACTCAACCAAGCTATTTAGTAGAGAAGCATTGACTAGCTTCTTGTAAACATTTATGAAATTTCATATGTATTTCCCCAGGTCGTCAGTAATTTTGTACTGAAATATAGGATTTCAAAAACACTTGAGTTTCCTTTCTTGAGTCAAGTACAGCAGCATGAAAATTTTTTGTATCTTATTTTCAAAAGTCTATGAATCAACTTCTTGATTATACCTAAGTAATAAGTTACAAACACTTTTGCCTTATGTATTATTCCAAATTATTTAAACAGCTAACTTCCAGTAGCATAATGAAAATTCAGTGCAAATGGCTTCTTGAATAGTCCAGTAAAAGTTTCTTTTGATACAAGACTAGATTTTCAAATATGCTCCAATTTCGTTTAAGAAATTAGTTCTCACTGATTTTAAGGAGATTACGAAATGTTAAATCTTCCCTTATGCAGGATGATTGTCTTTAATTATTAAAAAATAAAATTATTCATTTAGAACAAGTTCTTCAGTGCTTGTTTTCTTAAAAATAATTCTCTGATCTTCCATTTTTGGAAGATGTCCAATGAAAAGCAGCTTTAGTCTAAAATAAGAAAAAGTAAACAGGCTTACTCATATCTCTGAACAATCAGAGAAAATTATTTTAATAGAAAAGAAAATAAGTTTCATTTTAGGAAATGAAAAATGAAAGTGAGTACATAAATGCATATTTAATGTTTTTTTCATTTGGCTATGCTGCCTAATTTATCTGTTAAAATATTGCTAAAACCTGCAAAATATTTTTAATTTATCATATTTTTCAAGCACTTGTAAATTTAGAACTTCAGCCTGGACTTGATGATTTCCTTGTCTAATAAGATCCAGTATATTGTCACCTTTGAGTATCTTTCACTGTCAATTTTCAGATTCTCTTGAGTTTCACTCCCTAATCTCTGATACAATTTAATCTCTTATCAAACACTCAAGCTGTCACCTTTCCTCTCTCCTTCCCACTCCTCATTCCCTTGTTGCTCTTCAGCTTTAGATCAGTAACAAACACTTTGATGATATCACCTTCTTTCTGTATTCTCTGATAAAAAATATTTCTTTCATGTGCATTTCATTTTCTAATGTAGAGCAGCAATGTTCCAATTTCTGTAACATGCTCTTGCAATTTAGGTTCATTCACTTGATTTGACTGGAAACTATTAAACACCTCAAGTGTTTCAGGGCTATATTCTGAGATATGATAGTATTTGCTGAGCTTTACTACTTTGTGGCATATATCTTTTTCAGACATGGAATAAACTGATGTTTAAATCGTCTTCATGTAATTTTTTTACACTACCATAATGCTCTGTCCTTTGAGCTTTTTCATTACTTTATTTTTCCATTCAGGATGTTTATAAAAACCAGTCATTCTGCTAATGTCTTGTTATTGTTGAGAATATGTTATATCAGCAGGACTGTAGTAATGGAATGAGATCCATCCCATTACACCTCTTCAGCATTGTCTGCCTTGTAACCATGCTAACAGGCTTTGCTGATACATCACCTTCTTCATTGATGTGAACAGACCTGGGAGAAGGTCCACTTACCAGGACTTATTGCACAGTTCTAGAAAATCACCTCTTAGCTGTTCAAACAGGAATCAGTCGAGGGTTGAATAAGTCAACTTATGTTCCAGTTGGACATTTAGTCTTTTTATTTAGATCATCTACACCCTTGCTGCTATTTGCAAAGTATTAAAAAAATTTGGGGATTCTTCAGTGCCAATTTAAGATCCAGCTGAGAAACAGAGTTAATATATGCTTATTTAAATTCTAAGACAGACCTATGGACAATAACCTAGTCCATGATGACTGTATTTTTTTATCAGACTGCCTTTCTTTGAGGTAGAACAGCCTTCACTTTCTCCTTGATAATAGTACCTGTGGCTATTGATACTTCCAGTCCTTCCTTATCCCCAGATATTTAGGATTCCTCAATTTCAAAAAAAAAAAAAAAAAAAAGTTTTTATGCTGTGACGATCCAGTATTCTGGTTGTCTCATTGCAAGCAGGAGTTCATTCAGGATCTGATTCAATATTAGTGGGAGGCTAATCCCAGCTCCACAGGCTGGGAGAGGATGCTTGGGAAGACCTTTGTTTCATATGGGATAGCTGTAAATGTTGCCCTTTCTTCAGAGGTAGTGATCCTGACTATAGGAAGGGAGAGAGATTCAGAAAATCATCTGCTTTTATGCATTTTTAATACACACCCTATGTAACTACATACATTGCTTCTTTACTTCATTCACCAGCAAATATAGGCGCTTTATATTCCCAGCACACCACATTTAAATCCTCCTCTTTCTAACCAATGTAGTTTCTATGACACAGATTCCAAGAAAGAATTATGTCCCAAGTCTGGGTGTCTGGAATGTTTAGAAAAAGACCTTCCTTAAATCTACCAATTTAAAAGAAACTGTAATTCTAACTTGTGGATCTCTCTCATGACCTTTTCTCCCCAGAACTGCTTTCTTCATGCTACCTGCATTATCTGCACACTGTCATTTCTGAAGCTGGGTAAAATTCTATAGACATGAAGCGTCAAGGGCTTAAAAAATTTCTACATATTTATGTCTCTCATTTTTTTAAAAAAAAGCATTCAAGATGCCTAAACTAAATTATATTTCACAGAATCATGGTATGGTTTGGAAGGTACCTTATGGATTGTGTAGTTCCAAGTCCCCTGCCATGGACAGGTACACCTTCCACTAGACCAGGTTCTTCAAAGTTTACTTCAACCTGTGCTTGAACACTTCTGTCATACATGAAATCCCTAATTAGCTTGGTCTTTGCATGTTAAGTGTTTTAATTAGTTAATTTTGAGTTAAACAATTTTTAATTGAATGTTAATGTTCACCCATCAGTCCAGGTACAAATATCAAGTTCTACTATCAGTGTTTTCACTTGTTCAAAGCAGTTTTTCTGCACCAGTTCCAGTTAAAATCCCCCAGTTAAAAGTGTCCCAGTTAACAATCCCTTTTCAAATTTTAAACCACTTGTACACTGCAAGAGTTGTTTTTCTCATGTTCTCTGTATACTTTTACAAATGTTTTAAGATGTATTAGATGTATTTTAATATTTTTTTAAGCGTTTCTACTTCGCACCTTAGTCTCAGAACCAGCTCCAAACCCCAGTTTCTAACAGCCAAAAGCTATTTTTATACCTTTGGCGGTTAATCTGTAGGTAAACTCCATGGCAACCTGAATCTTAATGAGGACATGTTACCACCCTTACTCCAGCTGCTACTACCCCCCCGACAACAACGAGCTATTGGTAGACAGAGATGATCAGTCAAAAGGGAAGCACCAATCACTTAGGACCAAAGGGGTGTGCCATGGGCGGTCTGTGGGCGGACTGGGGCAGAGCTAAGGTACTATAAAATAGCGAGTCAGCTCCAGAGCGGGTGCAGAACAGTGCAGATTTAGCTGTAGTGGATGTCTGTGCTGGGCATTTAAGCCTTACTCCTATTTAGGAGCTTTCAGTAATTTTTACTTGACTTTTGGATTAGCTAAAAGTCAGCCCAGCACTGCAGGTTTTTCCACCAGAGGTCCAGTGCTGTTTAAGCCTGAAGATCTCTAATCCCTGCGCTCCTGGGGCTTACCTCTTGAGCTACTAGGATCCCAAATTTTTATATTTTTCTAATTTTTGTAATTTTTCAATTTTTCTGTTTTTAATAAATTATTTTAATTTTTCTAAGAGTTGTCTCATTTCTCACATTTCTAGCGATGCTGCATCCACAGCTTGTCTGAACAACCCCTTCTGCTTCCTCACTGCTCTCATAGAGAAGATCTTCCTTATGCCTAATTGTTGGGGTTTTAGTTTAGTCTTAGGTGGTTTTTTTTTTTCTGTTAAAGGAATTTTCTCCCATATGCATGTTGCTAGGGGACAAATAGCTGTACTTAAGAAAGACAAAAAAAGGGAGTGGGGCGGGCCTGGCTATTCCTTTTGTCTACACCTGGGTGTGGGGTCAGTTCGCTCTGAGCGTCCAGAGAGAGAAGCTGCAGAGAAAGGAGCTGCTGTTCCTTTCTTTTTGGCCGTTCTTCTCTTCCTGCTGGAAACAACGCCGGGACCCCAAAAGCCGCTTTCCCTGCCCTGCTGGAGGCCGAGCTGTGGCTGTCCTGCCCCACTGCTGCTGCTTCGAGTTTTCGCTACGCTGTAGCCCTGCTCGCCCTGCCTGCCTGGGCATCCGTGGGGTTCTCCCATCTGGATACATCTCGCCTGCCACCCGGGATTTGCGTTCGTCCCTGCCGCTCTAGCCTGCCGCTCCAGCCTGCCGTTTCCAGCCTGCTGTTTCCAGCCTGCTGTTCTGAGAGTCCGGGATCGGCTGCCCAGGGGTTTGTGAAGCCTTTGTTCCTTCCCTTCCCGGGATCCCAGGCCGCCAGTGCCGCGTGCTCCCCGAGCTCGCTCCGGAGCGCCCCCTGCAGCCGCGGGGGAACCATCGCACCTGCCCTGCTCACCGGGAGCCGCCAGCGCCCCTGCCGGCTGCGAGCGGAACTGCACCCGAGGGGAAAGGGCCCGACAGCCGAGAAGGCTGGGACTGGGTTTGTGTGTGCTGTTACTGCCATAGTTGTTGCTGTTTTGTTTGACTGGTTATATACATATACATATATATATATATATGTGTGTATATATATATAGTAAAGAACTGTTATTCCTATTTTCCACATCTTTGCCTAAAGGCCCTTGATTTCAAAATATAATAACTTGGAGGGAAAAGGGGTTATATCTGCCACTTCAAGGGGGGGGGCTTCTGCCTTCCTTAGCAGACACCTGTCTTTCAAAACCGAGACACTAATATACATTTACTTCCTTCCAGTTATGTACTGGAAGCCTGCTTTCAGGTCTCTCTGGTCTTTTTAGGAGAGGTGGTCCAGCCCTCTGGCCATCTTTGTGACCTGCTCTGGACTAGCTCCAGCAGGTCCACATCTTTCTTTGGTTGGGGACCTCAGAGCCAAATGTAATACTTTTAAGTGGGGTTTCACCAGAGCAGGATAGAAGGGCAGAATCACCTCTCTCTCTGCTGGCCATGCTGCTTTGAATGCGTCCCAGGATACAGTTGGTTTTCTGGGCTGTGAGAACACACTGCCAGGACACGTTATGTTTTTTGTCCACCAACACTCCTAAGTCCTTCTCCTTTGGGCCACTCTCCATGCATTCTCCACCCAGCCTGTATTTGTGCCTGGGATTGCTGTGATCCAGGTGCAGGACCTGGCACTTGGCCTTGTTGAAATTCATGAGGTTCAACCAGGTCCATCTCTCAAGCCTGTCAAGGTTCCTCTGGATGGCGTTCCTTCCTTCCAGTGTGTCAATTGCACCACACAACTCAGTGTCATCAGCAAACTTGCTGAGGGTGCATCTGATCCCACTTGTCCCTGTTGCCGACAAAGATTTCTTACAAAAACATAAAAGAGATATTGCTTAAGCAGATCTGTGTACACACTGTCCTCTTCCCCTTTCACTAGTACACATCAGAACATTTCACAGTGATGTTGCTTTCCACAATGTCTCAGCCTGGGAACTGGGGTGCTTGGGTCCCAGTGCAGTGACTCATATAAAACCCTACTTTGGACAATTCTGTGGGGGTAATATTCTCCCATTATTCACTCCAGTATAAAATATTAAAATAAATGTGAGCAGCAATAAACAAACAACATATTATAATTTGTTTTCTTTAGTTCTTAAATAATTCTGCAGTTACTGTGGTGAAAATCATTACTGGATTATTATATGTTGATGAAAATTATTAGACTTTATGGCAATGGGAAGGATACTAGATCTTGTGAAGGTTAAACATTTTGAGAGGTTCAGTCCAATAGTTCATGTCATTTGAGCTTCTTTCCTCTCAAAGCATTCATTTTATGAGGTTGTTAATGTTTTTATTCTTTTTTATGATGATGTGTGATTTATCATCTGTTGGTCTGGAAAGTGAAATTCACCAAGCAAGGTCACCATTCAAGCTAATTGCCCTTTGACCTTCACCCTTCCTTTCTGCTATGATGCAATACAGATATTTTTCCTCTGTGCAATATGCACATTTGGGTGAAAAAGAAGTTCATTTTTTTTATCTGTATCCATTAAGTTTTATTCACAGAAGAGGTATATTTTTGCTCCAAATGGGAAATGTAGTTTCAAGGTTATAATTCTTCAGTTTCTTGTTTGTCTTTCAGTGCTGCTTTGTGAAGAGCATGGTGAATTACCTTGGCTTACATCATCTTTTCCTCAGAGACACCCCCACAAAAAAAAAAGGAACAAAAAACCCAAGCAGAGTTGTCAGGTTTTTGCGTGCTAGCTCAAAGAAAGCCCGGAGGTGTAGCCACAACCCAACTGCACTACAGCAGGCACAGACACACACAGAAGTGCAGGCAGATGGGGCTGCGCTCCTCACCCAAGGGAGCAGTCCCTAAGCAGGGTGTGAAGGCACGCAGGCAGAGGCAAAGAAGGGAGAGAGAGGGGACTCTCCGTGTAAGTTCCACGCAGAAGGTTTATTGAGGTGAGACAATGGGAGGAGGAGATGGACAGCTGAGGATCTGACAGGGGTCCAGGGATTTTCTAGTGGGGATAGGAAAGGCGGGGATAAGGGATACAGCAAATGGGGTACCTGACAGGAGGTGGGGTTGAGGCAAGGGAACCAATGGAAAGAACACAAAGGAGGGATTTAGGGAAGGAACCAATGGGGTGTCGAGGACACAGAAGTTTCTAGATTTAATACATATTAACTTGGGGGAAATTAATATTAACAAACTTATACATAAAACAGGGAGGGGAAAACATGAACCTATCACATAAAAATATGTAAATTGCGGAACCAGGGGATTATGGGCTCTCACCCTAACTGCAGAGTGAGGCATTAAGTCTCGGTGCCTGGCCACCACAGCTTGTTGTCTGTTGGACCTTCAGGGGTCAGGGTGGCTGCAGCCACTTGCACCACTACACAGAATGAAGAAGAATTTCCATATGGTTGACCTTGTACATTTTATAGATAATTGCTCCTCTGGGGCTGTATGGTTCAGAGGCACAAAAAGGACTGATTCTCAGACTGTAGGAATTCTAGAGACACTGAAGTTTAAAAAAAAAAAAAAAAAAAAAAAAAAAAAAAAAAAAAAAAGAGAACTCTCATGTACTATGGGCATTCAGCTGTGAAATAATTACTCCACTGATCTCGTTTCACCACTGACATCTATGAGAGCAAAGATTTATCAAGGCTGAGTGCTTCTGAAAATCTCACCTTCAGTGTCAGTAAGAAAACCTGCCTATTCCAGATTCTCACTTCACCTGAGACTTTAAGGAACTACCACGAAGCCGTGTGGTAGCACCTGTAAGGTTGGAGGGGCAAGGAAGGGAGAACAGAGGAGAAAGGATAAGGAGACATAAGTAATCTTTTCTTTTCTGCACCTGGACAGAAAAAGTTCTTCAGTAGAAACGTCCCATTCTGCTTGTAAAAGTTAATCAGGTCTTTAACTTTATGCCTGAATATTATTTATGATTATTAATTCTATTTCAGACTGGGTTTAATATGTCAATTAAAGCATCACACTCTAACAAAGAACATGGTGATGGATTTTGCTGACAGTAGTACAATGACTAAATGAATCTATCTTTTTATTACCATTTTAATAATATATTGAGCAAAACTTTTGAATACATAGTGGATCTGTCCGAGGCTTTACTTAGCAAAAGCTATCACCCTGAAGATAAAGGGCAAGACTGCCACCAGCCAAACGAAAGTGTGGCTCTATCCTGAACACATGAACAAGACTCTTGCTGAGAATAGTTATAAACTTAATTGAAGGATCTGGAAAAAGGAGGTAACAAAAGTTCACCTTTCCATACTCAGTGGAAAGTGGTAGTTGAGTAAATAGAATACAATAATGTTTTAAAAAGTCCAAAGACTCTGCAAACACTTTTTATTCCTCATGAAGCATTTCAACTACATATAAAAGGCATATCTATATAAGCAGGAGTTTCCTCCTGCATTATGGGGAAGAAATATCCTTATGAATTTGGGGTGGGTTAAGAGCAAGAGCTGATGTGAAACTCCTAGTTGAAGCAATGGAAGTGAAAGGTAACATGAACTGGATCCCTAAAGGCAGACCTCACTTGTCTTAAACATAAAACCAAGTTAAATTTGTGCTATCTACTGTTGTTTCTGCAAGTGAACTTTGTTCTGTAAAGATATCGTATAGCAGAACATAATTTTTAATGGGTCTTACATGTGTTTTGACAACAAAAATTATGAGGCTAATATGAGAAGAGAATTAAGAGACCTTTGTATGGATTTTAATTTTATTCTCCTTACAGTACAGTATTCCAGACAGTAGAATATTTTGGCCCACTGTTCCTTCACACCATGTCACAAGGCAGAAATATTAATTCAAAATAATATTATACTAAGCTAATGACATTTAAACGGATATAATGTTTTAACTACAGATTTTCATGTCCTTTCAACGTCTAATCAGAAAAACAAATCTTTATTATATTTTTCATACTCCAGATAGTAATATTTTATATAAATATAACCAAAATCTATTAAAGAACAACTAGAACTGTATTTTCTCGTATTAGTCTAACCTGATCCATAGAGTCCAACCCTAAGAAATAGAGATGCTTAAACAAAACAGTTATATATTTCCTTGGATATAAACCTTGTTTTTCAAATTGGTCAATATTAAAATAATCAGGAAGTTTAAGTCTTCTTGGGAGTTAAGAAAAAGAATTTTACTTACAAAGGCACATTTCTGATCTTATGTAAGTCTGTCTCAAAGGTTAGTTTATGTTCATTCCTCCTTCCCCTGGTCAAAATGAGCATTTAGTGATATCAAATATAGTACTGCAGAAGCCCCAAATATGACATAAATGCAGAAAGGGACATTGATAAATTGACTCATTTTTATAACCTGCAGTGCAGAGCACTATTGAGTGCTTTAGGATGGCCCATTCTCTATACTGGTTTCCCTTGCACACTTCTATAAAATAGTTGTGTTGCACACATATGAATTAATTGTCATTGCTTTTCTGGTTTCATTTACTCATCCAATGGTTTGAAAATCTCCAAAGATACTGCAATATCTGTTTTTAAAGACTGTCAGCACATCTAAATGCCATTTTACAAGTCATGCTTTTGAGTCTTCTGACAAAAATATATAGTAGTTTTTAGTCTATACATTGGGAGAACATTATTTGTTTCTTATGTCACAAATGCAGGGTATAGTCTTTACTTTACATAGCCTGTGTATAGTGTTTCAATTCTGTTCCCTCAGCCATGTTATTTACTTCTGCACACATCATTTCAATCTTGTCTTTTGTAGAGGTCATTGGCAGTGGCAGCTTATCACTTCTGGCATGAATTTGTTTGCACGTGTCTAATGGATTGCTCGTCTTCTGCAAATTTCAGAGGGAAATCTCACCTTTAGTGTCAGTGAGGAGGGTCTTCTAAACACAGAGGTCTCAGACATGACAATTCTGGTTATGAAGTCTTGGTTTGGTTTGAAAGCACTATTTTTCTTTAGTTTTGATTGGTATTTCAGCATACTTCAGTCTGAACACACTATCAGTGAACCAGCAAATTGTATTTTTGCAGCACACTACTATGTGAGAGACAGGTAGGTCCACAATGGACATATCTGATCACTTTTTTTGTGCAGAGCAAGCAAACAGGGTGTGTTCAAGTGAGAAAAAAATTAATTCTGACAATAACACCAGAAACTGTTCCTACTTCAGGTCTCTACACCCTATTCGGTATTTTGTGGGGAGTTTTATGTGTAGCTAGAGTGGCACTTTGCATGTGAATATAGACACACAAAACCACATTGACACTTCTTACCTGTTTCCAATGCACATATATATTTATGTATGTGAATCAAAATGCATAAAAATTACATGATGTATTTCATGCACATTTAGTTGTGCTGATAAAAAAAAAAAATAGCTGAGTATCATTCTGAATATAATGGGACCTAGAAGCAGTCCCCCAAGACAGATGCAATACGTCCATCAGGTAATTGATGCTATATTGTGAAAGCAGCAGTTCCTCATTTGCTGAACTCTAATTTACTGTCAGTGTTTTGTTTCTATTAATTCTTCTTGAGTATGCTTTTCACATCTACCCCAAAGAAAAGGGAGATGCTAATTTAAGGAATAACAAGCTGCTATTCAGCTGATCACTAATGTTGTGGTCTCTATGATGCTATGTCTTCCTAATTTCTACTGAGTTCAAAACCCAGGAGAACATCAGATCACTGCCTATCACAGAAAAAAGGTGCCAAGCTTGCTCCTTCATTCAACATTGGTTTGTCTTGTTCAGTGAAAACTGTAATCAAAGGATTCCCATACATGGAAGATACATTTACTCCTTGGTCAGTTGTTTCTGCAAAAGAAGCAGTTCCCCATTCTTGTGAAGTTCCTGCAGGTTCTGTTGAGTACATTAGCTTACACTAACTAGGTCATCACTACAGAACTACTACACCAGTCAGCTAAACATTCACATAGTTGAAATTCTAATACAGTCCTGAGCTTATTTTACCGAGTAAGGTGGTTTTGCTCAACTCTTGTTAGCTGGCAGTGTTTACCTGTGTTTCTTTTCTGATCTTCTTGATGTTATACCCTTTGTTGGTTTTGTTGAAATTTATTAACAAAAAATTTCTCTAATCCTTAGCTCCATTTACCTGAAATATCAAAGACATCAGAGTGAAATCTTCAAACAGTAACAGTTGTTTTCTACATGAGGAACTTGAGCATAGAGATAAAATGAGCTCAAAAAGACTAGACCCCAAACTTAACTTTATTTTTATTAAATTTTAGTAATTTTTTCCCTTTTTCATTTGAGAAATATGTTTAAAATTTAATTTTATCACTAACATTTTTAATGTTTTTATTCAACTTTCATTCAAATCCAAAGAAGGTTGGTAAAAAATATCTGCAACTGACATAAAAAAATATCATATCTTATTTCTTCATATTTCTTAATTTTTATGTTCAGTCTGATGTAACTCTGTTAACAGTGGAATTAACTCAGATTTATTCGCTTAAACAAAGAAGAAAAAGACACATTATAATCTGATAACTGCAATTCTTCACATGCATAAATTATGCACTTGAAAAACACTTTCATGTAATTAGTCATTTTAGATAGAGGTAAAAGAATGTAAGAAAATGTGGAAATCTTTTGAACAAAACAAAACAAAATCTGTCCAACATGTTGAGGTCCTTCTGAAGGGCTGCCCAGCCCTCTGGGGTATCGGCCATTCCTCCAAGCTTTGTGTTTTCAGTGAACTTGCTGAGGAGTCATCAGCATCTTCATCCAAGTCACTGATTAATAAATTAAACAATACTGGGCCCGGTACTGAACCCTGGGGGCCATCGCTTGTGATAGACATGTGCCGCTGATTTTACCCTGTGGGATCTGCCATTCAGCCAGTTGTCAATCCACTTCATTGTCCACTCATCCAGTCCATACTTCTGAGTTTGTCTACAAGGACGCTGTTAGAGACAGTGTCAAAAGCCTTGCTGAAGTCAAGGTAGACAATATGCACTGATCTCCCCTTATCCATCCAGATACCTTTTTCATCATAGAAAGCAGTCTGGTTGGTCAAGCATGATTTCCTTTAGTGAATCCATTCTGACTACTCCTGATCACCTTCTTGTCATCCATGTGGATAGAGATGGCCTCTATAATGAGGCATTTCATCACCTCTCCAGGGATTGAGGTGAGGCTGACTGGACAGTAATTTCCTAGTCGTCGTTGTCCTTTCTGAAGATTGGAGTGAGATTTGCTTTCTTCAGATCCTCAGACACCTCTCTTAATCCCCAAGACCCTTCAGTGGTGATCATGAGTGGCCTAGCTTTGCTGTCAACCAACTCTCTCAGCGCTCCTGGATGCATTCCAACAGGGCCCATGGACTTGTGGATGTCAAGTTTGCCTGCTCATAATTGCTGTCTGATCTCTCAGGCTGGTCATGCTGGAGCACAAAGCTCCTCATCTGCCTAAGGAACATATAGTCTCTTTTACCACAATTTTAAGAACTAAGTGTCTAAAACTAGCTGTGTAACTAAAGTATGTCATTTTGGATATGAGTCTCTTAAATAAACAGGGAACACCTCTGTAGAAATCCCACCTTTTGATGCTGGGCCATTGTGAACTTAGGAATTCAAATCAATTGCACAAAGAGAAAATGAAATGAGGGTGAACTTATGCTGACATGGGCATTGGGGGGGGGGGCTAGAAACATAAGGACCAACCCCCTATCTTCTTTAGAGATATACAGTTCCGTGCAAATAAACAGCACAAAGGAGCATAAAATGGAGGGTTAAAATAATTTTCACACTTGCAGCCATCAAACTGGGATGTACCTCAGATCTTCTTTAAGAAAAGTCTCTTTTTCTCTGGTATTGTGAAACTTTTGTTAGCAAACTGCTTAGCACTACAGGAATGCCAGTATTACATTATGAAAACAAGTACCCAATATAAAAAAGACAGTCTAATTACTTAGTGTTGGCTAGAAACCTGAGAGGAAAATAGCACTGCCTCTTCTTTTTTTCCCCCCCCATGGTAGAATCTGGGTCATATATTAATTCATACACTGAATGTCTTATCTTTTGTATCAATTAAGTTTATGTAATAGGAAAGGGTTTAAGATTTCAAGTTTCAATTGTTAATAAGATATATATATTTAGATGTTGATATTGATGAATGGACATTGGTAAAATAAATACTTAGATGGAGGTTGATGGTAAAACATTTGTTATATGGGATCGTAGTCAGTTATACATAAAATTAATTCTACCAATTCTAAAAGGCCTTTGAAAAAATGTATTAAAAATCAGTTTCTTTAACAGATTAGATTGGGAAATTGGCCCAAAGAGAAGAAACAGTGCCCTTGTGGGTTATATTTGCATACCAATATTGGTTAATACTTACTATCTTCTATGAATAAGCTACAAGAAGAGGCCTGGCATTTTACAGAGCTGTGACATAATCCTGTGTTTGAAAATTAGGACATAAATCTATTTCATTTTAAACTAGACCTGTGCAGCATTTATTATTTCTGTGAAGAAAAGTGTCTCTCTCTTTCCCATCTTTTTTTTGGTGTTTATTTTTACTATGTTTGTTAGTGGCCCTATTCAAAGGAGCTACTGAATGCCGCAGTGTGCTCTTCTTAACTGCAATAATGGAACAAACAGCCAAGTCTGAAGATGATAGCCTTCAAGCTGCTTGCATCCATATAACCTTTAATAGACCAGAAGTGTTTTGCAACACTGCACTTAGTGACTCAGTGTGCCTTTGCTTTTGTAATGGGTTTATATTGAATAGTGTCACTGGAAATATCCAAGTACACCCAAATTGTATCAGACACTTGGCAAAAGACATTGAGTACAAAAGGAGTTTTGGCCTTTGGTCTACAAATACCTGGGACTCCACGAACTCTTTGTGAGGTACTGCTGCGGTTTAACCCCAGTAGGCAGCTCAGCTCCACACAACTGCTCTCAATGTTCTGCAGATGGATGAGTGAGAGAACTGGAAAGGCAAAAGTGAAAGAAATCATGGGTTGACTTAATGACAATTTCATACATTAAGCAGAAGCTCTGTATGCAGGCATAGCAAAACAAGGAATTCATTCACCACTTCCCATGGGTAGGTGGGTGTTCAGCCATCCCCAGGAAAGCAGGGCTCCAATAGGCAGAACAATCACTTGGGAAGACAAACATCATTGCTCTGAATGTCGCCCCTTCCTCCTCCTTCCCTCATCTCTATATCATGAACATGATGCTATATGGGTTGGGATATCCCTTGGGTCACTTTGGGTCAGTTGTCCCATCTATGCCGCCTACCACTCTTGTGCAAGAAATTTCCTGCATTCTGGCCGGATGGAGTGAGACATGGAAAAGGCCTTGACACAGTGCAGGAACGTCTCAGCAGTAGCTGAAATGCCTCTGTGTTATCAACCCTGGTTTACTTACAAATCCAAAATGTAGCACCAAAGAAGCTACTATGAAGAAAATTACCTCTATCCCAGACAAAAGTAGAGTAGAAGTTACATCTTAAAGTAGTAAAGATCAAAAGTATACCAATTACAAATTCAATATACAATGATCTGCTGCCGTACAGGACATGTTCTAGGTGTTTTCACATCAGAAAAGGTTGAAACCCAGTAATCTAGATCACAGAGTTTTTGCCATCACTCATTCAATTTACTATCTGATTAAATTGAAAATATTTGTTTTCACCATATTTTGCAATTTATTACAATTAACTGATGTACTATCAATGCTACTTTCTAACTGTTTTCAGTTAAATCCTCAGTACTGTTTTCCATGGGTTGAAGATTCGAATACATAAAATCTAACAATACCTTCTGAATTAAGAATTCTTTTCAATGGCTAAAATGCAAACTTTCAATGGCTAAATACATGAACTGCAAGATTTTAAATAACTTCTACTCACAAATTCAGGAAGTTCAGCAGAATTGCTGACATGGATTTGAACTCTTCACTTTATTAAGCACAGTTAGGGTGAAGAAGTCTGTTTAATAGTAGCACCCTAATGTGGAGATCAAAGGCATTGAAAAGTTCTTGGATCAAAGACTAGATTTAACTTTTGAAAGTTTATCACCTTGAAAACTTCAGCTTCCATTACAAATTACATTTGTCTTGTTTTCAAGTGTCACAAAACTTTTCCAGTGTTATCATTGAAAAAACAGTTTACATGTGATTGCCTCCCACCCCCCGTCAAACATGAGTTCTGGGCTTATTGCTATGCTTTTTCTTTTCAGTTTTCTTTATCTGTTTTTTTCGTTTGTTCCTTACCCACTCCCCCCACCCCCCCCCCCCCAAAAAAAAACAAACAAAAAAAAAACCAAAAAAAAAAAAACACAGAAATTTAAGATAAAAGAGACATCATTAAGACAAGAGATCATGGTCACATCATTGTTTTGCAGTTTTCTGGGCCTGCAGGCACTTTTTGTCCCTGTACAGAAAAGGTGTTTTCTAATTCCAAATTTTCTGTTAATTCTAGAATTGGTTAATAATGCTGTCAGAACTCTGTAGGTTAATCAAGATATCTCTCCTAGAGGCTGGAAGCTAATCTTGCTGCTTACTTCATGAGGAGAGTTTAGTTGTATCCTTTCTAGGACCATCGGCTAGTTTCAAAATTCAGCAACTGAAGCTATTCTGTTCAGCTGCATTACCCTGCTCTTACTCCTCAGAATTCTGTTCTCTTAGCAGAAAAATGGATGAAGAAACACATTTTCAAGCAATGTTTTTACATTCTTTCTCATCGCCAATAAAATGCATTTTAAAATTTGCCAGTATTATAAGATTTGCAATCCTGTGACAGGTAAGAGTAAGCACAGGTAAAGTAGGAGGGATCTTATAAAAATCCTTGACAGTAGAAGAGGTTCAAGAGACAGCTGTGTGACCAAGAGGAATAACATGTAGGAGGAGGAGAAGTGAGCATGATTTTTCCCCTTCAGTCAAGAACTTTCAGAAAAACATATGCTGCAGTGTTTATTTTATGAAGTTGCTTTTCATTCATCTGAGTCACACCACCATTCCAATTGTTAGGTACAAATATACGCAAAAATATTTTTAGTTTCATATTTACTTATGTGAGAAATTTTGTGACTTACTGTTTAAAATTAAAATTAAATACTGCATGTGTTATTGTTTACTGTAGCAATCTTTCATACAGTCATTAAGATTTTTGCTTCTGTGTTGTAAAATTTCTCCTTCCCTTTATAAGATGCATACAAAAGTCTCACAAAATGCAGAATATTTGCATTAGAGCAATCAATTCTGTACATGATTTATGTAAACTTAAAGCTAAGCATATTCTAGATATTCAGAATTAAATATGTTTTAACCCTGACCGACACAGACCAGAGAGTACATAGAGTTTTGTAAAAAGTCCTTTTCCTCCTTCAGCCTAGGAATTCAGTAAGAAGTTAAAAATGTATCAAGAGACATGAGGGTGAGTAAAAATGATGAGGGTACAACAGACATGAGGATAAACCTATAATACTTTTCAGAGAGTAGGAGTTTCTCATGCTTTGGAAATTTCTTACTTTTTCAAGGATTGGCTCTTTTATTTCTGTTTAACAGTCATGACAATTTCTAGTTTATTGCTGAAAAATAGATGTGAAATAAATTGAATTTCACTCTCATTTCTTTCTCCATGTTCCTTAGGGATCCTAAAAGTGTATCCACACTGGATGTTCTTGAAGTATAAGAAAAAGAGGCTGTCTGATTCCTATCCATAAAAAAGCATATTTTGGCCTTTTCTTTTTATAAACTTCAGTCATTAGTGTAAAAATACAAACCTTATTCCATTCTGAAATTAACATGCAGTTCTTTTTTTCCCCTCTTTATATGTCTGGTAGTCAGATTAAAATGTTCTCTACTGCGGTATCACTAGAAAAAAGCACCTTTCCTCTCATAACTGCTTGGAAAAGATGAGACTAGCAACTGAATAACACTCCTGTGATCACCAAGCAATAGTTGCATTAAAAAAGCAAATAAAATAAGCTTATATGTAAAGTAACAATACAAAGATGAGAGAAAAAAAAAAGTATTATGTAAATCTCTTTTTGCAAATCACTTCCAAGTGATTCCTAACTCACATTTTGAGAAGCACAACCCAGCAGGCAAAGCCATAAGCATACAACTTGGTGACTATTTTCTACTTACTGGAACACTGTGCGTTTAAAGGTTCAGATGAAATGTGAAACTTGTGTTCAAGCTCAGTGAGGAAAGGCTTAAAAAAAGAGGAAACAAGCAGAAAGCAAGAATGCAAATGAACCCAGACAAGATTAGGTAAAATGAAAATTGAATATAGAAAATCAGTGCTGAACAGCAGGAGAAAAAATAAAAAACGAAAAGCATAATAGAAGCTTGTGCTCCTGTGGTCTAATTAAATGTGACATGACATTCCAGAATTAAAACACACTCCAGAATTAATTCCTGAGGCTTTGTCTAGATTAGTAAACTAAACAGTGTCAAGGCAAACACTTGAATACCTCCGTGTAAGCATTTATACTAGCAAATCAATAGCAGATCCTCTGCCATCCTTCTGGGTTTGGCGAGAGCAGACTGAGCCAAAGCCAAGGACTGCTCCTGCCAGTCCTGCAGAAGGGCTATCCTCTCAGTTTCTGGAAGGGAAAAGCAGGAGAGAGAGCAAAGAGATCTCAGCTACCTGGGTACAAATAGTGTTTTGCTACTTGCACTCGAGAAAACTATGGCCTCTGGAAAATTTTGTTTATTAGAAAGTTATATTCAGTGTTCATTCAGTGTGCTTTAAGAACCTTAATTACTCAACCCTCTGCCTCTCTGCCCCTAAACTAACAAACAGCTGGCTTTATATGACTATGGGAAATCTCAGTGAAGCAACTGGAAAAGCTTGCATTTCACATCTCTTTAATAATATTCCTTTATATTTTGTAAATAGGTTTTAGTGCTTCTGAGGAGTTTATTCAGGGATTGAAGACAGCATAGTCCCTCCATATTACAGATTCTGACTTTGCCAAATTTTGATTATGCTGGGTAAGGCCAAGTTATTACTTATTCCTATATATCATCTGTGAAGTAATACTCTATTATCTAGTAATAATCTATTATTATCTAGTATCAGTATTTTATTGATGTGCATTATAGTTTTCAGTATTATCAATGCTAATATTACTGATGCCTATTCTGATATTCTGATCTTAGCACAAGTAATATTTGTATACTATATAGAATCAGAATGTTTTGAGTTGAAGGGAACCTTGAAGACTATTTATGTTAATAAAAAGCACTGCCTGCATCACAGTTCTTTCCTAATGGTAAGGAAAACTGTTACAGACATAATGGAACATACAATGCCTAGAAATTCATAACTCAGAATGCTGCCCCTGATCTTGCTGCCTTACTGTGGTGAGAAAGACAAATGAGATGCTTGATGGAAATGTCCATATATTTATGATTTATAACAGGAGCTACTTTGGAATTTTGAAATTGCCTGTGCGATTTTATCATTCAGTGCTTGTTAATTTAAATTTTAATCCAAATTTATTAGGCTACTTTGGAAATCTTATCCACAAAATACAGCAGGATGTTTGTAAAACATCTATAAAATTGGGATTTCTTTGTCTCATTTTGCATTCACCTTTGTTATGCTTTAATGCCATTTTATTCTTTGTCAGTATCCATGAAATATAGATAGTTATTTAGAAACAATGAATACATGAAAAATTTTAAGTCCTTCATTATCTTTTCATAAAACAGTTTATTCTTCCTGAAAACACTGAAACATAAGAAAGACGTAAAAATCCAGATTTCCACAGTACTGGGCCATTTCACTAGCTAGCTTCAACAACAAATATAAGCCCCAGAGGGACAAGCCCAACTTCGGTTCAAAAGTGAGATGAAAGAATGCTGTAGGAATCTTTACTCTTAACAGGAACAACATGGTGTGGAATGATAGAGAGCTCCAAGTGTATTATCTGAGGGAAGGGGAAGCTACAGAGAAACGATGGGTTTTTTCATACTAGAAACCCACTGTTGAGTTTCATCCTCATCTTCTTATTTTAGCCAAATAATAATTATGAAAATTATAGTTCTAGTTATATGTTGCTGTGGTAATCTTGTAAAACAAAAAAACTCAGGAACACAACCAAAATCTTATAATAATTATTTGTATACAACACTGTTTTCAGGTGGATCCAATCTGCTAGTGATGGCAATTGTTGCAGCAAATAAAGGTGAGCTGAAAATTATTTCTGTTTAAAGATTAAGTAACAAATATAATAATATAATATTTGAACTATCTGTAACTATAAAGATAGATTAATCTAAAAGGCATGAAGCCGTAACATGTTAAAAAAATAAGATCATGTACAGCAGATTGGTCCATGTTCATTAGGATATATTTAGAAATTTGAAACTTTAATAAATTTCCCTGCTGTAATTTCTTTGTCATTTCCTCATATTGTAGATAGGCAAGTATACTAATAGTTTTGAATTGTATAAAAGACACTGAACAGGAGCAGAATATATAAACTATGTAGAAATTAGAAAATACTTATTCAAATGAGCAGGTTTTGTACCTGTGTATTTAACCCTTGTCCATGCAGGGGTACAAATTTCCTGAATAAATACAGTAACTAAAAAAATAAATTCACACATGTACTTGTAAAATGAGTTCATACTCTGCCAAAAGGGCAAAAAATGAGAAAAATGAGAGTGAGTGAGTGGAATAATGGGCAATCTACAAATCAAAAATATGCTATAAAATATTTAAGGAGAGAAAACAGTACCATAGCTACGCTGCATAAAGCTGGTATATTTACAAAATGATCACTGCAGATTGTTGCTGCATTTTATACTGAGTCAGTTACTCAGGCTAAATACTGCACTATCGATATTTCAAGTCGTTCCATGTGTAAAGCTGTTTTGTCATATTGCCATGAAATATTTGAAAATTAATGAAAGCATGATACAGCTCAGTACCTTATAATGACAACAGAAGGATAAAAGAAAGCAATGTCTGAAAACAGTTTTTTATGAATTCTGCTAATCTCAGTATGAACCATTCAAATGCTCATAAATCGAACATCTGTGCATATCTAAAACACAAAAAAGACAACATAAATATTAAGAAGCATATTTTTTTCTATATTTTAAAATGAATTTGCCTACTAATGGCCAGTGATTACAAGCTCAACCATAATGCTTTTTTAGAGGCAAAAATCCCCTAGGAAAGTTTTAGGGGAGCTTTAAAAAATTGCTGTAGAGCACAGAGATTTTAACTGGTGGCTAGTAGGAAATCTATGTTGGAAATCATAACTAAAACATGTTTTAAGTATATAGAAGATAAGCTAAGAAACACTGGGGAAGAGCTCATGAATGTACAGATCCTTATGGGCAGCAGGTCACATATTTGCTAGCAGACATAGAAGGAAGAGCTTGTAAGGAAGAGAAACAGCTACTTGTTTCTAGGTGTGCTGCCAGCAACATCGCTGATAAAATAACTAGAAACAATTAAAACCAGTGGGAGGGGTGTCATATTAGCCCAAATCCCAAAGAAATTAGTAGATGGCCTCTGAGCAACAGTGGTGCTTTAGGTGAAGTAGGAGAATTATGTGATTTTAAGGTCTTTTTACCCATTCTGTGATAATTCAGAGCTTTAGAAAAAGACTCCAAATCCCAAATATTCTTCAGTATCCTCATAAGTGAAATTAGATTTTGGCCCAATTTATTTTTTGACTGAGGTGGAGGTTGAACCAGATAGACTCCACAGATCCTTTCCAACTAAGTCTCCATGTGATCTGATGATTTCATGTTTTTTAATAACCCGACACCTGGAACAACCATGCTGTCCTACTTTTTTAGGTGTGAATTTCTTCAGCCAAATATTGAGCAGAGTCCAATTATTTAAATTTTCTTGTATAGAGTAATTGTCTTTAAAAATTAAGAAGTCCAAAGGGAAAATACAAATACTGGAAGAAAGAGAGATTGTACACATACAGCAGCAAAAGTGATGTGACAGCTTATATCGTACTGAGTACATGGGCAATCCTGGGTTTATTATGGAAAGGTGCTGTGCAGCTGCCAGCAGGCATGATGTCATTTTGCAGGCAGTCACCAAGGTCACTGAATTCAGAGAGTTTTATTAACCAGCTTTCACTACTTTCAGACAGGAATGCAATTAAAAACTCCTCATTTAAAAATAGTGAAATAGCACAGTCTACTTTCTGAGGTACCCAGAAAGACTGGAACAGAAACATGCCAGGGAAAATAAGCAGAGTTTGTCTGGAGAAGTGCAGAGAGTGGAGTTACTGATTTGTAGGACTCTATGCCTGCGAATAACAACCCGAAAGAGAAGAGAAAGAGGCAAAGTATACAGAAACCCAAGCAAAAATAAGAATCATGAGTGACAAAAGGTCCAAAAGAGTGACATGTGGTCTTGAGAAAGACTGGAAATTAGGTTGTGAAAGAAATGAAACCCCTTGGAGTGTACTCTTTCTGTGCTCAGGACAACGCAACTGCTCCTGTGTTGCTGTGGGTGAAAAGTGAAATAGTGTTGCAGTTCCACCTCCTTGTTGCATTCAACTGAAACTTCCAATATGCTCTTAATAAAGATGTATTCTAATTACACTCAAATATAGAATTGAATTCATACTTATTTTGGTATGAGGACTTTTCCTCATTTTTGATTTATATTTAGTGAAAGGAAAGTCTCCTTGTATTGGCAAGATCTTGTAAACAAGGTATCTATCATAAATGAGAAACCCACAACTTAACCTTTGCAGCACCTTGCCATGATCTCTACATTTTCTCTTTCAAGGGAGAATTATGCAAAGAGCATATATTTTATTTCAGTGATATTCAAACTTTAGTCCATGCTTGTCTCTGGGCAAGTTTCTAAGTGCTCTGATTAATGTAAATAAGAAAAGCAGATTTTGAATTATAGAATCATGCAATTTGTACAGTTGAAAAAGGTCTCTAAGATTATCAAGTCCAACCATTGACCTAGCAACATTGTGCTCACCACTAAACCATATCTGGAAGTGACACAATACCAAGCCTTTTGAACAATTCCAGAGCTGGTGATACCACCACATTTAATGCATTATGTTCCAGATGTCTGTACCTCGAAATGATTTAGTCCTATAAAATAAAGGTTTGAAAAGAAGTGCTCTAACTTTAGTATATGGTTTCACAAATATGGCTTTCATTGAACTTACTGGAAATGTTCAATAAATTTGCCAGAAATTAATATATGAGAACACTCTTCACTAGGCAAATTTTATTCTGTATTTTGTTATATTGCGGTCTATTTAAATACCTACAGAGGTTCCTCTTAATAATCTGGAATTTTATTAGTGATCTGTGCTACATATTTCAACAGATAGATTTACTGGAGAAAGGAAAATTGTGAATTAAATATTTACTTCCACTGTTTATTAGTATTGTCTTTTATAGGTCTTGACATAAGGGTCTTTGATCTGAAACATTAGAAACTTATATTTCAGTAAAATAAAAAGAAAAAGATAAAAAAATTGAAATGGCAGGAGTATGAAGTAAAAAGTTATATAATATTTTATAAAATTGTACCCATGTACAGCAGAGATATTTCTCTTTTTGAATTCTTATGTTCTTTTTATTTTAAGCTTTCAATACTGAAGTATATTTACCATCTCCCCATGTGTTTCTGTGGAGCACCTACCTCACTATGATTTGACCATGGTGATCAAAATGAGTGTCTAGACACTTTCCATTGTATATATTAAATGTATGCACACACAGTGATGGCACAGAAGGAGACAGCACAAAATCCCTTTCTCCTTTTTCTGTTGCTAATCTGGTTAATATAAACCCTCCTTCTTCACCAATCCTGCACACTACCATGGCACAGGAAGGTTTAAACTTTAATGCAAGTATTTATATTATCCTTTCAAAAGGAAGGGGACTGTATCAACCATGTCTATAAATACAGAGCTTTGAAGTATTCCCTGCAGACCTTGAAAATGTAGTGCATACTATCAGGCTTCATTACAAAATAAATGTTGGCTGGAATCCAAGTTTAACTAATTTAGGCACCTTATTTGGCAACTATATTGATGGTCATTTAATCTCATTTTTTCCATCTAAAAGTTAGATTGTATTCTCACCTGGAGTTCTCATACTTTCAGTGCAGAGAGAAAGATAACCTTGAGAAGGCTAATTATTTTCCGTATTTTACATGTCCATCACTATTGGATGAATCTGATTACGTAGGACATAAAATTATTTTAAAAATACATTTTTAAATTTTCTAAAATTATTGTAAAATTGTTTGTAAAATTATTTTAATTTTAAAATTATTTTAAATGTAAGATTATTTTAATTTCTAAAGCCTAGATCTTTGTTTCTTTTACACAGTACCTCAAGTAGCCTCTGACTCCTGTTCTTACAGTGGCTTCTGGAAAGAAGAGGAAATATTAGGCACTGTACAGTCATATAGCAAGAGGTGGTACTGACAGAACTGGCATTTCCAACAGGCAACACCAAAAAAAATGCAGAAAGATACCTCTGTTAGCTGAGTATGGCAAGGTGCAAAATTCAGAGAAGGGTAACAAGAAAGATAAAAGTTACAGAACAGATTCGATACACAGGATGACTACATGGAAAAGGTCATTTCAATCTGGGAAAGACTTATCTGACAGCAAATACCTGGATTCTGAGTAGCAAGAATAGATGAATGAGGCTTAATTGTTTTCAAAAGGAAACAAGACTCTGAAGCAATAGTAAATACAAAGACAATAAACACAGCAGAGTCAGCTGAGTTGTAAGGGACCCTCAAAGATCATTGAGTCCAACTCCTGACCCTTCACAGGACAACCCCAAGAGTCACACCGTGTGCCTGAGAGTGTTGTTCAAATGCTTCTTGTACTCTGCCAGGCTTGGTGCTGTGACCACTTCCTTGGGGAGCCTGTTCCAGTGCCCAACCACCCTCTGGGTGAACCTTTTTCACCCAGATAAAATATCCAACCTAAACCTCCCCTGGCATAACTTCAAGCCATTCCCTCAGGTCCTGTCCCTAGTCCCCACAGAGAAGAGATCAGTGCCTGCCCCTCCTCTTCCCCTCACAAGGAAGTTTTAACTGCAGTGAGGTCTCCCCTCCGTCTCCTCTTCTCCAGGCTGAACAGACCAAGTGACCTCAGCTGCTCTCTAATAGTTTAATATTTGTTATATGGCAGTGCCCAAAACTGCAGACAGGACTCTGTGCAGAGCACAGCAGGACAGTTCCCTCCCTTGCCCAGCTGGCGCTGCTGTGCCTGATGACCCCCAGGACACAGTTGGCCCTCCTGGCTCCAGGGCACTGCTCACTCATGTTCAATTTGCCATTGACCAGGACCCCCAGGCCCCTTTCCATGGCACTGCTTTCCAGCATCTCATACCCCAGTACACCCAGGGTTGCCCCATCCCAGGTGCAAAATCTGGCAATTTCCCTTGTTGAACTTCATACAGCTGTTGATTGCTCAGCTCTCTAAATTGTCAGGGTATTCCCACACACTTGGAAAGCTGCAGAAATTTGCTTTGCAAAGGGTTTATGCTGGGAGACTGGGGTAAATATACTTGTTTCTCGCTAGCTGTCTCAGAAAGGCCACCCTCAGACACAGGTTTCTCTGCTCAGGCATGCTCTGAGGATTCACAAATTCTTCCTCACTAACTTGCATATATCCAGAAGGAACACTGACAACCTGGGGAAAAAAAGGAGCACAGAGGGATCTGCAATTCCACACAACCTCAAATTACAAAGTTAATATCAACTATTCATAATAATTAAATGATTTCCTAGCCTGAAAATCAAATATAAACCAACGTGGGCATGAATTACAAGATCAGTCATCCTGATCTGAACATGCACCCTCAGTTGCCAGACAACACTGAAGTGTTGATCTGCTGGAGAGTAGGAAGACTCTACAGAGGGATTTAGATGTGCTGGATTAGTGGGCTGAGTCCAGTGATAAGAGATTCAACAAGGTGAAATGCCAGGTCCTGCCCTTGGGTAACAACAACACCAGGCAGTGCTACAGGCAGGGGGAGGAGTGGCTGGAAAGCTGCCCAGGGAAAAGGACTTGGAGGTGCTGGTCAACAGTAGCTAAACATGAGCCAGCAGTGAGCCCAGGTGGCCAAGAAGGCCAGTAACAACCTGACCTGTGTCAGCCATAGCAAGGCCAGCAGGACTAAGGAAATGATTGTCCCTATGTACTCAGCACTGGTGAGGCCACACTTCGACTGCTGTGTCCAGTTCTGGGTCCCTCACTACAAAAAAGACATTGAGAGGCTGGAGGGTGTCCAGAGAAGGGCAACGGAGCTGGTGAAGGGTCTAAAGAGTGAGTCATATGAGGAGCAGCTGAGGGAGCTGGGGTTGTTTAGCCTGGAGAAAAGAAGGCTCAGAGGAGACCTTATCACTCTCTACAACTGCCTGAAAGGAGATTATTGTAAAGTGGGGGTTCTTCTCCCAGGCAACCAGCAACAGGACAAGAGGAAATGGCCTCAAGCTGTGCCAGGGGAGGTTTAGGCTGGGCATCAGGAAGAATTTCTTGAAAAGGAGGTTAAGAATTGGAACAGGCTGCCCAGTTATGTGGTGGAGTCACAATTGCTGGAAATGTTCAAGAAACGATCAGGTGTTTCAAACAACCATAGCTTAGTGCTATGGTTTAGTTGATATGGTTTGTCAAGGTATGTTTGGTCAAGGGTTGGATTCCATAATCTTGGAGGTCATTTCCAATTTTAATGATTCAATGATTCTATGAAAGAGAAGGCAGCTTGGAAACCAGAAAAGTACAGTGTGCTTCCTCAGTCTCCCACAGCCATGCTTTTTGAGAGTGACATGTGTGTTTGCACTTATTTTCTTCTTTCTAAGGAGAGTAATTTTCTCCTTAGAATGACTCTTTTAGGACACTATCTCACCAGGTGCACCTGGAGAAGGAAACAGGAAGCACGTGGCATTAACTACTGAGTAATCTCTGGTCCTTCAGCTGTAAGTGGATATTTCACAGGAATCAGCATTCCTCAGCTTAGCTCATATTTTGGTAGCAAGCCCAAACAGCAAGAAACTTCTGTCATGTGTGTTTCATGTCAAGACTGCTCTGTGCATAGGAAGTGAAATCTGTCACAATCCATGCTCATGCTGTCTGTAGGGTGCAGACTCTGGAGAACGTTATTCTTCCTTCTGGGTAAACTTTTCCCAGCTAGGAGATAAATTGGCATCATTCCAAACTGCAGCCTTAGCATGAAGTAGTATGTATGGACTGAGGGGAATTGCTGACAAGGTAGCAAACCAAGCTACTTTCTCCTTTCTGTTGCTACTTTTTAGTTGTATAAGAATAATTATTCTTAAAAATATAGTACAATAGAACAATCACATTTTCAATGCTTTAAAGCAAAATGATTTTGAAATAAATGAAAGTAGAAATGGGTTGGAAAAAATTAATATAATGTAATGCTATTATGAAGTACAGTATTATTATGTGTACATGACATAGAAATGTACACACATGGAAAAATATACACACATGTGTACATATTTATAGAAAAATATAGAATATCAATATAGGTTTGATTTAAATCAGGACAAAATGTGTCAATCTGTCTAAAAAAGAAGTAAAAAAAAAACCAAAAAACCCCAAAAATCCACAAATGTAAAATGTTGTCAAAGGCAATGAAGTATAATGAGATTATTCAAAGTAAACATGTTTTGGCAACGTACTGCTTTCCCTAAATCAATCTTTAAAACAGGCAGTGATTATCAAATTAATACTGTTAACACTCCTTACCAATTTGTGGATTTAATATTGTTAACTGAAGACAAACCAATTAGTACACACTGCCTTTCAGATATCACTAGATTAGACTGTTTCATAGTACCAAAATACAGAGGAAGCATATGCTACACACATGAAAGAATTTTGCTTGGCTTTGTGAAAAGTAATGAGATGAATAGTGTCTTGTGTGTTGTTTAGTGATACCTTTAATTTGGATTCTGAAAATAGAATCTTTGTGAATGGTTCCCTTGTTGGGTGCTTTTTTTTTGTTGCTGTCGTTGGAAGGGGTTCCTTTCGAATGCACTTTGGGCTAATGAACCAACATAACTTGTAGACACTAAGAGTCTGAAAGTGGCTGTAGGCAATTTATCTTATGTGTTTTTTCTTTTTTTTTTTTTTTTTTATGTTCTGTTTTATATTTTTTTAAAGACTGAGCAATGGTACAGACTAATAGTTCATGGCAGTCAGCTAATGAGTTGAAACTTCCGTGAGATAGAAGGCACGCAATGGAAATGTGTGAAAAATTGAAATGACAAGGTTGTTAAGGTAACTATCTTGGTTATGTATTTTTGAAGCTTATTATAATGCAGTGAAATGAAAACTTAATAAACATATCTAGTCATTATGAAGGAAAAAAAAGACATCTTTTGAACTGCAAGATGCACGGATTTGCTGTTGCAATTGTATTGTAATGGAAATGAAGCAAGTGACAAACAGTACCCAATTGCCCCATATGACTAGCCCATGCCAATATAGAACATTAAAAAGTAATTTTAAGAACTTTCCTTTTCACATTAACTTCGTAAAACCAGCTGACTTTGTGATTTTGTAAATGAGAATTTAAATGAAAATGTTCTGTCCATTGAGCGCATGTGAAGAATACTAACAGGGCTTTGCAATTACTGCCATGATGTGCTTTCAGTGCAGTGGTTTTGGTTATTTCAGTCCATAGGTTCATGCTTACACATACTTGCAAAACTTGACACCAAGGAAACTGGATAGACAGAGTGATTCATTATCCTGTCAGAACACAGTTTATTGAATTATCCTTGTCTGTATGATTCACTAGTACTCAGGTATGCTTCTTCTCTTGCTGAAGTCAAACTCTGTTTTTACTAATACAGTGTATTAGGGCAACACTGACCCTGATCTTTACTGTGCTCATAGTCCTTCTCCAGTTATATCAAACTTCCTGTCCCTAGCATTTCAGAAAAAGAAGACAAAGCTGGGTCATCCAAAAAAAACTTTCAAGGTTATAATGTTCATTTGTGGTGGTTAATGAGAAGGTTGAGGTGGGGACACCAACAGTGGTGAGTCTCAAACCAACAGTGATGAGTCTCAGACATAACAACATAAAATAAAGGTACAGATAAGAGACTGCAAGAAAAGGGATGTGTCTCCACATGCAACTATTAGACTATTAGTTAAACAACTAAAAGAAGTTGTTGTTCTTTTCAACAACTAAAAGAAGTCAAAGAATCTGACTGTTGCTGAATTTTAATCTAGAACCAATGTTAAAAATATG
This sequence comes from Coloeus monedula, assembly GCF_965178545.1. NCBI lineage: Eukaryota > Metazoa > Chordata > Aves > Passeriformes > Corvidae > Coloeus > Coloeus monedula. The sequence goes on from NC_138782.1 coordinate 98,101,851, forward strand.
GATACTAAATTGCTGTCAGGTGTTTCCTGAGGATGGCAGAAGTGAGAATGCCAGCTGCAGTAGCTGAAGAGAGATTGGAATACTGCTCTCCTGATTTTGACATCTGATCTGGCAACTAAATCCAGCATATGATACTTGACAAGCATGACTGGTTTTCCCACATAGATTTCAGGTTGCAATACGTTTTGAAACTGGGACAAAAATGTTGTTTATGTGCTGGTAGAATTAATCGTCATTTTTGGTAGCGAGATAGGCTGCCAATTGATAATGATATACAACACTGATAATTTTGATTATCTTTGTAGTGGATGAACCTGGTGCATGTAGTAATCAAATCCAAAATTCACAAGAAAATACGGACACAATTAGATATATTTTAAAATTGGAAAATATCTAATCATTACACTACTGGTAGATTATTGAGATATCCATATGATGTGTCTGTTTCACTCTTTTTGTGAACATTATTTTTTTTCCAGGGAGGAAAAAAAAAAAAAACAACTTAACTGAATGGTCTAGGCACAAGACAGAACGCTTAACATGCATCCTTAGTACCACTTGTATCTAAAGAAAAGTATTCACTAGAATCTGACCTTTTCTTGTCTTTCTGGCAAAGATGGCAGCAACTGAAGACTGTTCTGAAGGTGAGATAGGATACTTCAAAACATTTCAAAGATGAATTATATAATTTTAGATTTACAAAGGAGCAATTATATTATTTAATCCAATAATGGCATTTTGAATTAAGAACCTCAATGTGCATCTATTCAGTCTCCTTAAGAGAGAAATAAAATTGACCCTTTTGAATAACAAATTGCCTGTACAATCTAGTTCCTGTCACTCACTCTATGGCTTCAGAACAAAGCAATGATGTTTTTTGGTTGATTTTTTTTTTTTTTTAAAGTTCTGTGGTTTTAGTGAGCATTGAATGGAATAATTTAATGAAATACCTTACTTTTTATTCCATTATTCCACACAATAGCTATACTACATCACGCATATTCAATACAGAAAAGTTCTTTATCTTGTAATCATTGCTAAGAATAATTGTGTCAATTTTTATAGAATATACATGATAAATTTTGAATTAATCAAAGGGAGATGAATACCACTTCCAGAATTAATGTAATTCACCTTTTCTTAAAAAAATCCTTGTTTTCTGGTGAATGCAGACTGATTAATTAGATTTCTGGTTGAGAGTTCCATTTTCAGCAACCAACTGGGTTACTTGAACAGTGCATGCTGAATAACAAGGTAGTGAAAAATAGGTAATTTCTCTGTTAAGAATCTTGGGCTAATTTGTGCATCAGTCCTAAGAGAAGGTAGTGGGGCTAATAGGCACCTGAACTATCATTTTCAAGAAAATTTTGAACTCTGGATCAGTTAGGGAGGACTGAAGCATGTATAACATCAATTCAGCAATATCCATATGAAATATTATTATGCAACTGTTTATTTTCTCTACATTGCTTGTCAAAGGAGACTGAAAAAGAAGCTCAAATGCAACAGTGTAGTCAGTCCTGTGACTTAGACAACAGAGTAGACATATGGCTAGATCTGAGTCATGGCTGATGATCTCCTCAGAGACAGAAAAAGGGATGACTATTCTGCCTGTATTGATACACAGATGTTTTCACATGTTACAAATTACATATATTTCTTTAACTTTTGAGTAAGATTTTCAAGTACCCAGATCAAGCAGGATAATATAATAATGGAATTAACATTTTCAACTTTTTATAAATCACATTTCTTTCTTTTTGCATGTTCACATATTCTGGACAGTAGCAGTGTGGGTTTGAACCAAGTTCAGTCAAATTTTCTAAATAATTCACTTCTTATTTTTCTTTTGAAATGTTTGAAAAGTACATATGGCTGTGGTTCACTCATTTTATGCTGCTGGTCAAATAACTTGTGTTTGTATTCATCCATAATTCATTCAAAAATTGCAGAAAATATTTTAAATAAGTACTATGAATAATGTTAGCTCAAAATTTATATGACAGATGTGATAGATTATCGAAATGTTTCCTCTCTTCTCCACTTCTGAAAGTCCAGTCCAATAATTTGTGAATATATTTAGAAAACAACTATGTAAATAATTTTCAAATTTTTTTTATTCCAGCTTTTATGGAAAATCCATTACTGTTAATTTTGCCTCTGTATTGACTGACCCAAATTTCAATAATATCTCAAACTGTTCTTCCATTACTTCACCAGTATTTGGATCAGTGACTTTGCCCAAGCATGGAAATAGTTTTCAATAGAGGCTGCTCCGAACCTCACCAGCACATATCTTATCCCATTATCCATTGCTAATTTACATGCCTATTTGAAATCAAAGTGGAGCATGTCAATTGAAAGGCAGTGTGCAACTAGATTAATTTAACTTTTGAATACATTTATAAAAATAATGGCAAATTAACCAGCAATTACATTATTTATTTTTAAAATACCATTAACCAGATGACCTGGGAAGAGTTTAACTTTTTAAATTGCATGTATAAATCTAAGTACAAGGTGTACTGATGTTTTTTTAAAAAATGAGATGAATGATTTTCATAGTTGTTAGCATTTATGTTGATTTCTACAGAAGACTGAGGTGGGGGTAAGTTGGGTCAGACTATGCTATTATATTTCTGCAAGGTCTTGCAGAATTTTTACAGCATCATTTTTGTTATTATACAGTCAATACAAATTCAGTGTTCTACTTTCTGACTTTGAGGTTCTGATAGGTTTCACTTGTCAGGGTTATGCATTTTTGTTATGTTAATGAATGAAAAAAGCTCATACAGTTATTTTAAAATACCTTACTGAACAGCTCAAAAGGCAAAAACAAACTGGAAATAGTTTTACATCACAAACTTAGATTTTAAAAGGTTTGCTGCAAAGAAAAAATATTCAATTTAAATTACACATGCAAATTTATTTCACTACTTCTGTTAGTGCTCAAAGATAATGAAAAGCAGTTTTATTTAGTATACAAACATTGTTGATATTCACAGTAATATCAATTGCACAGTGATCAGGAAAATGAGTCTAATTACCTCCAAGTATTATTCTGAGGTCGACATTATGCCTTCTACCTGCACAGATGACAAAATTAAAATACCAGTATCTAAAGTATTTCAGTACTGTTCCATAATGTTAGTAATTATGCTGCACAGACTTTTCTTTAAAAATAGCAATTTAATAGCAGTTAAATAGCCTAGGCAAAACAACAAACAAGAGAGTTTTATATTTTTAATTAATATTCAGTTCCTGATTCTAGTACTTATGCTCTTTCATACCATTTATTCTGGGACCTGAATTAAGGCAGTATAATCACTCTAGCATTTTAGTTCAAGGTAATGATGAGGAAATGGGATTACCTTATTCTCCACTGACATATTTTATCTCCTTTTACAGTCAATGCAGAGATTTTTTGATGACCTGGGTTTCTAATAAAGACCTGAATTAGAAGGATGGGTAGACATGAACATGTATTAGCATAATTTCACCCACTGACAGTTAAAAATATGGCACATACTTATAAAGGATGTCAGTCCATTCTATGCCAACTTAAAACACCAAAGAAAGCAAATCTGAATACCTAAGATAGCAATTTTTCCCCAGGCATGTGAAGACACACCCACAAACATAGGGGTTTATAGCAAACTTTAGTTGCTAGAAAATGGAAATTCGCTGTCAAGACTCAGTGTTTCTTTAGTTTATGACACTGATAAAATAACAGAAAATCTTCTGCTGTCATTCTCATTCATTTTCTTTCATGTAACTGTGACTATACAATACATTTATGTTAGTAATTTATATTTTTGATAGAAATCAGAAATCTGTGTGATTTAATTTTCTTTTATCATCATACCTATTTTGCAAGTCTGACCACAAAGAGAATGCATGGAGTAGGAAGTATGAAAGAGGAAGAAAAAATAAGAGCAAAACCCAAATAAATTTACTCAGTGACAGGTTTTAGCCATATTTCTGGTCTTGGTTACACATATGATGTGGAATTAAATGGTGAAACATGAATTTTTAATAATATATTGTCTTGGTTTGAAAGACAGGTGTCTGCTAAGGAAGGCAGGAGCCTCCCTTGGAATGGCAGATGTGATCCCCCTTCCCTCCGAGTTATTGTAATTTTGAAATCAAGGGGCTTTTAGACAAAAATATGGGAAATAAGAATAACAGTTCTTTACTATTATATATCTATATGTGTATAACCAGTCAAACGAACAACAATAACTCTGGCAGTAACAGCACACACAAACCCAGTCCCAGCCTTCTCGGCTGTCGGGCCCTTTCCCCTGGGGTGCAGTTCCGCTCGCAGCCGGCAGGGGCGCTGGCGGCTCCCGGTGAGCAGGGCAGGTGCGATGGTTCCCCCGCGGCTGCAGGGGGCGCTCCGGAGCGAGCTCGGGGAGCACGCGGCACCGGTGCCCTGGGATCCCGGGAAGGGATGGGACAAAGGCTTCACAAACCCCGGACAGCTGATCCCGGTGTCCGGCCGGACCCTCGGGAACAGCAGGCTGGAAACAGCAGGCTGGAACGGCAGGGACGAGCACAAATCCCAGGTGGCAGACAAGGTATATCCAAACTGCGGATGTGCAGTGGGAACCCCCCGGAGGTCTGGAGAGGCAGGGCGAGCACAGCTACAGCGTAACGAAGGCTCAAAGCAACGGCGGGGGCAGGGCGGCCACGGCTCAGCTCCCAGTGGGGCAGGGAAGGCGGGCTTGGGATCCCGGGGTTTCTCTGGCAGAAAGAAAAGCAGACGAAGAAACAGCCTCTCTCTTTGTCCAAATGCCGGGAACTGAAAGTCCACACACCCAGGTGAAACAAAAGAGTAACTAGATGCACCCCTCCCTCAGTGGGTAGCTCTTTTGTTTTTCTTAAATACCCAGCAATTTGTCCCCCTAGCAACACGTATGGGGAAAATTCCTTAAACAGAAAAAAAAAAAACCAGGAGAACTCCTAAAACCCCAACACATATATATCTATATGTACACATATACAGAGCTGCATATGTTATAGCTGCTATATAAACATTAAAAACTGTGTAATACATTTGTCATATATTTAATTACTGTGGCATAATTCATTGTTGTGGTTGATTTAGGGATCATGTTAGACAATAAAATAGGAAATCTGATTTTGTGGATTCAGAGGTCTTTGTTGTCTTCATTAAAGCTCAATGTCTATCATTGTTGCTTATTTCCCTCTGTTGACTGTTAGATATGCTCAAGTAACAGCCTGTTTTGTGTCTCTTGTCTTCCTAGCCAAATTGAAAACATCTTGCCAAAATTCATCATGCTCCTTCTATCAAATTCAGAATAACTATGGAGGTCTCATGCCTGCTTCTACTTTACTGGAAAGAAAACAATTCTGTGTGGTTTTGACCAGCCTGGAGTCTCATGCCTGCTTCTACTTTACTGGAAAGAAAACAAGTCTGTGTGGTTTTGACCAGCCTGGATCTGTCAGAAAAAACTCTTGACTGTTTTGGACACTGAACATCTCATGGAATGACTTTTGTTCCAATTTAAGTTGCATAGGAGGAACTGATGTAACCCTGACATTATAAAAAAATCTTGTGCAGAACAAGGAAGGATCCTTATTTGAAACAAACAACTACCCCAATATCGCCCTAGTTTATCCCCTTTTCCCAGTGGTTCTTGTCCAGAACACACAGCAGGAACATCTCAACCTGTAGCAGAGGTACCTGCATTCTTTACCAGTGTCAAACAAAGTTCATCGTGGGCTTCAAGCATAAGCAAACCTCCAGAAGATGTTGTCATAGACTGAAATATTATATTTTATGACTTAAATATTTTCTTAAAGGACTTTAAAGACTGTATTATAACAGCTGAAGAGAACACTACCACACACTGAATGGGGCCCTAACTGAGGCCTGACACTGCTCGAAGATGAAGGTATAAGATAAAGTAACAACTCAGGGCTGGGGACATTCACAAAGCACAGGCTTAACACCTCCAAGATGAGGACCTCAGCCCCAGGGCTATCAGCTGCCAGGCTCGAACAGACCCTCGCACCAAGGGGTGGAGGGAGGAGAGGCTCTGGGTATCTTGGAAAAGCCTCTGGTCAGAGGTGCAGTGACTGCCCATCCTCCACTGTGCAGAGGAGCCCAGCTGAGGGGTCCTCACTGTGGGGGAAGCTTATCCACAGCAGAAGGGGGTGACATGGCCCATCACAGGGGCCCCCCTCAAAGGGGTCCCCAGACCCTGCACCAGAGCACCAGAGATGATGCAACAGACCCTCAGTGTTGCAAGGGACAGTGTCAAGCCAGCCCCCACAAGGAGAGACACGTGGGTGTTCCCACCTGGCCCACAGGGTATATTAATCCACGGGATTCTGCACTCTCTGGTGTTTGGTGGCGTGTGGTGGCGTGGTCACGGCAGTGACAGGGGACCCTCACCACCAGCAGGTCAGATGGAGGGGAGCAACGAGACATCGCTGGGACCCTGGGATGGGTGATCTGCTTCCACCTAACCCCTGTCACCTCGCCCTGTCCCCCACCCCCCACGCACACTTCTTTTTCATTCTCTCTTTCTTTTCTCTTCCCTTCTCTTTGCCTCTTTTACTATTAAATAAAATACATCCATTTTTTGGCATTAACATCTAACCTCGTTTGGTTTTAAACTCATTTCTGGGAATATTTTGAACCTTATAAATTCTTTCCGGTTTATGCTCAGAGACAGCTTGCTTTGCTTTCCCAGGTCTAAACCGGATCATAACAGATGTCTTTGTAGTGTTTTATCTAAACTATTACTATTCAGATGACTGAGCAGTATGCTACTAAATTATTGATTATATAAATATATATATATATGCACTAATAAAATTTTGACTTGCTTATATAAAAATAGGAAACTATCAGTATCATCAAGCTCAAAGTAAGATTTTCAGTACTTTGGAAAAATGTACTTTGAAATTTCTCTTTACTTTCTCTATTGCTTTGGAGTACATATTCTTCTATGCTAAATTGTAAGGGGAGTAATTTCAATATTTTGTCAGCTGCAATACTTTGTTGTAGAATAAAAAGAGATACGTCTCTATTTCTCTCTGAGTCATATGGTTGGGCATCTTTTGCCGTACATTATCCTCTGTGAGTGGGATATTTGCAACTTAAATGTATGAAGCAATTATCTGCTGTTAAAGCACAAACAAAACATAGCTGAAATTTTAATTTTTACCAGGCTAAAATTTTCAGCACTGCCAGTAAGAAATGCAGGAAATCTCTATAAGTGAGGCAGGTATCAGTCAGGAGGGGAAGATTCAACCTCTGTTTTTCCCTGCTGAGTTGCCTTCTTGGACTTCATATTTCTGTTTCAGAATTTTATCCCTTTCCAGGTTGATGCTTCTCCCCTTGAATTTCTGAGCTACTATGAGTTCTCATCTCAATAATTCCTTTGGTAATATTTCTTTTTTCCTATTTTGCATGGTTGTGAGTACAAACTTTCTCACAGCTCCTTCTGCCACTTGGTAATTTCTTTAGCCACCTCCTTCCCTTCAAGTTCTGTCACTATAGTTGTATCAGCAATGTGAGGCTGCTGATGAGGTACACTGGTTTAATGAATATGACTTGATACATATATACAATTTGAGAAAGACTTTTTGGCAGCCTTTTTCCAACCCCCGACTTTGGTATCATGGTAAGGCAATTCCACCTTTAAGTTTTGGATACTTCAGGCTCTGTCAGTTTTGCATCTTGCTGGTAAGGTTTGGGTGTAAATGTCTCATGTGATCAGGATCTCCTGAGAGGTTGTTTTGGTATGTATTTGTGTTTAATACTCCAACCAATATAAGTATATGCCAACTGTTTACTTGAGAATTAAGCTCATTTGGTTGTCACCAGTTTCTTTTTTTTTTTTGAAGTTGCACTAATATTGGTGTTTCTAATCTGGAGAAAGAGTTGGATGCTGGAGGGCATGCTCAAGTCCAAAACAACTCTGAATGCTTGCTAGAAGCAGAAATTTCAGGATTGATTCTAGTTTGACCTGACAGGATCTGATTTATATGGTGCTTTGAACACTGCTTGAAAACAGTTTAGAATATGGACAGACCCTACTATCTTGTGTAGGCACTAACTGGAGAAGAGCAAGAGCAAATGTATTGGGGCATGCATGATTGATTCAAATTTCAAAACTGAATTTTATGCCCATTTCCATGCATACCTTTTTCCCCACTTGTTACATACTTTTCACTAGTACTAAAAAATAAAATAGTTTTGTTTGAGATTTTAAAAAAGGCTCTGTGTATTAACTGTATGTAGTCTTAGCACAACCAGATTTCACTCAGCCATTTTTTTTTTTGTAAGTGGTGTGTATATTTTTCAGGTTATAGATGCTATTTACTCATGTTGAGCATTTTGTACAGGAGTTACAGCAGTGTTGTGTTGCATATGTCTAGTTGTGCTAGACTATGCATACATTACATAGAAGAGGTATATGAATAATCTCTGCTTTTTACTGGACAGTGAAAAGAATCTGAGAAAATGGCATTAAGTGTTTCTTTCAAAAACACTGACTGCTGTCGTTGAAAAATGCTTCAGGCAATGCACTTATCAAACCACATAGTATTGTACACATGTAAAGATTTTATAACAGCTTGTGCAGTGATTTTTTTCTTAGTAGTAAACTTACATTACCATCAAGGATGTAAGCAATAGAAATATTAAAAAGCAAGCAAAAATTAAGTAGCTGAAAAATTCAGCATTTGTTTTATGGGTTGGTTTACTATGATAGAAGGATAAAAAAGGTATAATAATGTGCTGAAAAACCTACAATATTATTTCTGAAGGACAAAAGGCCTCCTTCTACTCTGTGTTTATTACTCTGTAAAGATCTCATAGTACCATATATCTGAATATTGGATTAAAATCATTAATTTTAATGGTTAAAACTTAGATTTTTATAAGCAATGATTTTGCAATTAACATATTGAGTAACATTCAATACTGTCTTGAGCATTTATTTAGTCCCAAGATTGAAGATTAGATTTAACTTTGCTCGTATTTATGACAAAATTAAATGAACAATTAAATGAACAGCATTTTAGATTTCTTCTAATCATTATAACTGAAGACCTTTAAAATTTCTGAAGCAGATTCTATTATTTGGAAACAATCAAAGATTGAAAACATGGGGCTTAATTATTTCCAAAAAAGAAGAATGGAGGAGAAAACAATACAAAAAGGAAATTGCATTAACTTAACAGATTTACGTGTAAATGGGAGAGATATTAAACACAGATGCAACCCAGTTCACAAAAGATATATGTGATACACAAATAAGACACAGAAATCAAAAAACAGCATAAAGGTGCTCCTTTTAACTGTATGGTAGTGAGGGTGGTTCTGAAGCACTGAGGTTGGAAAGGCAAGATCAGACCACAGTACAAACGCTCAACAAATAATCAAGCATCAGCAGCTAAGTGAGCCTTAGGAATACTTTGTCCTCTCTGAATGGTAGCTCCAGGGACATGATTCAGCTGGCGAGAGACTGGAAAATAGCACGAGGAATTAGACCAAAATTGAAAAACATGAACTCAGACAGCAGTCCCCAAGTCATAGCTTCTTGGATCTTTCTTAAAGAAAATCAGAATTCAACCTTCCCTAGTGCATGCACTGAAGCAGTAAGTTCTTACTTCGTCTCTCTAGTTTCGAACATTTTTCAGTTTATTATGACTTGCATAATACCATTACTGTTACATGCATAATATTACTGTAATATTTCTATGATAATTGCTGTATTTTAACAATGCAGTTCATCAGGTGAAAACCGCTGCTCAGCATACGCTCACTCATTATTTCCCAAATAACTGCAAGTAATATTACTTAGTCATTTTACTGAAGGTTATATTTGGCCAGGAATGTTTTTCTCCAAAGTATTGTTTACCTCTTGCATGCTCATCATGGAGTATTACAATGCCTAATACCACTAAAACTCACTGTATGGTGACTAACCACTGCAATAATGTGATCATTGTACTGTAACTCAGCTGTTAACTCAAGAACTTTACTGCAGAAAAAGCGTGCCTTATTGTAGGAGATAATTTTGTCTTGCTATTCCTGGTTTATTCAGTCTCTGTTAGGTTGGAAAAACTGACAACATACTGCATCGTTTAAAGAATTCCACGAAGATTTGTTTAATTAATGAGTTTATTGTTCAGTTTCATGAGGTTCAGAGAGGCAGTAACCAGATACATTCAAAAGGTACTTGTCACTCAACAAGAACATGGAATAACTAGATTTACACAGTGGTATATCTATGTTTGTAATTCCAGAAAATTATTCTTTTTGATCTAAGCAGTTCTTTGGCTTACAACAAGGTTTGTACCACCTCATGGATGCCAGATACTCTCTTGCCATCTATACTCTGAGATTCCCTACTGTTTAGAGACCTAAAAGTCTTATGATTGAAACATTATATATAGCTATTTTATTGAAAACCTCATCCATATAGTGACCTCTTGGGCTTGAAAATTTTTCTTGTTCACTTCTATATAGCTGTGGGAAAACTCTGCAGTGCAGGACATTCAATCCACTCTAGCAGAGACTGGCCTTCTAAGCTACATTTTATGAAATATCAGGAGAGATAAACTAATAGATGAAGTATGCGGTACACTTATCTGATAATATAATTTTATTTTTTAAACATTAAAATCTGGAAAAAAATATATTATTTTGTTTCATATCTTGTTGTGATGGTGATACTTTTTCCCTTGTCATATATGTAAGTATATGAGGAGAGAGAGAGAGAATGTATGTGCATGCTGTGAATATTACTTTTAGCTTTAGAAGTCAAAAGATCAGGCTTCAGGTAATTCCAGGAATATGGATGTTTTTGCAACCTTATTTTACTCCACTGTTACCATTTTTAAGAAAAAGTTTTGCATTCTACAGGAATATAATATTTTCTATGGGACCTGTGTTGAATGTATGCAAATAATAGTGTTTTGAATTTTTCCTAATCTGTATTTACAACATATTATAAGATATACTTTGTAAATGGAATCACTAATTTTCTCATGTTTTTATTTTTTTCTTATTGCTTATCTGTATAAGATCTGAGTGCTTCAAAAAGTCATGAACTTAATACTAAAGTATATTTTAGAGATAGACAATAAAATCACAGCAAGATTCTTGTTGAAAGTCCCCATGGAATTTGTGTGCTTGGAATTTCCAAATTGAGAAATGTTGGAACCTGTTTCTTAGAGGATCTGTTTATTTAAGCACTTTATATATTCAATGCACACCTTTCACTGATTTCAGATGCATCTCTTGAGTATGCACCACTTGCTTTGCCCAGAATCCAAAGCATAAAGTCAGATACTCTAAAAATGAAAAACATATAATTAATGATCAGCTACTAAAAGTTTCCATTAAACATCTTTATTGATACCAGATATGATCTGATGAGAAAAGGCAGAAATTAACTTTCAACCCACAGGCAACCTCCTACCATACCAAAAGTTAGGTCCCCCTTTCTCCTTTGATAGTGTTTGCATCATTAAACCTCACATTCCAATGACTGTAAGAAATTTAGTCCTACTGACAAATGTACTTTTTAAACCCACAAAGCCTCTCTATTTGTCTGTTATAATATGGATTTTGTCTCAATTACTTTTCTTTCTGTTTTCTTCTGTACCTTGTCCTGGTTGTTTTATTCCCAACTAGTCAGTCCCTATGACTATAGCTAAACAGAAATCCACCTTCTGGTTTTCAGGGTAACTGTCCTGGCATCACTGACAGGGTGCTTTTGTCCAACCTGTTTATGGAAGAAATCAAGTTTGTACTATTTCTGCAAACCTGTCTAGGAGCATAGACTCTAAAAATTAAACAGGACAAACAAATGTGGAGCAGCACTCAAGTTTTCCTTAGTTCTGTTTAGTTTATACGGACATGTTCCAATTGTAGTCAGACTTTTCATCCTGATCTCCTTTTCCCTTGTGGCTTAGTATCATCTGTCCACCTTCTTATTCCCAAACTGACAATGGTTCTTCTTTTTTTTTTTTTTTTTTAAGCTTGGCCTTTCAGTTCCAGTCCCCCTTTTCACAGCTCTTTAGTAATTTTGTCTTTTTGCTATTTTGTTTCTGATAGCACTGCTAATCATAAATTATGACCAGCAGTTGGCACTACTTGATTAATTCAATGTCTAATACCAGGGAAATCTCAGGAGCTCCTCTATGATCAACACCAGTTCTTCTAAAACATGGTTGCAATCAGATCTGTCTTCTTTTTCTTCTCCATCTTCATCTGCCTGTCAGTCTCCTTGTCCCTTCAAACCCAATCTTCTAAAGCTTCTCAAGTAATCTCCATCTTCTTTCAAATAATCTTCATCTTCTTTCACATCGTCTTTAACCACCTGGCTTCCATTTTCCAGCTTTTTCTTTTTTTGCAATAACCAGTCCCCATTATCTCATGCCAACTTTTCAGTTTTATTCTCAGGTCCCATATCCAGGTCTTCATTTATTCCCAAAATAAATCCTAAACGAATTTTACTTCCAAAACATGAGAAACAATATCAGGGATGGGAGGAAGAAAATACAGGACCTCCCATTCAGTGAAAATCCACATTTAGGTTGCTTTAAAGTGATCCTGGAAATGCATGTTGAGAATCTTAGTTTGCTTTCAAAGGATAATGAAAGTGAACAACAAATGGGTTTTTTTTCCTTCTCTCTCTTCATTCTAATATCAAAGTCTTTGAAGAAGGCATCTTTTAGGAAAAAAATCCCAAACTTTTCTTCATATTTCTGAATTAAACATGGTAAAATTTCTCACTTGGAATCTGCTACTATCTATAGCTGTCAGGAAAAGTTAGTTTGGTGATAGAAGCTGGAAAACTGTTCTTCAGTCTTTCTGTAGCCTTCTTAACATGCTCCAAGAATCTAACAGCAGTTTAAACTGAGCACGTCTTGGGATGACTTTATGATGTGTATCCCCTATCGTCTGCCCTATGCCAGACATGAATCCTGTGCCTGTCTGTGCCTTTAAGCTGGGTCCGAGGGAAAGGGGGGAAAGACGAGCAGATTCTTCAGTGAAGTTTGTGTTCAAGGAGTCACAGACCCCCCTGCATTCTCACTGCTGCAGAGCCAAGGAAGCACCTTCCTGCTTTTCCCCAGCTCTCAGTGCCTTTACTCAGGAGAAACAGAGAGTTAAAATTTTTTGCATTTTAGCTAGACTGCTAGCTGAGTGAAGAAAGTTTTCCTGGGACTGTGGCTTTTTCTTCTTCTCCTGGAACTGTTCAGCTCCGGTTGGAACACCATCACGGGGGGGCCCCACACCGTGGCCCAGAGGGGCCCACGCCACACCCCAGCTCTGGAGAGGGCAGAGCCACACCTACAGAAAGGACTCTGAATCTAAGCAGGTCTTCTCCAGAGCAAGAGGTTTTATTATTTAACATTATTCATTCTTTTTGGTCCCTGCGTGCACCCTGCTTGTTAAATAAAAAGGGGTTTTTTTTCACTTTCCTCCAAGAAATTCCTTTCCGAACCTGGTGTGGGAGGGGCTGCTGAAACCTGCCTTCTATTAGAGGACATTCATTAGGACGTTTCCTCCCAACTTGTCTCAAACCAAGACAGCACATGAATGTAACATCCATCAGAAAAATGCCCTTTTGTAAATCAAGGCTAAATAACATTAATGAAAAGAGAATCTGGCTTTGTTGTAGAGTGGTTATAAGCGAAGAAGCAATTTTGTAATTGATTTTTTTAACCGTAATTAAAAAAGCTTTGATATCTCTTCTAGGTTTGTGACCCATTAAGTAGAGTGAGTTATTCTCTAAGCAGAACACAGTTCACAGGCTGTTTTATAAGTCCTTTTCCCTTCTTATCTGGAGGCCCATGATATGAAGACTGACATGGGTTAATTGCAAATCTAGCCCTTTGTTTATTTTTACTTATGCTGCCTTTTTCTGGTTTTTTCCTCAAGAGTCTAACAGCAGAAAACATTTTTATTCTTTTTAATGGCATGGAAAACAATATCCATTGTTTCCATTCCACAGTTGTTGGAATGGAAGTTTGTTAAAGTAGTAGCAGAATCCTTAAAAAATGTTACTTTGGTCCTGCGTGTGCAGAACAGTAAAAGAAGAATCAAGGGTGGGTCAGACCCGTGAATCTGTCTGGAGGAAGGTCAGCTGTGTTTTCAACACAGCGCTTCAGTTGGAAACATTTTTCACTTGTCTTCCCATTTCTCTGCTGTACAAATGGGAATGGGACTGGCCAGCTGCCTTTTGTTTTGCCTCTCAACTTCTAGCAGACAGGAAACTGGATTTTTTAAAATTTCTCTATTTAATTTCTAGGAAAAAAATAAACAGTATGATATCTTAAGTGTTCCTTTTTATTTTTTTTTCTGGTTTTATACATAAGTACAATAATATGTAGGACAACTTTCTGCTATCTCTTACAGTTAATCTAGGTAGTAACTTAATCTTGCTTTAAATGGTGTGAGATGGAAGTTGATTTTCCAGAAATTGATTGGCAGAAAGCCTTTATGTGGTGCTGTGTTTTCTGCTCTTCTGATTTAGGCCAGTGCCACCTTGTATATCTTTGTGCTCCATGGTCAAGTGCATTACTGAGTTTATTTTATCATTGAGCATGCTCTTTATATGATCTTCTGGCACATTTTATCTGTGTTTTGTACTTAAGAAAAAAACACCTCTAGTTTATCTTAGTCATGCTAAGACTTCCCAGTAATCCTATAAAAATGGCCATACAACTATGCAAATCCTTGGCCTATCAAGAAACACAAAATAAAATAATTTAAAAAATACTTCAACACAGATTTCATTTTGAGAGACTACTAGCTCATAACAATTCTGTTTTCACTGGAATGTTCCAAAACAGGGGAGCTGCTATTGCATAACATGTAACACCCAATGTGCAGTTTGCTATCCCAAAACTTGGAAAATTAATGAAAATAGCTGTAATCTTATAATTTTCAAACAAAGTGCAAAATTTTGTGCCAATCACCCTATTCCTTGGCAGCATCCCATGAAACTAGTGTAGCATTGTAACTACCACAGTCTGGCAGTAATTAATCACACTAGACAAAAATCTCCACCTTCTCCGCACACCCACAAGGAGCAGGGACAGGTGATGGTGGGTGAAGAACCCAAACAACACCCTGCCCTGTTTGCCCCCAGGCCCTCTTAGGAGCCTTCAAACCATTAAAGGACCATCTCTGCAAGCTAGTCCTTTAGCTTCTCAGAGAAGAACAGAGGCCCAAAGGTGGTGATGAATGCAAATTAAGGACTTGGAAGGAAGCACATCCTATCCAGGTCCTCTCCAGGCTTGTCCCAGGACAGTCTCAGCTCCAAGGTGCTTGCAATGCAACATACAAGATCAGTCAAGAGGAGAAAGGCTCTGGATGACCTTCAGAACTGAGGAGGTGGTAATTGCCTAGGAATACATTATGGAAAGCACAGAAGGAGCATTTTGGAATTGCTCAAGACTCAGAGGAGGAACCAAAATGGGAAAAGGAAGGCTTAAAGGATATTTGGGGAGAAATAAGTCTAGCAAAATAGAGGTATAAAAAGGATGTGTCACTTGTAGAGAGAGGTGGTCAGTGTTCTCTGGCCATGCCCTGTGTCTGATCAGCTCAATCTGCACTGTCTTCTGCTGAAATTCCAGTCCTAACTTTTGTTGGATGAGGGGCTCTCTATTTGGTGTGCACCTGTGTGTGTTTGTGGATTGGAGTGTCAGCCCTGGAGTGGGAATAGGGCCAAAGCACATATGTGCATGGGGCAGCAACTGGACCGAATGTGGGTGTGTGAGTGAGGGTGAGTGCTTGGGAAGATCCAGATGCATGGGGTGGTGAGTAGGCAACATGGCCGGGGATCCAGGAGGGGACTGCATGAGGAGCTGGCTTTTAGAGGGCTGGCAAGTCCCAGGTATCTTCTGGAGAGATCACAGGGTCTGGGGAAGAACCATCTGCTGCGGGTATGTGCATGGTATTTCTCTGTGTGTGTCTCTAAGGGTGAGGCACTTGTGGAGAGTGAGGAGTCAGGACCACACCACAGATGGCCTGTGTGTGCAAGGACAGATACTAGGGGATCTATAGTGTGTGTGGGGGGGGGAAGGATTGAGGCAGAATGGGGGAGGATGGGGGAGTGAGCAAGAGGGTCTCTAAAAGTAACTGATATGAACCTGCAGCCGGTGGGGCTCACTTGACAGATGCCAATAACTGGAGAGATTGGGATACAGGGGCAGCTGCTGCGTATACTGAGTGTCTGAGCTGAGCTTCTGCAGGCATCCACACTGTACCCCCATACATTTCCCACTACCAGACCTTCATTGTAATCAGCCAGAGAAAAGATGAGGCACTGATGTTCTTTGTGTTGATATGAGACCTGATTATGTCTGTTTTGTTCTGTGTGGCCAGGTCTGTGGATATACACCTGCTATATACATATGTTTGTGTACGAACCTACTGATAATACATGCTCAGCCTCACTGCTGGTTAGACCTGGGGCACACAGCTGCAGCAGCATCAGCTCTACCAGACTACAGATTGAGTCTCCTCTTAACTACTTATACTGAGTTAAGAATCAAATTGTGCATGTTTGGCATCAAAAAAGTATCTAGATATCTCCCCCAATTTGGGGAAAATCTGGGAAATAAAACCAAAAAATAAATGTATCACTTGAATATAAGCCAGTGCATGACATTAAAATTAGTCCTTTGTGTTCTCTGAGAACGCATTAACTTAAGGCTGTTGCTCAAGGAATTACCCCTTCATACCTTTTTATTCTTAACCTACTATTATCCCAGCTGAGTTGGTTCAGGGAGGTAAACCAGTAGTAAACAGCTAGGTCTCTAAGGGGCTCTGCTTCCTGCTGGTTTAGCTCTGCTGTTAGATCTGAGTGCACTGAGAGGAGCATGAGGACTGTCATAAGCCTTGTGCAAGGAACCTGTGGAGAAAGCAAATTAGGTAGCTTGCAGCAAAAACTGACATTGCCCCAGCTTTGCTGCAATGCAATGGTAGACAGAATTCTTTCTACTTGTTTTCTTTTCAACTTTTCTTCTTGAGAGAGAGATTTTCTTCTGTCTCAGTTTAGTTCTTATTATGTTCTGGAACTACAGAAATTTTATTCTATGAGCACTTAGGTCAACATCATTGGTCATGTACCTTTACCAGCTATCCCATCTAACATTGTTGCAGCAAGAACTGGGACTTCTTTTTGTGACCAAGGTGACTGGAGAATAGTTGTAAGAATAATAGAAGCCTTTGGTAAGAACATCCATTGTATACAAGTATAGATGAACATAATAAACTGTAAGAGATATGATAATTTTATGATGGCGATTAATACACTCCCTACAAATGTAAAGTTTAGACTTCTTTTCTACATTATTGTCAGTTAGTAATGTCTTCTACTATGTGTTCAAGTTAGAGGATAAAGAAATAACTTTAAAAACAATGTGTAGATCCAAAATTTTCAGCAATCATTTCTGCTATATATATACAAAACTTCTCATGTTTCAAATCCAGCCTTATAATTCATTAGTAAAAAATAAATTATTTCTATTAAAATAAGTGAAATAGGATAAAAGATGACAGTATTAAATTGGAAAAATAAGGAAACAATTTTAAGCATTCAATGTATGCCTTTATTTAAAAAAAAACCAACAACCTACATATGCCACAGATTCTTTTTTGACTGTCTTCCTTCTGTGTATTTTCTGTTGGGCTTTATTTGGTCTGGGAATTGTTGCACTAATAAATCATTATGGCAGAAGTAAGTTGAATAAGATCTGAGAAATACCATAGCATGGATCTTAGGACATCATTTTTGTCTCCAGTCTGCTCCAAGGCAGTATTAGCACTCCTTCTGACAGATATTTTTGTTTAACTTTTTCTTAGAGAATTTTATGATAGACCTCCCTAGGCAATCTATTTCCATGCTTTATAGTCCTCACCATTGGAAATACCTCCTAATCTGATGCCTTTTTCTGTAATTTTACTTTTTTTTTTTTTTTTTTTTTTTTTTTTTTTTTTTTTGCAACATAGTTCTTTAAATATTATCTGCCCTCAGTCCTTTCTCCTTCAGGCTAACCATTGCACTTTCTCTGCATTTATTTTCTCCAAAGTCTTACTTTTTCAGACTTTCAATGAAAGTCAGGGATTGAGAGAATTTGGACATCTGATGAACCTTTGCCTCATTTATACCTTCCATGAAATTCAAGACCTGCACCTGATTATGAACCACCATAAGAGGGCATAATAATGCCAGAAGAAAGTGCAACAGCTTGTAAACTATGCTCTTTTTATTCATTTTGGTAAGAGTGCCATTTGTTTCCATAGTACTATACATAAATATGGTACCTAGACATCACACTTACCCTCAGTTTAGCTTGTGATCCGCTATAACCTCCTTTACTCAGACTTGACTGTGCAGTTGACATCTATTGGTGCAGTTAATTACTCCTGCTTACAGAGAGGAAACTTGCAGCTGTTCTTATCAGATCACTGTCTATTTTATTTCTGCAATTTCTTAAGACTCTTTTGCACTTTGATCATATTTTACCATGCGTTTGCAGCCCCTCCCAGTCTAGTTTCATCTGTTTTACTCTCTATTTTATCATGGAGGTAATTTGTGAAAGTATCATCATACCTAAATGAGGCATATAAGCTACCAGACAAAGAATTTTAGCAGTGATTGTAGCTGTAATATCTTTATTAGAAATTCAATTAGTAGTGATGCATAGGTATGTCATGTTTTTTTCATCTCAGAATAGTGAAGCACAAGGTACAGACATCCTGCACTCTTATTCATGCACAGAAATATAAGCAGTAAGCACAAAGAGAGTGTGAAATTAGGATTTTGGTAAAAGGAAAAATGCTACAAACACCCCAAATCAAACCAAACACGTATTTTAGACACCAACACAATTAGTGCTTAGACTGACTTAAAGTTTTGATCTTGATCTAACTGCACAGCATTTCTAACGATGACAGAATAAACACCAAAGGAGCTTTATAAATTCACCCTTAGTCTCGCTCTCATTTTGTAAACTTTCAGCAGATTTTTGGATTGCATCAGACCCCACCAAAGCCATTACTGGATCTATATGAAAAGCTTCTTTTTTTTTTTTCCTTCTTTTGTTTTACTGCCTTAGGTACTTAGTCATGTCTTTTTGTTTGTGTGTTTTGTTTGTTGTTGTTATGTTGTTATGTTTGTTTATGTGTCTTCTTGATGAGATCTCTTGTATCACCTGTCACATTTGTTGATTATCTCTCTTTACTATGCCTAACAGACCCTCAAGAAGGAGCTTTCCTTCAGGAGAAGCATTTACCTAGCTGTGAGAGCAGCAGTCAGGACAAGGCAACTAGCAGCAATCTCTCAGCAGCCAGCACAGCCCTGTATTCCTTTAACCTTCTGGGCACTGAAGAGGTTTTTCGGGAAAGTGAGAAGTAGAAAATATTAGCTTTTTAGACAGTATTTAGTGCAATCTTAAAGAGTAAAGGCATCCAAGATACCAACAGGAAGCTGGCAAATATGATCAAGAAAATATGGGATTCTCGTGGTTTTCTTGAGTGTGATTAAATGCCAGGAACAAAACTGTGGCACTAGAGGCCTCTGTTTAGGTACTTGAATTAAACCGAGGTTGTGTGAGTATGCCAGTTTCTAGTCTTAGTCTGTTGTGTGAGGAGTTTACCATCAGTCACTTACAGTAATCAGTTCCCTGATTGCAATGTTTTAGTTCTTGTTGAAGAAAAATGCTAATAAATATTTATAATATCAAAAATATACACTATAATTCAAAATGCTAATAAATACTGACATTAATTAAAAAATAAATCAATTTACATCAACAGTAAATTTGAAATATAACTCTTTTCTTTCCCTTGTATACATAATCTAACTGCATGTTGAAATGTTCTTTATATAAAACTCTGATATATTTTATGTCTTAGATTGCATTCATCTTAGGTTGCATTTATCAGAGAAAACCCTCTGTCTGTGAAGTACGTTGTCTTCTATAAGCAATCTCTTTTCTTGGGTCTTTCAGGAAGGCCAAAATGTTTTTATCTCTCTTCTGTCCATCTTTATTTTACCAGTTCTTTAAACTTAAACATTTCTAATTTATTTGAGAGATATTAATAGACACCCCAATTCAACAACCTTTATTCTTTGGAGATAAAATATCAGATCATAGATCATATTTTCTGTTAGATATGTTGATTCATACCTCGGTGTCTCAAAAAGGAGTAACACTCCCTTATATTTTTTAACTTTGCCTTCACTGTTAAATGTGAAGTACATTTCATATAAATCTTGATATTGTTCAAATACCTTATATAGGCATTTAAAGGGATAAGTGTGTGTAGCTCTTTACTAGCCTTTGACTGAGACCAGACATGATGGTAAATTAGCATTTCCGTGATGATAAAATCTTGAGAGTGATTTTGGCTGCTTTTAATGATTTTGGCTGCTTTTAATTTTTTTTTTTCACTGCAGGACATAATAAATTTTACTGAAATATTCTTGACTGAAATTTTTCACTTATGACATACCTAATGTTCCTTACAAAGTTTCTGGTGTGTTATTTAGAAACCCAAGAGAATTTTTTTGTATTTTCCATCCATACTAGTCTGATAGCAAGTCTGTATGCTTTATGTTGGTTGCAGGTCACCATCTTCTGAAACATTTTCATGAATACACAAATCACATGAATTGCAGTTTCATAGTAAAAAAGTAATTCTGGATGCTCAGGGCTTTTTTGGATGTCCAAGTAAGAGCTATAAAAAAAAAAATTGATTCATTTCTTGTACTGTTTTCAGTTGTTCAGCTTAGATGTTTCCAATCTATCAGGCAAATACATTTATAATGACAGTAGAATTATATTTACTTGGATTATAAGGAATTTTTGTCCTTGATGAAGGTTTCTAAGGATGTCCTTCTCCTAATATGTTGGATACTACAATATTTAATTTAGAAATAGGTTAACTTGAAAGGTATTGCTAGTGAAATTGGGTGTTGTTTATTTGAGATTCTATTTGATACTGGGTTTCATTCTGCAGGATGGCTTGAAGCCATAGGTGAATTAGTATTTCTGCCAAAGGAGACTTTCTCTCAAAGTACCTTGTATGTATACCTGACTATGAAAACCAGTATATTAACTATGGTCTTTTGTAAAATTTGCTTTAAAGTGTCAGTAGGTGATGGATGGTTGTGTTTAGTGGGTAGACTTTTATGAAACCCCTTCATATTTTTCCAATCTCACTCTTTTACAAATCCCTTTTAAAATTTGTTGAAAACTAAAATCCTGGTGTAAAAGTAAACAGCTCCATTAAGGTCATGAGATTAGGAGTTAAATCCAGGCATTTTTTTGAAAGCCAGGTACAAAATTAACCACTAGCAAATACATCACTCACACTGTGCACTGTTCCTCATTCTGATTAAATGTAATGTTAATGTTAATTGCCTTGTAAAAACTCTGTAACAGATCCCTAAAATGTCCATTTAGTTGAAGCATTTCTTCATCTGTTTGTTTGTTCTTAAAAGAAATCAAAACATTTATGGAGAGCTGCTTCTTTGAAGCCAACATGTTCTTCCTACCATGAAGATATAAAATGCTAATTAGGTCCTAAGCTGTTCTGAATGATTCGATTAGACTTCTATATCCTACTTCTGGTTACACCTTGGATTTTCTTGACTTTTCCCTTTTTTTTTTTTTTTTAACTATAAAATGGCAATACTGACATCCAGTGTCTAGTTAAATTAATTGCAATTGAGTAGTCCCCAAGGGTACCCCAGGTGCAAATCCTCTATACCTCACATATTTTCTAGGTGTGCTTAAAGATGACAGTGAATCCTAAAAAGTAATAGAAACAGCCTTCTAGAAGATAATTTGTGTAACTGAAAGACAAGGGAATGAATAAAAATGTTGATAAATATCATCACAATGATGAAATAAGTTACTTGATATGAAGCTACAAGGTTGTATCACTACCAAAAGGAATTCCAGTTTAAGTTTTGCAGGTAGAAGAATGTAATTTTTTTTTTTTTTTTTTTACCCCAGATTTTCTTTAATTGACAAAATCTCTTCATCTTAGTAAGTTTAAGCTTTTAGTTCCACTTTTGGAAACATTCACTTTTTTCCCCTTGAATAGTGTTTATGCATTTTAAAGCATCTGCAGGATTTAAGCAATGATAAAGAAGGCCTGTGAGAACATAAGAAGAAAAATGACAAACAAAATTATTTTGGCCATCCTGGGAACTTTGTGCAGATCTACTTTGAGTCCAAAAAATTATTTCAATTGGAAGCAAAAATATTGGGACTCGTGAAAGCAAAAGAAGACCTTGCTATATGTCTATTCATCAAAGGAGTTCAGCTTATTTTCTATTTCTTAGAAGAGTGTTTTACTTAATAATTCATTAAAAAGTTTGTTTTACATCTCTCTAGTATTCTTTGCTACATCTGTCTCACTTTTTACAAAAGAGTTTCCTTTTTATTGAAGAAATAATCAGTCATGGGACTGATTCTCTAGCTTGGTGGGTATGTAATATTTCCAATAAATGGCACAATTATATTTTGGACTTTGCTTTAGCTAATCAGGCTTTCAAAGTTGAAGAGTATCAAAAGAAGACAAAGCAAAAAAATAGAACAAAATATAATCTAGTCTTTTTTTCACAACTAAATAGATTAAATTAATTCAGAAAAAAGATTGAACTCAAATCTCTCATTCTGGCTCATTGGTGAAAGAGAGGGAATATACACCATGGCCCTGCAATGAATGTGAACATTTGTTTTTCTTAAAAATGAATGAAAATTAAATGTTTCCTTTTGGATTAAACAGGAATTTTCAATACAGATCTTAAGGAACAAATTTGACCTTGATTTTTTTCAGAAAATTTCCTGTGATCCTTGTTTATTGGAGTGTTCATGATTGAGTGCATTGAAATGGCTGTGCAGTAGGGATTAAAGAAAATTTTTTACTCATTGAAACTATTCTATATAATGCCAGATTTTTTTCAGGGAATGTTTATGTTATTTCAGCTGCCAAGCCATTTGCCTTTGTTAGTTGGGGTTTTTTTTATACTCTAGTGCATACAATGTTTGATTTATTAATCCAGTTCCAGAGAGGTTTGAAGACTTCTCTAAGTGAAAAGTAATAGCATTCAGGAAGCACTTCTTGATATACAAAATAAGGTCCTGAATACTTTTAAAGTTTTAGCGAGAAACTTGGTAGAAAAGCACATTATTAATTAGATAAAAGTATTACAATTTAAAGACAATGTATTTATGCATGAAAGTAGAGCTAGACTTGATAGGAACTTTGCCATGGCTTAACCCCTCAGCAAGCAATCACAGTCAGCAACAAAGCGCCCCACAACTGCTTACTCACTTCCACACCAGCAGGATCATGGAGACAATTGGAAGAGTAAAAGTGAGAAAACCCATGAGTTGAGATAAAGTCAATTTAGTAGATAGGGCAAAAGCCATGCACACAAGTGGAGTAAAACAAGGAATTAATTCACTGCTTCCCATGTCAGGCAGGTGTTCAGCCATCTCCAGGAGAGCAGGGCCCTGTCACACATACTGGCGACTTGAGAAACCAAACACCACCACTCCAAATATTCCCCCCTTCCTCCTTCTTCCCCCAGTTTTATATGTTGAGGATGATGTCATGTGGCATGGGTCAGTTTGGGTCAGCTGTTCTAGTTGTGTCTCTTCCCAGCTTCACATGCACCCCCAGCCCCTTGGCCAGTGTGGCAGAATAAGGAACAGAAAATGCTCAGATGCTGTGCAAACTCCAATCAGCAATGACAAAAACACTGCTATATTATCAATACAGTTTTCAAGACATCCAAAGCACAGCCCATATGATCTAGTCTGAAGAAAATGAACCCTACACCATCCAGAACTAGCACAAGCTTTTTGCTCACTTATTAACTTACAGTTCCTAAAATCTGTTGGCTTATGTTTGCTTATGTTATATCTTAAGTATTTTAAGAAATGCTTCCAATAAATTATTAAATAATACTTGTAGATCATTCCAGTTAATATCTTGCTTGTTGGCACAATCAAAATTATCTAAAGGGAAAAAAAAGTAAAATTATTACCCAAAATTTATATTCAAGACTTGAGATCAAAGTTTTCTTTCACCAAAATTATTAAGAGGAGGATTAGACATAGCCAGTATCAGTTCATACATGTAAATACAAAGATTAGATCCTCAAATGCTTTTCATCAACTGTGGATTAACTTATGTGTTTAGAGACACATAAAGCTTTACACTGGGTTTGTCAAAAATAGTTGCTTAAGAAGTGAAGAACTTGCTAAAAATGTCATCAAGTTACCAGAAATAGTCTTTTTGAAAAAGCACGGTCAGAGAAGTCACCTGTGATCACAGTGGCTTGTCTGATATTCTGTTTAGAACAAACAAGGGTTGTTATTCTTTGTCTACCATACTGCTCGGGTATCAAAGGGACTGCCAATGTGAGGAGGAAATTGCTCAGTAAGCTAAACTGTTCTTTAATAGTACAGGCATTATTTCCCAAAAACTCCCTGTGTGGATACTGTGTGGATTCCTCTACATGAAGTGTTTGACTCTGAAAATGCAGAGAATTGCTTCACAACTAGGACACACTGAGTGCCTTTATAAAAAGTTAATTTCTTACAGTACAATGTAAATGGATAGTCCCTAATGCTCTAGGCATGGATTTCCTCAAATAAGCTAGTTAATACACTACACTTTATTTCTGACATCTAGAAAAAGTGAGGAAACAGTTTTAGAATTGCCCAATATTTTCCATTCCATTTTAAAAATCAATTTTGACATTCTATAGTCTAAGTTTCAGAGACAGTTAGGTACTTCAAGACAAGATTTGAAAAATATGTTGGTGTCTTTGGTTGCAGGTGAGAAACACAGCAGGCTAGATATTAAAGTAAGACATCATTATCTCTAACTATTAATTCACAGTATAAATGAATATTGAATATCCAATGCAGCTCTGTAATTCCAGTTCAAAAGACATATAGTAGAAACTGATAACAAAGAGACCTCACAGGTGATCGAAGGTATAGCTTAGTTTTCATGAGAATATAATCAGGACCACTGATCTAGAAAAGAAACAAGTACAGAGCAGCAAGGAGTATGATAGAAGTTTTTAATATCCTCATATTAAGGTCAACAGACAACAGCTGTCTCTATTAAGTAAAAGAACAGAATGTATCAAATAAAATCACCAGACTCTATATTCAAAACAAAGAGAAAAAAAAACAACTTCACACAATGCATAGTAAAAAAATAGCATCTGGTAGTGTTACCTAGATCTTGCAGACTCTTTTGGACACTGATAGGCGATACTGAAAGTGTTTTGTTTAGAATCATGGAACATTTTGTGTTGTAAGGGACCTTTGAAGCTGATCTAGTTCCAGCCCTTCTGCCATAGACAGGGACATATTTCACTAGTTAAGGTTGCACAAAGCCCCATCCAACATGACCTTCAACACTTCTGTCATGGTTTAACCCCAGTCAGCAACTAAATACCGTGGAGCCCTCCATTGTGCTGGAATGAGGAGAATCAGAAAGAAAATTTTAAACTCAAGGGTCCAGATAAGAACAGTTTAATAATTGACATAAAATACAATAGTATGAATGATAAAAATACAAATTTTAGTACTACTACTATTACTGTTACTGAAGGGGGGAGGGGCAGAGAGAGACACACACAGAGAGAGAGAGAGAGAGAGAGAGAGAAGGAGAGAGAGAGAGAGAGGGAATGAGAAAGAAAACCCAAGAGAAACAAGTGATATACAATATAATTGTTCCTCACACACTGACTGATGTCCAGCTGATCTCCAAGCAGTGATCAGGTCCTTCTGTCCAACTGCCCCCAGTTTATATGATGAGTATGATGTTCAGTGGAACAGAATATCAGCTGTCCTGGCTATGCTTCCTCCCAGCTTCCTGTATGCCTGCTTTCTGGCAGAGCATGGGATACTGAAAAGTCCTTGATTTAGAATAAACACTACTAATAACAACTAAAACATGACTGTGGTAGCAACACCAGAATCATACTAAATCCAAAACCCAGCACTTTAGCAGCTACTGAGAAGATAATTTACTCTACCCTAGCCAAAACCAGGACAACTTCCACTCTGAATTATATTATGCATCTGTGATCTAACTTTAGCCTTCTAAAATTCAGGTGTTTTCTGTACTGCTTATTTGATACTAGATCAACAGAGACAGACACCATCTTCTACAAAATACTTCCTCTTATCTATTTAAGGCTTCATTTTTAGGATGGAATGGATGCCCTAATGGAGATATTTTTTCCATGGCTAAATTTGAGAAGGATGAGTAACTTTTCTGGACCCTTTTGAAAAGTAGTCGAATTTCTTATGATATTTGGCACAATGATACAATTGAGGAGTAATTGAAAAAAAGAAAAATGTAATAAGAATCAGTACACAAAGCAGTTGAGAAAACACAGTTCTCTCCAAGGCCATCTGCTTTTATTTAGCTTAGTTTTTATACGAAAAAAGAATTATTTTAGGGCACAGGGGTGAATATTTATTATTTCTTTGAGGTTGAGTGAAAGACATCGCCACTGGTAGCAGTACAATTTTTTACCCACCATTTTAGCATCTTTACCACCACTGGTCACAGAAAACCTATTATGGGGAATTTTATGCATTTATTTTTCCTGAGTTAGGCCTCATTTCTGACTGGCATTTTAGGCAGTGCTGCCCTCCACTGCCTTTGTGTGGAGCTAATGAAAGACATTACAGTTCTGTAATTTTGCAGTCTTCATCCTTGGCAGGTTATGAAGGAGAAGGCTCTGCTATGGCCTTCTGCATTTTACTCTCAATAATCGTGAACATATTTTCCAAGATATGAAGTAAGGATTCTAATTATTTAAAACTCTTTAGAGAAAAAAAAGGATTTTGAAAGAAATCAAGTTCTCTGCTAACCAAGTCAGCATTCCAACAAACTACAATCACTAGAAAAACAGCTACTAACTCTCTATCCCTATGATGAAGAAATACAATTTCAAGTAAGATAGAACTATTTCTAAAAGTGAACTAAAAAAATAATCACTTCAAGCGCCCTTAAGACCATATGATGATGCTGTACAGTCCTGTCCTGAGCATACCATGCCTTACACATACATGCCTTACACATACACATACATACACATACCATGCCAGAACAAAATCTGTGCTCTCACCAGAAGTAATCCAGACTAGGAAAAAGAAAAACAAAACTGTTACATGGATTTAAAGTAATACATAGGAAAAGAAACCACAGGTGAAATATCTTGGCTTGAAATGCAATAATAAGGGCAAGAAGGAAGGAAGAGGCTCTTCAAAATGGTTCCACTTCTAGACTCCTTAAATAGGAGCTAGACTTCTAGCCTAAAAGACTGCCTGCAAGATATAATGTTCTTCCAAGGCTGAGATTCAGTTACACAAAAAACAAAAGTCAGAGCAGACATTACTTTCAAAAATTTCATGTTTCAAAGTCCTTAGTGAGATAGAAATATTTTTCTGTTGTTCTCAGATTGTGAAACAATGAATATGCACTGCAAATACAAATATATTAATTGGTAATGGGGAAGATTTTCATAACAGTCTACTCAGAGTTTTGGCCAGAGTAATACCTAAGAAAAAGGACTAAAATAAGAAACCTATTTTTTTATCTAATACAAAAATTGTTCGGCTCAACCTGGTAGAAAATTCGTCCTTCCCTTCCCTGCCCTACATTGTCCTGCCCTTACCTCCTCTCGTTCCCTCTTCCCTTCCCCCCCTCATTCCTTAACACCTCTTCCCACTTTCTTCTAACCACCTTTCTGCCTGACATATTCTTTGAAACTAATCATTATTAACAGAAGGCACCCATTAAAAGGGGATACTATTTGCAGGGTATAACAACTCTTACCATTCAAGGTAAAAAGCTATTATTTTTTTAGTCAACAAACAGAGAAATTTTAATGTATTTAAAAGAGATTATTTTAAAAAATTAGAAACAATGAAATTTCATTTAAAAATACAGAAATATTTAAATTTTATATTTTTTTCTATAGATGCAATAGAAAATAATGAAAATGTTGCAATAAATGTGCAATTAAATACTTCAAAATATTTATGATGTTTGCTATATAGCATTTTGGTTTACAATAAGTGTAAATAGATAATGACAAAATTAAATTCGATATAAAATTAATTGTCTTGAAAGTATATAATGGCACATTACTGAACAAATCAAAATCCAAATTATATGTTCTGACAATTATTCTGTGAAAGATGCTGTAAAAATAAGCATTTCATAGCATTTTTGAGAAGAAAACATTTCTGTAAAAATTTTCATCCAGGATTGTGCCTTTCTGTATCAGCTAAAGGAACTGATAATAACAATATTTTTTTACTGTGATATAGCTACTCCTATTTAATCTTAATTTAATTTATAGTCACAGTCAAAATTTGATAGAATTTACAAGGTTTTTTGAGGGACTAAAGAACAGTATTTTGCATGAAGCTAGCATTTTTACTAACTTCCTGGGAACATTTGTATGATTTAAGTTATGGCTTTGTTTAGGTGAATTGCAGAATTCCATCTAAAAACATTTTTATTTCTTGAATCTAACAAAAGTAGATAAAATTCATACTCTACTTGGTCCATAGCCACAAGAAATTATGCATCAGCAAAAATCAGAGTATAATCACAGGCAGCAGCTGAAAGGGCACCATTGCAAATAGGTTATGTTTCAATATAAAAGCTATTCAAGTGTACTGTTGTGATTAACTGAAACTAACTTGTCTTCTGTACAGCAGCCTTCAAAATTCCTGAAACTATCTTCAGTTTTCCTTTACACTACTGTCCTTTCATTACTTTTGATAAGTCTTTTTGAGGTTATTATAAATCTCCTTTTTTCAAATTGTCTTTATCCAAATTATAAATTTTCAGTTACAGATACTACATTTTGTAGACAGCAAGATTAAACTCATATATGGAATTTTATAAAAAAAGTTGCGTTTTTCCATCATGTTCTTCAATTTTTTTTTTACTTCTGTTTTCAGTTGAGAACAGCAGAACAAAAGCTATTAATTTTCATTGACCTATCTTAAGTAATATAAATTTCCTCAGATTTCTCTTTGGTCCCTGGGCAATTATGGCAGTAGCAAAAAACCTAAAAAAAGATTGCTAAAACATATATTTTCTTTCAGAATATCTGGTGTCACCTATTTTAAAACAGATTTAATGAGCTGATACAATTAGCATTCTTTCTTGTCATCCTCAGGATAATGTAATTACATAACTACCTCACAAAGTTAATGGGCGACCTGTAACATTACTGAAAGTAGTCAGGTCCTTTAGGTAAATATATTGGAGTCTGCAGATCAAAAAACATAAGTACTAAAGTCAACACTCACTTGAATGAACTGTGCATTTTGGAAGATTATTTGCTACATAAAAAAAAAAGAAAAAAGAAAGCTGCTATGGGGCTTTCACTGAGTAATAAGGTTATTTGGGCTGGCAAGCATGCAACCATGCAGTTAAATTTAAAGGGCATTGAGGCTGATTTTATAGTCTTTGTTTCAGAAATGTTTTTCTTGAACTGATTCTCTGATAATATTTAGCCACTCAGGAATGAAGGAAAGTATCACCATTTTTCTGTTTTATTTGGCAAATGCATACTACATGCTCAATGGCCAGTCCTTGAAAGTCCAACCTACAGATGTCAGCCAAGACATCTGTAAATCAAAGGCAAGAAGAGAATCAGTTTTCCAAGGCATAGTTTCCTTTGTACTATGGGTTGGTTAAAGTTGAAATGTGAGCTCCCTTGTCTTTGGCTTCATTTGAAGTTTGAGCCCTAGATCAGTCCCTTCTGCCTTGTCAGTTCCTACTCACTTACTGCTGTGTGCCACCTCTGCCCTGGGAAGATTTGTTTCATGCTGCTGTCCAGGTTATCTCTTTTGCAGATTATATAAGTATACAACTTTCAGACTTTTATGACAATCTGACTATATATTTACATTATTCACTGAATTCTTAAGTTCTGTCTTGAATCCATATCAAAAGTGTTTATTTCATTGATATGTTTTCCACATAGTATTTGGGATGGTACAGACTGACTACTTTATTTCTGTAACATTTTTCTGTGACATTTATGTCATATATTCTCAGCTGCTTTAACCTTGTGTTTATACCTTATGTTTTTATGACCCACACTATTCCTTTATAGGAATAAATACATTGCAAAATCTCATCTTCCACATCCTTACATGACCTTTTAGACAATAGGATAGAATTGACAAGGATCAAGTGCAAAGTATTTTATTTAGATTGCAGTGGTCAATTGAATGAACATATGATGGGAAACAATGGGGTAGGGAGCTCTTGTTCTAATACTGACCTTAAGCAAATAGATCACAAGCTGAACAGGAGCTACCAATGTCATGCCCTGTGCAAAAGGCAAATATCATTTTGACATATTTAAATACCAGTTTAACTCACATGAAATGTGAATAATCCATCAATGATTTTCAACATTACTGAGGTTTTAGCTAGCATATGGTGGTCAGTTTGGGTTATTGTGGTTAAGAAAGATGTGTACCAGTGGGATTCTGAAGACAGCTGTGAGAATGATCAGGCATAAAAAGGAATGACCTAAGAGAAAAACAACCCTCAAAATTTTCTGTCAATAAATTGAACTTAAAATTTTTTTCCAGAGATGGCATAATAATAGTCTTCACACAATGAACAGCACCAAATATTTAGATCACGGTATGAAAGTTCAGGTATAATTATTAATAACCTCTGTAAAGCTGAGTTTTCAGAAGCACTGAATTACCAGGAAAGACTGAAATCTGAACATCTTTAAGGTCAGGTTAGACAGCTGTCTCGTTAGACTGAGCCTGCCTTGGTATGAAATAGATAGACTGAACAACTTTGCAGGGTCGTTCTTTTCTGCCATGACTTTATTAGTGTGAACACCTTTTGAAGATTTAACTTGAATTGTGAATTGATGGGGTGTTTTTTATCTCATGCTAAGAGCAGAGCGTAAACTTTTACCAAGAAAAAGGGAAACACAGCTCTTGTGTTTGAAAGGTTAAACATTTGGGACTTTAGAATTTTCTGATTAGTTCACAATCAAATGAGTGTATATGTGTCTCTATTATCATACAGATGACTTCTTTTAATGGTGTTTCCCTTGTTAAACAGCTCTCATTCTCAGGCAATGGGTAGCCATCGTTATATACAAAAATGTGTGTTATCAATATAGTCTGCTACATACTTAGCAAGGTCCTGCATCAATCAGGATATGTAAATATAATCAACATAAAAAACGCCTCTCCAAATTAGTTTTTTATCTTTCCTAATGTTACCAGTATATTTAGAAGATATTACATTGAATGTTGGGTGATTAAACGAAAGACAGGCTGTGTATAGTCTTAAGGCAGTTATAACTTTTTAAAAGACAACAGGTTTTCCTCTGTTCCCCAACAGACATTTGGTTACATTAAGGGATATTTTCCTGTCCATTTCCTGTCTTGATCACTTTCTGTTCGGTCTCTGGTACTGCTAAGAAAAGTTTAAAAAATTATATGGAAGGAAGATGTATTTTTCTTGCAATCTGAGCGGATTGCTAAATCACTTCAAAATGATATTTTCTGGCCAGAGAATTAATCTAACAAACTGATTTCTAAAAGCTAAAGCAGAGAGCCATAAAGATTAAATGGAAGGATTTATACAGTTTTAATATGCAAGCTGTTGTCACACATACACACACTTGCACACACATACACAAAGTTTTGTTCTATCGAAACTTGTGTAGGCGCATATTTGTATGTATACACATAAAGTTCAGCTATTGTATCTCAGGATATATAATTTCCTAAGACTTCCATTAATAGGAAGCCATCAAGCTGTTTGGTACTTTCCCTTCAATATATTTTTTTTTGCTGGAGCTGCTCCACTGAAAGAATTTCTTTCATGCACTTTAATAAAAGCATAGACTTTAATGCAGCTGTTAAAATCTGAATCATTATTGCTGTTATTATGAAGGCAATAGCCCCTTGCATACAGATCTGTTCTCTTCCAAATGCTTTACTTAAATGAATCAAAATGAAACTCATTTAAATGAAATATATATACATATAATATAAACTTATTTGTATTATGCTATCATTTATTTCTGTTTAAGCTTGAACCCTCAGAATGTGTTTATGCCACTGATACTATATTAAAGATAAACATATAACCACAATAGGGGCATTTTACTGATGTATCACACAATTTCATCACTAGAAAATAATTTTGGTGATAAAATTATTAGAGCAACACCACAATAACAATGCATTATTTACCATAAATAGGTTGCAGTTCTTCCCAAATTATAATAAAGCACACTTTTCTATGTGTGTGGCTTAAAAAGAGCTATTCATAAAAAAAAAAAAAAAAAAAAAAAAAAGAAAAAATAAAAGCTATATGAAGACGAGTTCTATATGCTTCAAACATCTCAGTCTGTGGTCTGAGAAAATATTTGAACTCTTTGTCACAAGTACGGACTATTCTGTTTAAACAAAATTACTTCAGGATTTTCAGGTGTTCCCTGTCCTAACTGCAGTGAAATGTGAGTTATGAAGATTGAAAAAGTCTAACACTTCTGATAACTCAGATCAATATTTCTACATAGTGAATACATTGGGAATAGTTGTGGTGCAAGGGTTCCCCAAAGCATAATGGCATCTTGGGTCAACTCTGACCTACACGGAGAGCTTTGAAATAGCAATTGAAATATTTTGCAAGAACAACTAGCACAAAAAAGGGGGGTAGAGGGAAGTTAGGGCTTGATTTTGCTGGGTTTTTTTCATTATTATTTCTAATTCAGACAGTCTCCAAAAGAAAGTGGACTACAGTTTTCAAATTCATTGTCTTTATGTGTCAAGGTGGTGTCACAAGGGGGCCTGCGGGGGCTCCGTGAGGGGAGGCCGGGCTGCCCCAGCCAGACACAGCCGGTTCCAGCCGGATCCAACCACCCACCGCAGGGCGCGGCTGAGCCCACGGCCGGGGTGGGGCACCTCGGGGGAAACGTAGGTAAGGGCAAAAAATGCTGCCTGGCAGAGGAGAGTGAGGAAAAAAGAAAGTGAGAAAAACATCTTTGCTGACACAGAGGTGTGAGATGAAAGAGGGGAGGTGGTGTAGGTGTGGGAGCAAAGGTTCCCCTGCAGGTTATGGAGGAGTTCTTGGGGTGACTTTATGATGTTGTACCCCTTATTGCTGCTCTATGCCCAGAATTTTTTGCCTTTCCTGTGCCTTTAAACTGAGCCTGAGAGGGGGGAGAGGGAAATAAACCCAGAGAACTTTCAAAGCAGTGTTTTAAGGACACACAGATATACACAAAGACTCCTCTTACTTCTACCAGAAGCGGCAGGAGCCAGAGGAAGCAGCCGGCTTTTTTTTTCCAGCCAGCTTTCGGCCAGTTTTTTCAGCTCTTCTTCCTCTGGAGACTTGAACTTTTGTTTTCCTCGGACTTCGTTTTTTCCCTTCTTCTTTTTTTGGACTATTTCAACATCAGAACACATTGGGACTTTTTCCACCGAGGTGGAGGCCCTGGAGGTGGGCCCACCTCGTCCCAGCTCCGAGGAGGAGGAGAAAGGCTGCCTATGGAAGGACTCTGAAATTTTCCCAGGTCCTTCTCTCCACAGTGAGAGGTTTCATTATTTAGCATTATTATCCTTTTTCTGTGTGTTTGTTAAATAAATAGTTTTTATCTCTTTCACTTTCCTTCAAGGAATTTTTTTTTTTTTCCCCCCAAACCTGGTGGGGGAGGGATGGTTGTAACCTGCCTTCTCTCAGAGGATATATTACCAAATTTGCCCAAAACTGGTACAGAAGTATAAGCAGTGATTCTGTCACTTGAGACAGAGCTGTCAGTTGAGACAAAGATTTCGGCTCTAAACTATATACATTCAAAACTCCTTAGTTTACAAGCAGCTACAAATTGTGAGGATGTGTTTTCCAGTCACTTTCTGCTGCATGCTTTCTACATGCATTGCTTCAGCTGCTACTTTGAAGCCACCCTTATTTACACCACTATAAATGAGAAGAAAAATGGGCTGCATTGATTGCTTGGAAAATTTATCATGAAATATTAAGATTGTCTACAGGGGTGCAGGCAGAAATGATGCTACAATAAACATAAAAGAAGATTAAAAAATAGATCTAAAAACCTGCACTTATGCAAAATGAAAGTCTAGTTCTAGACTAAGTTCAAGTAAACTCCCTTGACTCTACCCATGGCATGGAGTACTTCTGGTATCCCAGCATGGGGGGAGAACACCATGATCCAGCTGAGCACACCCCAAACGGTGACACTTCCATTTCCACTATATATTGTGGATATTTGCATTTAAGAGATCATTTTTGCTGGTATGGATGAAACAGCAATGAAAACAATATTGTATGATCGTGGGATGGAGGTTTTTGCCTGTTCATAAATGCATACAATGGAAATAATGCTTCTGAATAAAATCAGAATGTTAAATGAACTGTTTAGTCATCTCAGTGTTTCCATTTGGAATCCTGAATAAAGAGTCCTATTTCTAATCCAAGACAGTTTTTATTAGCTCTCAGTGCATTTAGCACAAACACAGACCAGTTCTGGAATCAGCCAGGGTACAACTTGAATAAGAGAGAAGTTATTTTCTGCATAAACACTAGATTTATTAAGGTCTATTTTTTCTCTCATGAAAGACTAGTTGCAACTAGTTTGAGGAAGCCATCAGAACAGTTTTATACATTCTCGGGATCTTTGAGAAATGAAGATGGATTGGCAACACTGCACAAACAGTGCTGCTTCCAGAGCTGGTACATCTTCCACAGAATTCCAGGGAACCCTGGTGCAGCAGTTCCCTACTCTGGAACATCCTTCTGCAGAACTGATCTAAAATTGGGATCATACCATGTGCAAGGTCTAGCTTGATAATTCAGGCTAAAGGTGGACAAGTTCCCAGCTTTCTAAAATGAAGATTGCTTTTACTTTATTGTCCATCTCATCCCTCCAAGGACACTCCTGACACTCGAAGGGTGACTGCTGGGTGCTCTGCACCAATGGTTTTGTTAATTACCCCACTAATTGACTTGCTTCTGTTACACCACGTGACTCACCATCAGACACAGTGAGAGACAGAGAAGCGGGTGATGTATCTAATTCCACTCATCTTCATGCTCCTCAATAAAAAATCATTTTTCTGTTGATCCCTCTCTGGGGGCCTGTTTAATGTTTCACACAGTACAGGAAAACTGCAACAGCAGGTCTTACTGCAGAGCCAACATCCACTGCGACCTTGTGCTTATGACACAGCTTCGGAAGGGTAAACTTCGCTTCCTCCAGGAGCTGCAGCAGCTTCCTGCACTTGGATGTTTTTTTGGTTTTACGTTTCTTAAAGGCACATTGAATTCTACACAATTTTCTGCTGTTCTGTGAGAAAAAAAATTGAAAAAATTATTTATATATTTAATTATTTAGATTTTTTCCTGACTTTTTATTAGCTGAACCAAAACTATGAAATATTTGCCAAAACTATGAAATATTTGCATATATTTTTCCCAACACTTGTGAATTAATTTGGTTTGGTCATTAAATATCTCAGTTGGTTGGTGTATGCTTATTCAGTGAGGGCTCCTGAGAAGATTTTCTATGGAAATTTATTAGTCTGGGTACATTTGGAAATTGAATGTGAAGTTTATTCTCTCAGGACTGAAAGAGTTTGTGTTTACCTTTGTACAGGTAATCCTACTGACTGCCTCTTTTTCTGGTTTATCAGATGTATTTGACTCTGGCCAGTTGCTGGATTTTGGAACAAGAATTCATTTTTATTGAGTTTTAAATACCTTATCAGTTAAGAAATCTTTGAATGTGTAGGCACATCCATACGCCTCTGTATATGGTCACCAGTGGGGCTGACATAAAGGGAAAAGGCAGGAGAAATTACTGTGCTGTAAATCTACCATCAGCTAAATTTGAATCTTTTTGAACTGTTAAGCTGAAATGGTGCCAGAGCGAATTGTTGTGTTGCTGGAACTAAGTAAATGCATATTACAAAGTAAATGAAAATGTGTAAGGAATGCTGCCCATTTGTAAGTGCATTAATTTAACACAACTGTAGGTGGTACTCAATGTCATGATTGAATGCAAAGAAAAAAAAAATTGTGCCTGATGACAACATCTGGGTTTAAATCTTGATGCCAGTAAATTCTTCCCCCACTGGTAAAAAAGATTGTAAAGTCACATTTTTTTGGGGTTATGTGATTCCTAGGAATTTTCTAGAGAGTGCTCCAGTTCTTCTCCTAAACCCATAGCTCAGGGTCATTGCCTGGCAATGGCCATTTTGGGATCCAGCACAGAGGGGCAAGGGGCCCTATGCTGAGTTTGCATCTGGCAGGTGGGGGAGAGTTAACCTCCATTCAGGGACTTATTCACTAAGTTGACATCATCCTCCATAGATGGAATATGTGATTCACAGCCCAAGAATTCCTGCTTTCTTTGTAGGTAGGAATTGTCTTCAGACGCAAGGAATACGGAATTGAAGAGGCAGGAATGTGGGGCTCAGGGAGGTAGCAATAAAGGGTAATAAAAGAGTGGGATCTTAGTGTAGAGAAATGAGGGGCTCTGAGGAAAGGGGTGCCATTCTCAGCCCCATGAAAATTTTAGAACGTGACTCAAAAAGTTGGGCAATAAATACCTCTGCACCTAACCAGTGCTTTTCTGGCTGTAACAACTTTGTTGTTGTAAACTGGTTTAGCTCATTCTTGGTTACCTGGCAAAAATTCCTCCCCCTACCCAAGCAGGGTCTGTGTTCTCAGTTTGCTCCCTACAGAGCAAGCTGTGAATAGTGTCCACTCCTCTCTGCCTTGTGTGCAGTCCTTCCTGTGGAGCTTTGCCAAAGCCTCGTGCTCTGCATTTCCCAGGCCAGCAGAGGCTGCCACTCCAGAGGGAGAGCTGCTCTACGTGTGGCAGGAGACCTGAGCACCTGAGACATGCCAGGGCTCAGGAAGGCACCAGAAATGACCAAGTTAACGAGCTGTACATGGAAGGGTGAATGAGTGTTCTTTCACTGAATTATGAGCAAAGAAGGAAGGATGGGATGGGGATGTTCTTCTGGAATTTTATTCTGAATGTGAGAAAATGCAGAGTAGTAATCCTTGCCAAAGATATTGCTCGGTTATTTCCAGTAAAAACATCTGAACAGTTTGTGAGCACTGGGACAGTGGTTGTTACTCAGAATAAACTCCCACTGTAACCACTCATATTTAGCCAGCTTAGCCTTAGTCTCTGCTCAGGCCACATTTCAGTTGGCTTCAGCACTCCTTTAGTCCAGGGTGCTCTGTCCCTGGACCAGATTTTACCAGCAGGTAGAGTTGTATCAGGATAACTGCAGCACCTGGTGCCAGCACAGCATGATTTTAGGTCACACCTGTGCGAGGTGCTTGGACTTTACTCAGCTGTAATCATGGCTGGGATACAAATTCAAACAAGCCATGGGGGTATGTCTACACTAAATCAGAGCAGTAGTGCAACATGTACAGGCTTGGGTGAGCTGCTTTGAAACAACAGCAGTGATGGAATAGCAGCATCAGCTTTCCAAAGGTTGTCTGAGCACACTGGAAGCTCAGGGCAGGTGTGCCAGTGACAGGTTGTATTGAATTTCAGGCCTCTGTCCTACTGCTGTCACTAACTGCAGCTATAATGGTGCCTCTGACTGCAGTTCAGAAGTTCTATAAAGCTGCTCAGTTGCCCTGTTATAGAAAATAGGCCATTGGCTGGAAAAAACCCAAATAATGTAAAGGCAACTTGTCTTTACTCCGTTGCCAAGAGTGTGATCTGAGGCTCAAACCCACAGGAAGCACTCATGCACTTTCCTGCTCTCTAGAGGGCACATGTGACATCTTTTCAGGTCAGAAACTAGGTACAGGCTCTCACCATGACCTCAGTGTAGGAGCTACATATCAGGTAGTTTTTTTAGTGTTGCTCTGGTTTGAAATTAGAACAAACGAAGGAAGCACTTTGCTCTTTCTAGTGAAATGCTTATATGTCAAAAGAGGCATGTGGCTTTAAAACTGTTTCTCTTGCTTGTCTCAGATGAAAAGAACATGCCCTGGATTTGGAGTTCAACCAATTTCTTAATTAAAGACAGTTTTATGGTCAGCTTGGTGTTGCGGTGGCCCAGCCCCCTTTGGGGCTGTAGCAATCAAATACAGCTGAGGCCATCCCCTGTGTGGATTTCCCCGCCCAAGGTAGTTGATCCGAGGGTGGATCCATGAGCAGCAATGAAGTTTAAGTTGCATCCCCCTGGGTGGCACCTTGGCCCAAGCCGCCTCCCCCGCTTCTGGAAAATTCTCTGTTACTTCGTTATCTATTGGCTCCCAGTTGTAATTCCCGCCTCCCTGTTTCCCCATTGATTAAAGTTAAGCTGTATCCTCCCCTTTGCTGGTACCTTATTGGTCGCTTTCCTTTTCCCCACCTTGATCCACCCCCCAGTAAAACTGTGCGCAAAACCCTTCTTGAGGCTCTTCTGGTCCATGGAGCCTCCTGCTAATAAACCCTGCTGGAACCCACAGCAGAGGCCCCTCTCTTTTCCTTTGCCTCCGGGGGACGCGAGCCCAAACCGTCGGCTCCCTGACGTGCCTCCTCTGTAGAGGAGCCAGCACGCATGACCAGCTTACGTCATTACCTGCACCGAAGACGTCTCCAAAGGGCGTTGCAGAAGAGACGCTGCATTCCCTCTGACCGAGGGCACACCAGAGCTCGAGCCAATGAGCCAGCACTGCATCAGCTTGGAACCTTGTCTATTCCAATTTCAGTTGTTTCAGTTCACAAATAAGTATTTTCCAATGAAAGTTTTAAGAAGAAAAAGATTTTCACAAAATAAACATGAATTTCTGCTAGGGAACAACTAGTCCTGATAAGGGACTGGACAGCAGTTTTGTATGTAGTTTTACCGGTTTCAATCCAATAGGCAGTTACTGCCTGAATGGCAGTCTTAATTGAACAGCTCTTTTGGAGCCTACAGAATGAGACAGTTCGACTCATTTCTCTTTCTAGAGGCTAAAGGTGTCTGTATTATAAATTCAGCTTTCTAAATCTAGCTCTAGACTGAAAAAAATCAGAGAATTCAGAAAGAACTAAGAAGATTACTGAAGTATTTGAAAGGAGATATTCACAAAGATGTATTTATTTTTATTTTATACCCCAAACCAGACCAGATCTGATTTAGGACCTCTCACTGTTGGATACCATACACAATACGAATCAATATTGGGATCTGAAGTCAGACATTCAGTGAGCAATGAAAAACATACTTAACAGTTAAAAAAAATTGCCCGGCATTTTATTAGACTTTTTTTGCTTACACAGTTATAAAAATATTTTTCTAAATATTTTCTAAAATAGATGTATTCAACTAACTCAAAGTAACTGATTTTCTGCAGCAGGTCAGGTTATGCAGTATGTCCCTGTGACCTGTCAATATGCTTTGAAACATATAGAAGAGGTTCCTCTCACTGCACATCTCTGTGATGGGAGGTATTACACCTTGTGCTATGCCAAGAATGAGTAGAAGGTCCTCACACACCTTTCTCCAGTGCTCCAGCAGGACTGGGAAGTGAAGGCAGTTGTAGCTGACAGGGAAGTCAGGCTCTGCCCTGCTGTTTGTGTGTGCTAATCCATATCAGTGCACAATGAGTTAAGCTTTAGTCAGTCCCTCAGCTGGCAGCTATGCTGGATAGATGGTTTATTTCTGCACCTGCAGTGTGTGACCTTCCATAGCAGCTTCCATAACAGCTGAGTGACACTCAGCTGTTGCATCTAACAGGGTGTGGTGTCTGCAGTGAACAGCACATTTACAGGCTCTGGAATAAGATATCACAGGAAAAGAGGCTTCTGCTAATTAGTCTGTTTGCAAGGTTATTCTCCATCTTATTGGTGGTAAAAATGAGAGCTGTCCGAGGTGGCTTGGTGAATGTGGACTTTCTCTTTAGGAACTGGTCAGCTTCAGGGAATGCTGTGTGCAGTCACCCTGTCAGCCAAGGGCAGCACATGAACAGAGATTGCCCGGTCTGGGAAAATACAAATGCTTCAGATGTTACAAATTAGTAAAATAGAAATTGATTCATTAAGGTTCAGAGCTGAGTATCTTTGGGTTTGGAGACTCAATGACAAAAGCTTATTTGCCAGTACTTCAGGACTAACTGCAAACTCCCACAGCCATTTAACAGTAATATATTAGACATATAAAACAAATTTTTGAGGAAAACACTCTAAAAACACTGTGGGGATGGAACCCAAAATCTCAAAGCAAGGTGAAACAAGGTAAAACTGGCTCCACCAGGAAAGGCAAGCTGCTTTAATGACTGCTACTCCTGTCACATTAAAACCTGGGGGAGGCCAGAGGGGCAGGGGGCATGGGGGTGAGGCTGGGACCCCCCCAGCGCCCACCTTGCCCCGGGGAGTCTGGCAGGGTCTTGGTGGTGTGGCCTGGAAGGGGGGAAAAATATGAGACATCCCCCCCCAAAAAAAGCTCAGAGTCCCCCCCAGAACTCCTTAAAATCCAAAATCTACCCCCAGACCCTCCCCCAAATGCGTGAGACCCCCATAGACCCCCCCCAGGACCCCCCTGAGTTCCCCAGAAGCCCCCCAAGGCCCCCCCCGAGACTCCCCCCAAAGGCATGAGACCCCCCCCAGGCCCCCCCAATGCATCCAGATCCCTCTCAACCACCCCCAAGAACCCCCCAAGACCGCCTTGAGCCTCCCCAGGACCCCCAGACCCCCCCCAAAATGCCCCCAGCCCCCCTCACCTGGCAGCCCCTAGGTGCTGCTGCCACTGGAAGGGGTCCCCTGCACCCCCTCCCCATCGCCGGGGTTGTCCCCCCCAGGAGGACCCCGCTGTGCTCCTCATCCAGGGGCGCCCCGCCACCCGTAGTGAGTGGTCCTGCTAGGAGGGGGGGATCACAGGGGGAGAGGTTGCCCGGGGGGAGCCCTGGAGGGAGGAAAAGGGGTCGGGGGGGTTTGAGGGCTGGGGGGGGGGGGGGTCAGGATGGTCTCGAGGGGGGGTCAGGGGTAGGTATCCTGAAGGGGATCCGAGGAGGGGTCCAAGGGGGGAGTGGTCACTCACCGGCCTCTCCCACCACCTCCACCACAAGGGTCCTAACGGGAGGATGAGAGCGTGGTGTGAGGGGAGAGCCCCTCCTGCCAGAGGATCCCGCCCTTCCCCCCACCGCACAAAGCCCCCCTCGCTCCCCATGCCCCTCAGGACCTCCCAAAAACCCCTCAAAAAACCCCAAAATCGCCTAAAAACTGCCCTATTTCCCCCCTCAGACCTCGCTGCCTCCATCGCTCCTGAGCGCGCCGCGCACAGTGACTTCAAGATGCAGCCCAAAAGAGGGTGTGGCCACAACTTCTATGATCAAAGCTCCGCCCAC
The DNA here is from genome assembly GCF_965178545.1 of Coloeus monedula. NCBI lineage: Eukaryota > Metazoa > Chordata > Aves > Passeriformes > Corvidae > Coloeus > Coloeus monedula. The sequence goes on from NC_138782.1 coordinate 98,143,303, forward strand.
CGCCCTGCTTTGTCCTCCCCACTTGGCTCTGCCCACTCCCCAAGCCCTGCCCACCCCACCAAAGCCCACCCCCCTCCATGTTTAGGCCATGCCCACACCAATTTTTAGAGGGGGTCCAGTGGGAGTCACCCCATTGTCCACCAAGGGCCTAGGATCCCCAAACCAGGTTTTGGGGGAGTGCAGGGAACACCACCCCCCCCCCCCCCGCCCATCCATTATCAGAGTATTTAAATTCATATTCTGGGACAGAGCCGGAATTCTTTGTTCCTGTGTTTTTTGCCCGAAATACCTAGAATTCCAAAATTATCACCATTCTAGAGGAAAGGGGGGGAGAGGGAGGTTGACTTTTTCCACCTGGAATTTAAACCAGGACCCCCAAATCTGTCACCCAGATGTCTGGGGGGGGGGCACATCAGGTGTTTGAGGCAGGGGTCCCCTCTCCTTCAGGGGGGCACTCAGGTGGCCAGGGGCTGCTCCCCACCACTTTGGGGTCGTCCCCCATCACTTTGGGGTCATTTCCAATCGTTTTGGGGTCATTCCTTGACACTGTTGGGGCTGCGCAAGGCAGCACAGCATCCAGCTGCAGACCTCCTTGGCTTCTGCTGCTGCAGGCAAGGGTCAGCTGCAGCAAGCAGGGAAAGCTGTCAGCTGCAACAGGCAGAAGTTAGCTGCAGCTTGCAGGGAAAGCTAGCTGGCTCCTTCGCAAGGAGTGAGCCCCAAATAAAGGTGGTGTAAAAGCATTGGTAGAGTCAAAGGATGAGAGAGGGGTCTCTGAGTAGCTTCCAGCTGGTTTATTGCCAGTGGAAGATCCAGGGACAAAGACCAGGAAAAAGGGGAAAGCGCAACATTTTGTACAGGGGTGGAACAAAGGGAAACAACTAATGGGGATCTGCTACAGCAGGGATTACTGTAACACGCATATATCAAAACAGGAGTCCCGTGGAAAGGAAATATATATGGATGGATTCTTGGTAGATGTTTCAGAGATGTTTATTTCTCCAGCCACATGGCCGGGGCTCTGCTCAGGAAATCCTCCAGTCACGGGACCCCGAGGGTCCTTCCCACACAGGGGAACACAAACCAACCAATCGGGAACGAGGCTGACCAGGGGCAGGGAAACCCCGTGCCTCCCCTCAGGGCGCCTCTCCCAGGGCTACATGGCAGGGGGAGGAGACGCCAACAGGGATCAACTGAGGAGGAGGAGATAACAGGGGAATAACCAATGGGGATAACTTAGGGGAGAAGATTACATGAGTAGACCAATGGGGCATTGAAGAAGGGAGAACTTTCCAGAACTAATACATAACCAACTAGGGGAAACACATAAACATGAACTTATACATAAAACTGGGTGGAGAACTCCTGAACCAATGAACTTAAAATATGAAAACTAAGAACCACTAGGAACATGGGAACTCGCTCTAACCCAGGGGTGAGAATCAGAACTTTGTGTTCTGGAGGCCTGTCTACCAGTCTTCTGAAGGATCTGCTGCAGTGGCCACTGCCACCTGCCCTGCAACAGTTCCCCAGCGTTTTGGGGTTGTTCCCCATTGTTTTGGGGTCATTCCCCATCACTTTGGGATCGTTCCCCATTGTTTTGGGGTCGTTCCCCACCACTTTGGGGTCATTTCCCGTCATTTTGGGGTCATTCCCCTTCCCTCCAGGAAGGATTTGAGTCCCTCCAAGAGGGGTTCCGGTGTCCAGGAATAATTCTCAGCCAGTTTGGGGGGGGGGGGGGGGCAGGGGGGGTCACTCCTCTTCATCCAAGACGGACTCAAGTGTCCAGTGGTCACTCCCCACTGCTCTGGGGGAGGTCACTCCCCCTCACTTTGAGGTCGTTCCCCATCATTCTGGGAGTCACCCCCTCCATGTCAGGGAGGGATCCGGATGTCTAATGGTCACTCCCCACCACTCCGGAGGGGTCATACCCCACCCAGCCATCCAGGGGCCTCCCCCTCCTAGTCTGGGAGAGGACCCAGCTCCTCGGGGCTCATCCCCCCTGACCCCAGGGGTCCCCCCTGGGCTGCGCCGGGGCCCCTCCCACGGGGGAGGACCCCCCCCTCAGCCGCCCTGGTCTCCAGCATGTTCTGGGCCGTGGTCTTGCCATGCTGTTACTTGAGGTGGCGGCGGATGGCTGGCTTTGTGGGTGAAGCGCATGTCACAGTAGGAGCAGCGGTAGGGTCGCGTGCCACTGTGCAGGTTCAGGTGGTTTTGCAGCATGGATTTCTGTGTGAATGTCTTGCTGCAAATGCCACAGCCACATGACTTCACGCCGCGGTGCACGTTCATGTGTTGGTTCCAGTTGCTGCTGTGGTTGAACTGCTTCCCACAGCGCAGGCACATGAACAGGAAGTGCAGGGCGCGCATGTGGAGCACCAGCTTCTCCACGCCCTGGAACGCCTCCCTGCACTTCCTGCAGCACAGTGACGCCGATGGGGTGCTCACCGCCAGTCCCGTGCCTGCCATGGCCACCCCCAAGGAGCTCACGGTGCCCACGCTGCCCGCCGGCTCCTCGCCACTGCCACCAGGGAAGATGAGCAGCCCCTCGCCCTCAGCATCCTTGGCCAGGATGTAGCAGGCCTTGACCACCCCCAGCTGGGGGGAACACGGGGGGTCCTGCGCTGACATCCCAGCCGTCCCCGCCACGGCCGCCGCCGCCACTCCTCCTCCTTGCGCCACTCTGGCTGCCTTGGCTGTGGCCACGGCCAGCCATGCGCGCATCTCCCTGCGCCAGTGCGGGGTGGCGGCTGGCTCCACCTTGATGGTGTACACATCAGGCGCCACATCCTCCTCATCCTCCTTGTCCTCGTCCTCCTCGGGCTTGGGCAGCTGTGTGGGGGCAGCTGGCGGTGGCTGGACGAAGCGGGCCAGCACACCGCGGCAGCACACCACCATGTGCTCTATCTGCAGGTAGCTGGCCGCCATCAGGTAGTCCGGCAAACTCCAGGGTACGCGTGTACCAGGACAGCAGCAGGTCGGCCAGCACGGGGTTGGTGTGGGCCTGCAACATGCGCAGCTCAGCCGCGGGGTTCAGCAGGAACTGGTCACGCAGGAAGGGCGAGAAGGCATCCAGAATGACATGGTGGCCATGGAAGGGCAGGCTCTGCACCACGATGGTGACATTGCAGAAATGGTCCTCGGCCTGCAGCCACGTCATGAAGCACAGCACCACTGCCTCGTGCCCCCGCAGCTGGAAATGCAGCACCTCCGCACACGACTGATTTATTAAAATACGAATATTGATCTAGTATCGATATCCAACTGATATAGATAAAGACTCTCTAACGGTTTAAAGTTAGAAAGTGTATGTTTATTTGGCGCCAGGCACTGCGTGGGATAGCTCCCTAAAATGCCGAGCCCCGATACAAATACAAAGCTTTTTATTTACAAAAATTATGAATATCCAAAATATAAACGTATATTCATAACATTAACACTTCCCATTCTCTGCTGCGTATGGAAATGAGATTAAATGTCATTAAGCATGCGTAATGTATTCTCTGAATTGAGTCAGTGGTCTTGAATTGGGTAAGTGGTCCCAGATAGATGAAGTAAGCTCATCTCCCTCATTTTCACCTTTCTCGACTTTTTGAACTTTAACAATCTTAATTACTTTAGTGACCTCCAAATTTCCTTTTGTGTGACTTTTGGATCGGTTCTCACAGAGGGAGGAAATTGGTAATTGTCTCTATTCCCTAGACCAACTTATCAATGTTTCTGTTCCTCATTCTAAGCACAGCTAAACAAACATAGAAGTGACAGATCATCAATTATTCAGTAATCAATTACTAATATCTTGAAAACCATTTCAGGTCCAGCTCTCCTAACTATTAATTAACTTTAGCCAGGCCTCAATTCCCTCCTATTCTAACTAATTTCAACACGGCTAGCCTATAACTAAAATCCTTATGTTTCATTTAAATCTGTTTCACGACGACATGGCCCAGCACTGGCAGGGAGCTGGGAGGTGCTGGGAGGGACTGGGAGGGGGGTTAGAGGGACTGGGGGGCACTGGGAAGGACTGGGAGCAGTGTTAGAGGGACTGGGAGAGACTGGAGTGCACTGGGAAGGGGGATGTAGGGACGGGCAGGGACTGGGAGGGACTGGGAGTGGGGTTAGAGGGACAGGGAACGGGGCTGAAGGGACTGGGCGGGTTGGGAAAGACTGGGAGGGATTGGGAGCAGGGATACGTGTAGTGGGAGAGACGGGAAGAGGGACTGGAGAGACTGGGAGGGATTGGGAGCAGGGATACGGGTACTGGGAGAGACAGAAAGAGGGACTGGAGAGACTAGGAGGGATTGGGAAATGGATACAGCAACTGGGAGCAATGGGAAGAAGGACTGGAGGCACTGGAGGGACTGGGAAGGCCCCTGGGACACTGGGAGGGAGCACTGGGAGGGTCACCAGTGGGACTGGGAGCACTGGGAAGGGGCGATGGGCGAACTGGGAGAGTTAGAGGAGAGCACTGGGTGCACTGGGATGGCTGACTGAGGAGACTGAGAGCGCCAGAAAGGGTTCCTGGGAGCTCTGGGGACAATGGGAGCTCTGGGATGGAGGCCAGGGAGCATGGGGGAGGTCACTGGGAGTTACTGGGAGCACTGGGGGGGGTCACTGGGAGGTCACTGGTGCCGCTTACTGGGAGCACTGGTGGGGGAGGACAGCTCTGGGAGTCACGTGGCTGCACCTGCAAGGGGGGGAGGAGGGGTGGAAGACAAGGCCGCGCTGTGACGTCACCGCGTGCGCTCCCGCCGCCATTGCCGCGTCCCCTCCCCCATCCTGCCTCCCCCCGCGCCCCCTGATTGGTCCCGCCAGGGCCGGGCCCCCCATCTCTCCCCTCCCCCTGTCGCCATTGGCCTCCCCCCACCCCCCTGCCCCCCCCGGCCACGCCCCCCACCGTTACCACCTGAGCCTCGGGTGCATGGCAGCGCCGGGCCTGGGGGAGGGAGGGAGGGAGAGCGGGAAGGGCACGGGGCATTGTGGGATACAGGCGGATCCAGCCGCAGACCCCCTCCTAACAGCACCGCAGGGCATTGTGGGATACAGGCGGATCCAGCCGCAGACCCCCCCCCCACCTCACAGCACCGCAGGGCATTGTGGGATACAGGCGGATCCAGCCGCAGACCCCCCCCCCACCTCACAGCACCGCAGGGCATTGTGGGATACAGGCGGACCCGGCCTCAGACCTTCCCCGTCCCTCCTCACAGTGCCGCTGTTATTGAAAAAGGTGTTCGTGCTTGCAATCTTACAAAATTAACGAAGGAAAACAAGTCTTATCATTTTTGGTTAGAACTGTTGGTAGTTTTGCGTATTTTTGAAGAATATTAGAAAATGTTGTGTGAGTGCAGTTTGTCATGATGCAGTAGCCAACTAGGCAGCATTTTCTTTGGCAGTAGAGAGAAGCCATCCTGGGAAGGTATTATGTTCCACTGGAATAACGTTAGGATCCCACTCCTGACATCAATTAAGGTTACTATCCATTGGAATAATATTAGGGTCCAGTTGTTAAAAGATGACTGCCTGAATTAAAAGACATTATGCTAAAGTCAATAATATGGATTGTATTTAACAGCAAATGTGAGAGGAAGAGGTAGAAATAGGAACGGGGTGGGGAGAAAGAGAGAGAGACAGAGTATGGTCACCACGACATCTCCCCCGGCCCTTCTTTTTCTGGTCTTCTCAATGGTGGGATCCCCAGAGTATTTTTCTGGAGACACCACTTCTATACAGACCAAGTCATAGAATGACAGAATCAAATAGGTTGGAAAAGTCATTTGAGATCATTGAGTCCAACCTCTGACTTAACACCACCTTGTCAACTACACCATGGCACTGAATGCCACATCCAGTCTTTTCTTAAACACCTCCAGGGATAGTTACTCCAGAGACGTACATGCTGTTCCCACAACTTGGGATGGTATGTGTGTAAGCATTTGCTTCCTTTCCCACAGTTTGTAATGATGGGAATTTTGGTCCAAATAGATTACCCAGATCTGCCTCACCAGGCTGGCATCTTCCTGTTGTTGCATCCATGCTTTTCCCACAGTCTACACAGTGGAATCTTGTCTGGTGTGCTAATTCCAAACATTCCACCTTTTGTAGGCCTGAAATGAATGCCTTCCTGTTTGCCATCTGTGCCTGTTTTGGTGGCATATTTTGTGAGAACTTCCTTCTGTGACAGTGCTTTGAAACAAGTTTACTGTGTTATATCCTGACAGAAGGATACTGTAGAGACTAATCTGGAAGGAAGGACTGTATAAAGGAAAAGGAAAGAGTATGTAAACATTCAGCCACTGGGAGCTGTGAAAGCAGGAGAATGGATGGAAGCTTCATGCACTGTAGCAATGTCTAAATTACTAGGACAACAGTTTTCTTTGGCTCTGGAGGGAAGTCCCACATTGGTTTTGTTGGCTGTAGGAAATTTCATAACTGAGGAGTATCGCTTTTGTTAACAGGGACTTTTTATGAGTGATTCAGTACATCATCTGCAGTTCATCTTTTCCACATTTCTACATAGTGCCATATATGAACCTGGACAGATGTTAAAAATAATTTATCCTTAGACAAAGATTTCTGTAAGCCAAAACAACTGAAAACTGAGATGGAACTACACTTAAGAGGAAACTTGATCTTACATAGGGTATCAGGAAGCAGGCCTTATTTTGCCCTGATGTCCCTAGTGTCTGGATATTTTTACTTTGCAATCCAAGTCTGATTCCTACAGATACTGTGGAGGTAATCTACACAGGCAGTTTCCATGCCAATGTGCTTGGTTTCATTATGATGCTCTGAAGTCTGTAAATACTAAGAAAGCATTTAGACTGTTCTAGGGGAAAGTAAGTTGTAAGTCAGAATTTATTTGCATGTCTGAAATTTCAGGACAGAGGTAATTGCTTCCAATGTTACTATTACCAATATAAAAATACTTACATTAAGGGGTTTCAGTTTGGGTTTTGTATTTGGCTTGTTTTGATTTTACTTGACAGTGATTGTTGAAAGATTTTTCCTTTTTTTTTTTGTGTGTCTTTGGCCTTTTAATAAAATATTACTTTGTCTAAACTGGCCTTTGCCAACACATGCCTGTGTCAGCTCTTGTTGTCCCTTATTGAATCAATTTTAATTTGCATCTGCTCTATCATGTCCATAATTTGTCTTTCACAAAGTCATGGCTCATAGCTTCATTAATCATGCCAAAATTTCTGACTTTCAAAGTTTCTGTGGATAGCTTGGGTGCTGATGGAGTGGATTTTAGTGTTGAGATTCATACTTGTGTTGTAGTGTTTTTGAATTCTGGACAGGCATGTTTGCTTTTCATCATGCAGACACTCATTCACTGATTTACTTGGGGAATGTCATGCATATTTACGGAAAGGAATTTCTCATCTAAAGCTTGAATACATTATTTATAATTACTATTATTATTGATTATGTCAATGTTATATTGTTGCTGTGGCTGTGAATGTGGTTGTTATTTCCCCCTAAAACTGGAATAATAATTTCAGAATCAGAATTGCTGTTTAATACACTTCCACTGGGTGACTGTGGACACATTGCTTAGAACTTATGAGTCAGTTTTTTTCTGAGTTTAGGCACAGTGTCTAAAAATCCATCTGGGCTAACAAATGAGACCAGGCCACCCCATACAGAACAGATATCCATCTACCACAATGAAAATGGTTAGAAAATCATCTGGTTTGAATATGCAGAGCATAATAATTCTGTTTCCTAATTTCCCTGTACTTGACTTTGCATGCTTCCAGTACTTTTTGTACCTGTCTCAGCAAGTAATGAAAATTTTAAAATGAAATTTGATTATGCATATCACATCTAGCTACATGCAAACCTAAAGACATGAGTTCTTTCTTTCTAGCTGTGTATTTCAACAGGAAAAGGCCTTTGCTCTGTAACTTCAATGAAAGAGTACTATGGAGTAACCTACCTTCTCCCATAAGTATTTAGGAACATTTCATCAAGGGAAATACCCGTTATTAAAAAAATCCCTAATTTACATGTTCAAATGAGACTGCTTTTCAAGTTTCTTACTCACCCATCTGAAGATAGAGGGAAAAATTCTATACAATGGAATCTTGTCTATTACATTTACATATGCTGGTGAACAGGCAATGGAAGTGTGGAAGTTTATCAATTTGACTATAGAACACAATTTCTAAAATATATTTATAAAGTCAACTTGAACACGATTATAAACATACCAGTGAGAAATACAGTTGAAGCCAAAGGAAGATAGATAAAATTTACAGAGACATTCCTTAAGTTTCTATTCTCTTTTAAGAACTATTTAATGGTTAAACTGTTATTTAAACTGTAATCTAAGTTTTTATTTCAGGCACATGATCTGAAATAAACCTTATGTTCATTAAATGTGCTTTTCTGAAAACATGTTGTACTGTTCATATTAGAAATGGGGAAAGAATAATAAAACTGGGAAAGCTAATAGCAGGCTCTCACAATTATTTATATAATTATCTTGTCTGTAATGCAGACTAATACCAGTATAGATCCCACGAGATATTATCATTGATATTATTTAATTTATGGAATAGGAGTTATGTCACAAACCCCAAATTTTGTTCTCTTTACTTTGCTCATTCATATTGCATGAATTTATTCTTTATCACATCTGAAATCCATTACCATGTTACTCATAGCAAGTATTCATAAATTGTATTTTTTATTTCCTCTCTCTGAAGGATATTAAATGTATATGAGAACTCATCTCAAATTTTAGGTTGAATTTCAGCATTTTTCCCATTTTGAAAATTAGGTTTTCAAGGTACATCTTATATTTGCTACAGAGACACAGTTTACATCAACTATCTCAATAAATTATAACATTTTTCATTTTGTATAACAGGAAATAGAATGCAGACCTGTCCTTAAGGATAATTTTAATGTAATGTAAAACACAGTATGGCTATGTATAATTATGAATTTCTTCAATGAGCTTTGTTTATGGGAAGTGACCGTTCTGAACTACAGTAGTACATTGAAAGTTGTAAGATCTGCTAGATTTTATCAGAAAAGAAAGGGTTTAATCTTTCTTAAATGATAATTTAAAGATTTGCTGATCTTAGATTATCTTAATCTGTCTTGCCTAAGCAAAGTTAGATAAGGTGACATACTGGGTGGCAAGACTTACCAGGGAGAATTTCAACATGACATTTGGGAAATAATCATAACTAAACAATTCATTTTACATAGATTGCCAATACAATTTCAGATAATGTATTACCCATTCTGATGACATGAACAATTTCTTTGCCATAATTATTTTGTAACATCTTTGAATTTTTTAAATTTATTTTTAAGAAAATGCATTTAATCTGCCTGGGCCAGAAAGGGACTAAATCTAAACCAGGAGTTTCTCATCAATGGTATAATGAATAAGAAAGAACAGTGGATGAACAGCTGCTATGGCACTCAGAGAACTATAAACACTTACCAGCACAGAAATTCGTCAAAAAGACAGGGACAGATTGATGTATAAATAACTGCTTTTGATTTAGCCGAGCACTACAAAGTTAAAAATATTTATCATTTTTCTCAAAAAGAGTGAAGAGTGTGATAAATGCTAAGATTTGTAGAAATTTAAAACACTTCAAGAAGATTTTTTTAAGGGGCTGGTTAAAACTTCCAGGAAAGAAGATTTCCAAGAACAGTTTGAAAGGATAGCCTTTCACACAATGGACAGTAAACTGAAGATTTACTAAACAAAAACTTCTATCTTACTTCAGTTTTAAGTAGAATAAATTAACTAAAATAGAATAGAATAGATTTATTCTGTCATACTACTAGACACTGAAAAGGAGAGACAGGGCCATATATTACTCGTAGTTTCCACTACTGCACACGGTAGTATCTCTGCAGAAGTTATTTAAATGTCATTGGTTTTATTCCAAAGTAACTAAAAGGGTTTAGCTAATTGTTATTAACCAGTTTAACACAGAAGACCAAAGGAAACTAAGCCTCTGTGAATAAAACAGATCAGACCCAGAAAGGTTCGAAATATACCTGAAAAACATTATTAAAATCAAAAAAGGTTAGATGTTTGTGTAAAAAAAAAAAATTGATATATTTTATTTAATATTAAAAGAGGCAAAGAGAAAGGAAGAGGAAAGAAAGAAAGGAATGGAAAAAGAGGTGTGTGCAGGGGTGGGGGGACAGGGTCCCAGTGACATCTCGTTGCTCCCTTCTATCTTCTTGGTGGTGAGGGTCCCCTGCCGCTGAAAGTATAGAATCCAATGGATTAATATACGTTTGGGCAAGGTGGGAATGCCCAGGTGCCTCCCCTGGAATGGGCAAGTTTGACACTGTCCCCTGCAAGACTCTGGATCTGTTGCGTCACGTGCAGTGCTCTGGGAACCCCTTCACGGGGGGCCTTTGGTAGGCTGTGACACCCCCTCTGCTGTCATTCACGTGGATGCAGCTGTTTCCGGGCTCAAGGCCCCCACAGCTGAACTGGTGTGAACAGCAGAGGATGGGTGTTAACTGCATCTGACCAGAGGCTTTTTCACTACACACCCAAGACCTCTCCTCCTCCCCCCACGCTTTGGTGTGAGGATCTGTGCAAGCCTCGAAGCTGATGACCCTGGGACTGTGGTCTCCAACCTGAAGGTGCTAAGCTTGATCCCTCTCTGAAAGTATTCTTCTCCCCCTGAGTTACTTTATCTTATCTCCATCAAGGAGCAATTCAGGTCCCCATTCAGGGTTTTGGTGGTTTTCTCTGCAGGTTTTGTACAGTTTTGCTGTAGTAGGCAAAAGTCCTTCATGAAGATTTTTAAGCCAGAAACTATAACATTTCAGTCTTCGACTTTGATGATAAAGAATAACATCTGCTGGCTAATGCACAGGACCTACATTCTTCAGTTTGGTGAACATCCAGTAGTGGAATGCCATCAAAACAGCTTTTCTGAAGAGTAATTTCTTCATTGAAACTACTTGTTGAAAACCACTGAGTTTAATTGTTGCATCCATCATTTTGATTATTGAATATTTGCTATAGCTGTCCAGCGTTTACTTTGGGAACATTTTATACATACTGTACAAAATAATACATGCTGTGTTAATCCTCTTTATGTGTATTACTGCGTGACCTGAGCTAGTTTATAATTCATGCAGGATTAAAATCATTATCAAGCATATGCTTTGTCAGTTTGGACAAAAGACATAAGTAACACTTGGATATTGATTTACTAAAATATGGATAAGGATCTAGTATCAATATCCAACTGAGATGGACAAAAACTCTCTTAACAGTTTAGAGTTAGAAAGTGTATGTTTATTGGGCACCGGACAGCTGTGTGGAATAGTTTCCTAATACCCAGTGACAAAATATAGACGGTTACAGAGTCTATTTATCCACAAAAGTTATGAATATCCAAAATACAAATACATATTTATAACAATGACCCCTCCTAGTCTCCACTTCGTATGGAAATTAGCTTTAATGTCATTAAGCATGCGTAGTATAGTTTTTAAATTGAGTCAGTGGTCATTATTAATTGAGGAGTGGCCTTAGGGATAAAGGAATAATAGTCTTCCTCATTTTGAACTTTCCACCTTTCTGGGTTTTGACAATACAAATGGCCTCTTGGGGAACATCCAGCTTCGTCTTTATGACTTCTGAATAGTATACAGATGGGAAAAATTAGCAATTGTTTAAATTCCTTTAGATCTATTTATCAATGTTTTCTGGTTCTCATTATAAACACAGCTAAGCAAATATAGAAAGACAATCATCTGCAACTTAAAAGCTTATTTCTAACTTAACTCTTAATCAGTCTCAACTGGACTCACTTCCTCTAATTAATTCTAGCAAAACTAATCTTTCACTAAAATCTTGGAATCTTAATATTTCTTTTAAAGTGTGTGTTTCAATATAAGTAACAACCTAATTTCACAAACACAGGTTGTGAACCTAATCCAGTTCAATTCCAGATTCAAATTTATATGAACTTAAAAATAAATCACAAAGCTGGCAATTTCTTCAAATAGGAAATTAACAGTCATAAATAAAAGAAAATTGGAAAAATAACTTGAGACATCTTTTAATGGCCTTACAAGTAACCACCCCCAAAATATCTCCAGTGTACAGTTTTTCAGAAAATCAAGGGGCAGAACTGATAAGTGAAATGAGAGGATAAAAAATTCTAGTTAGTAGAAGTCTGAAAGCAACATGATATATTGACAATAACTTTAGAAGAGCACAGGCTGGCAAAATGTAGTATTGCTATAATTAACATCTAGGATAATACAAGCAATTTTTAACACCTTGTAGGCTTCTATTGATCATGGAACTTAGCATGATGATACTAAGCAGAAAATACAAATAAAACTTGTTAACAATTGTAAATGTTGATCAAACTATAAATTAAAGTAATGTGTGATAACACCTAAAGTGTTTACATTCAAGGATGTTGGTATGGTAATATTTATCAAAGTTAATTAGCTTTGTCAGAAAAGAAGCAGTATCCAACAAGCTTCTAGAACTAGTTAATAAAATGTCAGCCTTAGTGGGATTTATCTTCATAAAAATTCTTTACTGTTCATATATTAATATTACCCAAACAATCAGTCAAGACTGAGACAGCTCAAGTATAATTAGGTAGAAGTGCTGGATAAATAAAGTGCTGGATTTACTTAGTACTAAATCATATTGAGAAACAAGAAATTACAGGTATCACATACACCACCAGCAGATATTTTCTGAACTGAACCCCCAAAACAAGTTCATCTATAAATATTTAAATACAAACATAATGTAATGTTAAATATGCATCATAAAAGACAAGGCTTTTCATATGAAAGTAGCAACCAGAAATTGGGGACAAATAATGTCATTCAGTAGATTATTCAATAAATCAAGATACAGAATTTGAAAGCATCTGAGAATCTTGTATATGAAATACCATACAATTATTATATTCAAATCTGTGTATATTTTATTTTCTGATGCAGATAAGGATAATATTACACTGTTGCACAGAGATAATCACAGCGAGTAGGATGTAGATGATATCTTGTTAGTTAATGCTCTGTTGAAGCAAACTCAGGAATTTGATCATAGAATCATATAATGGTTTGGGTTGGAAGGACCTTAAAGATCATCTAGTTCCAACCCTTCTGCCATGGGCAGGGACATGTTTCACTATATCAGGAATTTCTTCCTAAACCCTAATCTAAACCTGCTGTTTTTCAGTTTAAAGCCATTCCCTGTTGTCCTGTCACTAGACGCTCTTCTAACTATTGTCTCTGTCTTATTGCAGGCTTTCTTCAGGAAGGCTACAGTTAGGTCACCCAAAGCCTTCTCTTCTCCAGGCTGAATAATCCCAATTCTCTCAGCCTTTCCTGGGTGCTCCATCCCTCTAATCATTTTGATAGCTCTGGACTCACTCCAACAGGTCAACATTCTTCCTGTGCTGGGGCTCCCAGAGCTGGATTCACTACTGAAGATGGGGGTCTACCAGAGTGGAGTGGAGGAACAGACTCCCCTCCCTCGTTCTGCCGACCACGCTGCTTTAGACGCAGCCCAGGACACGTTTGTCTTTCTGGGCTGTGAGTGCACATTTCCAGGTCATGTTCAGCCTCTCATCCACCAGTGCCCCGAAGTCCTTCTCAGCAGGGCTGCTCTTGATCTGGTCATTCCCCAGCCTGGATTGATACTGGACCAACCCAGGTGCAGCACTTTGCACTTCGTCTTGTTAGACCTCATGGGATTCCCATGGGTCCACTTCTCAAGCTTGTCCAGGTCCCTCTGGATGGCATCTCATCCTTCAGGTGTGTCAAGTGCAACACTCAGCCGTGTACAAAGCCTCTTACTTGTTGTGAAGAGGCAGCTGGAGGGATGAGGTGGGCAAAGGATTCCACTTTCTACCATGAGCATGGACTACCCTCCATTCACTCCTTTCTTTACAACTGCTGCTTTCTTCTTGCTGAGGGATGGATAGAGCATCCCCTTTATCTTGAAGTGTTTCAGCTGGATGCTGCTGTTCAGGGAGGCCAGAGCTTGGTTCCAACAGCCTGTCTGCCTTTCTGAGTTTGCCTGACCTTGCTCCCAAGAGGGTGATGACACAAATTGAACTCTAGAGCCTGTAGGGTATCTGCACCATGCCTGCCTGAACTGCCACACCACACCCTGGGCTGCTCCTGCTCCCTGGGTGCAGCTTTTGTATGGACATGGTGGGTGTAATCTCTGCTGACTGACCACACTGAGGCAGAGCTGTCTCTGAGTCATGGTTCCACCATGGAAGATCTATTAAATGAGAGAAATATTTGCTTCTTTTAGTTATGGATATAGAACTGATGCCATAAAGATTTTTTGCCTTTTCTTTTATACCCCTGTTATACCTTTTTTACAACTTCTGTATTCTTAGTGCTTTTGCCTACATTCTTGGACTTGTTTGTCAAGCTAAGAGACTAAACATTTTAGAAGCTTCGTAGTTAGGGGTCAGTGTGCCCCAGACCCCCAAATCCTCTCCAGAACACATTCTGTAAACTAAGATAGAACCATCCAGGGGAAGGCTCCTTGGGGAGGGGGGCTCACTTGAGCCTCTCATTGGGGAATCTTTGATAGATATGCTAATTAGTAAAACTATAATGTTATACCCAATCTTTTGGGGGGGCATTTTTTTTCTGTGAGGTGCATTTCGATGCATATGACCTGGACGTGTGCACCTAAGGATCCTTAAAATAAATACCAAGATAAAATCCCTTTTCCCCTTCTAACCGTGTATAACTCTTGATTTTAAGACCAGGAAAAGGCATCAGAACAAGTGGCAATATTCTCCTGAAACTCTGAAAGTTTACAGAGTAGAATAGCTGTGCAGGAGATCTCAGTGGCAAGAAGTGATCTAAGACCAAAAGGTATCATTTGAAATGGTGACTCATATGTACACGATGTTTCATTCAGGGATCTGAATTAGTTTTCATAGGCTGTACATACGAACTGAACATTGTCAATAGATGGTGAACTTCAGGGGTGACTACTTTCAAAAGAATACTGAAATCCTAAAGGTAGAGGCCACAGACAATCTCAGAAATGACAGGAGTTTGAAAAAACATTAACAGTTGTATATGTAAGAAGTGAGCAGGGCTATTGGCCTACTAATATACATATTTTTTGCTCATGCATATGCATTTTTAAGAATATTAATTGTTACTTCACTTCTTTAGAAACTACTTGCTGATGTATCTTCAATTAACACTTTATTAGTCCATAACCTCATTTAAAACTTTATCTGCCTTTTAATGGGGATGGGTAAAGTTCAGCTTTTAACTATGGAATATTTTTTATACTGTCATGCTAATATAGTAACACTAACTACCATAGTCCTGATACAAACATTAAAGAAGCCCAGTGGGAGCCTAACCTTTAACACAAATGAACTGTGAGTCTAGACATAAAGGCAGAATTGTTCTCCATATGACTTGAGATACAATAAGGAGTATAAAAATACACTCCATGATATTACACATTTACATAAGGTGTAGTAAAATATACTAACATGTCTCCAAGCAATAAGTGAAGAACACAGAGAAATTGATATTCTAATTTTGTCTCATAAAAAAGATGTGAGGAAATTAAAAAGTCACCCAGAGGGAACTCAGACTGAAATTATCAAAGAAGCAGTGGAAAGTAGTTGATGAAACAAATGAGAGAAAACAAAGGTGAAAATTAGGACAGAGAAAATTCAGATGGATTTTGGTTTTACTTGCAACTGGACCTTTGGCCATCAATTGAAAGGAAAAGATCTGTTTTGGCTTTGTCTGTAATATATTTTCATCATAGCATCTTACATGTTCACCTAAGGTAGTTTCCTTTAAAGGTTTAACCCAGAAGAAACATGAGATGAAGAACAAGCTTCAGTGTATACAGTGCCAAAAAAGAGTTGAACATGACTATGATAATAATACAGGAAAAGGAAAGCAGTACACTCACTTCCATTTTAAAGATAGGACTTTAGAGTTGAGTACTTTTAAAGTAGAGTACTTGTTTTGGGTTTTTTTTTTTCTTTTCCTGGAAGCTGTACACTTTTTATGATTATATTAACAACAACCGTTACGATGAAGATGGTGATGATGATACTACTACTACTAATAATAATAATAGTAAATCAAAACAATAAAAGACCAACCTCCTTTGTTGAAGAGTAGGAGAAGTGTATTGAGACCAATCCGAAGCAAATATTTTAATTTTGCAGGTAAATGTTTTCTCAGAAACAGTAAGTTCCAATAGACTGCAATAGTGAAGTATGAATCCACAAAATATGTCAAAAGGAGAAAAGGGTTTGGTTCTTATATTATTTCAGTAGATTGCTCTGCAACTGAGTGAAGATCAGCAGAAATTTTTTTATAAATTCCTGATGAAGAACAAAGTTGTCTAACGTAGGATAAGAGGAGAAAAGTGTATGTACCTCAGCATTCCCCTGATGAGATTTCTTCACCTTCATTTACATTTTCCCTGTACTACAAAAGCTTAATTTCAATTACTGAAGCCAAAATTCAGGTATAGACTAGTAACTACTGATGCTGTCTTATGGAACATTTGTAGCATCATACAGGCAATTGATTAATTACATATGTCAAAGGAACGTTACAACCCATTAAAGGAAGTATTTGGCAAACACTGAGACTTCAGTTAATCCTTCTTGCTACATAAATCTCCTTATTAAAAAGATGGCTTCATCTGATCCTTGAAGCACAGAAGAAAATAAATAAAATGTCACACTGAAAGTTAAAATAGACATCTTATTTTTCCAACTTAATCTTTTATGTAGAGTCCTTCTACATACAGCATAGGAAATTTCAGATATCCAACTTATATTATTGATAATGGGAATAATAGCAATATTTTAAGAATATGCTTTGGTTTTCATCCATGTTTGCAAACTTGGGTAAGGAAAATCTTTCACCCTATTTTACTTCTAAATCACAGAATAAACTTACAGAAACACCAATTGTCAAGGTCATATTACAAGGAAGGGATTATCTAGAAGTGAGTTTTCTACTCTCTACTGGTTAAAAAGTTACCTTGTTATAGCTTGCATAGGCTCTCTGACACGGGAGGATTACTTTCTGTTAGCTTTAACCTTGTTCTTTGCTAGCTGTTTTAAATCATGTAGAATGATGTCATACTGATAAAATTTAGTACATCTCTGAGGACAAACTAAGAGTTTGATTCATGATGGAAGAAATGGCTACCATAATTACTGCTGGTGATTTAGGAGTAAGTGAGGAATAAAACATATTCAAAATAATGCTCATTGCCGTATCTGATTTATATTTCACTCTTTACAAAATGGTTTGCCAGAGTTGATAAAATCTGACTAAGGCTAACATGGTAAAGAAGACACTAAACTAGCTTCTCATTGCAGAGCAGAGCAGAATTTTACCCACATCGAGCAAGGAAATAATTTCAGAGTGAAAATTGTCCAGTGCTATTGTCCAGTGTCAGTACTACACTGAGGTACTAGGTCTTCAATCCCAGACCAATATGAGAAGGAAGATAGTTAACGTAGCACTCCTGGATCTACGGTTCTGCCATTATCACTAACACATAAAGCATTAGCATATTGTAATGGGAAATCACTCCCACAGTCAAAGATTAAAATATTGCAGACAAACAAATAATACACTATAAATCCCAGATGGCAGTGGCCAGAAAAAAAACTACTGTAAAACTAGATTTTTTTTTAATGTACCCAACCATTTGCAGTGCTCCCACCCTACTTCACAACTGAACAATATAAAGACTTGGCACTCTTGCATGAATTTACCTTATATAATAAAACTGTGCAGTATATTCAATACACAATTATGATGAGCTGTGCCTTTTTCATAAGTACAATACATCAGTTGCATTAACAAATTACACCCAACTGAACCATAAACTCTATTACTTCTTTCAAACAATCTCAATAATTTAGAATCCTAGATTATTGCAATGACTCTTTAGATGGGCAAGTTGACACAAAGAATATTGTGCCTCTCACAGCTTTTACTAGGGCTTTTTTACTGCCTCCAAAGTCAAAGTGAAAAAATGTCTAAGTTCAATAAAAGTTCAAAGTGTTAGCAATTTTAATCACACAGCATTTTCAAAATGTAAGAATTTATAAAATTGATAATATCCCAGTTTTACAAACTTTAATATATAAAGAAACTGCTATTTCCAAGCAAAGTCGAAAGCATAAATGGTGTGGTCAATACTGAAATATTAATACAGAGTAGGACCTATTTTTATATTTCATGTAATCTCTTGTATAAAACTACATGTTCCTAATAGATCTTACAAATATTTTCAAATTACTATGTCTGTCCTGAAATATTTAGCCCCACAAAAATACATAAAATATATTACGGATATGCTATGATTTACTGATTTTTTTTTAACAAAGAATAACCTGTTTTTTGTTTTTTTTTTTTTTTTTAATTAAACTACGCCTTGGAATTTTATTACTGCTTTTTAAAAAAATAAACAAAGCTATTAATTTTGTAGGGACAACTCAGCTATAGAAAATTCTGCCAGCTCAGGCTTTAATCACATCTTTTGTAGTAATAAGGAAGTAAATACTTTGTGTGTTTTCCCTTCAACTGTCTAAAATTTCCAGAATTAAAAAGAAATTGGTTTTGGCTGAAATTACTTTGCAATTTAATCCTCACTTTTTCCTTTCAAGATCATAAAAATAAAACAAATACTAATTTCTAGGTATATTATTTCTGCAGAAGTTTCAGAAAGAAAGCATAATATGCCATATAGTAAAACCACCTCAAAGCAGATCCAACTAAAGCAGATTGCTTTAAAGTGGGCTGTTTTCCAAGTTCTGACCATTTCCAAGGATGTGGATTTCTCCAACATTTCCAGGAAACTCTGACCAACTTCCTGCTTAAAATGTTTTTTTTTTCTTATGTCTAATCAAAATTTCCTGTGTTGCAACTTGTGCCTATTGCTTTTTGTCTTGTCACTATGTGCTTTCAAGAGCCTGTCTCCACCTTCTCTATACCATTATATAATATATATAATAAGGTCTCTCCTTAGTTTACTTTTTCCTAAGGCTCAACAAACTGAATTTCTTCTGTCTCTCCTCACATGGCACATGCACCAGAACCCTAATCATCTTGATCATACACAGCTGGATAATTGAAGTTCATCCAGGACTTTCTGGCAATGAGGAGGCCAAACTAGGTACAGCTCTTCAAGTATTTTCTCAAAAATACTCAATCAAGAGAGAGAATCACTCTGCACAACTGTCTAGCTACTTCTCTCCTAAGAGAATATGTGGTGAGCTTTCTTCTTTGCGTTACGTCTGACTCACCTTCAGTTTGGAACTACCATTACTTTCCGTAATATTCCTTGCTATCCAGGCAGCATGTAATCTGTCCTGTTGCACCGAATTACTTCATTCCAGATGAAAGAGTGAATTTTCTTTTATTGACACTCATGAGCCTTCTTCTCCTATGTCTTCTGCTAGGTTGTGTTTGTCTGAATGGCACCATGTTAATTGCTCCCCCTAGTTTGGTATTGGCTCTTAAATTGCTGAGTACTGCAATCTGTTACGTCAACAAAGTTACGGAGCTGTATTGCTCTCAGTAGCAATCCCTGAGTAATACCACCAGAAACCAGACAAAAGCTGGAATCATTAATCACACCCCTTTACAGCTTATGGCCCAGCCAATTTTCCATCTACCTCACTGACCACTTATCCAGTCCATATGAAGCCAAGGTGACTACAAGCCTTGCTGTCAAAGAGCACAACATCCACAGCTCTCCTTTTACCCACAGACTTCATCTATCTCATCACAACACATAGTTGGGCGGGCATATTTTGCCTTTGGTAAACCCATTCTCTCTGTTCTCAGTCAGCTTGTACGAGTCCTCATGTCCTTTATGTTCCCAGTAATGGTTCCCAGGTGGCTGATTAAAACTACTAACCCAGGTCCTTCTTCTTGATCTTGCTGAAGATGTGTGTGACATTTGATTTTCTTCCATCACACTATAATAAGAATTTTATAATTTATTTACATATTATGAAATATATTTAATCAGGTTTAGGAATATGTACTATTAAACAAATGATAATTTGGGAGTTGGTTTTCTTTAAATGTAGGGATTCTGAATTAAATAATGTGGGTTTTTTCCTCTCATCTTTAACTTCACATCATTAACCACAGTTTGTCTTACTTTCTGTGAAAGCAAAGACCATTATGATTGTTCAGAGAAATAGACAACAAAATTTTAACACTAGAGCAAATTGCAACATCATGAGCAAGTCAGCAAATGCTGGTGAATAAAAGCTATTAATTACTCCATTTGTCCCTGAAATGTTTCAATTATACTTTCCTTGGAATAATGCTAGTCATTGAAATGCTGTTGTGATTCAAGAAAGTTGCAGCTTCTTCTGCTTATTTTTGTTTATATTATATATTCATGAAAAAAAGGAATGTGCTAAATTACACTGAATAAGAAGATAGAGCAGAATTTGATTTAGATTTAAGATATTTATGCTAATTTCATTGTTTTTCTCCTAAAAAAAAAAAATCTTGAATGCCTCTTTTATTAGAAAGTCTTTGTTTTCATACAACAAATACTTTGATTTCATATAACAGGGTTAAGTTTTTCCAACTGTTTGATTTTAATTACTATTATTATCTACCAGATAGTATTCACAAAGTCTTAAATACTTTTCTTTAGCAATCTTTAACAATTCTTTTACTGATCTAGTACAAGCTATTGCTATTGTAAATAAAGTATTTCGGTTACTCAAAGTTAGACATATTCTTCATGGTATAACTTCCAGGAAAAGTCCTTTACAGAGACAACACAAAGACAATCTCTTCGTACTTCTTACCCTTCAAACTCTGTTGCATTTGCATTTTCCTGTTCCCTCTTGTGATACTAAAAAACATCCACAGTTAATAATAATTATTTTACCAGTACTTATTCCTGGAATCCTGTAAAGCCCAGCCAAGATCTCATTTATTTAAAATAGTGAGAGCTATATTCTTGGATTGCTTCAAGGAATTCTTTTGACTGAAATCTTGGTAATTTTTCTGTAGCAGTATTTGGAATTTAACAGTATGAAACCTGTCTTCAGTTCCCCAAACACAAGAATACAAAACTTTCTCTGAGATACTTAGCTTGCATTGGACTGTATCTGTGAAAATGCTTTGGGGACACTTCAGCCATTTTTTCTTCTCTAAAATTAAAAGAAAGCATATTGAGGTGATTATTTGTTTTAGCTTGATTCATAAACATGTTTTATTTTATTCTGTAGAAATAAAATAAAAATTAATTTATGAAAATCTAGCCCAGGAATTTGCATTACACTATTCTAGAATTTATATTTTATTTTCTGAAAATCAAGAACATCAAACACAGTCCTGAAGATGTATTTTCAGAAGTGTTTTAAATAGTTATTCTGCTTAAGTCTCATTCAAGAACAGCCTGATGACAATGGAAAGGGCCTTTACTCTTTGTCTAAAATTCCTAAAATAGAATTATGCCTTGTTCTACTCATTTTGATAGTGCTTTGAATATTGTCAAAAAACATTATAAAGAACATATTGTTTCCTAAATATGGACATTCATGTTTAAGTGAAGGAAAAGGAACAGAATTGGAAGTACATAGAAATTTAAGGCCAGAGTCAAATTCACTTGACTGTGATTCAGCTCCCATGAGAGTGGTAAGATGTCAACCCTATATACATATTAGAAAACATTAATTGCTTTGAACTTCAGTGATCCTTGTGGGTCCCATCAAACTCAGGAGATTCTACTTTTTTTTTTATGATTCTTTTGCAAACAGCAATCATGCATTCAAGTTGAGCAGTTTTGGTTGCTTGATTGCTGGTATTTTAAAACACTAAAGTGTCTGTTTTTATCTTGGGTGTTGTCCATTCTGTTTTACACTCTGAAACATAATCTTATTACAATAATAAAAATTTTAATACTGAAGCACACCTACACTGGGTAGCATTACATGTATTGGTCATTGTGTTGTAGATTTGCTTTTCATGTGCCAACAAAGTACTGGAGTCTTATAAACAGGACAAATATTGCTTCTAATGGTCACATTTATCCATGTAGCAACAAGGATATTGCGTTCCTAAAGTGCCAGTTATAGTTCATATATTTAACCATTGATTAGTTTACCAATTAATGCTTTGACATACTTTATACTGTAATATGCTGTTATATATGTATCATTGTATACTATTTGTATACTTTAATATACTCTAGTGAATATTCCTAATGTGCTCTACATGCTTTCATTATGACTGTAAATGTTGCATAATATACAGCAAGAATATTGTAGTCCAAAAGTCCGGTGATCTATAGGGGCTGCTCTAAATAAGGAATAATCATTTATTGAATATTAATGCTGTTTTCTATTCTTTTTGTTTGGGGGAGGATGGCAGTTCAGAAGCATAAGAGTATTTTTTGTAGTAGAAATCATTATGTATACTTTGTGATAGTAAATGACCTTCAGAATGATGTATTTTCCTTAAATATAAATATTTTGCATATAGCCATTGCTGATTCAGCTGTCAGCAGTTGTAAGATATTTAAATTAAAAATGGAAGCAGTTGGCTTGACTGTTTTCAATTGGAAATCATGGTTATCAATGACATGACATATTTCAGAGTCATCTTTGTTGTGCATGTATCACCGAACACCAAAATACCAAAATTTTAGTCGTCTTAATTTTGCTTCATGTTAGTGTTACAATATCATAATATTTCCCCTTCATAGAGTAGTTATCTATAGAAGTTTCATGAAAAAGATAACTAATTAATCTGTTACATTAATAGTTTATATGTTCTTCTTCAATTACAGAGCTTCAAAGTCAGCTACTCATAGGAATGTTTTTATACTAGAAAGCACATACATTTTTTTAAAAAATGTCTTCTGTGGCAATGTCAGTGGAATTTGGAAAACTTAGTCTCTGACATACCTAGAACAATGCAAATGTAAAGTATAGGTTAGGATCGGTACTCTGAATATATTCTAATTGTGGGAGGAGGACAATTCAATTAATGTAGAAAGGACTTCATTATTTAAGTCAAACTTTGCTGGCAAAAGGAGTGAACCTTTATCCTATGCACCATGCCTCTTTTATGTGGCCACTTTCTACCTTGAATTGTTTGCCTATGGGTAACATAGCTCACAGGTGTAACTACTTCAGGTCAGTACACAGTGAACCAGAAATACATTCATTTCCATTCACTTTCCATTTCTTTATCTAGCTATATGCCTAAGAGAGAAGATAGATAGGCACATGAATCTGTGCAAATAGTTGGTTCAGACAGTGCAGTTTTCACAGTTTAAAATGATCTAAAAGATTTAGTGTACAATGCTGAAATTTCACAGACAACAGATCAATTTAGTTGGGTAAGACGTATTTTCTCACCAAGACATTGGCTTAACACTAATAGCAGCATTTCTTTTGTCTATCTTAAGCAGTTAAACTCTACATTAAACTTTACATGATTGTGCCTAAGATTGATGCTCAGATGGCAAGTGTCCACTTCCTCATAAAATAATCTTCATCCACTTTACGTATTCTATAGCTTTCATTTTCTTCTTCAATATTAAAAAGATTTATTGAAAAATAACATATTCTGGACAGAGTTCACCTTGTCTAGCTCTTTGAAAGGTGTGGTAAAGATGATCCTGCAGATTTTAAAGTGTATGTTTTTAGAAGTGTTAAATATTCTGCAGGGCTAGTAAGAAATTAAATATCTTCTTTCATTGTGTTATTTGAATACACCATTGGATTATTTTTAAAAGCTAAAAAGTTTTTATTGAACAATTCCAACTTTGACATAATTATCAGAATTTTGAGGACTTCCTTTAGGTAGCAGAAAGTGCTATGAGACAGTTTTCTTTAGGGATTCCTTTGTTAAAAATAATTTCACCAGTTTATTCTTTCTTATATCAGGAAATTCCTGTGTCATCATTGCACATGGTCCCAGTGAAATGCCACTGTTAACTTCTTTCTTCTTCATAACTTCACTGTGCTAAAAGTAGAGGTTAAGAGAATTTTCCACAGTGTTGCTACATTGAAACCCAGGATCTCTTCTCAGCTATTTAAAGTGTTTCTAAACATTCTGATAGTGAAACCAACAATACCAGTCTATGGTGGCATCTTTGTAGAAGCTCCCATTTGCCTCCCATCTAGATAACAAGAGTAGTAGATATCAGTTTACAGGTACTTACGCAATTGCCACAAAAAAAAAAAATTCTATTTTTTTTTCTACCTGTTTTGAGGCAACTACTGATTTTCAAGGCTGTGGTAAGATTACCTCATACTTAGGAAAATAATTGTACACTTTGGCCATTTGGCATAATTATTATAAATCACAGCTACTTGTTCTTCACTGCCCACAAGCAATATTCAGGTGTTATTATAAAGCTTACTCTATTTCCTAGAATAAGTTTTTTTTTTTTCTCATGCATGCCCTAAACTGACCTAAGCCTATGTTACGATCCGGTTTAGACCCAGAAAAGCAAAGCAAGCTAAGTCTCTGAGCATAAACCGTAAAGAACTTAGAAGGTTCAAAATATTCCCAGAAATGAGATTAAAACCAAACGAGATTAAATGTTGATGCCAAAAAATTGATGCATTTTATTTGATAGTAAAAGAGGCAAAGAGAAGGAAAGAGGAAAGTAGAGGAAAGTTAGAAAAAGCCAAGGTTACTTGAAAAGCATAGGATAGGTCACCACCACACTGTGCTACCTTTAGTGCCACCGAGATGGGGTGAGGGGAGCGAAGCAGTTCGAAGCGTCTGATCTGCCTTCCCTGATCTTGGGAGCAGTTTGGCTGGAAAGCGGCCGCCCGCAGCCGAGCCTTGGCCCACTCACGGTGCTCTCCCCACGGGATGCAGGAGCAGGGGAGGGGTTCCACAACTCACTCGTGATTCTGGTCCAGGGGTGCACGTTTGGGGGGTTCTCCTCAGGCGGGCAACATCGACTCCAGGAGGCCTCAGAGTGTCTCACAGCAGGGGATGGTGGTGGTGGGGGAGAAAGGCAAAGGTCAGGGACTCTGCCCCCTGCTTTTCCCTCCGACTTGCTGCGGTTTCGCCTTCCTTTTTATGGGCCTCAAGGCGGGCTACCCACGGTCCAAACCACCTGTATAATGATAAGCAGACAAAATGACGAGGCATTTTTGGAGTTTTTCAGGTTTAGAGCAGCCATGATGAAAAAGCACTTTTTGGAGCCTTTCAGGGGTTGAGCAGTCATAATGACGAAGCACTTTTTGGAGCCTTTATTTTATTATTAGGCTCTTACAGCCTAAGAATCACAAGTCTAAGAATTTTTAAAAATTCCTATTGCTGTCTGTCAGTTTTGTCCGCTGAGGCATTGTAGAGATCAGTGAGGTCTCTGTGAGCCTTCTCTTCTCCAGACTAAACAACCCCAGTTCCCTCAGATGCTCCTCATAAGACGTGCTTTCTAGAACCTTCAGCAGCTTCATTGTTCTTGTTTATTGTTTTATTTTAATTATTAAACTGCTCATCTCAGCCCTGGAATTTTCTCACTTTTACCTTTCTGTTTCTCCGCTTTTCACTGGAGAAGAGTGAGCAGGTGGCTGTGTAGTGCTTAAGTTGCCAGTTGGGGTTAAGCTATGATATAAGGGAAAGAGAAAAACATAAGAACCATTGCATAATGACCTTTAGGAGACCTTGCCTTGAAATAATAATCAAAATTCTGTTCCATGTTTGCATTTCCTTCATGATCTGTGCTCAGAAAGGAAAACACAGAAGTACCTGACACAGGAATAGATGAACAGAAGAGCCACTAAAATGGATTTACATGTATTGTTTTATTGAAGATTCGTGACACAGTATTAGATTAAACAACAGAAGGTCACTTTCATTTCTGCAATCATCTCACATACATGGAACTCCCTCCCTTTACTGCTATGTGTCTGTACCCATCTGGAACCAAGCTACAAGCAAATTCCATCTGGTTGAGATTTAGCAATGACATTGTCAAGCATGAAATACTGGACATTTGCAGATATCCACAGAAAATGTCTGCTACTCAGATAGAATGCTTTAATTTTTGATGTCTGCTTCTATGTTATTCAGCTATTTGCAATATTAAGCCTTCAAACAGGAGGCCAGTTAACATATTCAGCCCATGGGCAGGTGCCTCAACTTTTGCAACTGTGAGTTAAAATTGCAGAATATGATTTGGACCCTGGGCCCTTAAACTTTTACCTACAGAGGCCAGAGTAGGGTTTGATTTGTTTTAAGAGACTGTTACAGGAGGATTGTTAGAAATTACCTTATAACTGCAGCTATCTATTCCTTCCCTGTTGCATAATATTTGAATCTTTTAGGTCCCGTTCAAGCAAAAATTCTTGGGGTAAGCTGTCATAACTTACTGGTACTGAAAGGGGATTTACATTTTATCTAGAATATAGCCCACACATGTGCAATGGATTCAGCTGGGATGGAGTAAAATCTAAATAGCAGCTTGTATGCTGCTGTGTTTTAGATTTTTAACCAAAACAATGCTGGTATCACACCAATGTTTTAGCTCTTGTTGAACAGCCTTTGCACAGCATCAAGGCCATCTATCTGTCACTCTGTCATTCTGCCCCCCCCCCCCCCCCCCAGTGGGTGTGCAAAAGATTGGGAGGAATCAGGGAATCAGAATCATGCAGATGACTCAAATTACCAAAATAGATATTCCATGCCAAATAATGTCATGGTTAGTAGCAAAATGCAGGAGAGCTTGTTTAGGGAGTTTAGCTATCTTTCACGTGGGAACTGGTTGGGCATCAACCTGTGTGTGGGAGGTGGTGATTGATTGTGTTTGCATCACTTGTCTTGTTTTGTCTTCTCTCCTCTCTCTCTTTCTTCTTCTACTTTTGTTTTTTAAACTATTTTTATCACTACCCATGAGTTTTCTGACTCTTGCTCTTCCTTTTCTCCTTCCCTGTCACACTGGAGGCCAGGGTGGGGGAGGATAAGCAAGCAGCTGTGCTACAGAGCTGCCTACTGGGGTGAACCCACAAAAATGTGAAACAGAATATATTCAGAAAAGTATCAGAAGGTGCCATAGGATCTTTATCAATGTTGAATCCTCTGGATCTGCTTTTTTTGGATCATCTAGCAGAACATATGTTAATTTCAAGACTTTGAGATAGGCATGGAACATAAATTATCAGTACTGTTGGAGATGATGAGCTTACAGGTGATGGCATTAGAAGTTTAGTAATGAAGGCAAGAAGTTTTGATTTGAAAATATGAAGCATTAGCTTTAACTTGTGTACTGAATAAACATACATTTGCATTTATGTTGAAACACCTGAAAATAAAATACTTTTTTAATATCTACATGTCAGTTTTCAGTTAAGCTAAAATTACTTTCCATTCAAATAGAGAATGAATATATACATTAATTTAGATTAAAATATTTCAAGTGATTGAATATTCTTTTCAGCAGTTATGAGTACTTCATCTAATGGAATTCACTTTTCATGCAAAAAACTTTAAAAAAAAATCAAAGGAAATGTTCTATAAAACCTTTTTTTTTTTTTTTTCAAAATATTCTTGATTAACATTCCAGCCATGTTAGTGTAAAATATACTAATTATAGTACTACTATACATGACACAGATTAACCACAACTTACTTAAAAACCTCCTATGAAAAATATAGTTTATTCAAATTAGAAAAGCTTGTTCACCAAGTGTGCTCAAATAACTGACAGAAAATTAATTATATTAGCCAAAGAAGCTGCACTTTATTTGCTAATATTTGCTACAAGGTATTTTGTGCAATTGTCATGTTTTATTGCATAACTTTTATACCCTGTAGTAGCTAAAACATCTGTGATTCACTGTGAATGTATTAAGATCTGATGTCAGTCTGCTAATCAAGAGAATACAGTGAGAGTGGAGCACCTGACCATGCTTAGACAGGCTCTCCACCTGTATATTCTCAGCCTTGTGCTGCTTTCTAGCAATATATCGATACACATTAAGAGGGTAAGCTGAATTTGTAAATTATATCAATTGAATGGTATATATTTTTTCCACAAAGATCTCTTATTCATATAAATCAAAATAAAAATAAACTTCAGTTGCATCTATTCAAACCTGTAGTTGTCAATGCCTACAGAAGTTTTACAGCATCTACTTATATGTGCATCTTATCTCTATTGTTCAACATGGAAAACCAAACAATAAGAACAACACCATCACAGATGAAGCTATCAGTTTAAAACTAGTCAATGAAACTTTTCCAGTTTATAGGAGTTCATGCCTTTCATAGACGGATGCAACTGGCCATCTGGCAAATAGAATAAATGTTCTGTGAAGTTCATTTTTATCAGTGTGTAGGGAAAATATATTTAGAACCTTTTAACACTGTGCTATTAAGATAAATTAAGGATAATGAATTACTGTGCTGTACTTCAAAAACATAGGAAGCAGTAGTGTACTGGTCAGGCAAGAAAGTCTTCACCAAGTCAGCCAGGCTTATAAGGACAGCTTTAAACTAGACTTACCTGAAGAAGGGGATAGAGTTTTGAGTAAAGAAAGAACCAGCGAATGCTGGTGTGTTAGGAACAACCCTGGAATTAGGTCATGTTTCTCTAAAATGGTGACACAGTCAATAGCCCAACTGAAATGAGTACACCGATGAAGTAGAGTAAGTCAAAAAAACAGATGATGGAAGCCACTGTGCATCTAGAAAGCTAGGATCTAATCTCTAGTACTGAAAGCTGGTGGGATTAATTGCACAGCCAGAGCAAAAAATCATTATAAACAAGGAATTTATACAAACAGGCAAAGGAGAGACTGGGGCATGGGTTACTTTCAATATATAAAAACTGGATTGATTCCACAGACCTATCTTTGAAAAACAATGATGAGCAGGTTGAGAGCTTGTGGATGAAAAAAAAACCTTGTGGTTGATGTTCACTACTGGCTGCCTGATGAAGAGAGAGATGTTGACAAATCCTTCTTACTTCAACTACAGGAAGCACCATTCACTGATTCTGCCAGGGCATTCACATCTGCTGGAAAATCAGCACAGCAAGTTGTAAGAAATCCTGGAGGTTCTTTGAGTGCATCAAGGATAACTTTTTAATTCATGTGATAGTCTGACAAGAGGAGAAGTGTTACGAGACCTGTTGCTGGCCAACACAGATGAACTAATAAGAGATGTCAAGACTGCTGGCAGCCTGGGCTGCAGTGACCATGCCCTGGTGATCACATTCTTAATGCACATGTGAAGAGGAAGAGTAGAGTCAAGAGACTGAATTTTAGAACTTTCAGTTATTTGATGGATTTGTGGATGGAACCCCTGGGAAACTGGCCTCAGGGACAAAGAAGATGAACAAAACTGACTGTTCTTTAAGGAAATCTTAGAGTGCAAAAGCTTGTGATTATCATGTGTAGGAAATCAGACAAGGAAGGCAGAAGACTAATGCAGTTGGCTGATGTAGTTGCTAACCCTCTCTCCATCGTATTTGAAAAGTCACAGCATTCAGGCAAAGACCCCAATGACTGCAGAAAGGGAATATCACATCCATTTTTGCAAAGGGTAAAAGGAGAACCTTGAGTACTTCTCACCAGACAGCCTTTCAATATACGGAAGGGGGCCTGTAGTGACAGAACAAGGTGGAATGTCTTTAAACGGAAAGAGGCTATATTTAGATTGGACATAAGAGTTTTTTTATGATGAGGGTAGTGAGACACTCGAACAGCCTGCCCAGAGAAGTTGTGGGTGCCCTATGCCTGGAAGTGTTCAAGGCCAGATTGGATGGGACTCAGAGTCTGGCCTAGTGGAAGGTGCCCCTGACCATGACAGGAACTAGATGATCTTTACGACCCCCTCCAACTCAAACCATCCTGTGATACTAGATTCTGTGATTCTATATTCTATGATTCCATTATTCTGTGCTTTTGAGGGTACAACACACACAACTGCATTCACTATTGATGAAAAGAATAAGGAAGTTAGCAATGAAAATGGCTAGCTCTTACTGTGCATATGTATAAGTTGGCATATTGATTTTATAGCTTTAAAAAGCCAGAAAAAAATGCTTATTTCCATCTTAATTATTTTGAGTCATTATATTCACTGCTTGGGAAATTCTTCATACTACTTCTAAGCAATAAATAAATATTGGTTGTATGACTTTCATTTTAGAGTACTAAAAGAAAATAGCAATCTGTAGTTTATCTAAATAAATATTTTATGTTACTTATTCATAATAAAAAATGTATAGCAATTGCCAAAGTAGTTTTTTGGCAATCAGATGCTTTCAAAAACAAGTTATGTAACTAAATTTTTAACTGCCACTAGAAAATGTATCTACGGGATTTCAATTAAACTAGAATATTTTAAATTGTTCATTGTTTTAGAATTAAATCTAGTATATAGAAAGCAAAATCAATGCTTAAGTAAAATGCCTTTTTAGAGATCTTTCATTGTTAGTGGCAAAATGTGGAAGACTGGAAGACCAACACCATATTTTTACTTCTTTATTGGTAGTTTTCAAGAAACTTTCAATATATGCCTACAACCAAGAATTGTGCTACAGGATTCTCCAATAAGTTTATGAAAGTCACAGTAGTGTTTCTGATCCCAAAGAAACCAATATGTTAGTATTTGGTTATTTCAAATGGCTTCTGTAAATTCTGGCTGCCATCAACCTCTCTGCATATACACATACTCTTGCTCCTTCTTTAGATTTCACTCCAAATACAAAACATTCATTTTCTATTCTAGCAAGTATTTTACATATTCTACATTTGAAATCAAAGGTTCACTTCATGTAGAGTTTTTGCCTTTACTTCATCTGAGAATAACATCTGACTTTATGTCGTCTCATACTGAATTATCATAATGATTTTTAGAACGTAAATTTATTACTTCTTCAAAGTTTAATTTAAAATGCATTATGATTGACTTCCTTTTGCATATTTAGCGTCAAAATGATCAGTTACAAAGAGGTCATGGCTATTCCGTCTCATTCATCAAGATCTTCAAGAGATAGATCATTTCTCTACTGTGACTGTCTAAGAACACCTAGCAGAAGGTCATTTTGTGACATTATAAGCAGCATACACTCATTTTATGATTTTCTAAATTCTCTATGTAAAAGACAATCACAATAACACACCGGATGTTTGAATTCAATTAGTATGTAAACTGATCATGTCTAGTTATGTGAAAATGTTGAATTAGGTTTTTGAATAGTTGCCTATTGAAAATAGAAGCACGCAAAGGAAAAAAGCAGCAAGACACTTTATGCAAGGGACTGTCCTGGTTTTGTCAATTAAAAATTAAAAATAAATAACTAGCAACAATAAGAAGATTAAGAATAACACAGGGTTACAAAGCATATCAATAAATTATTGTGCTGTAAGGGTACTTAATAGACTAGTGGTACGTCTTCAATATTCATTCATATTCTATATCTAAAAAGACTGCAGAAGTAAATTCAATCCTTAGTTAATTCAGCTGAATCAATGCAGTGGTTTTAGGGGTAAATATTTTCAGTGTTTAGACAGTAACTATGTACATAGTTGTAGATCAAATGAATCCATGTTTAGGCAAGCCCTAGGTGCAGAAAATGCATCTTTTTTTACTTAATTTATAATTCAAATTCATATTGTACTATTGTATTGTTAAGCTAAATGAATATAGAAAGAATAATAACTGATGATGAAAGAAAAAAATTCCAGGTAAAATGTGGTTGGCTTAAATTTTTAATGTTCCAATTCTAAAATTCAGCCCTTGCAATCTATCTCATACTTTGTCATTTTCCAATGTTTTTATACTGAATATTAGCCATAAATTGGAGTGATTATCTCAGATTTTAGTGAAATAATACCACTTCTTTTTTCAACCCCAGCCATACTCTATCCAGTGGATGTAGAGTCACACACTGGGATTTACAATGAACAAACCTACTAAAGACAAACCCTATTTCCTGCCTCAAGCAGGTAGCAATATCTGGGCTTCAGCATATTATTCTAAACTATTAAGCTGTGGCTTATTCTATTATTGCTTTTGAAACATGCAGAATGATCATTGTAGAAAGCAGAAAAAAATGGCTCCTACGGTTTATTCAGTTTTATGTCAGAAAAAGTTTAAGAAACACAAGTGAAGAGGTGAAAAACACTAACTGGAGGAGGTTTTCAAGTGCAGTAATTGGCATGAAAGAAAACAGAAGTTAAGAGCTGGCAAATCAAATACAAACTGCATTAAGATGACAGGAAAGATTGAAGAAAGTTGAGAAGATGAAAAGAAAGAAGACAAACTAATAGGGGAAAAGGTTGAGTAATACCCAGTTTCTAAAGCTGATTCTTCTGATGACATCAGTAGAAGTTTTGTTACAAATCCTGACAGGAGAGGGATAGAGGTTTCTTTGTACTAACTATAACCTTGACAATTTTATGCATGGCTCATAACATCTGCTTCAGTGAACAGCAGCTGGCTAATAACTTGCCAGAATACCAACTGAATTAGAAAGCTGTGAATCACTGAACTCTACCAATTACATGCTCAAAAGATTCTGTGAACTTCAAAGCTCTGTGTACACAAGAGAGCATTTGTAGCACCGGTTTCCTACAGAAATGAAATCCTAGTAGTGCATTCAGCAGTCTACGCCATTATTCTCTAGTAAAAATGGTAAATGCATAACTGTGCACATTGTGTTTGTGATTAGTTTTTGGTGGGTCAGTTTGGGCAAACTATTGGAATATATTTAATTCCTGTATTTGTTAGACAGGCAATACAACTTTTAATTTGTTGTAAAGTTGTCTAGTGCTTTGGTGGATGTCTACCGGTAATTCACAAAATTAAATAGAATTGTAAATAGGTGTGATCTTTTTCGCTTTTACAACTCAGGCCTTTGAAGTAGGTTCTAGAAAGCCTTTGTGAAATATTAAGCAGCAACCTTTTCAATTGGTTTTGTTTCCAATACAGAATCTTGAGAAACTTGAATACTCAGACTGTTTCTAAACACCCTTCCAAGGAGCTTTTGGATTTAGCAGAGTACATAGTTGAATTCTTAGGGCTGTAATTTATGACTAAATGGTTGAATTAAGTACCTATATGAGATACAGAAACCCTACTTAGACATTTCTAATGTGGACACCAAAGTGTCTAAAGAAACTAGCTACTTGGTACGAGGAGTGTGATTCAGACACAACATTTATACTTAGACTTCTTATATGACATATGAGAAGGATGAAGTGATGAAGAGTGATTCAGAAGGATTACATGCTAATCATACACCAAAAGTAATCTATTATCAGAGTATTTTAATGCTTTCAAGCCACAAGAGCTGTAGGAGGATCTGCTGGAACAAAATTTTGCAATTGGCCCAAAGACACAAATGGACTAGCAAGCCAATACTGAATTCCAATCGTAGCTTTAGAAAACTGAAAGACATATTTATTCTTCTCAGGTAACTGTTTTAGTCACTTGACCACAAATTATTTCAACAAGGTACCAGTCTTGAGCAGAGATGGAGAATCACCCTTCCGGCAAGATGTAATTATTAAAGATCCAAATAAAGCAAATTAAATGTACACTGACTTTGATTAAGCAGTCAGTGCACTAAACCCTGGGATGAGCACGCAAAGACTCCTATGCAAAAGACTGGATCAGATGTGACACACCTTGAATTATGAAGGGAATTGAACTCAAACTCTTTTTCATTTCTGTTTTAGTCAAGTCACTCTTATGGAATGTAAGAATACTGGCCACTCACCTTTTCTGTTTATGCTTTTGAGCTAAACTGCAAAAACCTTCTGTGCTAGTTTACAGTTCTAAATCAACTCATCCTCTTGGAAAAATGGTGATTCTCTCCAAATATGATCATCCTTGCACAGGTACTGATTTACAGGAGAAAATAAGGAAATTATAACCTTCTCATTTCCAGTCACAAACAGATACTGTTGTACAACACTTTATCTAGTAAGGTTAGGGTTGCTTCTATTCCCCAGGAATTTGGAGATTAGGGGGAGGGGTGGGCAGTTACTGCCATTAAGCAGTCAACTAGAGAATTTCTAGCTTTCAATATCACAAAGTGATGCCTATGCAGAAGCACAACGCAGAATAAAAAAGTCTGGACCTTATCTGCCCAGCTCTGATGCTGGAATAAGAAAGCAGAACAGGTTATATGGAAGATTTGCCCAAATTATCAGGACTGCATCTGCCAAACTATACTTGGGCACTATAACACTCAGGACAGTGAAGTCCAGAGGCACTTTTATATCCTTGTATATTACTTGGGGTAGGAAGCCAGAAGAGGATAGTACCCCAGGTAATGTCCAACTGGTTTCCGATACAGAGAGATTGGTCTGGGGTTGCTTTGGATGAATGAGGCTGTTAACTTTTTACAATGACAATCAAAGTTAAAAAGCAATAAATGGATAAAGAGTGGGAACACACTCATGTGTGTCCAACAGCCTGCAGAATATTGTTTATGTTGTAGAACATAAGTCTTTGTCTAGAAATCGCTATCCAGCCACAATATCCATGAATGTTAGATTTTATGTCATTGAGTGGTACTGCCTGGTCTCACACCCACCCCACCCTAAATGCACCATGACAATCACAGTTGCATGATCTGTCTCATCATGTTCTGAGAGCACCAGAGTGTCATTTGTTTCTGGAAAAATGAAATTTTATTTTCCAAAGTACTTACATGCTGTAAGAATGATTACGTGAATATTTGCTTGTCAGGTAAGGATCAGTAATGCTCTGTGAATGAAAAAGAATCATGTACAAGTGTGCATACACAAGCATGCAGAAGATTTTTTTCCACTTATAATTTTATGTACATATTTTAAGCCTTGCAAATTGAATATTATTTTTATCTTTTTTCCTTTTTTTTTCCCCCAGAAGACTGTTGCCCATATAGGAATAGTTTTTTTGGGAGTATTTCAAATTTATTAAACTTAAAATCCAGTGATTTGAAAGTTATTATATTTTAAAAATTAAAAAATGTCTTAAGTCTGTTAAGGGCCAATCACTACCACTAGCGATTTAACAGAATATGTTCCTGAAAGGTGAGAATGGCCTTTCTTGATTTCTTGATTGAACAACTCATGGTTATTCCTCTGCCAGTGGGATGAGGAATGCTTTATGTGATGCAGCTGTTGAACATCAGAGAACAGTAAATTACTCTAACTACTCTATTTGCCAGAGAGTCCTAGGGGTTTCTTTTAATGTGTATTCTTTTTTTAAAAATAAAGAATTATTGTACAAACTGGCTGCGGCTGGAAATCTCCTGTTAACAGCCTTAGAAAATGGAAGCTTCTGACACAGAATAGCTGGTATTAATACAAGCGTATTCACTATAGCTGTGTCTAAGCCAAGTGAAGGAAGGAGAAAGAGTTATTTAAATTCTGTCTCTGTTCAGTTCTTGGCTGTTTTTTTTAATGCTGTTAATTTGAAAACTGATAAGTCTGGATAGAAAATGTGCTAGTACTACAAGTAATTTTTACAGAGGCAGCCCTTGTAACGACAGGACTTTTAATTGCTGTTAGTGGGCCAGGCTGGAATTATTATCATTGAGACAAAATGTCCTTTAAATATTAACACGATTTTAAATAATTTGGTCTCTGAAACAAAGACCCCAAATCCATCCTTAAAGAAACAGTTGGAAGCAGTGTAATCAGACAATATAAATAAATAAAGAATTTGAGCAGAACCAAAGTGTCCAATAACATGATTCAGTCCTTTCTTTTTGCCCTTTCCTTTTCCCCTCTGCATTTAGTCTTCTGTGTGCTTCTGCTATACAGATAGCACTTTGCTTGGTACAAATTTGAATGAACCCTTTAAAAATTCCTTCAGACTAACTTTCTGTACAATTCCTGAAACACAATGCTTGAACAGACTATTTACTGCTTTAAGAAGGCACAGGAATTAGGAGGAATAATTCCTACATGCTCTGAGGACCCTGTTTTCAGATTGTCCATGATTCCATCTAATAGGATCAGGTTCCATTCAAATAAAGCCATATTCATGCATTTTTAAGAACAGTGGTGATGACACTAACCCGAAATAGAGGAGCCTTACCTAGAGGTTACAGAATCCTCTCAGAAATTTGTAGACATGGACTAAATTCTCTCCTCAGACTCAGGAGGGTTAAAAGCTGTTTAGAAAGTCAAAATTCTATGTAGAATTTCCTTAAATTTTTTTGATTCCTATCAGTAACTACAAAACAAATTAATTTTGTAATAGTTTTATGACTAAATATTTATGTATTTCATCATCATGACAGTATTTATTTTTCTTGTAACTTTTTCCCACCTCTTTTTTATCATGTTCCTTTAGGTGGAAAGAAATAATTTCCAAAAATCTTGAAATGGTAGATTCTTCACTTTAAAAAGATTACTGAAAGTGGGAATTTCAAAGGAGACTAAATTACCAGCTTCAGTAACTTTCAATGAAATTTTTACTTTGTCCCTTAGGTACTCTGAAGAATCCTGTCTCTCATAATAATTTAAACACTTGCATTAAAGTGGTACGCTTTTAGAAGCAGTGAATAAAAAGAGTCATTACCTTGGAAAGTAAGGCCATTTTTTAATTAAAGTGTTGGAATTCCAGCATTCAAATCTGGAGATTTAAAAGTTTAGGACTGAGAAGTTTAAGTAACCTTTGAATTCAGAAAAAAGCCCACCACGAATAAATAAAAATTTTAAAGTTACTCTTGAAAACATTCCTGAGTGTGGTGTGTAATGAGCAGACAAGGATTTGTGACATGCTTCTTACAGGGGAAAATATGAAAGAACAAGTATTGTGGAGTTATTCTGAAAGCGCTATGCCAGTCGTATGCCTAAAAGTTGATTCTGTTGATAGGAAGTGAATAATGGGGGTGGAGTAGAAGTGAGAATGTCCCATTAAGTAATTTTATCTTGATTTTCTCAGGAACTGAAACTTATGTGAGCATGTTATCTTGTCTATTTGTGCATATTCAATTTTTTTTTTTCCAGGTAATTTACCAAGTTCAGCTACATTTTTTGGGAAAATTGTCAGGCCTCAATGATTCATGAAAATCTGCAGCCTAATGAAGGAGACTGACGGCATCATTGTTCCTATTTAGGTAAAATATGCCTCATGCAAGAAGGAGGAAGAAATCTCACAAATATTCTCACACTAGAATAATTTAAAACCAAAATCGTACCTTACTATACATAGTAGTCAGTTACCACGACTGAAAAGTAGAATCACCTGTCAATTTCAAATCGGGGTTTTATGATCACATATAATTAACCAGGAAAATCACTCAATTTAATCCATTAAAGAGAAGGCTTTCATTAATAAAGATGGCTACCGACATCTCAGCCTGAGAAACACTAGATTGTTTAGTGAACAAGACCGTAAAACTAGCACATGGAGACACTTAACAGCAGCACACTCAAAACACACTGACACAGACTCTGCAAGAGAAGGTCCTGCACAGACATGCTGAGGTGGGCATAGGTGCATCCCCCCTGCCCCCTCCGGCAGCTAGTTGCAGACAATTGAACTATTCAGACTTTCAGACACTGCCCCACACAGCCACTAGCTCATTCCCCCTGATAGAATGGGGAGAGAGAACTGAAAAGGTAAATGTGAGAAAACTTGTGGGTTGTGATAAAACCAGTTTAAAAGGTAAAGCAATTAAAAGCAAACAAGTGAAACATTTTAAAAGGTATGGCTGCCCATGCAAGGAAAACAAAACAAGGAATTC
The DNA here is from genome assembly GCF_965178545.1 of Coloeus monedula. NCBI lineage: Eukaryota > Metazoa > Chordata > Aves > Passeriformes > Corvidae > Coloeus > Coloeus monedula. The sequence continues at coordinate 98,181,035 of NC_138782.1, forward strand.
TTTCATCACTTCCCATGGGCAGGCAGCTGTTCAGCCATCTCTAGGAAAGCTGTCACTCCATCACTCATAACACCGGCTTGGAAAGACCAACACCATCACTCCAAATGTCCTTTGCTTCCTTTTCCTTCACCCAGCTTTATATGCTGGCCATGATGCCATATAGTGTAGGATATCCCTTTGATCAACTGGGGTCAGCTTTTCTGGCTGTGTCCCCTCCAAACTCCTTGTGTTCCCTCCCACCAGCCTTCTGACTGGTTGGGTGGTGTGAGGAACAGAAAAGGCCTTGGCTCTAATGCAAGGCCTGCTCAGCAATAATGAAAATAACTTTGGGTTATCAACACTGTTTTCAGCACAAATCCAAACCACAGCCCCATACCAGCTACTATGAAGAAAATTAACAGTATCCCAGCCAAAACTATCACACTCATTGAGCACATGACTTCTCACTCCAATTGCTGGCACTCAGATTTGTCACCTTACTCACCTGCTAGTCTGGCTTCACATTTGTGCTCGCACAGAGGCTCTCAGAGCACACTCACACAGGCAATGTTACAGTACTGATTCAGACTGTAGGACAGACCAGTGATCAAGCACAAGGCGCAGTGAGATGAAAGCACACTGACCAGCCACCTGTTCACATGCAGCTCAGTCTCTCTATCCTCTTCTTCCTTTGTTTTTTAACATTTTGTTTTCCCCATCCATCTTTTACTGCCTTGGGTGTTCCAGCCCAGCTATAACTCTTGCACATTTCTGCCAGATCTTTGAGTATAACTTGGTTTGCTTGATTTAGTCAGGCAGTCTAATGACCTGCAGCCACCCTAGGCATACCTGGTATGCTCCGACCCTCAGGAACAAAATCAACCTAAAAACCTACCCTATGTCTTATCCACCAAGGACAAAACTAGTACAAAAATAGAACTTCTGTTGTAGATTCCACATCAGTCATGAGTGGATATCTATAAAAAGCTGAGAAGCTGATGCAAAGATGATATTCCTTATTTCCCTTCATAAGGCAGCATTAAAAGGCAGTTAAGAATGCACTCAGCTTTTTCCTAATTTCACTTTACATTTAAGCAATTTCTGCATTTCTTTCAAGGACAATATCTGCTTGCTTTCCTACCCATTTACAATTTGAGCAATGGTTAGCAGGAAGTAAGATGGCCTAATTAGAAGAATTTAAATGAGAATGTGGCCCAGACATTGACAACGTTTTTGCAAACAATCTAGAACATTCATTTATTAATAACATATTTTCTTAGGCATAATTTGTCTAAAAGCACTTCAGCTATAAATTCATATTTTAAAGCACATTTTATGATTTACTATCATATCATACAATACACCCATAACAAAAAAAATATAGTTTTGTGATCCAGTTCTATTGGGAAATAAAGATTTTTTAAATACATCTATCCTATTCTATTATGTTAAATAGAGCACAACAATACCTACAGAAACTGAGGGCTGAAATAGGTTCTCAAAAAAGCAAAGTATGCATAGTTATCACCTGGCCTGGTAATGAAAAATACTACCAGTGTATGCCACAGAGTGAGTGGTAAGTGTGGGACAATTTCTACCTTCTTTGAACTACATCCACTAAATGACTTATGCATGCCAAGGAATTGGGAAATGCAGTCAGGCTGAAGGACTGTTTTTTAAGGGTACATAAACAAAATTCATGGAGCTTTGCAAAGCAAAGCTGTGCTCCTCCATGGCTGTATTCACAGTGCTGGGCAGGACAGCATAGACTGAAAAAATAATACGTACACAGCTGCCCGCAGTTGTAGACGCTGAGGATGAAGGGGTTAAGCCTTCAGAAAACCCAGTCTTCAATGGGTTTAGACTTCCACTGCTGCTACAGGTCTATATACTCAAGTGTAGCCAAGGATTTGCCAGTTTTTCAGTGCGCTGTCATAATTATACGAAAATTGCCACTGTATGCATTGACCTTTTCCTTCAACCTTGTGGAGCAGTTTATGTTAGAGCTTTGTAACCACCCCTAACATCCAGGAAGAGGAGTAATTCTATTAAAAAGTCATGCTTAATTTTGTCATTATGTAAACCAAATGTAATGCATTTTTAAACATATTTAATGAATAAAACATGTCCTCTGTTTAAGTGAGGAATACTCCGTAGCAAAGCTTTCTGGAAAGCAGTAGTTAGAAAATTTAACGAAATTTCTTCTCACCTCCATTTAACTATTGATATATTTAAATGATAACACCTTGTAAATAAGTTATTCCAGGATGAGACTGTCAAGAAAGTATAGGACATTTTCAGTTCTTTTGACAAACTGAATAAACACTTGATATATTTTATTTTTTAATTCAAACACTTTATCAGAAAGACTGCTTAACAAAGTGGTAATCAATATATTGCAGATTTTGAAAATGAATCTTTCAAACGAGCATGTCTTCCCAGTGATCAATCAGAAAGCTAGACCAGGATGAGAAAGCATTTCTCCCATTCCCCAGTGTCATAGCATACCAATCATTAGTTTAGTACATCACAAAAAAAAAAAACCTTGTGGTGCTCGGATATATTTTTTTCCTAGCAAAAAATTAACATACTAATGCAAAATATCATTTCAAAGGGGCTTCTTGGAGTGAAACATGCATAACTCTTTATCTGAAGAAAGACAACCTATTTTAGGCACTTTGCAGCAGCTTTAGCCTTGGATCACCTTAATATATGTTTATTGTGACAGAAAAACAGGCCAGGCTTAGACATAAAGGAAAATAGCCAACAGAGATTGAGTGTTTCACCCAAGTTACACGCAAAACAGATTAATCATATTGTAGTAGCCTGAAGTTATTTAAAATTTTTTATGGTGTCATCTAATCTGGTTCAGAACAGTTACAGGTGTCAACAACAAGCTATATACTTTTCAGGCATTTGTGTCATGTATTTTGCTTTATTAGAACTGAAATTATCTTAATGATTATTTTTAAAATCTGATATAATAAGAGAGAAATTTCTCATTAAAGGTATCAGAAATCCATCTGTGGGAGGGAAGAGTTTCTTACTAGCCCATTAAATGGAGGAGATAATTCCTAATGAAAGAGTTTTATTTATATATCCCTGAATTTAGCTAAGACTGTGAATATCTCTCCACATGCTGAAAAGATCCAGTAAGTGACTATAAGTTTTACAACTGCCTAATTCCCTTGCAAGATCTTAGGAATTACATGGAATAAAACATGTTAAATATGTTTTAGATGTGCTGGTCTGAAACTACCAAGCTGTAGGTTTTTTTCTCATTAAAAAATACTATATTTGTATTATTTTGACATTGCAGGTTTGAAGTGGGTTTGTACAGCCAGGTTTTGGTAGTGGAGGCAGCTACGGGGTGGCTACTGTGAGAAGCTGCCAGAAGCTTCCCCCATGTTCAGCACAGCCAATGCCAGAGAGATCCAGGATTGATGTGCCACTGGCCAAGGCTGGGCCAATTAGAAATGGTGACAACACCTCTGTGATAACAAGATGAAGGAGAAGGAGGAAAAGAAAAAGTTTGCACTTATGTAACTGTGGCCAGAGAGAAGCAGGGTGAGAACATGTGAGAGGAACAGCTCTGCGTACACCAAGGTCAGTGCAGAAGGAGGGGGAAAGAGGTGGTCCAGGTGCTGGAGCTGAGATTCCCCTGTGCTACAGTGCTGATACTGTAACACGATATATCAAACAAGGAGGCCATGGAAAAGAAATATATATGGACAGATTCTTGATAGACATTTCAGAGATGTTTATTTCTCCAGCCTCATGGCCGGGCTCTCCCGAGGAACTGCCACAGTCACGGGACCCAATGGTCCTTGCCCACGCAGGGGAACACAAAACAACCAATGGGGAACAAGGGTGACCAGGAGCTCAGGAAACCCCGTGTCTCCTGCCCCAGGGCCCCTCTCCCAGGGCTACATGGCAGGGGGGAAGGGACCCTGACATTTCACCCACTTATTTTTAACAAAAGAGATTTAAAACTTAAAATTGAAACAACTAGATAAACATAACAAGAATAGTTTCAAAACAAAACAAGCCACTCTCTTGAGTCTTTAAATGTCCAGACAGATTTTCTGGAACATCTTAAGGCTGACAGAAGGGGGACAGGACTCTCCGGGCATGCTTTGTGGGGAAACTGAGGCAGAAGAGGGTTTAATTTCCTCCCTCCCCCTTTTCATCCCCCCCTCAGCATCGGAGAGGAATTGTCGGGAAAGGAAATTGTATAGGGAAGCCATGGGGTGAAAAACAGATTAGGAATAAACTGGGGATGGGGTAAACTTAGGAAGGAGTTCATATTGGGTATAGGGTAAAAGGGGAAAGTAGGCTGTGGGTAGGGAAGTTGCTGGGATGGATATTGTTTATAATTTTGTGCATAACGGCTGCCTTTGACGGGAATACCTCCAGGCCCAGTAACATTCGCTGCTTGTAAACCCTTCTTTCCTTGCACTATATCAAATTGTACAACTTCCCCATCTCCTATGCTTTGCAGGTAATTTTTAGGGTTATTCCTTTTAATGGCAGTTCTATGGATAAATAAATCTCCCCCTGTATCATCTCGTGTTATAAATCCATAGTTGTTTTTGAAATTATACCATTTCACAGTTCCTGTAATTTTCATTGCTACAACTTCTCCTATCACATGCTTGCGTGTTCGTCGTGGCTGCTGGTCCCGCGTGGCCGCTGCCTCGCCGACTCCGACGTCTCGGCCGGGCCCCCGCGTTGCGGCTGCTCCGCGCCCTCCAAGTGGCGCTGCTCCGGCGTGTCTGGGCTCTGCGCGGCCCCGCGTTGCCATCGCCGCTGGCCCCACATCCTCTGAGCGGTTCTGCTCCGCCAACTCCACGCTCCTTTGAGAGCGGCTCCGTTCCGGCTCGGCGCTGCGCGGCTTCTCGTGTCATTGTGGAAACCGCCGCTTCTCCCTCCGCAGGGCTCTCCGAGCTGTGTGCTCAGAGCGGGCTGCCACGCCGATGCCGGTTCCTGGCTGCTCATGGGGGCCGCCTCTCTGCTGCACGTGGCCCATGGCACCCACGGTGTCGCTCCCTCACTCGCGGCCGCGTGGCCGGGGACCCCGAGACAGGGATGGGGTCCGCGATAAGGAGCGCACTCCCGAGGGGGCCGGGCACATCCAGCACAGGCACCTCCGCCGGCACGGCTGCAGTCATGTGCTCCCGGGATGGCGGCCACGTGGTCTCAGCCACAGAATTATGGCCATCCTCTGCTCTACGGGTAATGGGACCGTTCAAATGCTCTTCGAGAGCTTCACTGATTACAATGGATCCGCGGAGGGGTTCTATCACTAATGCATGTTTTGTTTGATCCCTTAGCTCATCCCAGATCTCGTGCCAAAAACACCCGTGATTAGCTCCAGTAATTCCAGGAGGATTAATATCAAAAAGTAAGTCTCGAGAAATATAAAAGAAAGTTTTGAAAAGCCAGTTAAAAAGATGTTCTAGATCTCCCAGAACAAATACTTTCTTGTTTTGTTGCTCAAGAATTCCTTTAACTTCTAGATACATTTCTTTGTGTGGTTCAGATTTCCCACGATTCTTCCATAGACCAGAGAGAATATCCAAACCAAGGTGAGAAGAGAGAGATTGAGTGGTTTTTACTCACAAATTTTCTGTCCTTAGGGATCGGTGTCTTGTCCGCATTCTCTACCATTTGCTACAGTGCAGATACTGTAACATGATGTATCAAACAAGGAGGCCGTGGAAAAGAAATATATATGGACCGATTCTTGATATATGTTTCAGAGATGTTTATTTCTCCAGCCGCATGGCCGGGCTCTCCCAAGGAACTGCCACAATCCCGGGACCCGAGGGTCCTTGCCCATGCAGGGGAACACAAAACAACCAATGGGAATGAGGCTGACCAGGGGCAGGGAAACCCTGTGTCTCCCACCCCAGGGCCCCTCTCCCAGGGCTCCATGGCAGGGGGGAAGGGATCCCGACACCCTTGCAGCCTATGGTGAAGACCATGGTGACGCAGCTGTGCCCCTGCAGCACATGGAGGTCAGTGGGGATGCAGAGATCCACATGCAGCCCATGGAGGAGAACCACACTGGAGCAGGTGGATGCCTGAGAGGAGAATGTGACCCCATGGGAAGCCTGTGGAGAGAGGACCCCATACTGGAGCAGCCTGTCCTTGAACCCTGTGGAAGTGTGATCCACACTGCAGTACTTTGTAAAGATGGACTCACACTGGAGAAGTTCATGGAGAACTATCTCCTGTAGGAGGGACTAAGTTGGAGCAGGGAAGGACTCCTCTCCCTGAGCAGTGGCAGAAACAACCTGTGGTGAACTGACCATAACCCCCATTCCCATCTCCCTGCACTTCTGAGGGACGAGGTAGAGCACTGGGAAGGAGGCAGGGGTGGGAGGAAGGTGTTCTTAAGGTCTTATTTTACTTGTCATTATCCTGCTCTGATTTTGTTAGTAATAAATTCAACTAATATCCCTAATTCTAGCCTGGTTTGCCTGTGACATTATTTGGTGAGTGATCTCTCCCAGTCCTTATCTCAACTCATGAATCATTCACTATATTTTCTCTCCCCTGTCCACTTGTGGAGGATAGGGAGGCTTTGGTGGGTGTCTGGCATCTAGCCAGAGTCCACCCACTCCAAAGGGGTTTTTTTGCCTTCAATGGCAGGGTTCAATTTTAACTACAAATTACCTCACAAATTTGTTTCTTCTATTAATATGACTTTTTCACAACTGTATTTTAGCTTGCCACCTTTTTTGTGTACTTACTTTTGTGTACTTACTTTTGTGTACTTTACCTACTTCATGCCCTCAGTTAATAAAAATTTCATTAATGTTTGAATGAAATCAACTGATATCCTCAACTCATGTTTCACTTGTCAAGTAAGATTCCAGAAGATTTTATGGGTCAGAAAGGATATCATTTCCTAATTTGGAAACTATTGCAAAATCAGCTCTGAAATTTAGAAAAGAAGCTTTTCATAATGGGGTTTTACAGAGTCAGTTATGGACAATGTCTTCCTTTGAGATAAGAAACTGACTATAATGCACCTATATAATTAATAATTTATAGTATCTATAATGGAAAGACTTCATCAGTCCTCAGGTTGGCTCCCTCAATGCTTTCTTCTAACCGTGCTATTAACAACACCTAAATACAGGGTCAGAGAATTTCAGCTACACAACAATAATATCAGAATCTGTTTCTGACTGATCCTTATCACACCTGGATTCTTGTCAGTGAAGTAAGAATTTCTTTAAACTTCTAGTTTGAAATAGAAATGGTCTATTGATGTTAACTTGATTAAAACATTACAGATTAAATAATAACAGTATCTTACAAAGTTTCATTGAGATATTAGAATAAGATATAATACTATTTATAAATAAATCACCAAAAGTATATCATGTCTGGAGGCAATAGTCTTTCTACCCTATTAAGAATTCTAATCTACTGAGCCATATACTCAATAATTAATTATTTAGCCTTGCTCTGACTTGAAAGAATCCATCCACTCTGATGTTACTTTCACACCCGTCTTCTTCTATCATTCTACCTTTCCAACATTTCTATAATAAGAACTATTTTTCACGAGAAGTAGATTTTCACAGAAATATGATCTATTTTTGCATTTGAAGCCAGCACAGTATTATATACAAGAAGTAATCATCAGAGCTCAGTTCTGCATTCTTTCTAGTAATCATGTGTCTCCAGAGACACCAAACTACTTGTCAACTATGCTACTAAATTGGGTCACATAATATTAAAAACATCAAAGCTGGTCTTGTATTCCCCAAAAATAATTCCTAAGAAATTCATTTTATGATTCTGTATAATTATAGCTTAAAAACATACACAGAAATCTGTCATTTTTTCCTCTGGGATGCCTTCAGGCCTTTGCAATGATCTCTTGATCTTGAAGCTTCTCCAATTTATATGAAGACAAAAAGATTCAACAGATTTACTATAAAATTATATAAGCACTCTTTTTTCTTTTACACTGTTTCAGGGCAACTTATGAATTCAGAATTTAGAAGGACTACTGTTAACATACTAAAGTAATCTGACTCACAGGAATGATCAAGATATATATTTCAGCATTTCTTCCACAGATATAATTCAATTTTCTCCGACTTGTATGATTTTTCATAACTTCTCATTGTATCAGTTTCTTTTAATATTGTGTAACTGATGTGAAATTACAAAATAGCCACTTCAAGCAGAGTTGCATTACTGTCTCACAAAACTGAACTTTTTCTGCTTTTATTTTCAATTCTTTTCCCCTCAAATTAAACCAAGCATCCCACCCCTTCCCTGCCCCCCCCCCACCCCCCAATGGCATAGAAGCATAGAATGGCTTGGGTTGAATCATTTAGTTCCAACCCCCCTGCCATAAGCAGGGACACTTTTCACTAGACCAGGTTGCTCAAAGCCCCATCCAGACTGGCCTTGAACATTTCCAGTGATGGGATATCCACGACTTCTCTGGGCAACCTGTTCCAGTGCCTCACCATTGTCACAACAAAGACTTTCTTCCTAATACCTAAACCAAATCTACTCTCCTCCAGTTTAAAGCCATTCCCCTTTGTTCTGTCTCTACCCCCCCCACATAAAAAGGATGTCCCCATCTTTCTTGCAGACTCCCTTCAGGTAGTGAAAGACCACAGTTATGTCATCCTGAAGCATTTTCTTCTCCTGGCTGAACAAACCTAATTCTCTTAGTCTTTATAGCAGAGGCGCTCAATCCCTCTAAAACCTTGGTGTCCCTCCTCTGGACTCATCCAACAGGTCAATGTCCTTCCTGTGCTGGGGACACCAGAGTGCTCCTCATGGGGTCACACAAGAGTGGAGCAGAGGTGCAGAAACCTCTTCCTCAACCTGATGGCTCCACTGCTTTTGATGCAGCCCAGGACACAGGCATAACTTTCTAGCAGCACTTGGTGACTTCCAGCTCCTCCTCGTTGTTGCCCATGCTGCATGCATTCCTGTGAAGGCACTGTGGAGCTGGGCTTCTGACTGTGTTGCCTTCCTACAGGAACACCCCTTAACTCCTCTGAGATATTTCCCCGGTGTTTCTGGGTTGGCTTCTGTTACCTCAGGAGTTCCCGGCTCACCTCTGTAAACTGCAGATGTGCTCCAGTGCGGCCAGCACATTTCAGAATCAGTGCCAGGGGGCACTCACTAACCCCTCTAATCCTTCCATATCACCCCACAATTTCCCAGCAACAAGCTCCCTGGGGGCAGCTTTTGTCCAGGTGGGGGTGGGGATGGTCCCCGCTGGCTCCACCCATGCAGGTCAGAGCTGCCTTTGAGTCACAGCTCCACCACTTCCTGCTTGGGAGGTGAGGTTGGTGTGGCTTTTTCTGCTCCGGTTCTGAGGTCTTGCTGGGTAGGAAAGCTCACACCACCCTCCCATGGTGCGATCCTCAGCTCCAGAGCACTTAGTCTTTGAAATACATACTTTATTACATACATATATATATGATGTATTTCTTCAAAAGATAGGAGGGTATTTAGGACATTTTATTTTTTTTTTTTTTCAGGAAAGTATAGCAATACAGAAATTAAGGAACATGCCAGGGTTACAGTATTAGTTCTATAAATAGATTTAGATGGATTTTCACACTCTCAGGAAGTAAATTCACAAATGGCGTGATCTAATTCTCATTCAAATCAATAGCAGCCTTTAGTAGGCTTTGAGAGTAGTCTATTTAATCTTTCTGTATCTCAGTTATACTGCTGTAAATGGAGGCTATCTCCTTTAATCACAGAAGTGAAGTGAGAATGAGTGTTTAATAATTTATAAAGAGTCAAACAGTGCTCAGAGGTAGGCCATAAAAGCAAGCAGACAGCTCCTTTCTATATGTATTACTGAAAATACTGCACAAGGTCTAGCTCATGTAAGTTTTGTGCCCTGGCTGGGGAAAAAGGAACATGGCTCAGATGACCCTGGAAACTCCTATCCTTTTTCTTTGATGGGGCAGGAAACTCAGGTGTGTTACAGGCACTGCTTCAAAATGATGAATAAAGGGAAGTCATTCAGTGACATGGATCTTACCCTTTATGTCTACCCATCCTTTCTAGTTATCTGTATATATTAGAGACTTGAGTCACGCTCCCAAATACACCCTCTGTTCAGCTGGTGCTGTTGCTCTATTGCCACACGTAGTCACTGGATGGGAAGCAGAAAAGGCTTTGCCTATAGTGATAAGCACTGCCAGCAACTATCTAATCTCTCTCTGCAAATACTGAGTGATTCCATTTATTATTCTTATTCAGTGTGGTTCCTGGCTTTTGATACCCTTTAATATGGCAGAGTATTATCTGTATGAGTATGAGCAGGCACAGACCAAAACCAGCCCAGGCACTGTGCCAGTAGTGAAATGGTATTCTGGACCAAAGGACAGCGTTCAAGGATGTGTCTTGCTCCTATGAAAGTTCACCCATACAGCTGTGCCCAGACTGCTCTCAAAGCAACAGAATGAGCAATTTCTGGTCTAAAACTGGGTGTTAGAACTGCTTAGCCATGGGAAGAAATTGATGTACAGTTCACAATTCTCACAAAACTTTCGGAGCTCTTGATATGTTCATGTTACAGAACAGATTCGGGAACATCTCAGTGCTGACTTGACTTTTTGTTAAAGCTGCTAACACCACTCTTGATCTTATATAGGGTTCTACACTGGACTTTTTTATTGAATCATGGAAAAAAGAAAAAACATGCTTTCTCATCCACTGGGGTAAAAGAAGATGAAGATAGTACAATAAAAAATTAAATGTTTAGATAAGTAATCTACCAAGACAGTTAAAATAAAACCGCTGTTCAAAAATACAATTTTAATTATATTCAGATTTGCAGCTAACAGAGTCATTCAATGTAGAACATCTCATTATAAAATAATAAGGTAAATTGATCATATCTTTGCACTTTGATAGAAGATGCAATTCGATAGTAAATTAGATTGCTTTCATGAAATCCAGGTATCCCACAGTGCTTAGGGTCTGTTTAACATTTCAAACAGCTATGCATCTGTAGCTCTGTATCTGCAAACATTTTTGTCTTGGTTATTTCCTTATCAGTTTTACTGATTCTTCTTCAAGTACACTCATGAACCTACTGGCCAGACTGAGAAATCTACAAATACCACAATTCATCACTGAAAGTACTAGAACCTGGTAAGAGCATTTTATAAGGTTTGGGTTTTTTTTTTTTTTAATTCAAATAAAACAAGGATAAATTGATAACAGTGTACTTAAAAAATGACTAATTAAGCTGGCTGAACATAGATACCAAGTTTGCAAAAATTATTTAAACATTGCATGATTCAATGACTGAGATTGTCATAATTAATAGATGTTTCTTTCACAAAAAAAATTGCATTTATAGGAAGAAAATAAAATTAAAAACTGTTCAGACTACAAGTTCAAGCTTTGAACAAAGATACTTATCTTGGAGACTTTTGGTTAAAAATAAAATATTTCAGCATTAGTATTACTAAACATAAATTGGCAAATTATTGGTTTACAATTAAATCTTCTATCTATAAGGGGTTTTCTTTTTACATTCATGTGGGCTTGAAAATGTACCATTTCAGAAAAAATAAAGTGCTTTATTAGGTACATTTTTAGAGCTTGAACTGCCTGAGTGAAAAAGTGTCTTAGAAATGTTAATTACTTGCTTTATTGCTCCAGTAGTTCAGTATGTAAGTTTATTGATATATTTCATTGATATATTGCCTTATTTCCTGAGTTCTAGAGCAGCTGGAGCCTATACTGGTATCTGAAAATTAGGAATTTTCCCACCATCAATAATGAAGGGTCATTTCATTTAAAAATAACTATCATTTATTTAATATTATGTGTTTTCCTTTAAATAAGCAGCAAAGGTATTATTAGGGCTTTTTAGGGAATAAATCCAATCCCAACAATTGTGAAGTTAATTTAAGTGTGAAATGGAGGTATCTGCATGCCAGAAAATGTTCTCTAGTAGTCTGTGGGCAATAAGCTTAAATAGTATAATTTTGCATAAATCTATTGAGTAGTGGATTTACACCATCAAAGATCCTAGCTCCATGTTAACACCTGCTGTTCTTCATAATAACATTTTTATAGAATACTGAATTATGGGAATAGAGCTATCACTGGAACTTCCATCCATTTGTTGCAATCTTAGTTTTTATTATAAATGACCAATTCCTTCTCAGACAGAAAGGAAAAGGCAAAGAATTCAATAACATATCCTAAGCCAAACCCAAACCCATATAAACCTTTTCTGAAGCCTTAGGGATTACAGAACTCTTTCATGTAGAGCTAAAGGGAAGGGATGCATCCAGAGGAACCTTGACACACTTAACAGGTGGGCAAATGCAAACCTCATGAAGTTCAACAAAGCAAAGTGCAAAGTTCTACACCTGGGGTGTGGCAATCCCAGACACACCTACAGGCTGGGCAGAGAAGGGGTTGAGAGCAGCCCTATGGAGAAAGACTTGGGGCTGATGGTTGATGAAAAATTTGAGATGAGCTGGCAGTGTGCGCTTGCAGCTCACAATGCCAGGTGTATCCTGGGCTGCATCCAAAGGAGTGCGGCCAGCAGGTTGAAGGAGGTGATTTGCCCACCCTGCTCTTGTGAGACCCCTCCTGGAGCACTGCATCCAGCACTGGTGTCCCCAGTTCTGGTGTCCCCAGGACATGAAACTGTGGCAGCAAGTCCAGAGGAAGGTCATGAAGTTGATAAGAGGACTGGAGCGCACCCCTTATGAAGACAGGCTGAGAAAGTTGGGACTGTTCAGCCTGGAGAAGGGAAGGTTATGTGGAGACCTCACAACAACCTTCCGGTATCTGAGGCGGCCTACAGGGAAGCTGGAGAGGGACTCTGTCAGAAACTCTAGTAATATGACAAGGAGTAATGGGTACAAATTGATCTTTAAGGTTCATTCCAACCCCTTTACATTCTATGATTCAATGAGAAATCTCATCCTTGAAGAGAGCCATTGCTACAAAAAGACTGCATAGAACAGACACTTTATTCTGTTTACGGTTTATAGAATAAGCAGCAGACTCTTCTAACAGCCGAAGGATGCATCTTGCATTGAGATTTGTGCCAAAATACTCTGGTTGCAGTAATCCCTTTTCACCTTCTAATAAGAGAGCTGACATGGTTTAATGTCCCGTTTTGTATTTGGTTTCCCTTTACAAGTGGAGCTGATCTGGAAGACAGCTGTATCAATCTTCATACAGCTTTCATACAGGGCATTTTTCTCAGGTCCAGGATAGCATTATGTAAAGAAAAAACTGGTAACTTAAAGGCAAAGACATTTCCTGTGACTGCCGGAAGACAGGTTTAGGCCTGTCTTCTTCCAATTCTTGAACTTTCTTTATAGGAACGTCATGAATTTTCTATTCAATTTGTTTTGCTTGGTTCTGAAAGTCTTTCCACAATAGAAAGAAGGTCTTTTGGAGCTCCTGCATAAGAATATGAAGAAGCCATATAGTTACAGTACACTCAACCAGGAATACTAAATATGGCTTTGGGGAACACTATGTCAAGTCAAATCTTAGATAACTGGATGCTTTTCATGACCAAGGTTTTCATTACTGGTTATGGCAGTTCTGGATTTATTCAAATTTCCTACTTTACAGAACACATCAGAAATAATGCAAGGAATCCTGACATAACTAAACTGTTTAATAATAACTAAACTATTTTGTCTGGAGAACTGCTTTGCTTACCCTAGATTAGAGCCTGGCTGTGACAAATACATCAAATGTGGACAGTTAAGTTAAGAGGATAGTTCAGAAAAAAGACAAACCAACAGGATAACACAGATATATTTTAAGTCTTCTCTGGATAAGCTTTTCTTCATCCTTACTAATCAAAAAGGTAGACTGACAGATTAAGTTATATCATCCAATATCACGTACATAGTACTTCTCTCCACTTGGTAATTTTGGTATGCATTACTAGTCAAAAATATGCTGTGGAGAAACTTTTATGTTTTGTCTTAGCTATGATCTGCTCTGTACCACTTTTATCTGATAAAATCAGACAGCAGTTTAAATAACCAATTTAAATCCAGGTTTCTATGAATTAATTTATGTCTGGTAAAACAGTGGTAAATTACAATTAATAAGTAACCTTGCATTAAGCTCCAATTTAAGTATTGTTTCTTAAATTGTAAAATAATGTCATTTGTCATCTAAACTAAACAAAATATATAGTATGTCACTCTCAGTTTGATCCATTCTTAATTTGCAAACTCATGAATTTGCATGTACACTTCCGTAGACTTGTAAATTGGTTTTTGAAATTGGTTTTTGAAATAACCTGCTTTTTTTCTGCCTCGCATTACTGTACTGACTGACAATTACTTGCATCATGAGATGACAAAGGAAACTCATGACATCTGATCATACTGGTCTTGTACTGCTTCCTGCTTTTTGCTCAGATTTCATAATATAGATGCATCTCGCTGGCATCATTAGTAGCTGTCTTCATTGATACAGAAATTCTAGGACATGTGGTAGGGTTAAATGACTCTCATGTAATAACCACTTTTAGGTTGGTTTTTTTTCACATACACACACTAACTGGTCCCTTAATGCATCATTTAAGATCTCTGAACTGGCAATGCTCTGTTAATTTTCTTAACTCAGCCACTTAAAAAAAATTTATAAATGTGGAATCAGTCTGAAGTCACCAGCAGCTGAGGGAATAAGTGATGTTGTGTAGTTTCTACAATCTACATAAATGTTTTCTCCACTGGTTTAATAGGATCACTTAGCTTATGCAACAGCTTAAAAAGGTTAGCCACAATTATACCCACTGAAACCACAAAGTAGGGGTTTTTTGCAATTGAGGATATTAGGTAGTTTATATTATTTGGAGCCTGAGATACAGGTGGGGCAGTTCTCTATTGAGCTATCAAACAATTCCATTTCCCCCAGGTTAGACATTAACCTCTTTTCTGTTTTAAACAAGTGATTTGCTCACAGTCCCAGTAACTACGTTTCTTTCTTCCTTATGTTTTTTGCTAGACTTTAATCCTTTTTCTTTTACAATTTTTATGGGAGGTCATTCTGTCCTCTGTGTTATGTTCTTTTCAACTGTCTTAATAATTATATTATGAAGAAAAGAAATAATTAATTTTACGGTGTAAATGGCATATGTTAGTTTTGGCTATTCAGCTAAAAGTATTTTGGATCTAAGAAATGGTGATCACAAGAATTTTAAAATAATTTAAGGACATATTATCAACTTCTTTTACGCCCAATATATAAAGAACTTTTCATTTGCATACTTTTCAACAATCTCTGAATACAGTTTTATAGATCACAGACATGAAAATATGAGGGTTTGCAGCTTACATCTTTCTATTTCCCCTGTTCATGCATTGTCTGCAGTGCAACATTTGGCCATGTGTAGCATAAAAACAAAATCTTTCTTCTTAATAGGAGGAAGATCCATGTTATTTGTCAATATATTGTGAATGTCTATATTTGTATTAGCTAAGCAATCACTAGTTAGTAATCAAAACAACAACAACAACAAAAAAATCATCCAAGCTTGCACTACTGAGCTAAATCCAGGGCATAGTCACTTTTTAACAATGGGAGTACTTTCAAGACCCATCTCAAAAACAGTAGAACTGAAAGACACAGGACCAAGATAATTTTAAATTTCCAAATGTGAAATCCTAAAAAAATAGGATTTTTCAATCTGGAAAAGAAACAATAAACAGATGACATATGTCTACCAAATCAAGAGTAGCATGGAAAAGAGGAGTCAAGGATTGTTGCTGATTTTCTTCTTCATGCTAAAACCCACGGATTCAGCTCAATGTTAGAACCTAGACCATTTATTTCTGATGTTGTGTAAAAGGAGAACATATACCTTTTCTGTCTATAGTAAGAGATGCCATGCACAGGCCATTAACACCCTTCATTCACTTCTTGAAATGTAGTGAAGTTACCAATGCAAAACTTTGCAGTTGGCTGAAGTCCCAGGTGTACATATGGTTTAGTGGAAGATGTTCCTTCCCAGAGCAGTGGAGTTTGTAAATAGATGAACTTTAAGGTCCCTTCCAACCCAACCCATTCTATGATCCTATGATTCTATGGCTGCAAATGCCAGAATTTTAAATAAGAATTCTTAACAGTAGTTCAGTGCAGATTATTTTTATTTGAAATTCCACATTTCTTCTCCTACACCTTTAGGCTGCTGAACTGCTAAAGTATAAAATAATACTCCTCTCTTTTAGGTAAGTAGATTCTTCTCTGCACCCCTGTTAATTATGTCTCCATAATATTTAAACTTTGTATAACTCAAAAACAAAACAAACAAAAAAATGCCACTAAGCTCCATAATAAAGATCTGCTTGTAAAACAAAGGACATACAGAAGCTGTAAATAAACTCAAGTGAAAAAGTGTGGAGTAATCAGAGACAGGAAAATTACTTGGACAATTTAACTCAAAAAATAGGATAATCTACAGGAAAAAGGTACATGGGCTTGGGATTTTTTTTTTTAATTTTTTTTTAGTATCTCAGGTCATCTAGTTAAAGATACAACAGTTTGTGGACTTTGTGTTTGCTGTTGCACTAATAACAGCCTGTATAACAGAATTATGTAGGTAACATTTTGTCTTAAGTGGCACTGTAGATCAGTGAACACTCATATAATACTTCAAGGAAGGACTGACACTAGAACCATAAGTCATATATCAAGAGACAAGAGGTGTAATAAAAGTCTTTTCCATTAGACAAATTTGTGAAGTAAAACTTCACTTATGAAATACTTCTTAATATAATTGCTGTATTCATCCTGGAGAAGAGGAGACTGAGGAGACCGCTTTGCTCTCTTCAACATCCTCATGAGGAGAAGCAGAGAGGCAGGTGCTGATCTCTTCACCCTCGTGACCAGTGATAGGACTTAAGGAAATGGCCTAAAGCTGAGTCAGGGGAGGTTTAGGCCAGATATCAGAAATAGGTTTTTCAGCCAGAGGGTGGTTGGGCACTGGAACAGGCTCCCCAGGGAAGTGGCCACAGCACCAAGTCTGTCTTAGTTCAAGAGGCATTTGCGCAACACTCTCAGGCACATGATGTGACTTTTGGGATGTCTCATGTAGGACCAGGAGTTGGACTTGATGATCCTGACGGGTTCTTTCTAACTCAGCATATTCTATGATTCTATTATAATTTCTACCATTACGCTTAGCAGTAAAAGAAACTTAGAGAAAGAAACTTCAACTTAATAATATTTTCAGCTTTATATATATTTATCATTGACATATCTAGTCCTGTTTCAGTCATCAAGACAGGAAAGGCCAGAGAGAATGTCTTTATCCCAAGTTCTGACACTATTTTCAGTATCACATTTTAGAAGCATGGTCAAATAGAAATCCATGGATCTTTGAAGTACTGTGAACACAACCTTCTTCCTACACCTGTGTTTGGACTTCCTCCAAAATAACAGAAAAGATACTGCAAACTGTGGCAGTTACAAAGCTTTGATTCTGGCAATCTGTTTTCATGAAAGCGTCTGTTTTGGCTCTGTCAGTACTTATAAAACCAACTAATTGACCAAATGATTAAATAAATAAATAAATAAAATTCTAGGCAAAGTTACATCAAAAATTCTCAAGTATAAAAAAGCTTCAGAGATGCCTTTTTATATTGCTGCTTGTCTCTTCAATATATTGCAAATTCAGGAAACCAAAATCCTTCTGCTGTAGGAGTTTATTTAATCACTGCTGGAACTCTAGATGTCATCTTACAGTAGTATTCTAGTTTGAAATACTCTGCAAAAAGTCAATGCCATGTGGCAAAAAAGGGACATGTATTCATGGACACTGCTGAGATGAATTTATGAAGTAAACCAAGCAAGGCTGTGTCAGGAATAGCTCAGCATTCACTCACACACACAGAGGTACACACATGCATGTACTGTAATAGGATACTGAGGAAGACATTTTTACAAGTAGATTGTGATTTCAATCTGAATATAGGCAGGATACAATCCTAGGCCATGGTTGTAGAGACCTATATGTTAGTACCTGATTGACTGCTCTGTAACCTGAGCAAGTACTCTGATGTCAGGATGCATTGCCTCTAATTATGTCCTGTACCAGCTCATTCTTAAGGAGACATGTAAGAACACAGTGTCCAGAGTGAACCTCCATGTATCACATGGAAAGTTAGGTATTGTACAGATAAAAGACTGATAGCTTTGCTCACTTGGAAAACTATTTTTAAAGTGTGAGAAACAGTGAGGCTGACTACCTCAATCACAGATGGGAACTATGAGCAGCATGCCATAGTCCACGAACAGGTTCTCATCCAGCAGTGCAACAGACAGGGTTCCCAGCATTGGGTGGGACATAAGATTGCTGTGATCTTTTCTATAGTTTCTATCCTTTACACAATAAAATATATAAACTTGAGTTTTTCTAACTGAGTTCCCAAAAGAACTGGTACTGAGTGGGAGTTAGCTGAGACAGCCTTGGCACCATTTCAGTGGGTTGGCAAAGAGGAGCCTGAGGATGATCAGTGATCACCCCAGCCATGCTCAGTGTCAAACTGCCCAGCAGCTCAGGCCTGGCATGGACTCTCTGCTTGTATGCATTTTCCCCCATACACGTCCTTGAGGAGGGGGGGTTATTGCACAGGTCAACAATCAAGTCAGACAATGATGATACCATACTACACCTTTCCAGCAGTGTCAGGTAGTGTTGTTCTGACACTGCTTGGCCCAGGGTCCCTGCCATGGCTCATCTCACTCAGTTCTTTTTTATGTTATCCTGTGTGCTGCATCTTATGCTGCTTGGTCAGTTCTGCTCGTGGTCAAGGCAAGGTTGTAATGTCCTTGTGATAATTACCTGGAGGCCTTTTTGTATTAATTTTTAAGTCTTCTTTGCAGAGCCTAGTGAAAAAAAAACACTTGGAAGTAACTTGCTTTCATTATAATCAAGTCATCTTTTTAATAAATGATCGTTCACTTGGCAGTGAGAACAAGTCAATGCAATGTCTGGTAACTGTCAGGTTTGATTGCAGCACCAATTTGATCAAATTGCAGTTGATGAGTATCTCCAGTTTGAGTCACTTTGCCTGCCTGTTTCCTGTTTTAGAAAACTATTTGGATGAGTGAAGGAATATTAACACTAAAAGTAAACAAGAAGATGATTAGATGGGCAACAGATTTCATCCTCCTGCTATAGACACATTGATGTATCTTTCTAAGAACTTGTAGTAGAGAGCAGATTGACAACTTCATTGGTTTTATGTTGGATTACTTAAGAAATATTTCTGACAACAAGAAATGAAGAAGCAAATTGAATGACTCATCCATTTTCAAGAACTTGTTAAATATATTTGCAAAGCTGATCTTCCCAAATTAAAAGAAAAAAATAGTGTTGTCTATCAATCACATGAATTTTATCTACAAAATGAAACAAATCTGCAGCTTAAAAACTGATGTCTGAACAAACAGGCACCATTACAAAACCAACAATTTTATTTGTATATTTGTAAAGGTTTGCAGTTCTGTGGGCTGCAGAGATTTACTTTCTCAGAGCCCAAATCTACTTCTTAAAAAAACCCAATACACAAAACAAACAAAACACACACACACTCCTCAACAAACCCTGAAGTTTGTCTAGCATACAAATTCAGCCCTAATTCTACACCTATATAAGGAAAAAAATAAAAGAGAAGGTATGCATTCAGGTATTAAAGCAATTTTCTAGCCTATAGATGCTTAATGTCACTCAATGTCACTTGTCCTTACTCTTCCCCCAGGTCTCTCATTATAGTTGTGGGGATCTGTTAATCCATTACTTTTCCTATTTCACATGTTCCCCCTGTTCCCTCCCTGGCCTTGGCCACTCCCTCGGTTTCTCCCTATTTGCTCCTGTACCCCAACCTCGCCCAGGGACCGCCCCTGGGCCCCTGACAAAACCACCCCGCACCCAGACCACGTTGTCTCTCTACCTCTGAACATCGTGGGACAAGATGTGATTAAAGCCATCTCAAACCCTCATGAGAGACCCTTCTCTACCTTCTTTACCATCCGCTGCGTTGTAACGCTGCTGGCTGCCGGAGCCAGGTCGCAGGGCTGTCTGAAATGGACTCCAGGATGTGACTGGTCACATGGCCCTAGGAAACCCTCGCTAAACTCTCAGGCTGCAGCAGCCTGCTAGGCAGAGTCCAGCAGTTAAAACATAAAATAGTCTCAATTACTGTTTGACACCAATCAGTGCAAGAAATGCTTTTGGAATGCTGGCAGCGTGAAAGGTACAGCAGGGGACCTCTCTGATGCCGAGGTCTAATAGCTGAGATTGCCCTGTCTCTCCCTTCTGGGGGGGCATCAATAGGTATCTCTGCTCATAGCCATCAATTCACACTAAACTTTTAGGTATTCATTTCCCTTTGACATTTGTATGTCTTTGAGAAACTTAAGAATTTTAACAATGAATCACAAGTTTTTAGGCATAGATGTGGTTACAGATGAACTACTTGACTTTGAGTGGAGTATTTTCACATGATTTTGTTTTTCATTTTCATTGAAATGCTAACATAATGTTATAACATTAAATCTCAGTCATCAAATCCTATCAGCAAAGAACTTGAGACAGAAATTAAATTCTCAAACTTTCTAACAGTTTGGAATTATAGCAATTGGATTAAATAATTTCTTCCCTCCTGTCAGAGACTGAAATATTATAGCCTATGACTTAAACATTTTCTTAAAGGACTTCTAAAACTGTATTACAAAAGCTGGGAAGAAGACTACCACACCCTGAATGGGGCCCTGACTGAGGCCTGACACTGCTCGCTGATAAGATAAAGTAACAGCTCAGGGCTGGGGACAGTCACAAAGCACAGGCTTAACAACTCCAAGGTGGAGACCACAGCCCCAGGGCTATCAGCTGCCAGGCTCAAACAGACCCCCTGAACCAGAAGGGAGGAGAGGCTTTGGGTGTGTGTTGGAAAAGCCTCTGGTCAGAGGTGCAGTGACCGCCCATCCTCCACTGTGCAGAGGGGCCCTCACTGTGGGGGAAGCTTATCCACAGCAGAAGGGGGTGACATGGCCCATCACAGGGGCCCCGCTCAAAGGGGTCCCCAGACCCTGCACCAGAGATGATGCAACAGACCCTCAGTGTTGCAAGGGACAGTGTCAAGCCAGCCCCCACAAGGAGAGACACGTGGGTGTTCCCACCTGGCCCACAGGGTATATTAATCCACGGGATTCTGCACTCTCTGGCGTGTGGCGGCGTGGCCACGGTGGTGACGGGGGACCCTCACCACCAGCAGACCAGATGGAGGGGAGCAACGAGACATTGTCAGGATCCTCGGATGGATGATCTGCTTCCACCTAACCCCTGTCACCTCTCCCTGTTCCCCCACCCCCCACGCACACTTGTTTTTTCTATTCCTTTCTCTCTTTTCTCTTCCCTTCTCTTTGCTTTTTTTACTACTAAATAAAATACATCCATTTTTGGCATCAACATCTAACCTCGCTTGGTTTAAATCTTGTTTCTGGGAATATTTTGAACTTTCTAAGTTCTTTTCAGTTTATGCTCAGAGACTTAGCTTTCTTTGCTTTTCTGAGTTTAAACCAGATTGTAACACCTCCCTAAGAACATTGAAAATAATTTCATAAGTAAATGTTGAAAGTTTCTTTGTAGTGTTTCATTGGAAACCATTACTAATGATGGAACAGTATGGATGCTTTTTTTCACTATTGAATAAAATTTCAGTTAAAAACCACCAAACCAAGTTTTTTTCATTTGTAAAATTTTTGGCAATTACTTATGTGAAAGACTATTTCTTATTTATAACAAAGCACCTACAAGATTCTCTGCTACAGTTAGTAATATTATTTCAGGTCCATTAGTGCTAAGTTTCATTTTTCAAGGTCTCTCAGGGCAGCTAAAATAATAGCAAAAAATTGACGACATACGCTACTAATGAAGTCTGTTTCATAACCTCAGAGCTATGTTCTTGCACCATTTTGACAAAAAGTAATTACTTTCTTTATTTTACCCAAAGGCTAAACTTCTAACAAAAGAAAAAAGAGAGTGGGAAAAATACACATTGAATTAAATGTACAGAATAGGTAAAAAATAGGATGACATAATGCTTAATAGTAAGCCTATAACTGCTAACTGAAACTATTCATATACCCACCAAAAAGAACTTAAGAGTAGATCTGTTTGCTAGTTTTCCAGTAGACATATTTGTAAGACAGAGGAAAATGTACACACCACACACACATATATATGCTCATTTTTATTTTAATCAGAGTGAATTATTGATTTCACTAATAATGTCTGTAGTTTTAGAGCAAAGTAGGCTTGAGTTCTGGTTAGTAATGTATATATTTTTTTCATAACAGGTGTTACAGTCTGACATAAAGTTTCCCATGCTGAATTTTATTAATATCATTTTGAGAGAGTTTTTTTAAACTGTAATTACAAGAAGATGCTTTTTCCTCTTTTGTTTTTCTTCCTTACCTCAAAAGCAATTCCAAGGTTTTGCAGTTCTTAAGTGGGGTGGCTACAAGAGCAGACCACAATAATCAGTGATCTCTAAGCAAAAATGTATTTGCAAAGAAGAATAGATATAATATGTGACTGTTTATGTTTATTTTCAGATTTCTGCTCTGTGGCATGCACAAACCAGCACCTCTGGTCCAGTTTAGAACAGCAGCACAGATCAGAAGAGCAAGACTCTAACTCAGGGTCAACATGCCAAGCCCTGGCCAATGGTTGGGCTCCTGTGCCAAACAGGAGTCTCCACCTTGGTTTTAACTTTCCCCATGATGCCAGACAGACCTATATGTGTGTTCCTGGGCTCCTGCATTCAACTGCTTTATGGTTATTTTACTTATATCAGCTCACTGGCTTAAATCACCACTGGCATCTCCCAATGACCATCACCAGATTTTTGTAACCTCCTGCCTCAAATGTGTTAGAAAATCTGTAATTTGTTTATTGTTTTCTTTTCCAACCCATTCGAGGTTAATCTAGGCATTAGAGATGGGCAGATCTAGTTGAAGGCTCATTATTTGGGTTGTTCTTTCAGGTAGGCTTCATTGTATAAAATTCATATTAAAAGTTGTTGTATTCTGCACAGTTTGTGGAGACTGCAGAGCATATTAGATGAGAGGCATGTTATGAAACCACCATCAGACAATCCTTTACCTGCCCAACGAGGTCATGTTTTTGTTCAGGGTGACAGAATACTCCAAAGAAGCTGTGAGTTCAACTGGTTTAATTAAGCAAATATTAAAACCTTTTTATAAAATCAATTCCAAGCTGGGTCTATGTGCTGAGCTTTAAATCAATTTTAAATCATCTAGAGCTGGACTGGATAAATAGGGTCTGAATCTAGCTGTGTTGCTTCCACAGGATTCCCAGAGCTCAGATTACATTTTGAAACATGGTTCATGAGGCTATTTAGCATCTTTATTAATAAAAAGATTTAGACATCTTGTAAGGGAAACAAGTCCCTCAACAATTTGGATAGAATACTAGCCATTGATAGGTCAATTCCTTTACAGTGTTTAAAATATGGTTTCATCATTGCATAGTATCTAGTAGGATACTCCAAAATAAGAGCAGAAAGAAATCAGAAGCCATTTTAATGTGCTCTTATCAACCTCTGTCCAATCAACACATTACTTTTGATCATGGTTTACTGCCATCAGGTACCCTATCTCTTACATAGCCTCATTACACTACATATTGATTTAACAAAAAAGCCTTACTATAAACCAGGTCTACTAGCTCAATATCTCTCTATTTCTGATTTCTATGTTGAAGAACCAAGTCATTCAGTCTCAGACTAGAGAGTAAAAATAAATAAACAAAACAGAATTTTTTTAAAAAAAACCCTGGAATCTGAATAAAATATTTTCAGATTTCTCAAGAGGCTGGACTGCATTTTTTTAAATGACATCTGAACTCTAGTTCCTCATCAAAGAAATTTTAGGAAAAGCTAAAAGAAAGCAAATGTGTCTAAAACCAGATGCTAATTAAGCATAGTTATTAATTATTTTGACTAACAAGCTCAAAAATCATCTGAGAAATGGGTCTAATTAGAGCTTTAGTATCTTAACAAGAAACTATAAATAAGTGTATTAAATCAGAAAACCATAGTAAAACATATTGCACTTGGGAAAGAGTGTATGTCAGTATGAATGAAGATCAGGCAATATCCATGTAAAGGTCAGATATTTTTGAAATATTTAGGGAAGTAGCTACAGGGTAGGCTAAGGGTGAAGTCTTTAAATTGGATGAAGAACAAAAAAAATGTCCAGTATGAATTTTCCAGACTATTAGTAGCCATAGGATTTTGTGCTATTTGACATTTTAAACTTCATCAAGTTTTCCTTGCTTTACATAAACAGTGGTTATAGTTGTCTCCAAAATAAGCAAGCAATAAGTAGACAAAAAGCCGAATAATTCTTCTGTACCAACTCTTTATGTGGACGTTGGTGACTGTTGCAAGCTTTGCATTTCAACAGTTCTGAAGAAAGTAAGCACACTTGTTTTCAGGGCAGCCTTTAAATTTCCTTGACCTTAGGTAATGTGGCATTAAATCAAGTTACACTAAGGAAACAGCACTGACCATTATGACAACTGATTTCTCACTTGTGATGGATGAAGACATCTATATACTAATTCTCTTAGATTTATAGCTATTGTTAGGAGCAGTAACCATGGTCTTCTTGAATCTGAACAGTGAAGTGAAGGGATTGCCCAAGTGAGCTGCTTATATTTTTCTTTTGCTGCCCTTTGAGGATCACAAAACCATTGTTTATCATTTCCAGAGACCTTTTGTCTGAATAAAGGCCATAGAAGCTTATGATGAGTGAGTTTTAGAAAAAAGTTGGAAAAAATACTGGAAAAAATTACTGAGACAATTTAATGCTAGCATGCCAATGTAAGCGGTGAAAATTGTTTTTAAAGAAATTGATTTTCAGTAGATTTGGCAAAATAAAGAGAGATGGATTAACAAATTAAACTTTCCTAAACATCAAAAGTGTTTCCAATGTCTGTAAAATGGAATCAACATAAGCTTCTTTATTCCTCTAGACACTTTTATTTTAGATAAACATATCAGTGCCTTCTTTTTGAAAACTCCAGAGTAAGTCAATTGAAATATAATACTTATTCTTTTGATTTTCACTATACTACTTGGAAGTTAGGTCATTTTCTTCATTTTCCCAAGATGAAGGCTACTTTAAATTACAGTGTTGATACTTAATCCATCAAACATTGGTTTATGCAAACTGTTCTCCAGAACCTAGTAGATACCAAAGGGCTTGTAGATGAAGTTCACCTGAACGTTTACAAGTTGTTAAAATCTAATATTTGATGTTCACAGTGGTTATCTCTCTGTCCCTGTATTTATCTTTCAAAATAAATAATAAAAAGAAGAATTTTCATGGTCATTCTATGACTTGGTGAAGTAAGCCACAGAGATTAGCTCAAATGGCTGGAGCATGGTGCTAATGCCAAGGTTGTGGATTTGATCACCGTTTGGGCCATCCACTTAAGAGCTGGACTCAATAATCCGTGTGGGTCCCTTCCAACTCAGAATATTCTGTGATTCTGTCAGTGTTAGTCACTACGAATTTCCAGGGGAATGCTTAGGATTCACTTCTTTCTGTATAATTCGACACTGGGTTACTTGCCCTTTATATTAATTCTCCCAGGATTCTCTTCAAGCAAGAGCAGACAATACAGGGACAAACCTATAAAGGCTCAGAAAGATTACTGGAAATATCCAAACTCATTTAGATTAATCTGATTTTAAAAAGTTAGAGGAGCAGATATTTAGCATGTTAGCTGTATTTAAGTACCTCAGAATGTAGAATCATAGATTATCAAGTTCTGGCTACTAAATGAATGGTTTATGTTTTAAAAATTTTTGTATTAAATTTCCTGGGTTTGTTAAATGCCCTTAGCAAACGTTAAGAAATATGTTTTTACCTTCCCAGGGTCCTTTTCAAAAGAAATTGTTCCTTAAATTTAGAACAGCTGACTTGCTCTTCATTGACTATTCAGATCAGTTTTAAGTTTTCAAACCTTCAACTTTTATTGGAATCGTTGCTACTGTGCAAAGCACGTCTAATGTACTGGTATTTATTGCTATCTTGCATTATTTCTTTATTATTTGAGCAATAAACCAGCACACTATTGCTTTGCCCATTGTAATTATCCACAACCCAGGTGATTTTTTTTACCTCCAGGAAAGAAATGAGATGAAACAATATTGATTAGTAAGAAAGTAAAAATAGAATTAGTCCTTCAGCACAATTCCTTCCATAAAGAACTGTTTCAAAGGAAGGTTTTAGCACCTGAACAGGAATATCTTATGTCCCTGGGATAGCACTAACTGCTGTTAGCTACATTGCTTTCATAAAATTGTATTGTGCATTTGATCTTCCTCCCACAAAATTGGAGTCCCAGTGTTTTACAGCATATCAAGAATTTTTATTACATTCACAGTTTTAATACAGTATTTGCAATTAAATATAGATGTAGTAAAGTTAGATATGGAGGTATTTTATCTGGTTTTGCTGTCATGGGCTATTAGTAAAAGTCAATTTCTTGCAGTTATTTAAGGAAATGTCTGTAGATTTTATGCGTATGTATTTATGCAGGTTTGAGCAGATCAGGTTTATATGTTCAGAAAAATTCAATTTTCTAATTTTTTCCAAACACTTTTGCCTTGATTCCTCAGCACTGACTGCTTCTTGTTGTCTTTAAACTACTGTCCTCTACTTCATCCTCTGTTCTATTGCCATCAAATAGGATTTTATGAAAGAAGCAACTTAAAAGTCTCATCAGTTTTTTTTTTTTTTGCTATAATGCTAATACTTCCAAACACCTTTGATCTGTTGTCACTGAGCACTGTGCTGTGTAGCAATTTAGATAAACATTACAGAATTATAAATTTTTATGAATTTCATTCACTCCTCAAGTTAACAATGAGGTACAGTAATGCCATTTTTGGCTTGTGCTAATAACTCAATAAATTGCTTACACTGCTTATATAATGTCAGTGCTGGAATTTTTCTATGCTTTCATATGGATAGTTTTATTTTTCTTGTGATACTTTTTTACAGCAGTTACTTTCATTTTAAAATGATGAGGTAGTTTCAGTTCCTATTGCTGCAAACTTCAGAGGAGGTATAGTAAAAGAGGTTTGTATATGGATTTTCCTACCTTCTCTGGGTACTTTCTTCAATATTGGTTAGGCTTGAACTCATTTTAATCCCCTGATTACTCATTTTGCCTTCCCAGTAATTTGTATGCTTTCCTTAAGGTACCTGACTGGAAAGGTTTCTGGCAGAGAAGCTCAGTCACAAACTTGGAATAACTTGAATTAAAGATCACACTTGTAAATAGTATGACCACTATGAGGCTGGAAGACTGGGCTAATTCGGGGAAGAATATATTCTCCATTTCTTGCTAATAAACACCTAACAAGCACTTACATGTAACCTTATCTTTAACCTACTTAAAAAACTATGGGCTTTACAAAACATTTGTGAGTCATGTTCAAAACATTTTTGGGGCACATATACCTGTTATTTGTATGACATATGCTGTCATACAATAGTGCTGCTGCAGTTCTGGAGGAAGACTGAGAGTTTACAAACACGTGTGTCATATATGAAATGGAGTGTTGGCCTTTGCATATTAAGTGTTTCAACTTTTAATTGCGAATTGTTTAATTATTGCTTATTCAAATTACCCATCAACCCAATTGA
The DNA here is from genome assembly GCF_965178545.1 of Coloeus monedula. Lineage (NCBI taxonomy): Eukaryota > Metazoa > Chordata > Aves > Passeriformes > Corvidae > Coloeus > Coloeus monedula. Next base: position 98,208,785 of record NC_138782.1, read on the forward strand.
GAGTTATTAAGTTCCAAAGTTATTCCCCTGATTAGTTGATTAAAGAGTGTTTTACATAATTCCTCGTTAAAAATCCCTTGTATGTGTCCAAGTTAATTACCCTGTTTTTAAGAGTTCTCTGAAATACTTACAACCCAGTTTTAGACCTTTTACCAAGTGTTCTTAACCTTTGTAAGTTTTAAGTGAGTTTTGAGCTTTGCCAAAAAGCAGACCGTCTAATGGACAGAGCTATTTTTAGAACCTGGCTGTTGGCCTTCAACTCAGCACCGTGGCAACCTGGAATTTTAATGAGGACTTTTCCCTCCTGTGGAGCCGATGACATTTTTCCTCTAGACAGCAGCAAGCCATTGGCAGACTGAGATTACCTCACCTCAAGACTCCACCAATCATCCAGGACCATGGAGGCTGGACAGTGGGCAGTCATGGGCGGGACCCAGACTCTATAAAACTGCTGGACACCACATCAGAGGTGCTATTCACCTCGCGTTAGCTGCTGGTGAAGTCTAGTGCTGGGAGTGCAGGCCTCTACCTCTTTCAAAGAGGCAATTTAACCATTCGGACTTTGGGCTAGCTGAAGTCCCTCCAGCGTTGTAAGGTCTCTGCCTTGGGACTTTTGAGCCGGTCCAGCCAACGAGGTTTCTAATCACTGCAGACCCTGGTTTTTTTGGCTTTATAATTATTTTGTACTTGCAATTTTTTTTTGCTGATTGTTCTTTTAATAAATTGTTCTTAATTATTTTAATTAAGAACCAAGAGTTGTCTCATTCCTCACACTTGTAATGATTTTGTTAGACTACACAATTTTGTGTTAATTTTATCCTTTAAATGTTGACTTTTTTATTACAATGTCGGGTTATATCTGTCATTAATAAATCAGATGATCAAAGAAGAAAAAAAACAAATAAACTGAAGCATCTACTTTGGGCAACAACCAGCCTGGTAGTCATGTAAAAAATGTCAAGATGTTCTTATGCCATTTCCTAAAGTGCCTCACCACCATCTCCCTGCTGGGAGAAAGATCTATAAGTGTTTGGCTATTATAACCCCAGGACCAGAGATAATGCTCTGTAGTTTGGGGGTCGTGAAAACCCTTCACCGGACCTCATCTGCAGGTTACCCCAAAATTTAATCTCTCAATGTTTTAGAGTAATGGGTCTTTGTGTTGGTGTTACCCAGTCTAAGGAGCTTTGCAACCCACCATGTCCTCAGGGAATTGCTTTGCTTTTGCAAAACCCAGTGGCCAAGCTTTGCTGTGCAAATCTACGTATATACTTCTTTCAGACTACACCACAGGAAAAGACAATGTTTGCTGTTTGCTGCTGAAAGAAATTGCTAAAATGTGTCATTGAATGCAGGAAAAAATGGGAAGCATCACTGTTTGAAGGTCTGAGGAGAAGCAATAGATAGAACAATGCTGATACAACTATTTTGATTTAAGGGCATGATTTTTTCACCCAGTTAGTAGTGCAGGCATTAGTAAAGGAACCTCATATACTGTCCTGCTGTAACCATGGCCAAATGACCTGACAATATTGTTTTGAACCTGGGCAAAGATAACCTTAAGGAGCTTGTCAACCGAAGTCTGTGCAGGGAGAGCCTTGGAGAAACTCTTGGCGATTGTGAAGAGTTCAGAGTCAATGTACAGAGTATTTAGGTATTGGCATCCAGCTAGTCACACAAACCTCATTTTGATCCAAGTTTTAAAATGTAAGCAAATGTCCCTTACAATTAAAATCGTTATTTATAAGGAATATTAATTATTCATTAGTAGTAACTGATAAGTAGTATATATGTAGTTTAGCAGAAGTGATTTGTTTAACTATAAAATCAGTTGAAGCAGGCATAAGGCAGTTGAAAGATTTTAGCATTCTGTTTTCATTTGCCCTCTCCCCTTTTCCTCCAGTTTTCTCTGGTGATTTTCAACTGATAAAAACAATGCCACTGAGATATAAATGTAAAGCAAATTAATTTGTGAGCATTCAATTTCAACCAGAACTGATCTTTTGTAATGGTAGATCTTGCTTGCTTTTATCTGGCAATTACATGCTAAATCTTGTATTTGGATGGTGTGTGTGTGGCTTTTTTATCTTCCTTGTTATCATAGGTTGGCAAGCATAGTCCTGGAAGTGATGTCCTTGCCAAGAGGGTGCTTACAGCTTCCTCTGGGACGTGACAGAACCTATGGACAATTCTTTAAGCCACTTAAAGTTGTGAACACCTCTGTGATCCACATTTAAGAATAGAAACCCTGAGGCAGACTTTCTCTCTTGTTTCCAGTGCTGGGACAGGTGGCTGCGGGCCCCCTGCAGGGGCCAGCGGGCCCGGCCCAGGCCCTGCTCGGGCCAGGCCAGGCCGGGCCACGGCCATCCTGGAGCCAATGGGCCCTGTTCCACCCGCAGAACCCCCTCACATCCCTGCTGTGGGCAGCCAGAGTGGCTCGGCTCCCCCCACTCTCCACTGCAATAAGCCACATTTCAGCTGCAAGGCCTAGGGGAGATTAACCCTTTTATTGCTGTGAAGAGCTGAAAACCTGAGGGAAGAGAAAGAGGAGGTGCTTAAAGCTGAAATTCTGTTGTGAAGCTAAGACGTATCAGAGTATCCCGTTGTAATTTCATGAAGATATGGGGGGTGGAGTGTTCAGTTCAACTTCTTAGCAAAAGCACCTGTGCTGAGATAGGCAGATGCTGATGCAGCTGTAATTTCATGAGAAATTTGGACAGGGAGAGATGGAAGCAATGAGGGCTTTTGCTCCAAACGGGAAAGGAGAAAACCTCAGTTCCAAGAGATGCTCCCAGAGATAGTCCTAAAGATGAAGATGAGGAAGACCCTTTGCTCCCAGGGAAGGAGAAGGGCCTCTGTTCTTAGAGATGAAATGCTCCCAGTGATGGGTGAAGAGAACTTTTGTTTCTGAACTGCTCAACCTTAAAATTGTACCCCAAAAGCCTTCAAGAGTGGACCCTTGAAAGCAGTTGTGGGAAAAGCTGCAAGTTGGGGGGAAAGGACTGACATGCAAGCAGAGAGACTCCTCTTCCAAAATGGACTGAACAAAGTTATTTGGAAGTAGGCGGCTGTCTCGTTGTGATAATGTTTTCATAGCATGGGCAAGAGAGACTCCTCTTCCTAAATGGACTGAACAAGGTTATTATGGCAGTGGTAAACAGACTGAACATCTTAAGGGTTGTCTTTTTACATTGTCAATGGGAGAAGGGAGGAAGGTGGGGGGAGGAGAAGAGTTCTGAAGGTGTCCTATGATTTTTTTTTCTTTCTTTCTTCTTTTAGGTCTGTTAATAAACTTTATATTCTTTCAAGTTTGGTGCCTGCTTTGCGTTTCTCCTAATTCTTATCTCACAGAAGGTAAACAGTAATGAGTATTTTGGTCCAAACCACTACACTTCTCTTCTAAAATGGCTGGGCTGCAAGGCCTTTATCCAAACACATGCAAAGTTTGCAGACATAAAAATCGTGGTTTGAGCCATGAACATGACATAATTTCTTTTAGACTTGCCAGTAATACAAACTTCTAATTCAAATCTGTTTGCAGTTTTCATTTCAGAGAATCCCTTGAGAACTTCAGGGAGATGAACAAAAACGCATGTTTAGATGAGGAATTAGAAGCTGCCCTGAAGGTTAAGATAAACTTTAAAGGGGTTCTAATTTTGCCATAGTTCCTGCTTCTTTGTAGCTTTTCTTAGTGCGCTTTCCTGTTGCCATTTCTAAACTTTAACCCTGGAAACTTTTATTTATAAAAATTGAGCATGTTGAAGTGTCTTCCAAGCACTGTTGAATGTTGTTGAAGCAACTGAAATACTGTCTCTTTTCAGGTCTCTTTAGCAAATATGAAGAGAAGGCCAAGCAGGGGACAAAACAGATCTGATCCTCAAAAGACATTGTTCACAGAATTCTGCTTCCTGAACAAAAGTATCCATTATGTGAGGAAACACAAAAGGTAGAAAGGCTCTTAGGTGTGAGAAAAAAGCAGGATTCAGGAATAAAGCAGAAGAGTTTAGAGATTAGCTTTAGCTGTGAAAACTTGAAGAAGATACAGTTAATAGCAAGTAAGGACATTAAAACAATGGTTAGAGTTTCTAAGTTTGGCAGAGATAAGTTTTGAAGTTGCAAAAAATATGCTTAGCAAGATAGATAAGTTTAAGCTTAATAATGGAATATCGTGTGTTCTTATATAAGGTGTAACAAGCAAGTATTGTATACAACAGATGTACATGCGCTGTTTTGGATTGGTTAAAACAGTTGTCTGTAATTTTTAGAAGGATGCTATTGGCTAAGAAGCTTTTAAGAATGCTCTGTAACCAGGAAGTCTTTGGATGTCTGGGGCAGCCTGAGCTTTGTACCATCTCTGTCTCAACTCTCTATATGAGGCTGATTACGAAATAAAATAATAAAAGGCTCCTGGAATGCTTGTCCAAGCTCCCCGTCCCGTTTGTTGACGAAAACACTGACACATTACAGGTTAATTAGTTCTGTAACAGAAAAGAGCACTTTGAAAGTATCACTAGCTGATTAAGTAGTTTTGTCCAGTTATTTTCAGCTCCAAAGGAAACTGAAAAAGCTCAGAGCACTTAGGTATTCAGTAAACATTTCAATAGCAATACTGAACTCAGTCATTTCCACCACTGCCCTTTCACCATTTTCTTTAGTGTTCCTTAGTATAGCAATTTCTTCCTTATAATTTAGTTGAATTTTTATTGATTAAATAGAGTAATAGATTATTAAATAGAGTAATGTATGTAAAGAGGGATTCCTGAGATACTTTTCAGCTATGAGGGGGAAACCTTGACTAGTATTCCCAGATTAAAGAGTCAGAGATGCATTATTCCTGTAGCATAGATTTTCCTGAGCAGTTCTTTGATACGAGACAAAAACATAAACACAGAGATTTTCGTGAAAGAACTCTGAATTTTTGTTTGCCTTCTGGTACTGCATTTGTTTTACGTTTTCCCTTGGTTGTGAAAAATATCATCACTTAAAGTTTTTCACTGCTCAGAAGCTTTCCTTAATTCTCTCTTAAGGCAGTTGATGTAATCCTGTTGAGCTTTGGCAAGGAAACTCACATTTATGTCTGGAATGGTAAAAAAGGAAACGCCTTAGCCTACAAGAAATAAAATGTAATGACTATTGCATTACTGGAAAGATGTCACTGTAATAATATTTCCAATTATTACTCATTCAAATTCTTAATTTTTTCATTATTATTTAAAAAAAAAGATGTTTTTAAAATATCTAGAAAAGAAAGCCTAAGAATACTGAAGATGTGATTGACCCAACAACAGCTGTCAAAAAAAGTAAGATGTAGAAATCTAAACTAGTCACAAATGGGTTTTCTGCATGTAATGGCAAGTGAATATCTCTCTATTCCAGGGCTTTGGTACTTAATATAAAACATGATGAAGTGTCCTGAAGTTGTAAAAAGGTGAAAAAGAAAAAGCAAAGGTGTAAAAGAAAAAGCAAAAATCTTCATGGCATCAGTCCAAAGGAAAAGAGGCTGCTCCAGAGGTGATAAAGAAAGCCTTGAAGACTATCCTAGACTAGCTGTCTGTCATAGGTTAGCAAGCATAGTCCCGGAAGGGACATCCTTGCTAAGGGGTGCTTACAGTTTCCTCTGGGACCTGACAGAACCTATCAGCTGGCCAGTTTGAATATGGACAATTCTCTAAGCCACTTAAAGTTGTGAACACCTCTGTGATCCACATTTAAGAATAGGCAAACTCCCCCTCCAAGCTCTCTCTCGTTTCCAGTGCTGGCACAGGTGGCTGCAGGCCCCGTGTGGGGGCCAGCGGGCCCGGCCAGGCCCTGCTTGGGCCAGGCTGGGCCGGGCCACGGCCATCCTGGAGCCATGGACCTGTTCCAGCCATGGAACCCCCCCCACTGCCTTGCCGTGGGCAGCCGGAGCGGCTCGGCTCTCCCCCCTCTCCACTGAGATAAGAAAAATTCAACATTCCAGCTGCAAAGCTGCAAGGCCGAGGTGAGATTAACCCTTTTACTGCTGTGAAGAGCTGAAAACCTGAGGGAAGAGAGAGAGGAGGTGCTTAAAGCTGAAATTCTGTTGTGAAGCTATGATATATCAGAGTATCCTGTTGTAATTTCATGAAGATCTGGGGGGTGGAGTGTTCAACTCGTAATCAAAAGCACCTGCGCCGAGATAGGCAGATGCTGACACAGCTGTAATTTCATGAGAAGTTTGGACAGGGAGAGATGAACCAGATGAGGACTTTTGCTCCAAACGGGAAAGGAGAAAACCTCAATCCCTAGAGATGTTCCCAGAGATAGTCTTAACGATGAAGATGATGAAGACCCTTTGCTCCCAGGGAAGGAGAAGGGCCTCTGTTTTTGTTTCTGAATGGCTCAACCTTAAAATTGTACCCCAAAAAACTTCAAGAGTGGACCCTCGAAAGCAGTTGTGGGAAAAGCTGCAAGTCGGGGGGGAAAGGACTCACACGCAGGCAGAGAGACTCCTCTTCCTAAATGGACTGAACAATATTTGGAAGTGGGCGGCTGTCTCGTTGTGATAATGTTTTCATTCATAGCATGAGCAAGAAGAGACTTCTCTTTCTAAATGGACTGAACAAGGTTATTATGGAAGTGGTAAACAGACTGAACATCTTAAGGGTTGTCTTTTTACATTGTCAGTGGGAGAAGGGAGGAAGGTGGGGGGAGGAGGAGAGTTCTGAAGGTGGTATAATTTTTTTTTCTTCCCTCTTTTAGGTCTGTTAATAAACTTTATATTCTTTCAAGTTTGGTGCCTGCTTTGCATTTCTCCTAATTCTTATCTCACAGCAGATAAACAGTAATGAGTATTTTGGACCAAACCACTACACTAAATTGGTGTTTCCACCCGGTTACCAACCGAACCCGCGACACTGTCTAACTGGGAATAACTGTGGTTTGGTCAGATAAATCTCAAGACTTGTGTTACAGATTTACTGAGAATCAAGACTATTAACTGCTTAGTACAGAACAGAGAAGAATATCATAATTCTTTTATATTCCTGATATGACAACACTAATGGGAATTTTGAGTCAACACAAAATGCGGTCTTAAAGCAGACTGGACATCTTGGTGTTTCAGAAGACATGATTTCACTTCAAGTGAATGAGCTGTCTGAAACAGACTGTTATAATGCTTTTAAATATAAAAAATATTGTGCAATTGTATTAAGTATTTTCAGATTTGCTGTTTAGGCAATGACAACTTGATAACCCTTTCTTATTTCATTCTCTATCTTCTAAGGCTACACTGATCATGATGTTAAATGTTCAATATTTCTAAGGAAAATGGTTTCCTTTAAGAAACATCTCATGTCTCCATTCTACAAATTAATTACATTGGCCTTTAATTCAAATTCTTAAATATTAATAAAACTGTAGTGTGTTCATGACTCAGGACTTGTTCTAAAAATTCCATTGTATAAAATTAATGTATTTATGTAGGTATTTATATGTGCCACTTAATATTTAAAGACAGAATTATGTAAAGAATTAGACTGGCTGTGCCCTGCTAACATTTTTGAATACTTGGAGCATCTCAACCAATGGATTGAAGATCATTTTAAATTGATTTGGCTTTTCAACCAATTTCCACACTTTTAAAAAAGGCTATTAAAAATAATAACTTCAGAACTAGGCATTTGAAAACAAGGGACAGAAAATAGGTGGCCAGCTTTCTATATTTTCAAATGCCAGGGAGAGGGAGAGTAAAAATGATCTAGTAAGTAGACTATTCATATTATAATGAAACAGTAAGTTCTAATGCTTGGTTTTACAGCTAAAATGTATTCTCTCTACATTTTTCAATTATAGATGGACCCTAGTTTTCCGCTATAACACAAAATTTTGCTTTGTTGTGTAGCAGAATTCAAAATATAAGATTTTCACTAAGCACTTACATTTCTAAAAGATTACTCACTACTGTTCTGTGACTTTCTCTTAGCTTTTAGAATTTTTTTGGAGGAATTCAATAGTGGGAACAAATTCTGACATTCTATTCCAAATGACACTCTGTCTATTGCTCTAAGCATTGTTAGGATGATATAAACATTATCCAGGAAGACTGAAGAGGAAAGAAATTATGAAGAAAGCAAGACAGTAAAGCTACAGAGGTTGCAATGTTTTCAAGGACTGATAGTAATAGCATTTAGTTTTGGTTTGTTGTTGGGTTTCTTCCTGTAAAATATCTTTCTTCACAAGCAAAAGTGAAGACGGGTGAGAAAACAGAACTTACCTATGTTGTCCCTAAACTCAATGCCATTCAAGTAGCAAATTATTTTCTCTTACTGCCTGTGTCTTGGACTATCTTCATTTTAGGAGCTCAACAGACTCTGAACTGCAGTGTCTCTAGAGCTGTGTCTAGCTTTTCTCTCAGCAACCCATAGAAGAATCGATTGTATCTTTGTGTTTGGGGTTTCAATCCCATTTTTCACCTTTTTTTAAAAAGAGTAAATCACTTCCCTGGGGGTATCCAAAAGAATATAGACCTTTTTTCCATGTTTTTATGCTGTCCTTGCTCATAGTTCCCTTAATACAATTACCCTGCCCTTCCCTCTTCCAAGATCACTGGTGGTCAGAATCACTTTAGACATTATTCAGACTTCAGGGACTTCTTACAGATTTTTCAGTAAAGAACTATTTGACAGCTCATATAAACGGTACTGATGCTTCTGTAGAGAGTGACTTATTTTGGCTCTCATCCTCCCAGCAACGTTTGAGTCTTTGTAGAAATGTGTGTTATTTCTGTCTCCTCTATGCTGTGCAGAGCTGGGAATATTTCTGCTCTGCATGTCTCATTTCTTTTTGAATGCATTCGCCAGCAGTACAAGAGGGGATATTTGTAGGATGTATTTATGAAAGCAACATTTGGAGTTTAAAAAACTATTTACTTTTATATATATTTCCAGTCTTAAGGTCTACATGATTTTTAAAATCAGGACAAATAAAAACCAGACAGCTTACAAATAAAACACATAAGAAAATGCAGTAAGAGATAAAGGACTGTGAATGCTATATTCATTTTAAACTGAAGGGAAGTTGTAATATTCCATTATTAGAGGTCAGGTGGTTGAATAAAAACTGATACTTTTCCCGTGGCTGCTCCCTAAGTTCCTTAGAATATTATTGTACAAATTCTCAACAGCTAAGAAATGTCAAAGCTCTCCTCAAGCCAAAAGTTTTACCTTCTCTAAAGATCTCTCCTTACCTGTTATGTACAAAACCCACTGTGCCTTGTGAATTTTTTTTCATTTACTTTAATCGATTTTGAGCATTCATGCTCATTGCATATATATCTCCTACAGAGCTCCCCAGAGATGATCATCATTGCTTAAAGATGAGATTCTGCCACCTGTTACCACAGAGGATATAAGCTTTGGGACTCTTTAGATGAGAGCTATCCATGCTTTTAAACTGAGTATATCCACTACTACATGAAGTTTATGTGAAGTTTATTTTTTAGTATTGGAAAAAATTACTTAGCCTGTTGCCAAGAGTACTGGGGAAGTAAAAGAGAAATAAACCAAGAAAACCCCAAAAGCTAAAAACCTTACAGCCCTAAAGCCCTAAAAGCCCTTCAGACATTTTCACATCTGAATTGTTACTGCCCTTTAGGAAAGGGGTCAGACGTTCCTGGAGCTTTCCATTGTCTGATAATTTATATGGACCAGATCTGAAGCTGTTATCTCTCCCCTGTTAAGGTTAACAGACAGTAGTACAAACAGGTTTCAACAACTCTGCAGAATGTTTTGAAGTGGACCAATTTTAGACTTTTCCAGATACACAGTTTTCCTAAGTATTACCAATATATTTCTGGATAAGAACAGGTTTTTAAGGTGAGTTTTTGGTGAAGAAAAAAAATAAATGCTTAAGCTCTGGGTAACTAGAAAATAAATTAAAAGTTAGGTGATTTGTTCATGGTGACATCAGAACGAAATAATTTCCTATAAATATGCTTGGAAATCTGAAATATCTAGATGGAAGAACAAGTTCTGAGCTAAAGCATATGCTGTAACCCCCACAGACAATTAAAATAATTTATCTGTCCCTTTTGTCACAAATACTCTGTTAATTTCAGTAAGACCTTAGACATGGTATTTGAAGATGGTGTTTTCATCACAATTTTTCCTTTTTGCATTTCCCAATTAGTGTATCATTTTAGTGACTAAAATAAATTAGAAAGTTATTTGTATATTTTTCTTCAATATCAGATAGGGTACTGTTTTAAAAAAATGTAATATTTCTTTTCACTTTCAAATGTAGATGCCAAATCAAGTTTTATGTGACTTGACACCTGCCTTCTGCATGGCTGTTATTCAGGGCAGTACAAAGCCTTTCTAAGAAATAAAATCCCTCAGATAGATTTAACTGAAAATTATCAAATTGTTTGTTCTTTAATAAATTAGATGTTTACTAAGTGAGAATAAATTAAAATATTTGCATCAATTTAAATACCTATGTTCCACTTACTGACAGATCTGAATTACTGATGATTCACCAAGGGGAAATTTATTATTAGTGATAAGAGGATCACTTTTCAATAATCTTTTAAATTATTCAGAGAAATAATACTCTGAACATTTTAATATATAACATGGATTTGCAAATCGTTTATCTCAACTAGTTTTTTCAAGTGAATAGAAAATATCCTGAGCAACATGCAGAGAAGTATTATACAATACACATATAAAACACAAAGCTAGATTAATAAACTTAGGATTTTACACAAGAGGAGTTTTGCTTTTCAGAAAATTAATCTTCAACATCTGATGGAAATAAACACACATTTTCCCCATTTTGGAATCACCTCATTATAATGAATAGTAAGTGCAGAGACTTTATGTCATAAAACTTTTTATTATTACACTTCAAATAGGACTTATTTTCCCTCATTAAACCTGGTTTCAAACCAGATGAAAGAGTATGATAGCTATAAAAAGTTAAAAAGTCTTAATATGCCTATCAGGTGAAAAATATTAGTTGGGGAATGCCATGAATAAATATAGACATGTTTATAGAGGAAGGCAAAAATTATATTTTCATTCTGTTAAAAAGTATTTAGATGTAGTCATGCTTCACATTAGATTGGGAGCTTATAGTGACTCTGAAACTGAGTTTAAAAATAAAAAGATAAATTTTAGTCAAAACTAAGTGCAAATATAGCATTTCTGTACATTGGTGTTAAAAGGGCATGATTTCTCCCTTTTCTCCCTTCTCCCTTGAAGTTTTGATACTTAAAATCTCAGAAAAAATAATTTAAGTTTTATGAGAATGTTGTGATATATGTAGGGTAAGTAAAAGCAGAACATATCTTCTTTGTGCTTCAACTAGAACTGAATAGAAATAAAAAACATCTGCATAGAAGTAAATGTATAGTCTTTTATTGTGTCATGACCAGAGGCATATGACTAGAGCAAATTAATCATAGATAGGTGTGTATCTATATGGATTTGATCAGAATTAATTCTGGTTTTCCTATTTTCTTACTTGATAGATGACATAAAAGATCTTCTGCAGTGAAAATTACATTTGCATTGCTGCATACCAGGACTTACAAGAAGGTTTTATTAACAAGGGTTTCCCCATTGTAGGTCAGACAGAGAAAAATCAAAGGATTTAACAGTTTGCATAAATGATTCTGAGCAAAAGAAAAAGAGCCCAGATTACTGGTATACTAACCAAAACCATTATCTGAACATGCAAGTGTTCCTTTTAAGCCAATATTCCTGTGAAATTAGACTTCTGTGATGGTAAATGTTTGTAAATCCGCCATCAGCCTTTTCCTCTGCCTCTTCTCCTCCCCAGTTCCTTTAGATGTCATTGCAGTCAGAAGACCAAGTGGGTCAAAAGCAGGAGATGCATGATGCTCCTACTGGGCTTTGGTTCCACATTCCATCATCTCAGCCCTCAGTCTGTTGAAGTATCACCCAGTATCTCTTCTGCTCCTCCTTTCTCTCACTAGGAAGACAAGACTTTGTCACAATTTTAGAGATACAGAGGGCTGGTATCATGAATTACCTAAACAGATTTCCCTGAAATGTTGTCTTCTATAGCCTTCCACTTGAAGTTAGATCAAAGAAAAGGCTGAAACTCATTTTATCTGGAAAAGATGGTGAAATAAAGATGTGCATAGATTTTGATTCCTTTGGGGCTCTGTGCAAGGAGTCTGAAAACCAGCTGTTCTGCATAAGTAGAAGCTAAAAATAATAGAGACTTAGCACACTTTTACTAACATTAATTTGCAGTATATTATAAGGATCACTTTCTTTAATTGGAAGCTTAACGAAAGACTTAGTAATAACTCACTGCTGCCAAATAACATCCAGATTGCTGTTCAAGTAAGTGCAACTCTGGAAAATTAAGAAACGGCTTTAGAGCATTCTTTAGATTCTTCATGTGTTTGTGTTCATAAATTCTTGGTTACTGATGATCACAAATACTTACTGCCATTCAATTGAATTACATTTTTTTTTTTTTTTATACAGAAGAATGGATTAGCTATAAGCCAAATGATAATTCACACAGCTAAATCTATTTAAAAGGATATGAATGATTCGATTAATCTCCAAAAACAAGACAGTGGAAAATAAGGTTCAAATCTTTTACACTCAGTGGAGTACTGTGAAGTTACAGTACCTAATGGGATGATATTTTTAATGTATGATATTTTAATCCTGTATTTTCAATTTTAATCTGTGGTGATATCTTATTGTTTTAGAATATAGTTCTTAATTTGTATAAGAAATACTCTGTACGTATCTACTCATGCTAATGTCATCCCTTCCCTGCAGGATATGCTGTAAGGGAGAGCATCCTTTCCGGGGCTGATGGCTTTCTTCAAGAGCCTCGTTGGTTTGTTTTTGAGTTCTTAGCAGATATGTTTTCTCTAAGTTTCAAAATATCATCCTCTCTCTGACTTCAGGGAATTTAGGGAGAATCATCCTTTTCAAGTAAATAAATATTTGTTGTGTGCATTTCTATCACAAGACTCCTTTTTTTGTTTTTTAAGTGTAAAATGGAAGTAAATATGATTAATGAAACTATCTAAGTTGTTTAGAAGTATTTTGATGCACCCAGTCTTTCTTTTTGTCTTGTTTTTTTTTGTTTGTTTGGGTTTTTTTTGTTGGGCTTAATGCAAATGTTTGTTAAATGGAGTGGAAAACAAATAACTATTCCTACAATTTTGAATATTGAATTTATTCTGATATCAGTCCCATTAATAACTACAAATATATATATAATTAGAATCTGTTTTCCCTTTTTTCTTAAGGTTTTGCTGTTTGAGTGAAGTTATTCACTAAAACACAGTTTTCACTGGGTAGATAAAAAAGTAATAACATTTGTGTATCTGAGTCAGTTCTGTTTATTGACAGGGAATTGATATTCTCTCCTCCAGTACTCTCACCTCTCTCTCTCATTGGCAGTTTGCTCTTCCCTTCAGGTCTCCATTTCATACATCCTGTCAGCTGGTCAATATAAAGCTATAGTTGATTCAGAGGAATACATTCACTTTTAGGATCTGATGGATTGACCCTGGTGAATCAAACTCCCAACATCCTTTTTGCTCACTCTCCTCTTACTGGAGAGAAAAATGAAGATGGAGAGAAAAACAGAAGAAAGTTGAAACTCATGGATCAAGGTAATGACAATTTCATAATAAAAGCAAAAGCTGTGCTTGAAAGCAAAACAGAAAATTAATTCAGTTCTGCCCATCAGCAAGCAGAAATACAACTGCTGGAAAGTGGGGCTTACAAATGCGTAGGAGTTGCTTGGTGAGATAAATGCCATAACCATGAATGTCCCATCCTCAACCTACTTTCCCTGAGTTTTTATTGCTGAGTGCAACATCATGTGCTATTGCACATCGCTTTTGTCAGTTTGGGTCAGCTGCCTTGACTATGTTCACTTCCAGTCTCTTGGCCACCTCCACTTTACTGACTTTGGGAGCCAGTGCGTGGGAGGGAAGAGAAGGTCTTGATACTGTGCAAGCACTGCTCAGAAGTAGCCAAAACACTGATGTGTGTTATCAACCCTGATTTAGCCACACATTGAACACACAGCATCATACAGGCTAACCTGAAGAAGAAATTTAACTCAAAACTTTATCCTATCCAAATCCAGTACGTAGAAATACAATAAGCAATATATATTGAAAACATTGAGGCTGTCTTATGAAATAGATGAGATTAGTTACAGTTGACTTTCTAACTAAAGACACTGATTTTGATTTTTATCGCATGGCCTATTGTATCTGGTTTTCCTAATATTCATAGAAATTTCAGATCTCAGACATTTTGTCCCTTGCCTGAAATTACTGAACAGGCAGGATAGTTGCTAGATAGGGACAGATAAGAATAGAGTCAGGTGTACAGCCCAATCGGGAAAGTCTCGCTTTCTATGATTCCAGGCAGCTCTCCTTTCTCCTCCACCTTTTTCAGGGTTATAATACATAATCAGTTAAAAGGACTGTGAAAAAAACAACTAAATTACTATGAAATTAAGTTTAGTGATAGTATGAAATCAAAAACATGAGCAATACACATCAGAGTGCTACAGACATTCCAATACTTTTCTGCTTTTATTAGAACACCAGAGATTTGCCAAATACTGGCCACCTCCACGGTCTCTTACACCATGCTACATGATCTAATACTCAAGTTCTTTCTACTCTTCTGAAACAAAGGGCATCTTGCTGTTCCGTTGCTTAGGAATGCAGCACAATAGCTGTGGAGAGAACCTCCTGGGTTCTTCAGCCCTGTCTTCTGGTATTTCAAGCAAAAAATAATAAAAGAAGAAGCTCTTTGCTCAAATTGTCTAGAAGGTAACTATATGGATACATTAAATCATATAAAACATTGTCTGTTTCTTTCTACTGACAAAAAGACAGTCAAGATTTCAAGGTTGAGCTGCTCAGGCATAAAGATGCTTAAAATTAGGCAAAACTAATATACCTTAGATGCTGGGTGTGGAAGGGCCCACAAAACAATTACACCATAAAGGAACACCACCACCACCCCAAAGCCTCAATACCATCAATAAATACAAAATATATAGTAGAAGACCGTGAAATCCTACATCTCCAATGAGCTACAGAAAAGGGAAAGATCAAGGCTAAACTAAGTCAATTCAGGTATTTATTAATATAATTCATAATAATTTTACTTAAACTATTATTTAAACTAAATCTTTCCCAACAATCAAGAATAAACAAAGTAATCCTTACCAGCCATTGACTATCCGATCTCAGAAAAGAAAGCATTCTGACTCCAGGCTGGACAATCAATTTAATCCACAGTGCAAACAAGCAGCTGATTCAGGCAGTGAACTCTACCTAATGTAATAAAATACATATGGCTTGCAAAAAAACCCTCAAAAATAACAACAAAAATTCCCAACATCTTTCCATTATTTTTTCAAACTTCACAGAGGCAGTAAACTACAATTTCACAATGTATTTCTTATCTATGGGAATTTTTTCCAATGCCTCTCTAGGCTTAACAAACTGCACTTTAAAGCAATTTTGATTCTGTGCCTCAACAAGAGATTCAGGTGGTTATTTCAGAAGTTTGCCAAATGATCTGAAACCTCATATAATATTCAGTCTAAACTTATTCATAGCCATTTATCATGTACTAATATTATTCTTAAAATTAAAGGATTTTCTTTCCTTGATATATCCTCTCTCAATGTAGTTATAACAAGTCATTAAATCCCCTCTTAACCTTCCACAGCTAGGCTAGGCAAACAGAGTACTTCTTAATCTTTTCTTTGTAAGGTAAATATTCCATTCCTTTATTCATATCTCTTCTCTAAATCTGATCCAATTTAAATTAATCACTCCTGAGAGAAATGATTAGAGATATACACAATATTCCAGATGAGGCCTTGTGTAATGTTATTTACATTCTGCTTTCACTTAGAAGAAAGTGTCATTCAATGCATTCTACAACAGCAGTAGCCTTCTTTCAAGGCTACATCATTCTTGCAAGTTTATATTCAACTCCAACATATATCACCAGATATTTTACCCATTTCCTCACATCAGATTGACAATGTTCCTCTTGTAGCAAATTTTCACTATTAATACTTGAAAATATACCTTTGAACTTTGTGGCATTAAATTATATTACATTTGTGTGATTCCTTTCCTTAGAATGAACAGATCCTCTTGATGCTGACTCAGAACCTTGTAGTTTGTTTCTCAACTGTATAAATGGTTTTCATTTCAGTGTCACAAACAAATACAGTATATCTGTTCAGTTCCAACACTGATGCTTGAGAGGGTGCCTGTGCTGATTTTCCTTCAGCCTGTCTTGCTATTTGAGTGTAGCTGGGGATAGTGTCCCTCCTACAGCTTCTTTCACACCCTGTGTTAATCACTGCAATCACAATGTTTAATGCTAGTTTTCCTTCAAGAAATCTTATCAAATGTTTATCTTAAGTCTGAGTAGAGTAGCTTTACTTTATTAGCCTCTGTAGGAAGTCAGTTATCTAAAAAGATATTAAGTTAGTCTGATACAATCTGTATGAGATAAAATCATGTTGTACTGTAAGTTCAATTTACCTCTATGACCCTAATTAGTTCTTGTTCAGAATCTGCTCTAATGCTTTGCATGGCATTATAATCAAATTATCTGCTTGGATAATGAGCTTTCCACACTGCTTTTTATCTTTATACTACATTTGTTCTCCAGAGTTACTACCACCAGATTTACAGTTTACTTTTAAATGGCTTCTACTAGATTTGCAGTAACCATAAGCTAATTCATTCAGTTGACTTGAATATTTTATCAAACCCTAGACCTTTCACACTTAGAAATAACAATTCTGCTTCAAATGTCCATACCAGAATTTGTATCATGGTCTTCATATTTGAAGCAGATAATGTATCTTGTCATAACAATGTTGCTCAAATTAAGAAAAAACCCCAACAAAACTAAAAAAAAAACAAACCCCAAACAATAAAAACCCAAACAAAATCCATTAATGATAAGATTAATTAAAAATTGTGGCCGTTTCTAGATCTTCTTTGCTGGTTTCTAATTCCAGGTATAGAGAAGCCTCCTTATCTAGTTTCTCCTCTTTGCCTATGAAAAGAATAATGTATAAAGATTAGTATGTAAAAAACCCAATTTGTGTTTTAGTTTCTAATATTAGGGTAAGGCTTTTAAAATGTTTACTTTTAATGTCTTCAAACTCTTGTTTGTCATTCTCCTAATGAATCCCTTTTTTCTATTCTTTTTGTCTCTGTTCTTCTTAATGAATCTCTTTTACACTTCTTTTTAATCTCTTATTAATCTTTTTAATCTTCTTATTAAATCCCTCTTCACATGATTATTCATGTTGAAAAGCTCTTTTATACAAGTATTTAGTTTTCCTGTTCGAATATATGCTCTAATCAAGTTGGAACATTTTACTTAAAAGTAAAGAGTTCTTCCAGGTCCATTGGAATTCTTCACACTGAGGATAGAGAGATACTGGAATGGGTTTCCCAGTGAAATTGTGGATGTCCATTCCCTGGCAGTGTTCAAGGCCAGGTTGGATGGGGCTCTGCGCAACCCGGTGTAGTGAAAGGTGTCCCTCCCACAGCAGGGGGACTGGAACCAGATGATCTCTAAGGTCCCTTCCAACCCAAACCATTCTCTGAATTCAAATTTCAAATCTTCCCAAACTAATCAGCCTAATTAATTTATTTCCTGAGCATGCAAAAGCTTGACTTTTTAAAATCCCAAGGATTATTTATAGATTTATTTTTGTCTATCCTGAAGATTGGCTTCAGCTGAGTTCCCTCCACTTCTCACAGGAGAGCCACCACTATCCTGGCGGCATTCTGTGAACTCACTCCAGTTTATTCAAATCCTCATTCTTCCATTAATGGAAGTCCAAAACTGGATGCAATAGTCCAGGCATGTTCTATCAAATGAAACCATTCAATGTGATTAATGAATTCAACTTTGCTAAGTGTTAATTCTTCGTACCTAAATAAAGAACCCTTTTCTTTCTTGAAGGTATTGTTGAGACTTCATTCAGTGAGAAACACAAAGTTACGATTTTTTATGACTATATTTTTCATTGTTTTGAGTTGTGGTTCTTCCAATTTGAGGGGGAAAAAAATCAAAACAACTTTCTCATGACTATAGATAGAACATCAAACTCTTCATTGAAAAATCAGGCATGGGTAAAAAGCCCCACACCAATAACAGTGAAGATGACAGCGAACAGGAAAATAGAAATTTTTCTGGAGGATTTCATATGGATGTATACTAATGTTTCCAAAATTTCAGCATGCATTTGACAGAAAAAGTTAATTTGAGCTCTGTCATGAATATTTGTTCCAAAATCTTGTATAAAACTTTTGGTGAGCTTATGCAGGATACTGAAGAAATATTTTTGTCTTTGCAATCTGAGAATGGAAGTTTAAGTTAATTTGAATTATTTTGAGGAAAAATTAATGCAGTATTTGGAAACCAGATATTATGTATAGGATTTGAATCGGATGTAAAATAAAATTCCAGATAAAAAATTAACTTCTCAAAAATTCAAGAAAAGAATGGATTAATCTCTTTTCAGTGTACACAATTCAGACTTAATTGTTTGGAATCCTGAGCAGCAAATTTTATGTGAATGCAACTGTACTTTAGTGGGGTGGTATCTCTCTATTGATTTAGCACTTGCCTGCAGATTAGGGCTCTTTATTCTGTGCACATTGCTTTTTTTAGAAATAGTTAGGAGTCTAAAATGAACAATAAACTATAGAGTTGGATTTAATATCTAGGCCTAGAAGTTATTATTATTTTTTTTGAATTGTAGAATCAAATTGGTTTGCATAACCACCTAGGATACATGGAAAAAACTCCAAATATGTGCTCCTTCCTCAGTTAAAAAAATAACCTATTGATAGGGCAAAGTTTGTATCAAATGGAAGGATAGCACTGTAAAAATTTAGAAAAGCATAAAACCAGTGATTCAGCGATATAGATAAATTAAATACCTACTTAAACATTTTTTAGGGCAGTCCATTACCTCAATTTCCGCATATCTCAGTGTTGCCATCCTTGAAATAATGTCTTTGAACCTTATCATACTGTTCCTTTCCATTTATGTTCCAGTTTACATTGCAAAGTAAAAAAATTCCTAGAATAACAAATGGATGCCCATCTCCTTTTTCCCTTTCACACTACCATAGACCTCCATTTACTACTGAGATTCTTTATGCAGTAATACTATTTTCATGTAAAGGAAACATGGTTATCATTGATGCTTTTCCTGGATTAATAAGCTTGCTCTTGATTTTTATGACCATTGCCATACCTGGTCTCTCCAGTTCCATTCTGGTTTGTGTTGCAATGTGTCATGTAAAACCTTCATTAAAGTGCATTCCCTTTTTGTGATATTCTGTATTTTCAGTGGAAAACTTCCATAAGTTCCACCAAACAGTTCAGATCTGAAATTTTACTTTGATCATTTCATGCTATACACAACAAGCATATATTATTTCCATAATATAAGCATACATTTTTACCCAGAATTGCTTGCATATAAGCTGGCTACACAAGCAGAGTTTTCTGAACAAGCCACTCAGGGGACATTAATTATATTTTTCAGTTGCTCATAGCTTCACAATTATTTTATAATCTCAAATTCTGGATAAACTTTATAAAAAGAATGACTGAAAAAAACTCCAAGGCTCTAAATTGTGCAGTTGCCTGTGACACCAGTACCCGCTCATTTTGTTTTTTCCATGAGTTTGTTAGGACAGAGCAGGAGACCTTCTTACATTAGCCACAAAACCATGTTTGCAAGTCCTTTCAAGGCCACTGTAGAACTCAAAGGAATTTTGAGTGGTTTTATGTTTCAGGTAGTAGTCATACAATCATATATATATATAAAATATATGTTGGTCTGCTTTGTTTTCTATCTAAAGTCACCATTAAAAACCTCTGTAATTTTCTTAGAGATGCAAAACATGAATTCATCAAAGTATTTTAAATGCTCAGTATTCAGAAAAGGCTTTTGTTTTGCATGATCGCTTTTCTCCTTTTACCTTAGCTGCTAAGAGTTTTTTGAAAGAAAGCGTCTTGTTTGAAAGTCTTTCAGATGGTAATAAAGATGGTAATAACTTCTTTTTTTGTGAAAATTTTAAAATGTTGTAGTAGAGAAGGTCTGGAAAGGTCATCTGGTTCCTGCCCTGAGGCAGAATCAATTATACCCAATGGTTAACTGAGAAGGGCAAAAGTAGATTTTACTGCTGTCCTTGTTGAAGTCAGATCTTCACTCAAGATTGAACAAGCCAAATTACACAAAAGACCAGGAAGAAAACAGCGCACACAACAGGCAGTCTCAGCTGCTCCTTTAAGACCCTGCAAACTTGTAGAGCATCGAGTGATTTAAGAGATTGCTTTTAGCTGTTCTTTCCCTGTGGCTCACAGCAGCACTGTGACAAAGATAGTCTTCGTTCACTAAACTGGCTTTCTTTATCAAAAGACAAAGGCAAAAAAGACAGAGATGGAGAAGAAGAAAACAATAAGGCAGAAAAAGAAAGCAGGTAAAAATGTTTGTAACATTATGCAACCAATTTTTATACTATAGATTATGTCCAAGATTTGTCAGACAGTGAAGATAGAAATATAGTATGAATAGTGCACCTTTGCTTTCATTCAGAATGTTTGATGCTAAAGATCAAACAAACCAGATGGCTGAGTGAATGGAGATTGAAAGGACAGGTTTGTTACGAGATTTGCCCTTGAAGATGCTTTTAGTACTTCATAAAAGAGGAATAGATGAAAAAACTCAGCTGCTCAGTATTTTATTAAAAGTGCATTCTGGGGAAATTTTTAATATATTACTTTAGGTGCATTGATTTTGCTTCCCCCATTCTCTCATTTATGATACATTGTTTTAGCTTAGCTCTTTTTTATTTGATCAGATTTTTTATTATTCTTATTGACATTAATTCAGTCTTTTTCTTTGATTCTTACAATTTCTTTCAATATGCAAAATTAGGGTTTTGTTACTGTGAGTTTTGTAAAATTCATATTTAAAATACCTATATGAAAGTGATGCTCACCTCTTTGACCAGTGGAGTGTGTTTGATGCACCTCAGGATGGCTTTTGCCCTCTTCTCTGCCAGGGCACACCACTGGCTCATACTGAGCCTCGTGTCATCCAGCAACCCCAGATTCCTTTCTGCAGGGCTGTTCTCCAGCCACTCCTCCCCCTGTGTATACTTGTGCCTGCATTATTACATGCCAGGTGTAGCATCCAGCATTTGGACTTCTTAAATTTCATCCTGTCAATCAAAGCCCAGCACCCAATCTATTGAGATCTCTCAGCAAGGCATCTTGTCCCATGAGAGAGTCAACAGCACTCCCAGTTTGGAATCATCAGCAGATTTACTAACAGTGCGTTCACCTCCTGGATCTAGATAATTGATAAATATATTAAACAGAACTGGTCCCAGGGCTGATCCCTGAGGAACATCTCTGGTGACTAGTCAAAAGTCACATGTAACTCCATTCTCTATAACACTTTGAGCTCTGCCATTTGGCCACTTCTTCACCCAGTATGCTATGTAGCTACACATCTCATGGTTAGTCAGCATGTCTGGAAGGATATAGTAAGGAACAGTATCAAAACCTTACCAAAATTCAGAAGAATGATATACACTTCCCTCCCTTTTTACCCATTAGGCAGATAACCTTATTGTAGAAGGACAGCAAATTACTTATATAGGATTTCCCCTTTGTGAACACATGTTGACTATGCCTGATGTTGGCATTGTTCTTTAAATGGCTTTCAATAGCACTTCTCAAAGCCAAGACAAATTACAAGGAAAATTTGCTAGAAGGAAAAATGCAGATAGAAAAACATTTGAATATAAATGGGTAGCACTTGAAGAGGAAAGACAGGATTGCAGAATTCAGGAGTACAGTTCTCTAAACATTCATTTAAGTTCATTGTGAGGTAAAAGCAACAACTAAAAGTTCAAATCAAATGGTCTAAAGGGAAATAAGTATCATTCATGTAGTAAATAAAAAATGTTGACAATCATAAGAATCCCATTACCTCTTTAACTATAATAGGTATACAATATTTTACTGCTAGTAGTAGCATGTTATTTCTATCCTTTTCCATGTCCTCTTGAAACAGGAGAACATAAACATAGAAAAACCAGTGTATGCACTGCCACGATGTCAGAGCTACGCAAAACTCTTGGAAGTGATGGAAGTGATGTCTTATCCTGCTTAGGACAACCCTAGAAATAATTTTTTGTCCCTTTTACCCATTTTTAATTGTAACATAATTACATCTTCCTTTCTCAAGTTACAGGTCTGAGATTTTACCCACCAGGAGTCCCACAATGTGACACACATCAGGTGGGTTTCCTACACTTCTCTATCATGTGCAAGAATTTATCACTGGTGTATGATCAGAGGCATAAGTCAATATCCTGATTTTGTGTAAAAAAAATCATCCCACTAGTTGCAATCATTCACTAAGTCAGTGAAAAAGCTAAGAAGATTCACTAATGAAAATTTTTAAATTAGTTGTCTCAAAAAATGTTAATGATACAATCCCTAAGAGAACTCTGACCCACTGGTGTTAGCAGAAGACAGAAAGCTGTGTCAGTACTCAGAAACAGTAAAGAAGGATGACTAGGAAGAAGTTGTCTAGTTTGACTTAAATCCTGAGAGAGATACAGGAAAATTCTTAGAGGATTACATTACTAAGAAATTGAAAGAAGAGTGCAATTTGAATGGTATTTTTTATGGCTCTTCTAGAACACAGCTGATTTTATTATATAAGAATGTTAAAAATTGGTAACTGAAAAAATATAATACACTAAAACTTTTGGAATACATTATTATATTTACATTTTATTTTAATTAAGAATTAATATAAATATCAATTAATAATATGTTCAGAGAGTTTGAAAATATGTTAGCGGACACAATACCCTACCTTCTGGTAAGGCCTTACTAATACTGACACTGTACCTGATAATGTTCAGTGGTTGTATCAATTATCTAGACATCAGACTACTATCTGATGATGTTTACAGATACTGTAAATTGTATTGGAAAGCTAAATAATGGCAAAGGACAGGCAAAAGACATCCCGCATCAGAGAGATCGGGAAAATATTGTGACTGCCCAGTGGCTCAACAATACACCATGGGTATACAATTAACCTTTAAAATTCTCAGTGAATTAACACATTCTAAATAAAGAAAGAGGTGGACAGAATTAAGCAAAATTGCTGTGCTTTACACAGACATCTTTCCTGAACTCCTGTGTGTAGAACAAAATGTGTTTGAAAATACAGCCAAATGAAAATTATGTTTCCAAGGAGAAATGAGTGATGATCCGTGGGAGAACATTAGCAGTGATCACACAGTTTAAGTAACCTTTGTAGTCAAAAGTCATCTAGCACATTGGCTGGATCAAGGAAAGGGATATGTAGCAAGACTATTGAGGTGATTTCTCTCTTCACAAGTTCTGATGAAACTGATCCTGTAGCAAACATGCAAAACCAGTGCCCGCATTTCGGGTCTTCATTTACTACAGTTGCAATATCAGATACTGTTTAGAAAACACTGCAGCCATAGCACTACTGTAAGACTATAAGGTGTGAAATAAAAAGCCTCTCCTAAGTATACTTGTGATGCTTATAATATGTTTATATGATCTACATAAATAGTTCAAGCTTCCATGCTGCCTCATTGCATGACTGCTGATCCTAGTGGGCTGTTATTGATACTAATAATATAAACTAAAAAATGAACTTACAATACAAACTAAAATATGAGCTAATAATATAAAGTTGTTCATTCCTAAAAGAATATAGAAAATCTGTTAAGATACCTTCAAGTAGTTTCCTGCTGCATGAGTTTTTTTCCAAGAGAAAGGAGATGTCTCAGATGGTCATAGGCAATCCAATATTAGCATCCTTGCAACATGATGTTGCACATGAAGAGACAAGAGTCCAGCTGGAAGGCATTAGAGCACATGCAACAGTATAGTCAAGTCACAATATCACTTCAAACTAGTTGTATCTATATTACTAAGTATCATGCTAATAAAATTGAACAGGTATGCAGTAAAATAGAAAGGATAAAGTATTACTATATTATCAAGGATAAAACTGCAATGTACAGCAGTATTTTGAATGATAAAACACAAAATTACCATTTGATATAATTTATTATGTGATGCTGAACAACAGAAAATATATTCAGATAATGGATTAATAAAAAAATTAGCATCTTCTACCTAGTATGCTATCAGATTATCAATAAATGAATAAAATAATTCTTATTCTTGAAGTTGTATCTATTGATAACATAAAAATATTTCTGTCATTGCATGTTTTTGGAAATAATGATGATGTGCAACAGAAGAAAGAAAGTATTTGTCTATGTTAATTACAGTTAAAAGACATTCATAACATAGGACCATACGAGAATGGGGGTCAGCCATTCTGCAGTGTCAGGCAGAGTTTTTCAAGTAACCTCTGCTATATTGATATATTTGTCCTTTACATGAAATCAAACAGCCTCATACTTTTTAACCATTATCTTTATCCTGGTTTTGTAGGTGAGCAAGGGCTCTCTCTGTGAAATGCCAGCTGCCTTGATATGTAAATGAGTCTATGGCCTAGGGTCTTGATAGTTTAAAATGATGGGGCTAATGTGCTTTCCTATAGTGTTGCATTCAGGTGCTCTGCTGTACCAGGTAGGTGAAATGTTTTGTCATGTTCTGTACATGCAGAGCAGACACAAAGGAAACACCTCAAAGAACTGTGCTATATAAAGTCCTTTAAGCCTTTTTTCAGGAAGCAGTTCCTACTTCTTCAGTGCTGGCTGTCACATACCAGCTGCAACACAAAGTGCCTGGTGTACCAGAGGGGGGAATATGGAACTTTGTTCATTTGCTAACCTGAGTACTCACATAGTAGGGAGTCTGTGGAGCATTAGTATGTGCAGTAGCCAAAAGCCATAATACTTGAGCACTCAGCTGTTAGCTGAGAATGAAATCTGTATTTGTTATGGAATACAGACGTGATTAAAATTCATACTTTTTAAGCATTCATTGTGACCAGGTCAGAAACTCAATCTTTATTACTAGGAATAGTTCAGGTATACACAGGGTGCTTCTATCAATCTAAGCAGATGAAAGAGCTAAGGGAAGTATAAGGCCAAGAATGTAACAGCCCAGCCCACAATGTTTTTATCAGAGGGTAGGCTCTTCTTAAGCCTGTTGGAGACATTCTGAGCTACAACCAGGCTCAAAGCACATCATGAGCAGAGACATGTAGACCATGAAATGTGATACACGTTCCTATTCTCATTGTCTCTTATGTCATAGTATGCCATGATATAGCACGATCAAGATCTTCCTAACCATTATCAAACATGTTTTGCCTCACAAAGGAAAAAAAAGTTGCAAGCTACAACAAACAAAAATCCCACCGTTAGTCTTCTTGCCCAAATATGAGCTGCTCCTCTCACCCAAGACATAATTGCTTGAGTTGCAGGACCAATCTGATTGTGAAGTACATATTGTTTACAGAAGGCAGAAATGAAGAGTGAAGATTAATAATGAATGAATTAAAATGAATAAGGAGAAAGAAAAAGAGAAAAAGGAAAACAAAAAGGAAAGAGAGAATTAAAATAACAGGGTTTTCCCAACAATAAGTTAATTCCAATTTGTCATTCAGAATTTGATGGTGACATAAGGTGCCAACTCAGACATTATTGTTCTGGAGTAGAAGGAATTAACACAGAGCTGATGGACACACTCTTCAGCTGGATTGAAGCACAGAGCAAACAAAAGGCAAATTAACTGTACTTCTTATTAAATCTCATAGAGGACAGGAGTAAATACCATTTTCATCATCATGTGCATTGAGTAAAGGGAATACAAATTTACAATGAGATGAACATGGTTCCAGTAATTATTCCCTCTTTTATCCTGGAGATTTTTTTTTTCTTCCCAAAGTGTCCTGTAGGCAGAATTTCTGGTTTAAATAGTGAATTCTACAATGGAAATAAAGTCTTTTAAGACCTTGTATGTTGCACTGATTTCCATTCCTGTTTGTAGTGCAATTTAGGCTGTATCTTTAGTATTTAAAGGAGTTAATAAAGCTTAACAGATTCATAGTCCTGACAGAATTAAAAATTAAAAATATATTGAAAACATCTCTTGCAAATCATTTACACTTTTTGGAGGGCTCCTTATCTCCATTTTGACTGTTATGTAATCTGTGCCTCTTGGTATAGAAATTGAAAGACCTTCTCTTGTTTGGATAAAGCATTTTCCGTGCAAAAAATAATTTGTTGTTTTAAATAAAGGGACGGGGAAGAGAAAGATACTGAATGTTAAATAATTTGAAAAGTAAGATAGATTAATGAATCAAAAGATAAAAAATGCTCATTGATTTCAAAGAAGAAAAAAATCAAAGGCAATGTAATTCCCCTCCTTTCCCAGCAAATCATTGTTTCACACATAAAATACATTTACAAAGAACTGCAGACTTGGTGCTAGTCACAATGGATTAAAATCTGTAGTGTATGCAGTGCAGGGCATACTGGATTTCATAAGTGTCTCTTTCTAACCAAAAACCTATGTGTAGAAAGATAGATTGTAAACTGAATAGGTTAATACTTCCAGACAGAGCAATAAACATGTGACTATGGTTATTATGTCAAGCAAGGCTAGATCACCTTTATTATTTACTTTGTGAAATGGGATTTTAAGAAAATTCCTTTTTCAAACATTGTAATGCTGAAATGTGTGATGTAAAATGCAAGTCCAAAAGTTTCAAAGGTCATGATATGCACATGAACAGATCTAGGTTTGTTGGAGAGAAAACATGTCAAATTTACATTACATATTTTACTTAGATAAAATTGCAAGTCTTGTACATTTACAGTTGAAATACTGAATTAGGTCTTTGTATTTAAAATGATCAAACAGTAACAGCATTTTTTTTTTTTTTAAGGAAGTGCTAATCTATCATGCAGGGCTAAAAAACTCTCTAGAGACAGCAGTGAGAGACAGATAATCTAATACGGCAAATGAAGAATTTCTGTGATAGTTTTTTCTGGATATTTCCTAATTTCCCTGTTGCAAGTTCTGGAATTCTGTCCAGCAGGGAAGACTGAGAGAAAGACTTTCACGAATTTAAGACAAACATAACAGCTTCTCTTCTGTTTGGAGAGTAATTCACAATCTGTATAAAACCAGCCAATGTGACCCTGATTCAGAAAAGTATTCTCAATACTTGTTTTATAACCTTGAGCTTTGTGGTATCCAAGGCAGGAACATTCACAAGTATTTGACAACTAAATGAACCATGTATTTTTTAACTACTTCTACTGCTTATGTGGAAAAAAAAATAAAATGTTTTTTGGAAAAGCATACAATTTATTTTTTAAATGGCATTTCTAGGAAGTACTAAATTAATTTGAAGAAAATGGGAAAAAAGTGAGAAAAAAATTGAATAAAGAGAGGGAAAAGCAAATGGTAAGCAATCTTGTTTATAAGAATTAACCTATATATTTTGGAAGGGAGGCAAAAACACAGATATATGGTTCATGGTCAAAATACATAAAACACCCTGCATGTGGTGAAAACAGAGAGGATAACAAGAAAGCATAAAGATGTTTAAAGATCCTGCTTGAATGGGATTAGGAAGAATCCCTTCCATATTGCTTCTCTCAGTTAAGGATGGTGGACTGATAAAAGTTCTTACTTAAATGCTAGCGGTTCCACCATGACCTCTGCAATGTTCCCTATCACCTTTCTTAGAGAGTGCTGCTTTTTTGTTTGCCATTCACTGCACTTTGCTGCTATAATTTAGCCATTACATGTAAAGTACTGTCTTTTACTCTGTTACTGAGTTGAACAAATTACAGTTTTAAAGAGCTATACGTGGGACTGGAAAGTGAGTGGTAGGTATGTATATTTATATGTGTTTTTCTACTCTAACCTTCTCAGATGACAGTGATGGATAGTGGGGTGCTGGAACACAATAAAATTGAATGAAACACTGAAGGCTTGCAATCTCTAAAGCCAGATTTTATCAGAGTAAAAAAAGAATGTTTCAGAGCATGATCTGCAAATACTGAAAATTGAAATATTTTCCATTAGACTTGCAAATAAATATTTGCAAATAAATCTAGTATGATTCCTCTCTCTGTTGCAGAGAGAGTCTCTAGAGTGATTTAACCTGCTCAGGTCAGGCTCCCTGAAGCCTGCTGTTACCCTTCTGCTCCCTTTGCTCCATGCTCATGGGACCCTGACTGAATACATCATCTCAGCAAACAATGATGAGCCTTGCCCCTCTGGCAGAAGAGCCCATCTGATTCACAATTCAGCTGCCACAGATATATAAACAAGATAACAATCTCCTCTGATACCCAACTATATTGTCTTAAAAAAATATGCAACCCATTGTCTTTTCAATAAGGTGTGAACATGTGAATTATACCAATTTTCCCAGCTGACTAAAGGGATCGTTCTTTGTGTTGCTTATAGAACTTGACATATTCCTACTAAACGAGAGAAAAGCCTTGTGGAAGGCCCTTTGATTGTCTAGAAAGACAATTACACCACAAACTGTAAGGCACCTGATATTAGGCTCATCATTAAAATGCTTGGAGTCAGCATTATTGCTAATAGTGAAGAACAGTCTATGCTCATTTATGATGCACTTTCTGGAGTTCTTGAATTCCCAGGCTGGCTAATTCTGGTTACAGAGCTTTTTGCATGGTACTTTTGGTAGTAATAATCAGGCCCTTATAATCAGCAGTTTCAAAATGCATACATTTTCTCTTTTTTTCTTTTTCGGTCTTTTCTCATGTATTTCCAAAAGACAAATATATGTTTCATATGTGAGTTGGTTTTAAGTGAAATCTATTTTCAACACTTCACAAAGCAGTATAAGAAGATGAAAATCGACAGAATTTAACTCTAGGATCATGCTAAACCTATAGTTAAAACATTAACTTCTATTTCCCAGGGCATTTGCAAGTGCCACAGGTATACTTAATTCTGTAATTTCAAGAGTCTAAGGCCATTACTTCCACTTAAAGTAGAAATAAACATAAACAATATATGAAAAGAGCATTTATAATATTATGAAACTTTTCAGGGGTCTTAAATATAGCTATATAAATATAATTAATATTTTTTTCCAGAACGTTATTTTTGATGATACTATAGCTTTATATGTGTCATTTATATTTAAAAATACAGTGTAATACAAAATCTGAGGCATTATGGCATTATCTTCTGCTGTGTAGTCTGTGCAAGACTATTACAGTTTAGAAGACTCAAGATTTGTGGAAGAATATTTAGCACAAATAGGACTGGGCATGTACACAACTGAGTTGGGAACTGCTATAAAGAACTGATCTTTGTAAATTTCCTTAGACCTTAAAATTTTGATGGCTCTGCCCCAAAAAACTCCCTTTGTCACCTTAGTTCTTTTTTCCAGAAGAGATACATTGGACTACTGCTTTCAAATTTCAGTATCAGCCCAAGTTCTTTATCTGCCATAGCTGCCACATTTGCCAGTCCAAAATCTGTTCTAAGATAAAGCTTGTTTCTTTAAACATAATTACTTTGGAAACTTTAAACTTTGGTAAGCGCTACAAATAGACAGACAGACAGACTCTCAGATAGACAGAAAAAATTGTGCTCTTCATTTTCAGCATTTGTCAGACTGTTAAATCACAAAATCATAGAACTATAGAATGGTTTGGGTTGGAAGGGACCTTGAAGACCATCTAGTTCCAGCCCCGCTGCTGTGGACAGGGACACCTTCCACTATACCAGGTTCTTCCAAGCTCCATCCAATCTGGTCTTGAATACCTCCAGGGATGGGGTATCCACAACTTCCCTCAGCAACCTGTTCTAGTGCTTTATCACCCCCACAGTAACATCTAATCTACACCTCTTTCACTTTGAAGCCATTGCGCCTTGTCCTGTCACTACATACCCTTGTAAAAAGTTTCTATCTTTCTCATAGGCCCCCTTCAGTTACTGGGAGGTTGCAATTAGATCACCCCAAAGCCACCTCCTTTCTAGGCTGAACAATCCCAATTCTCTCAGTCTTTCCTCATAGGAGAGGTGCTCCATCCCTCTGATCAACTTGGTGGCCTCCTCTGGACTCACTTCAACAGGTCCATGTTCTTCCTGTTCTGGGGACCCCAGAGCTGGATGCAGTGCTCAAGGTGGGATCTCACCAGAGTGGAGTAGAGGGGCAGAATCCCCTCCCTTGCCCTGCTGGCCATGCTCTTTGGATGCAGCCCAGGATAAAATTGGCTTTCTGGACTGCAAGCAGACATTGCCAAGGCATGTTCAGCCTCTCATCCCCCAGCACCCCCAAGTCCTTCTTGTCAGGGCTTGTTGGAGACTGAAATATTATAGTTTATGGCTTAAACATCTTCATGTCATGAAGGATTTTTGCCTATTATAGCAGAACTGTATAACAAAAGCTGCATGGAAGACCACCAGGTCCTGACTGAGGCCCTGCACTGCACAATGATGGAGATAAGATAAAGTGACTCAGGTCTGGGCTAGGGAAGAATACATTCGAAGGATTAAGCCTAACACCTTCAGGGTGGAGACCACAGCCCCAGGGTTATCAGTTGCCAGGCTTGAACAGATCCCCACACCAGAGGGGTGAGGAGGAGAGGTCTTGGGTGTGTCAAAAAAAAGCCTCTGGTCAGAGCCAGGTAACACCCATCCTTAGCTGTGCAGACCAGCCCAGCTGCAGGGGCCCCCTCACCCTGGGAAAAGCTGCATCCACGTGAAGCACAGAAGAGGGGGTGTCATGGCCCATCAAAGACCTCCCTCAAAGGGGTCCCCAGACCCTGCACCAGAGCACTGTGGGATGATGCAACAGATCTACAGTGTTGTAAGGGACAGTGTCAAAATTGCCCACCCCAGGGGAGGCACCTGTGCGTTCCCAAACATATATTAATCCATTGGATTCTACAATTTTCAGTGGCACAGGGTGACAGGGGACCCTCACTGCCAAGAAGACCAGATGGAGGGGAGCAACGAGATGTTGTTGGGGCCCTCAGAAGGGTGATATGCTTCTACTTAACCCCTGTCACTCCCCCTGTCTCCCCTCCCCCCATACACCTCTTTTGTTCTTTCTTTCTTTCTCTTTGCATCTTTTACTATTAAATAAAATATATAATTTTTTTTATGGGCACCAACATCTAACCTCCTTTGCTTTTAACCAAGTTTTGGGTTATATTTTGGACCTTTCTGGGTTCAATCCATTTTATTCACACATACTTAGTTTTCTTTGTTCTTCTGTGTTGACTGGATTGTAACAGGACTGCTCTTGATCTGTTCGTCCCTGTACTAGTTTGAAAGCAAACCAGTGAGAGATTCCAAGTCAGAACTACAATTTAATAGGAAAATTAAAATAAATGCAATAGTACAGAAGCACTGACAGAGTCAGGATACAACCTGGCACCCTGTCGGCCAGGGTGGTGAGAGCAGTCCGATTAAATGGTGGTTGCAGTCCTCTTGAGGTGGTTCTGTTGAAGCAGTGATCCTGTAGAACGGTCTGGTCATCCTCTGAAGGTCCACTGGGCATCCAGTAGGTAAAGCTGCCTGTGGTGTTCCAAACCTCAGATTATATCTGGGTAGGAATGCTTGGTTCCTCCCCCTGGGTGGAGCATCTCACAGTGAGGTGATGTAATCTTGTGAGTCATGCAGTAAGGCCTTGATGGCCCATTTAGTGGAGATAGCCCCTGGAGGGAGTTATCAGGGATGAGTCATAAAGGGGATAAAGAACATTGCCTCACTTATTTTAACAGTTTACATAGATGGTAATAAAATACATACATTTTGGTTACATCTTACATTGTAACCTAAGACAATTCCCCAGCCTGGATTGATACTGGGGGTTGCTCCAACCCATGGTGATGACCACGGTAAAGCAGCTGTCCCCCTGCCACTCATGGAGGTCCACAGTGAAGCAGAGATCCACCTGCAACCCATGGACAACCCCACACTGGAGCAGGTGGATACTTGAAAAAAGGTATGACCCTGTGGGAAGATGGCACTGGAGCAGACTCATGGCAAGACCTGCGGACATGCCTTAGGGACATGGTTTAGTGATAGATTTTGTAGTCCTGGATTAACAGTTGGACTCAATGATCTTAAAGGTGTTTTCCAATCTAAATTATTCTATTGTTCTCTGCAGGAGAAGCAGAACCATACCATCTGTTCCACTTGTCCAAATACAGTAGCTCAAGGGAACTGTACAGCTCCTCATTTATCAAATTTTACAAGTGCTTCTAAAGCAAAATATTTTGCCTGGATGAAATCCCTGTCTCCAGCTCTCGATTTTTTTTCTTTTTTCTCAAATAGCATTGACTAGTGTAAACAGCTGATCTCAGCAAGTCACACTCAAGCCACTGAGAGTTTAGGGGCTTATTAGTGAAAGTAGAATTAATAAACTAACAAATTCCTAGTGTGTACAATCAAGCCAAGAACAGTACTATCTATCCCCATGACATATTTATTATTCAGCTGGAAAATATACACAGCAACTCCCCAACCTGCAAGAAATACTTACAATTTTCTTTTTAGACAGGAAGCAGTATTCCCTCATTTTGTTTCATCATGTCTCTCAGACTGCAAATGGCATGATGATAATGAATGACATTATTTGCACTGCAATGATTTGACTCAAGTAATGGAAGCACAGATCTTTTGAAGAAAGCTGACAGCAGTGAATCTTAGATGTTACTGGGAAAACAAACAGGCAATTACCGGCATTTGGCAGCTGAACTTCCCAGCTGAACAGGAAATATGAAAGAGGAATGCCTAAATCAGAAGCTACAAATTATTTCTTAAGAAACCTCAAACACCACCAGAAAGACAACAAAACCCCTCCCTATGTATTAAACATTTACATTTATAGTGTAGGAGGAAATATATGGAAACCAAAAGGAGAAAACCAAACTCGATACATCTGCAAATACAATGGGCACTGGGAACTCACAGTGAGGGGGTCCCCAGAGCCGGAAGACATGGACCTGTTGGAATGAGTACTGAAGTTGATCAGAGAGATGGAGTACCTCTTCTATGAGGGAAGGCTGAGAGAATTGGGATTGTTCAGCCTGGAAAAGAAAATACTTTGGGGTGATCTAATTGCAGCCTTCCAGTACCTGAGGGTACAGGACCGATGGGGCAAGATTTTTACCAGGGCATGTAGTGACAGGACAAGAGGGAATGGCTTCAAACTGAAAGAGAGTAGGTTTAGACTGGATATTAGAGAAAAGTAAGGGTGGTGAGGCACTGGAATATGTTGCCTGAGGAGGCTGTGAATGTCCCATCCATGGAGGTGTTCAAGGCAAGGTTGGATGGGGCTCTGAGCAACCCAGTCAAGTGGAAGGTGTCCTTGTCCATGGCAGGGGAGTTGGAACTAGATGGTCTTCAAGGTCCCTTCCAAGCCAAACCATTCTATGATTCTGTGATTCTATACCACCATGAGCTACAGGCAAATCTCTGCTCCCATGCCTGGAGCACCTCCTCCCTCCTTCAGTGACCTTGATGCACAGCTGTTCCTTTCATATATTCTCATTCCTCTCTTCTCTGTCCACAATTACTTCTCAGCAATAGCTTTTTTTTTTTTTACTGCCTTCTGAAATATGTTATCACAGAGGTGTTATTACTATCTCTTCTGGGCTCAGCTTTGGCCACTGGCAGGTCCATCTTGGACCCAGCTGGGATTCACTCTGTTGGACACGAGGTAAGCTTACAGCAGCTTCTCAGAGAAGCCACCCCTGTACCCACCCTCTCCCCCCATTACCTGAAACTTGCCATGCAAACCCAATACAGCCTATTCCCAGGAGTTATCCTCACATTTTGAGCAATACAGGAGGTTGACAAGGTATATTTCTGATGTGTCAGGCAGTAAATTTCAAGAGCAGTCCTTGGCACTGGAGTAAATTAGGGTATAGTGCTGGCACATAGCACATTTCACACATTAGTTGTTCCATTCAGAGCATTCTTACTGACACATCCTTATCTCTGGTTTCTTCCTTTAAGGTTCAAGAACTAACAGCTATTGAGAAAATGCAAATATCTTGAGGAAGATGGATCAGTGGGATCACCTGACTGTGGAACCCCAAATCTCATAAAAACTTGGCAATGTACAGATTCATATCAGGAAAAGAGTTAGCCATTTAGAATAAATGTTTATGTCCTATCAATGTGAGTATTATGTTATGCCTGTTTAATTGGACCTTTACAAATACACAGTCCTCTATAATGGAGCCCAGGTATATATCCTTATAGTGTTAAGTGAAAAATAAAGGAAACTTTTATCCCACAAAAGGGTAATGATTTTTCAGATATTAAATGACTGCTCATAGTGATGATTTTGTATTGGTTTTGTTAAAAAATCCCAAATAAAATACAAGTTTGAATGTAGAGAAAACACCTAAATCTATACAGAAAATTACACAGTCTCTGTTATCTCTCTTGCTGTCACTTTCCTTAGCAGCCACAATCATAACCATTCTCCCATCTTTAGAGCTGAAAAATTCACTGCAGTGTCATTTTCTACAAATGCTTTTTCTGTTCCTTATTATGGATAAATTTATACAGCAGAGTCCAGAGCTAGTTTGGGTCCTGATAGCAGTATATCTGTGAAAATCCAGACTAACAAATAGAACACATGGCAGAAAATTTATTTTTGTTCTACATAGATATAGTCCAAACTTCACACTTTTGTCTGAGATAAGAGCCATCTGAAAACCCAAAGCAAAATATGTGAGAAGAAGTCTAGCAGCAACGAAGCTTCCACACTGATGAATTTTTATTGATATTAGTATATAGGTATGATTTTTAAGTTGGTGCAGAAGTGAAGACAAATTCCTTTCCAAAGAATTTCAAATTTCTTGATAGGAATTTTTTTACCTTCTTAAGTTTCAATTTTGTACCAAGCTCCAAAATGGGCAATTGTAAGATATGGCATGTGGTAGATTACAATTGTCTAGATTTTGCTTTGTTCTGATTCTAATGTGTATGTGTGCATTAGTTAAACATGAACACAGTTTGTGAGATTTTAAATAGTAGACCTGAACTGTACAGTTCATTCTATGTGCTCTGCATGACAGGTTGTAACTTTGTGTTTGTACAGTGAAAATTCAAGTAAGTTTTAATACTTATGTAGGGTTAGAAAACACTAATATATTAAACTGCTAGTATTTTCAGTATCAATGTTATGTAAATAAAAGACCTAAAAATCTTTTATCTAGTACCTGGCAAAAATATTACCTGTATTTCTTGTGTGTTCAGCTCAGTAGATAACAATAATCCATATTCCCTTTATAAATTTAAGCTTATTTGAGTTGTCAGGTGAGAAAGAGAGAGTGGGGGAAGAGAATTAAGGGAATGTTACGTACTGAATGTGGACATTTTGTTTAGAAAACATGTAACAAAAAGGGAATAGTTGAAAATGGGAAAAGAACTCCTGGGTAGCAGCTGATAAAGAAGAAAGAACAGAATCTGGTGTACCACAAATACACCTAATCTTATCCATGATTTGTATACTACCCTGGCTGCAAAAGTTTGCAATACTGATGATTTTTTTCCATAAGAACTAGCCATAAAATATCCTACTTTGATTCAAAATTGAAAGAAAACGGAAGAAATGCTTCTTTTTCTTTTATTCAAAAACTACTGTATTTTTTAACTTTAGGTCATGCCCCAGTTTTCAGCTTAATGCTGTGACTCCACAAGAATTCTAAAAGCACAGGGAAAAACTGAGACATTGCTACATGTACCTTGCATCTTATTTATTAATTTTTTGGTACTGAGGGCTTGCATACTTTACATTTCAAAGCACTGTCCAGAGCAGAACAAATTATTTGTAAAATAATTAATTAAATAGATTATTTAATAAATTCAACCTTACTCTCTCCATGTAGAAAACACGTACATGGACTTCATTTGCCCAAATTGTGCTTTATTTAAAATAAATGTAAAGATTTTTAAAATATTTTTCTCTATTTCCTAGTTCTGAGACTTGTCCTGCATTCATCTGAAAGTGTATGAGAGTGGATATTTCAGATTTCTATGGTTGTATTTCCATATAATGCCTAATTTTTCTCTCCATCTCTAATCCAATAACATAATCAAATTATACATCTGAAGAAAGCAGGGAGCAGAGATAAGAGACTGAAAAGAGCTATGTAACAACCAGAACAACATTATTGCTAATAATGTGACATTTAAGTTATATGTGGAACAGGAGGGAAGTCACTGATGTCACTGAAATGCCACTGTCAATTATGTTTAAAAGGTCATTGGGATTGGGAGAAGCTTCCAATAAGTAGAAGAGAGCAAATATCACTCATATCTTCAAGAAGGACAAAAAGAAGGATCTGGGGAACTGCTGGCTACTCAACCACACCTCAATCCATGTGTACATGATGGAGCAATTATTCTTCAAAACTATTTCTAGACACATAACGACAAGAGTGATTAGGAGTAATTAGCATGGAAGGGAATTCATGCTTAACCTATATTACAGCCTTCTACAAATAGGTGTGTAGCTTGGTAGGTGATGGAAGAGCAGTGGATGTGTTTGCCTCAGCTTTAATAAGGCTTTGGACACGTTGTCCCTTAACATCTTCATAGACAAACTGACAAAATATTCACCAAAGTAATCACCAAAGATTATGTGAGTGCACAGTGAGGTTAATCAAAAACTGAATGAACTACCAGACCCAGAAGGTTATCAGTAGTACAGAATTCACTTGGTGCCAAGTTACTAGTTTTGATCCTGGGGTCAGTACTGTATAATATTTTCATCAAGAGCCTGTACTCTAGGACAGAGTGCACCTTCAGCAAGTTAATAGATGATACAAAACTGACGAGTGACTGATACACCAGATGGGTGTATTGCCACTCTGAAAGACCTCAACAGACTGAAGAATCAAGCCAAGAATGATCTCATGAAGTCCAACAAAGAGAAATGCAAAGTGCTGCATCTGAGGATGAGTAAACCCAGGCATCTCTGCCCAGTGATAACCAACTGGCTAGAAAGCTATACCTCAGAGAAGAACCTTCGGAATCCTGGTGGACAGCAAGCCGTATCAGCCAGCAGTGCATCCCCGTGGCAACAAAGGCCAGGGGCATCCTGGTCTGCATTAGGAGGAGCATCACCATTGCTAACAAGTGAAGCGAGTCGATCTTAATGTTCTACTCAGTTCTGGACCAAATGATCTCAAGAGATGGTTTGTTACCTCAGCCATCCTGATATTCTGTGATTACAGATATCTGCTCTGTGTGTGCGCTCTGGCTTGATAGATCTGACTGGGACTTGATATTCACCAT
This sequence comes from Coloeus monedula, assembly GCF_965178545.1. Lineage (NCBI taxonomy): Eukaryota > Metazoa > Chordata > Aves > Passeriformes > Corvidae > Coloeus > Coloeus monedula. The sequence continues at coordinate 98,246,170 of NC_138782.1, forward strand.
TTCTATAAAAACTGCAAAAGATTTTGATGAGCAAACCTTTTTTTCACTCTTATTGGAAGTTTTGAGCTGCAAGATGTTGAATGAAAAACAATACAAGGCCTTCCACAAAACTGTTTGGAGGAATAAATGTGCACAAAAACAACAAATTAAAAGCAATTCCCTATAAAAACAATTCTCCAAAATTTTCAAAGTACCACTTTGTGCACACAGACAGAAAACAGAAAAGTGCATTACTTGCTTTAATTCTGAAGACTGTTTTGGAGGGAAAAAAACCCAAAACACATATATTAACACATTTTGCATCTCATGGCTGAAAAAAAAAAAGCAAACTAACATTTAATTGGTGCTATAAATTTTAAAAAGGAATAAAAAATTCATTATAAATACATAAATTCTCTGTGTAGTTAAATGTTTTAAGGAAGATTTTTCTGAACTCCTAACCTTATATCCCCCGTCCAAATATTTTAATTACAATATTTTGGAATATGGGCTTTGCAAAATATACAAAACCAAAATCAAAACCAAAAAAAGCAACAAAATAACAAAACAACTTTTAAGTACTCATCAGAAGAGGATGGAAAAGAATAACTCTTGAAATTCACATTGTAAACTTCTTGGGACAGGAAAAGTCTCTGCAGTCTTTCTTTCTCCCTTTTGCTCATTTTCCTATGCAGTGATCTGGAGAAAGGAGACCCCTATTATTCTGTTTTCTTCTCTGTCTTCTCCAAGAGTTGCTATGGTTACAAACTATTTGAGCAGACTGGCATTTCTATGCACACAATCACTGTGCTTTGCAAAAAGGCAACTGAGGTCTCCCATATATTCTATTCCTCCCCATCCTCCCTACCTCCTACCCCCTGCTCCTTTCAGAACTGTACCCTTTGAAAACTCTTAGGGAAGTTTGCTTAATTAGGGATGTGAAACATTTTCGATTACCAGGCTAACAGTGATGACATTTCTCTCATGTCTAAAGACAGGATTTTGTAACTGCAAACACATGCACATAATTACGTATGAATATTAGTCCTTTGGAGTTCAAAAGACCTACTCACATAAAGAAAGTTACGTGTGAATTTTTATTTTATTTGTCACTTACATTATATTCTCCTCTCCAGTAAAGATCACTGAAAGATGATTCTAAGAGAGTATCTAGGGCAACGTTTAATGTAGAAATTCTAGGCTTCATTTTAGTAACCATGCTAATTATTACAGGATATATGCAAAGTTGTTTACCCATTTAAAAAATGTTTTTGCTCATATGAAAGAAAAGCACTAGCATTATGTTTAGAAATATATATTGGTTTGAATATTTTTTGCTTCAACAAATAAAATCCACTTTTAATATGATCAAACACTTGAAACTACAACAGTCAAAACTGGAAACTCTTTGTGAAACATATAACTAGTTTCAGTATTCCTTTAGGCCTAAAATCCTATTTGCGCACTGTTGCAGCGGGGATTACTGCAACAAGTATATTTCAAACCAGGAGTCCCGTGGAAACCGAAGTATATATGGACAGATTCGTGGTAGATGTTTCAGAGATGTTTATTTCTCCAGCCGCATGGCCGGGGCTCAGCTCAGGAACTCCTCGGTCACGGGACCTGAGGGTCCTTGGCCACACCGGGAAACACAAACCAACCAATGGGGAATGAAGCTGAGCAGGGGCAGGGAGACCCCGTGCCTCCCCCCCAGGGCCCATCTCCCGGGGCTCCATGGCAGGGGAGGAACCCCAACATCTCACCCGTTTTATTTTAATAAAAGGAGAATGAAAACAACTGGATAAACATAACAAGAACAGTTTCAAGACAAAACAAGCCACCCTCCTGAGTCTTTAAATGTCCAAACAGATTCTCTGGAACGTCTTAGGGCTGACAGAAGGGAGACAGAACTCTCTGGGCATGCTTTGTGGGGAAACTGAGGCAGGAGAGGGTTTAATTTCTTCCCTCCCCTTTTTCATCCCCCCCTCGGTAGCGGAGAGGAATTGTAGGGAAATGGAATTGTATAGGGAAGCCATGGGGTGAAAAACGGATTAGGAATAAACTGGGGATAGGGTAAACTTAGGAAGGGGTTCATATTGGGTATAGGGTAAAAGGGGGAAGTAGGCTGTGGGTAGGGAAATTGCTGGGATGGATATTGTTTATAATTTTGTGCATAACGGCTGCCTTTGACTGGAATACCCCCAGGCCCAGTAACATTTGCTGCTTGTAAACCCTTCTTTCCTTGCACTATATCAAACTGTACAACTTTCCCATCTCCTACACTTTGCAGGTAATTTTTAGGGTTATTCCTTTTAATGGCAGTTCTGTGGATGAATAAATCTTCGCCTGTATCATCTCGTGTTATAAATCCATAGTTGTTTTTGACATTGTACCATTTCACAGTTCCTGTGACTTTCGTGGCTATAACTCCTCCTATCACGTGCTTGCGTGTTCGTCGTGGCTGCTGGTCCCGCGTGGCCGCCGCCTCGCCGACTCCGACGTCTCGGCTGGGCCCCCGCGTTGCGGCTGCTCCGCGCTCTCCGAGCGGCGCTGCTCCGGTGCGTGTCTGGGCTCTGCGCGGCCCCGCGTTGCCATCCCCGCTGGCTCCGTGCCCTGTGAGCGGTTCTGCTCCGCAAACTCCACGCTGCTTTGAGAGCGGCCCCGTTCCGGCTCGGCGCTGCGCGGCTTCTCGTGTCGCTGTGGAAAGCGCCGCTTCTCCCTCCGCAGGGCTCTCCGAGCCGTGTGCTCAGAGCGGGCTGCCACGCCGATGCCCGGTTCCTGGCTGCTCGTGGCCCACGGCACCCGCGGCGCCTGCGGCATCGCTCCCTCACTCGCGGCCGCGTGGCCGGGGACCCCGAGACAGGGATGGGGTCCGCGATAAGGAGCGCGCTCCCGAGGGGGCCGGGCGCATCCAGCGCAGGCACCTCCGCCGGCACGGCTGCAGTCATGTGCTCCCGGGATGGCGGCCACACGGCCTCAGCCACGGGATAAGTAGGATCTTCTGCTTTAGGGGTAATGGGACCGTTCAAATGCTCCTCAAGGGCTTCCCTGATTATAAGGTATGCACGGCAAGCTTCTCTTTGATCCCATACTTTATCCCAGATCTCATCCCAGAAACACCCCTCACAAGATACAGGAGGTTCGATATCAAAAAGTAAGTCTCGAGAAATACAGGGGAACCTTTTGAAAAGCCAGATGAAAAAGTGTTCTAGATCTCCCAGTTGCATTACTTTTTTGTTTTGTTGTTCAAGGATTTCTTTTACTTCTAGATACATTTTTCTCTGTGGCTCAGAGAGCCCCATTTCCCACGATTCTTCCATAGTCCAGAGAGAATATCCAAACCAAGATGAGAAGAGAGAGGTCTAGAGTGGTTATTTTACTCACGAATTGTCCTCAGGGATCGGTATCTTGCCCGCATTCCTCCACCAGTTTGGTGCAGCGGGGATTACTGCAACAAGTATATTTCAAACCAGGAGTCCCGTGGAAACCGAAGTATATATGGACAGATTCGTGGTAGATGATTCAGAGATGTTTATTTCTCCAGCCGCATGGCCGGGGCTCAGCTCAGGAACTCCTCGGTCACGGGACCTGAGGGTCCTTGGCCACACCGGGAAACACAAACCAACCAATGGGGAATGAAGCTGAGCAGGGGCAGGGAGACCCCGTGTCTCCCCCCCAGGGCCCATCTCCCGGGGCTCCATGGCAGGGGAGGAACCCCAACAGCGCACCATTGGTTAAAGTTACAAAATCTTGAGCAATTTATTTGCAATCAATACAAAATTTTAAATAGTTTCTTTTCCTCAATGGCTTTCAATGATTTTTAAATAATTATGATTTGAATTTCATAGTTCATGCCATTTGGACACTGCTGAGCTGAGCGATCTTTATAAAAAAGTCATTGCAATATCATGTTCCATACCATGGTTGACTTTGGCATTAATTTAGAATTTTTGCTGCTTGGGATTTTCTTTTTCCCGGTGGCATTTGCCATCTTTTCAGTGCAGCAGCTTCTAGGCTTCTGTCATTGATAATGTGTTACCACTTCTGATCAGTTGTGGGAGATGGGTTACTTTGACACAACTGCTGTGACTTATTTGGTTGAGTTTTTCATTGCCCGCTTTTAGAGGGACCTCATTTGAGCAGTTCGTATATCTTTCAAGCTGGTATCATAATAACCTTCTTCCACATCAAGAAAAGTCATCTGTAGACTACACTGGCAATTGCACATTGCATCCACTCTCAGTGGACATTGCTATCCCATGGAAAGCAAACAAAAACTACATATTGATTTCTTTTACTTATCTATAATTGTTCTTTCCTCCTATGTCATTCTGGGCTTTGGGTCTTACACTCATCATGCAATAAAATAAGGTTTATTTTTCTCCCCAAACTGCTCTGAAAAGTCTCTTAGTGATTCCATCTGTTAACAGGACAAATACAGAAACCTATAATTTAAGCTCAGATCCGTAACAGGCAATCAGTCTAGGTTATCAGATCATCACATGAGTGCTAAATCTGGCTGTTACTGAAGAAATGAGGGATTTTCAAAACAAGAAGTTTAATAAAACTCTCCAGACAAAACTTTCTATTGAGTAAATTTTACTGGTGTTTCTCAAGGTGGAGATGATCCCAGTTTCTTGTTGATTTTTTGCCTTGTTTTGTTTTCAGAAAATCTTTTGTGTATTGTTCTGTAACAATAAGCACAGAAGAGACAGGGATTTCAGTCAGAATTAGATAACTGTGAGTCAATTAAAAACATGAATGCATCCATATGCACTGTTAGCAAGAGAGGTTTTTCTGATTTTTTGATTTTTTTCTTTCAGGACTGTGGTATCTCTGTACATGTGTTTGCATCTTCTGTACATCTATGAGCAGAAAGTATCCACAGATGTTCAAGGTCAGATTTAGAGGCAGCACTCTAAGATTGAACTGCAAAATCTTATAGATAGAATCAGATCCTTATTTTATAAGTCACCTTTCTTCTATCTTTCTTGGAAATATGAGTTCAAGGATCTGATAACTGTCTAACAACTGTTGACTGAAAATTCAATTCCGGCAACAAGGCTGCTGATCTGTGGAAAGTTGGGACCTAATGAGACAACAAAATTTTAACTAGTTCCTTTAGACACTTATATTGGTTTGGGAAATAAAAGATGTCATTTTGCATGGAAAAAGGTCTTTATAGCTTTTCGCAGAACAAGAAAGACTTACTGCCACATGTTTGAAAAGTGCTCTCAGGCACAAGAGGAAGTTATAGCTATAGATAGCTAGACACATATATCTTAAAGTTTTCTTAAAATGTATATCTTAAAGTTTTTATAGTCATGTGTCTTAGTTTAAGACAATTATATGTAGCAGAGACTCCAAAATGAGTTACCTCTCCTTTAGTTTTAACCACTCCCCTTTCACCAATAAGGAGAGAAAAATGTAAGATGTAAGTGAAAAAATAACTTTTTACTAAAAAGAAAAGCAGCAACAACCAAGATAACAGCAATAAACTTTACATACAAAGGTGCTGAGTCATATGTTCCCCCCAGGTACAAAGAAAACAAGATGGTGAAGCCCCTCCTCCCAAGATGGCAGCCACCATAGCAGACCACATGGACCAGAAGACAAAGAAAATAAGATGAAGAAGCCATGTTCTCTAGTGCTCAGGGAGAAAAAAAAAAGAGAGCTTTTGCCTCACAGTGCTTCAGCTTCTTGGGTTGCAACTCAGAGCCTTTCCCCAGGCAGCCCTCTTGGGAGCCCAGAGTGAAACAAAAGAAAGCTCTGTGTGTCCATTTCCTGTTTATAAGGGGACCTCACACTCCCTCCTTTCTGTGAACATGGGATAAAACACACAAATCCTGTTTCCTGGGTTGCCGAGTCTTAAGGTGATGGTAAAGCAGACTGTGCGGATTGATGGAGTAATGTGGAATACATAGGTTTGGGTGTGTTTGGTTTTGGTTTTTTTTGTGGTGGGGAGCACCTAGGACGCCATGAACTCCAGATTTTCTAGTTCATGTGAATTTCTGAGATGTTCTAGGGCATCTCAAATAAAGTTTCTCATTGCTAAGCAGTTGAAATCTGTCCTAAAGCAGAATAAAAGAATGGTTGGAAAGGTATTTTGGACAAACTGACCTCTGAATCAACTGCTGAATGCCATTAGATTAAGAACTTGCGTTCTTAGAATAACTGGTTACAATTCAAGTTGACAATTCAGGAGTGGTAGGGCCTAGTTTGGATGAGTCTGGAAATCTAGCAATAATAAACATATTTGGTGGAGCCTATGAAAAGTATAAAATCATAGACTCATAGAATAAAATCATCAAGGTAGAAAAAGGTCTCCCAGGTCATTGAGTCACACCTTTCACTGAACACCACCATGCCAACTAAAATACACCACTAAGTGCCACATCCAGTCATTTCTTGAAGACTTCCAGGGATGGTGACTCTACTACCTCTCTGACAGCCTGTTCCAATGTTTAACAAACTTTTGAGTGAAGAACTTCTTCCTGAATCTCCCCTGGTGCACTTGAGGCCATTTCCTCTTGTCATGTCACTGGTTGCCTTAGAGAAGGGGCCAACCACCATCTTGCTACAACCACTTTTCATGTAGTTGTAGAGAGCAATAAGGTTTATCCTAAGACTCCTCTTCCCCAGAATAAACAATCCCAGTTACCTCAGCTGCTCCTTATAGGATTTGTTTTCCAAACCCCTAATCAGCTTCATTGGCTTCTTTGGACACATTCCAGGACCTCAATGTCTTTCTTGAACTGAGAAGCCCAGAGCTGACTACAGGACTTGAGGTGTGGCCTTGCCATTACTGAGTATGGGGGGACAATCTCTTCCGTAGTTCTTCTGGACACACCATTTTTGATACAAGCCTGAATTCTGTTGACTTTCTTGGCTAGCTGGGCACACGCTGGCTCATGTTCAGCTGGCTGTCAACAGCACACATAGGTCCTTTCTAGCCAGGCACAGCCTTCTAGCAGATCAATACTACCAGCCAACAAAGTGTTATCTGTGTGTTTACTGAGGGTGTACTCGATGCTCTTGTCCAGATCGTTAATAAAGGTGTTAAAGAGGATTGGCTCCAATACCAAGCCTTGGGGAGCCCAACCAGTTACTGATTGCTAACTGGATCTAGCACCATTCACCACCACTCTTGGAGCCCAGCCAGTTTTTAACCCAGCAAAGAGGACACGTGTCCAAGCCATAGTTGCCAGCTTCTCCAGTTCTCCATTTTTTTCTCTAGTTCTTGCCAATCTGCCAAAGTGTAATAGATACAGCACAGTAAGGACATATCAGTCTTAAGTAATTATATAATTTTTCATAACAATTCATTTTTTATGTTCTATAAAATTCTTTACATATGTGTTGCACAGCAAATATTTCATCAGGAAATAGTGGACAGAAATAAAGGACGTCTAATAAAGGGAGATCAAACTAATGTATATTTTGTGGCATCAATTAAACTAAAAGAAAAATGGTTTCGATTTATCTTCACTTCATAAAGAACTCAACAGTAGAAGATGAATAAAAGATTTCTGGCAGTCATTGTGGAAACAAAATACCTGATAAGTAAGGTGAGTAATGCATATTGAACAAAATGAAAAAGCTAAAAATTCTTATTTTGATCTAATCAATAAATTAGTCCATCCAGATTTGATTTTTGCACTGTATCTATATATATATCTCACTATAATATCATCAGGCTCTTCAGATTTCCATTTATATAAATTAAAATTTGTTTTCTGAAGATATGAATTCCCACTGACTTCAATGTGTGTAATACCGTTTCTTTGAAGATCTGAGGCAAAGCATAAAACTAACTGTAGCTTGGCATGTGGTGGTGAGGCACAGAGTTCTTCCAGATAGTTGTTTCTCTGTATAGCTAAATAGAAAAAGAAAAATTAGAATGGTATTTGGTAGGTTTAAGAAACTGTTTATATTATCTTTGTAAAACTTGAAAATTTATTTATATTTTTGTCTGTAGTCCATACATTTGATGTATCATATGATTTCTACTATGCCAAGGTATTGGTATAGTAGATCAATAACTTTGTGCTACCATAAGGGAACCCAGTTAGGCCTGGATTCATCCTGCCAGTTTTAGCCATCAAAGCATCTAACTCACAGTTTTTCTATAGTCGTCAGAAAGACTTTGAGTTGTCAGATGTTTTTGAACAGTGATTAAAGTATTAAGCTACTCCAGTTATAAGCAGGTAGACTTGTCCTTTGAAGACCTTGCCTCCTTTCCCCCCACCCCCTTTTCCTTATAATTGATTAGGTAAATACTTAAGAATGGGCTGATATTTTAACTGAGCATCTAAAATCAGGACAAATGGCTGCTGTATGTTTAACTGTGGTTAAAGAAGTAAATGGAGACTGGGCACAATGGCCAGTCTTTTTCTGTTCCCGAGTTTGTACAATGAGCGGTTTTTACATACTTCTAAGCACAAACCACAGAATTCTCATGTCAAGGGATATACACAGGCATACATTTAAAAGACATACCAGCTGTCTTCCATGACAGCATCCCATCATCAGAGCTGGTTTTGCTGTTCACCCTAGGTAGCCATTTACTTTGTCTTGGCTGAAGTGAAATCAGGCCAGTGCTTTTGGTCATCACAATTTATTTTTGTTTGTGTGTGTGACCAGCCTGACGATTCTGACATTAGAGTCTTTGCCAACTCCCATGCAGGGGATAATCCTCCTCCTTAACTGGAACTGCTCAGTGTAACCAGCAGAGTAAGAAACTGCTGCTGCTGCAAGATCACCTGCTGGCTGAAGAGGCATTTCAAGGAGCCACAGGGAGCTGGGATCTAGCCTTTTTCATTTACTAAATCTTTACTCCTGCAGTAAATGATTATCTTGTCATGTACTTGACATAGCAAGTCTACTGAAGACCTTCAGAAGGAAATTTTGTCCCTTTCAGGCTTTTAGCTCTCAGATAGAATGGTACAGAAAGGATATTATTTTTATGTAAAAGAAAAAGAATAATTTTCTACATTAACTTGGGTAAAATTATTACGTAGTAGATCAGTTACTAGGTTGTTCCCGTTACGTAGTCAGGCTTAGGCTTACGGGATGTATTGTAGAAAGTTTACACTGAGCCTAACTGAAATTAAAATAGAAGAAAAATTATTTTGTTTTGATCAAAAACAAAAACAAAAAATGGAACTAAATAATGCCACATTATGTTTGTCTGAAGAATAAAGATATATAAATAGACTTACACACATGACCAAGGAGAATCAGACATAAAATTGGTAAAAATTTAAGCCAACATACATCAAAACCATTTTCTCATCTTCAGAAGACATGTATAAAAAACCGTGCATGCAAGTGTAGTGGAGAATTTCAAGAATCATGAGCAAAGTTCTGCTGTGGGAAAGATCTGCATAATTATCTCATTAATAACAATCTTATTGGTTAAAACTCTCCTTTCCTATCCTGTCTAGCCTTGACCTGCATATATTATGCAGGTTTTAAACATCTGTTTTTGCTGTTTTGCTGAATAGATGAGCCTGATGCATAGCTAAAGCACATGACCTTCAGATGCTTTTTAAGAATAGCATCAGTCTGTCAAAAAGAATGCCAGCGGGGAAAAAAAAAAAAAGATAAAATAAGCAAACAAACCACACAATAGTAGAACTTATTTTCCATTTCAGTGGGAATGTTTTTTTGTTGTTGCTGTTTCCAGAGCTGAACCTGATCTGTAAAGCAACTTCCTAAACAGAACAAGAAATAAGGCACGATGAAGATTTTCAGTTGTAGTGATAAAACTTAATGGTTTTGATTACCATTTCCTACTTGAAGTTATGTGTTCTTGGGTTACTGTAGTGTTTAAAGATCTTTCTTCTCAGCATACCCTTAGGAAAAATTGCTAATGTTACAAATGTTATCTTAGAAATTTAGAATCCATTTTAGTAACATGTATGGAGTTAAAACCCTGCATGCGTTGGAGACTAAATAAGATTCCTACACCTATCTAACAATGAATCTAAAGAGAAATATCAGTATTTGATAATACTTCTGTGTTTTGTGTTTATTACAGACTACCCTGGGTTGTACGCAGACAGGCATTTTAAGAATTCAGTAATCTTTATCCTACTGTACCATATTAGACTAAATTATATTGGCTGCCAATATGACCCAGTGTCATGTATTTATCTTAGATTCTAGTACATCCAGCCTGAAATAAAGATCTTATTACCTGTAAAAGTGCAGAATGGAAAAGACTTCCCTTACCCAAAACAATTCACAGCCTGATCTAAGAGATTTATATGAGATTTGCCCATGGTTTAGCATCTGGTAGAAACAGAATGTAAAACTGGAAGAATGATGGACATACCAAAGGTTTTAAATTTCTGCAATAAATATAGTACAGGTTTCTGCCAAAAATTATGGCTAAAAATTTACCATTTCATTCACAAAGGAAAGATCAGTGCTGACTTACAGTTCTCACATACTCACATTGGCCTTCTACTGATGGTTCCCTTATGAACCTGAACTTGTGTCAAATTCCTGTTTACTGGAACCCAAAACAGAAGGGAGTCATCTGGTTACAGTGCAACGCCTGTAACTACAGACATTGGTAAGTGTCCTGCTTGGCAGGATACTTGAGAAATTTTATTCATACCAGGCTTAGCAGTGCATTCCTCTCTGCATCCTCACAGAGTGTAGCAATCTTCCAACCGGTAAAAGAGAAAAAAAGAAATCGTCTTATTTTTCCTTCTTTTTCTTATGGACAAGTTTTGTATGAAGGTGAAAAATGTCCTTCCTGCTTTCCAAAAAATTTTCTTGGGTCTTCAGAACAATCTTGGGAAAAAACGTGCTTATACTCTTTATGTAAATATCTTAAACAAATATAAGTCCATTTCCCTTTAACTCTTTAATTTTTATGGTACATATGAATTGCCATATGCCAACATATCGCCTATAACTGATATAGAATGAATGAGATCAGAACATTTTAATTTTTGCTTGACATGCCTATTTATCTGAATTTACTTTTACATACATCTAATATGCTCTTCCTCATATTCAACTGATGCAGGGGAAGTTCCACCTAAACATGAGGAAGGACTTCTTTACTGTACAGTTGACTGAGCACTGGAACAGATTGCCCAGAGAGGTTGTGGAGTCTCCCTCACTGGAGATACTCAAGAACCATCTGAACACAGTCCTGTGCCGTGTGCTCTGGGATGACCCTGCTTGAGCAGCGAGGGAGGTTGGACCAGATAACCCGCTGTGGTCTCTTCCAACCTGACCTATTCTATGATTCTGTAATATACGTAATTTGACAGCGTTCTGATCAAGGTCTTCAGCATCTAGATCTGTATGTAAATTTTGGGAACATAAAAAATCTAAAGAATAGTTCTAAAAAAGTACTCAGGCACCAAATGCTTTAGTTTGAATCTGGAGTTCTAATAAGTATTATTTCACTTCATATTCTCTTTCATGTGCCCCCACCTTTTAAGACAGATAAATATCTGGATTTTCTGAATTTTACACTTCAGTCCTAGAATCATTTGCAAAAACCTAATAGTTTAGTAGGACCTCTGGATGTCTAAAGTAGTTTAAGCTATACCAGGTTTCTTAGAGTTTAAAGCAAAAAATTTTGAAAATGTCCAAGTGCAGAAATTTCAGAACATCTTAGTGAAACCTGTTCTAATGCTTGATATTCTCATTAAGATTTTTTTGGTTTTAATTATATCTGGAAGAAATGTCTCTTACTTCACCTTAGACCATACAAGCATGCTATATTAGACTGTGATGACAGCATTCTTAAGCTAAGGTGAGTGACAATCCACTACTTTCCTTTAATAGAGGTCTACTAGGTTGGTTAGGCATGATTTTCCATTCCCAGAACAGTTGTCTCTAAACCCTTGCTTGTCCTTCAGGCAATTGGAAATGACTTTGTCTGGAATTTGGTCCATTTTACTCCATAATCTTCTAGAGGACAGAGGTGAGACTCAACATCCTGCAGTTCCCTGGACCCTCCCTCTTGCCCTTCTTATAGATGTGCAGTTCAATTCCTTTTTTTGGTTAGGCTGCCTATAGTCTGTAGCAAATGCTTAACACAACACTTCCCAGGGCTGGCCACCCCAACCAGTGCAACATGTCACCAATGCATAGCACTGACTGGAAGTTGCATACAGCCTCAAACACCACGTCCATCCTCCCTGTACTTCACAAATTTCTGTATCTTCACCAGTTTCTTCATTAACTTTCTAATTCTTGTCTCCATTGCACAGCTGCTGGCTCTCCATGTGTTCGAGCTCAGTAGGAAGCCAGACAGAAACCTGCTTTGCACCTCTGTCTCCTGTGCACAAGGTTTTGCTTGGCAGGAAATTTATTTAATTGATTTTTTAGCTCTTGGCAACAGCTCTATGACCTGGAGAACACCATCCTGGAGGTCCATTCTGCCTCCCATTCTGAGCTCTAAATCACTCTTAATAGGTTTGTCAGTTAGGTCTCTGTTTTCCCACATCTGAAGAGATCTAGAGACCTGGCAGGACTCTGACAAAGTCCCCTGTGGGATCTATCTGGAAAAGTTTCTCAGAGAGCGCCTGACACACTCAGCTGGACCAAGCTGCATAAATATAATGGTTACCAATCAACTTCAGAAGGTACCTTGGAAGAAAGGATGAGACCTGTAGGTTCGGTGTGTCAAGACTGCTGGTCTTCTGCCAGAGGAATATTGCATTTTCTCCTAGACTTAGTTACCTTACCTAAGAGTGTAGGAAAGGACCTTCATCAGCTTGAGATCTCAGGCTTCTATCAACCATGAAGTCAGGGGCCTCTCTTAATGATAGACAAGATATTTGCATTTAGGCTGGTGATTGTTAGCCAGAGCTACAATCTGAAGTGAAGAGCTGTACAGTTAGGCCTTCTGCTCTTGCTTACAGAACTGACGTGATGTTACCATCCATATTTTTCTAAAGTCAGGTGTTCACCATACCATGCTGAATCAGCTGTCAGAGCCCAGCTCCCTGGAGCTCTAGTTCTGTTTCTGATAGCAGTTTAACTCTCTGATACATTAGTGTGGAATCATATGCAGTCTAATTACCTGGGTCAATAGAGTATATAATGTAGCCATTTAGTTTCCAGTCCCAAAGCTCACTCTTTCAGGTTTAAGATATACTTTCAGGTGTGTATGCTGTGCATCCCATGAGTAAGAAGAGATGCAATGGATAGTTTATTCCTTTTTTCAGTTATGGACATAGAAGCTTCTCAAACTATAGAAGTTAGTCAACAACCAAGACAAAACCTCCTGAAATACACAAATCATGGACAAAAGGAATTCAACAGTGGAGCTGAAAATTATTTCCGCTAGACCAGATGTGTTTATTTCTTGTTTATGCTAATCATTGTGGAAGAGTATCACTTTGAATACAGATGCCTTTTAGAAGCTTTCAAATCCTAAGGGTGGCTAGCCTAAGCTGTTGTGCTGGTTTGCATTCCTACAGTTAAAAACTATTTCAGATATTCCACACGCATTCTTCCTATGTCATAATGTTTGTTTTCTGAAAGTATGGAGAAAATATTTGCTGTTGAGCTGAGTTATCCTTACAGTGTCGACAGATTCCAGAAATTATTTAAAAAACCATCAAAGCTATATATTTTTTTCATGTTGGAAAGCTGCAGAAGCAAAGACAAGCTTTCCTTCAAAAACAATAAAACAAGGTATCTGGCACCTTTGAGAAACACTCAGAAAGGTATACTTCTCTACTGGTGTTTTCATATTTCCTTTAAAGGAACTTTTTATGTTTAACAGCCCTATTTTCCTGAATTGCTTTCATTTGGTGTTAAGTGTGCCGTTTCCCTGTGTCTCAGGATGTTGGCCTGGTTTCTTTTGAGTTCAAAGGCATAGTTTGTGTTACTCTTTTTGTACACAGCCATTTGCCGTCAAAACTAAGCTGTGGGTAAAGAACAAACAAAGCAATCCCTACTAAAATATTTGGCTGTATGGTCTATCAATCGCTTTGGCAGGAAAATATCTTATGAACATACTTTTTCAGTTTTTCTTTTCAAGAGATAACAGACTGAATTCTGGCTTAGAACATGACAGTGTGAGTAGGAAGTGACTCGAAGCCAATGCACTAAAAGAAAATAAAAATACATTTGTGGAAAATTAAGCAAATCCATTGTATTTCTTTAAATTTTATCGAGATTTTGCTGCAATACACTGGAGACAGCTTGCTTTAAACAAAGCTAACCAAAATGTAGACCTGAATTGTGAAAGTGCTAAATGACTGCAATATCTCAAATTTTTTTTTTGAAATACCAGTCGTTTTCCATGGTGACCTCAAGGCTGAATTATTATCACAGAGATTTTACTTATTCCTGCTTCCATTAATATTTAGAACACACAGAACATACCACATGTGCTAGTAAATTATTTCTGAAAATGATACTTTATAAACACAGGCCCAGTAAAAATCAGAGATCTCAATTACTTTAAAAAGTATATTGGAAAGAATTCTTGTTTTAGGTACAGTGGATAAATAGAATATAATCATGGTTACTATACCAAAGAATAGCAGATGAGTATCCATGAAATTGATGGATTCTCAAAGAAAAGTCATTAAAATTAAAAGTTCATGGAATGTATCTTTAATAAAACTCTAGTCTATCTGAGTCTTCAGGTTGTCTTTTAACCACAGTTTTATACAACACATTGGATTGCAAGAATGGCCCATAATGGATAAGAACATAGCTCCTTACTGCCTAATCTCATGCCTCAGACAGCTACTACTGGGTGAAGAGCTAATCGCATCACAGTGTGGTAAAGACTGAAAGAGTCTGTCTCAACCTCTGCATCCTTTCCTGTTTGTTCTGCCTTCTTACTCCCAACCACACATACACCAGTATGCATATTCACAGAACTGCACAATAATGTACAACAGAGAAATTAATCAAGTTTGATTTAGTCCAGATCAGTGCTCTGTGAAAAAATAGGACTAATTGCTGAATTTATAATTCATAGAAATATTTTACTTTCTGCAATATTAAAGATATTTGAAAAAAAATGGTTTGGGGGTGATTTGATTTGAAGATTCTAATTTCTTATAATGTTAAAATATACTTATGGAAAAATTAATAATCAATCCCTATTCTTTTTTTCTGTGACACATGATCTTACCACAATTTCTGCTTGCGGAAATGTAATTGTCTTAACAGCTAAACTATTCTAGTCAGGTATATTTTATACTTAACTGATTTTCCAAAGAAGGAAGAAAGTGAACATAGAAGAGTATCCATTGAATACTGACTCTGCTTATGTGATTGAAGAAAATATTTTAATAAAATCTCTATCAAGTAATTAGAACTGGAAGGAACTTTAAAATCGTTAAGTTCCAACCTACTTGCCATGGGTAGGGACAATTTTCACTAGATCAGGTTGCTCAAAGCCCAACCAACATGCCCTTGAACAGTTCCAAGGGTGGGACAATCACAGCTTCTATGGGCAACCTGTTCCAGTGCCTCACCACCCTCACAGTAAAGAATTTCTTCCTAATGTCTAATATGAACCTGCTCTATTTCAGTTTTAAGGCATTCCCCCTTTTCCTATCACTACATGCCCTTATAAAAAGTCCCTTTCCAGCTCTCTTGTAAGCCCCTTTTAGGTACTGGAAGGTCCTGTAAGGTCTCCCCAGACCCTTCTCTTGTCCAGGCTGAACAACCCCAACTGTCTGAGCCTGTCTTCAATGGAGAGGTTCTCCAGTCCTCTGATTATCTTTGTAGCCCTCCTCTGGTCTGTCTCCAACAGGTTCTAATTAAAGCAGAGTCTCAGTAGCACGTCTGTGTGTTCCCGCGTTTCTGTATACTTGTCATGAATACTTCTGTCTAAAACATTTACATTCACGAGTTTAGTTTAAGTTATTTCAGTTCCCTAATTGAGATAATGTTCAAGGCAGCACTAAATTCATTTCTGACATGTCAAATTGAGTGGAAATAAGAACTAGATCCAGAAAGACAGAAATATTAACCAACACACAAGTTAATTGTGTATTCTAGTCATTGAGACGCTAAAAGGGGTAGCAATACTCATAGTGTTACCTAAATTTCAGGATGGGATGCCTTTTTCAAGTGTGGGAATGATATTTTTTTTTGTGAAACCCTCAGTTATACATTCTTTAATGTGATAACAATGGGGATTGACTGTTAGATAAGTGATTTTCAGTGTATGCTGTTATACATTTTGAGTTAATGCATCTAGAACTAATTAACCCAGAATGGATTTCCTCCAAGTTTTTCAGATTAGTTGATTAAGAATTAGAACAGAGTAGTTGGAACAAATCCCCATCTAGGGTATAATGGAACAAAATGTATTTTTCATATTGATTAAAAAAAATAAATCTTGAGAGTCTACAGCACCTTTCCTGAATAAAAGAGAGAATTTAATAATTTAAGATAGGAAAAATGTGACAAAAATTTGCAAACTTCAGTTCCCTCAGAGAAATGCAGGGACAGTCAGTGTCTTAATGCTTGAGAGATCCAAAGATCTACGTGGACCTAGATGAACTTTGTGAGACTTATATTTCCACCACCAGTCATGCAATTAATTTTTCAGGTTCTATAATTTTGAGCTGTTCACAGCAATGCAATTTTTTATTTTATCTGCTCATGTCTTTAAATTCCTGTATGGCTGTTCAATCCAAACAAAACTCCTATCAATGATAATATTTTAGGCACTTTATACTCAGCAGTAGGTAGGTCATCTTTGTCACTTGACACTATCTATTTGCATTCTGAGTAAATGAAACTTCTAAGGGGAAGAAAAACTTGATGAAAACAAGCTGGAAGGAAAATGAGAGCAGTTCAGAAGATAAGTTGAGATTTTAGCTTTTTTTTTCCCTCTATGTTTCCCCTCCCAGAATATACACCTGTTTGACTTGTCTTCTATGTCCTTCTTCAATTATAGAAATAGTTTTGTGGGATTCTTAGCTGTTTTTTTTATCATTTCATAAGATTTAGGGCCATCTACTTTTTTCAAACAATAGCTTAAAAATTTCTGTGTTGTCCTTGTAGCAAAAGCTGAGGTCAGTGATGGGAGAATCAAAGACATGGACTGACCTTGTGTGAACAAAAATAGCAGATAAATTCCTAGGCTTCAAAAAACACATGGCAGTAATGGCCAAAATGTATGTTTGTCATATTGCTCAGGACCTGAAAGTGAATTTCAATATAATCCAAACAATTGTTAAGTCTTTCAGAAGAAACATCTGAATGGAAAATAATTCTTGGTATTGTTTTAAGTAAGCATGTTCACCATTATATATTTCTTCTGATTTTCTTTATGGTGCTCCTCATATTAATATCAGAGCACTTTGGAAATGATAACTAAATTGAACTAAAGTCTGACAAAAAGGTAAAATATTTATGAGACAAATGATGATTAATACAGTTTTATGAATGAAGACAGTTGCATGAAAGCGAAGTTAAGAAAGTCCAAGAGTTTCAGGGATTCAATTTGATACAACAAAGATCTGAGGTTTGTGTTGTTTATGTTTTGGTGTGGCATTTATTGTTTGCTTTCAGTGTTGTTTTGTTTGTTTATGTGGGGTTTTTTCCCCCTCCAAAGGATGCAAATATAATCACCTTTTAATCACATCTCATTTTGAAAAAATTAGCTTTAGCTATTTTTGGCAGTGGGCACATCATACAGCCTTCAAATTTCTGCTCTAACACTTCTTAGCTCAGAAGTTTGCTCTTTTCTTCTTAGCTGAAGCACTTAAGCAGCATGTCCCATGGTTTCCAAAAGTGCACCAACCACAAGATAATTTGCTTTATAACTGATGCATTACTCTTTTCAACAACTCCATATTTGCCAGCAAAAATTACTTCCAATAAACTCAGTTAATTGCTAGTGAAACCAAATCAAATTGCAGATGTTTCAGAGTGCAAGTGCATGTCAAATTCAAATTAGAAAAAGCAGAAATTTGGTAAAAATATTTGCTTTCAAAAAGGAGAGTTTTCTCTTGCAGCCCTTGCTGTAGATGTGCATGTACATCTAAGAATCACTTCATCAATCAGCAACTGCTGATCCTACAAATAGGATGCAATTATCATGAATGAAAAGCAATCCTGCAAATCCCTTTACTGGACTTAGTAGCTTTTCCCCACAGAAGAGCAGAAAATTTTTGAATATAACTCAACAACATTATAGAATTAAAGTAAAATTTGCATATCTTTACCTTCACTGGAATAGAATGACATTTTTCAGCCTCTCAGAGTATTATAGCATGTATTTCCAAAATTCGAGACTTCTGAGAAATAAGAATAGGTTTCTACTTATTGCAAAACGTTAAAATATTCAGTATTTTAGGGGAAATTTGCAATGTGCATAATACAAACGTACACTACATTCTTATCTTGAATCATTCTTCATGATGTTGCAGGCAGTATAAAATTTACATTTGAATAAAAAATAGAGTAACCATTTGTTGCATGCGTGTGTTGATCATAGGAATGGTATTACAAGCTACATAAAATCAGCAGTAAAGAATACAAGATTCTTCAGAAAGGAAATAAAGCTTTGTCTGTATATGTAATTGTTACCTTCACTGATAAAATATTGGTAATAATACTTAAAACTCTGTCACAGAATGTTGGTAGGATTAATTACTAATGTAAGATGAAAAATTATATACACTGGCTAAGTATCATAATTGCTATCTTAAAGGATGGAAATTAGATTGATCCGAACAGCTGAAATAGAACCTTGAAAAGGAAAAAAAAGAAGTTTGTTAAAAGGGTCAGATTTATATTTAACATTTTAATTCCCAACTACTACTCTTACAATACATTTGTTTGCCCTTTTTTATACAATAAATAACAGCATGCAACAAAGCAATTTTCCTTCAACAAATATGTTGCTGTCATAAAAAAGACAGATTCTGAATACTGTATTTGATTGTAGATTTATCAACGTATGAAAACCCATGGTTGTCTCTTACATGATAAAACACAACCAAATTTTTCAGCAAGTTATTCTCCTACAAGCTTTCCAAAGCCTCTTTGTACTACCTTGTTTACTTTGTTCTTCAGCGAGTGCTTAAAAGAAAATCATGTACTTTACTCAACAGATTTACTGTACAAGGAGGGGAGAGGAAAACAGATTTATTAGCTGTCTCATTACAAAAGTTTAAATCCCTTTGTTCCCTTCACCTTGTGTTTTATCTTAATTATACTTGCTCACATGCTCACAAAACTACAAATTTGTCCTTTGGGAGTGATCCTGTTTATAAACCTGGCTGTGTTAAAAGTTTTTCTTCATATTCTGTAGTTATTTGACATATGGAGCAATACTGTCCGCAAACTGTGAAATGTCTTACAAAATGAAGGCTGTATTAAAACCATGACAATATTTTCTCACATTACATAGTAAGATGGAGGTAGGAATTCTTGTAACAACATAATGGGTACACATTATTAAATTATTTAATATTCACGTGTTTATGTAGTGCATTGACTTTGCCTGACCATTAGGCCCTATCATGATAGACCCTATCATGTTTCCTCCTCAACAGGACAGTAAGAGAAAATACTGCAAAAAGCTTCTGAGTGAATGAGATCACTCAGGAGTTACTGTCACTGGCAAAACAGACTTGATTAAGGGAAATGGATTTAATCTAGAAATTAATTTTCTCTATTGCCAATTAAAAACAGGGTAGGCTAATAAGAAATAAGAACAAATCTAAAACCATCTTCCCACTCTTCCCACACCCTTCTTCCCAGGCACTTCACTCCCAAGTATTCTACGCCCCCCCCCCCCAGTAACACAAAGGAATGAGGTATGGGGATTATGGGGATTTCAGTTGATTCATAACTCTTTCCCTCTGGCCCTCCTTCATCCTCGTGCTCTTGTCCTGCTCCACTGTGGAGTTCCATCTCTGTAAAGCAGTCCTTCCTGGGCTTTTTCAACCTGTGTCCTTTCCATGGGCTGCAGTTCTTCATGAATTGCTCCAGCATGGGTCCTTTCCAGGGGTTGCATTCCTTCAAGAACAGAGTGCTCCAGCATGGGTTCCCCTCAGGCTTTCAGGTCCTGAGAAAATATTTACTCCTGAGTGGACTCCTCTCCATGGGCTGTAATTCTTACCAGGAGCCTGCTTCAGCATGGCTGCAACCTCCTTCAGGGCACATCCACCTGCTCTGTTTTGCAGTCCTTTATGGGCTGAAGGATGAATACCTGCTCTACCAGGGGCCTTCAGAGGAGCAACCTGAGGCACCATGGTCTTCACCACACTCTGCAGGGGAAATCTCTGCCCTGGTACCTGGAGCACCTTTTGTTCTCCATCACTGACCTTGGTATTTGCAAAATGTTTCTCTCTCATTCCCACTCCTCTCTCCAGCTACTTTTTGCACAGCAATTTTTCTATGTCCTGGACCTGGATGGAACTGACTTTGTCAGACAAGGGGGCAGCTTCTGGTATCTTCTCACAGAACACAGATTTGCAGCCCCCACACTACCAAAACTTTGCCATGTAAGTCCAATATAATTTAGAATAGAGTCTTATCATTTGTTAAGCAAATATCGCCATTACTTTCCTTGGTCCCTTGGTAACAATGCACATTTTCAAAAATGAAAAGACTATGCCTTAAAAAAAGCTTCAAACTATTATGGACCATAAAATTAGTTATGTGGGAAGGAATTCTTTCTACTCAACTAATAAGAATTGCTAGGAAGATATTCATATGAAAGAATAGGAAGTGACAACAGACTCCCCATGTTTCTCCATAGGCTCCCCATGTCTTCAAGTGGTGGATGCTAAAGTTTCACTGGTGGGATACTGGGACCAGTGTCACAGAGGGAGTGAAGTGCTTCACTTATAAGGGAGAAGTAGAAATATGTTTACTGATATTAAATGAGTTAACAAAGTTTGATAGTAAATGTGACAGTGATTTAAGGAGATTCAATGGCAAAGTACACTTGGTTATTTACTGCATAGAGGACAAGGTCAGCAAAACTGATGGGAAGATCTTCCTGTTCAGTCATGAGATTCAGAAAGGACCTCCTTGCTTTCTAAACTTTCTGATGGGAGTTTAGGTGTGGCTGGATCCAGACTTGGTCCTGGACTTGCTTTATGTCTAAAGGATTATGTATGCACAATCAGTCCTTCATGCCACTTAGCTAAGGTTTCAAAGTTTCACTGCACCTACTCCCAATTCATTTACTGAGTATCTGATGTGACAAAGATTCTCTCAGTTTTGCAAGCAATCTCTACTCAAGGGGAGATCCTGGCATGCAGCCACTGCCATGCAGGAAAGCTCAGTGAGCCCTGAGCTAGGGCTGTCCACTATCTATGGAGTATGATGGTTGTCTTGCAGTTTTACTTGCATAACAGCTGTAGTTTTGGTGTACACTCAACTAGCCGTTAGCTGTTGAGCAAGATTCATTGTGTTGTTATCTGTAAAACAAAGGCAGACATCATAACTATCATGGGTGGCAAATGGCAATTGCTCAATCAAAAAAAGGTGTGGGGGTGAGCAGAACATCACAAGCAACCATGTCGCCAGAGCTGCTTGCTCCCGTGTGTGTGACAGTTCTGTTTCCATTTGACTGGCACTGACAGTGGTATCTGCAGCAGCAAAAGTCATAGAGAGGTAATGGTGGTGCAGTGACAGCAGCTGGGGGAGATGTCTGTTTTTCTTTCTCCTTTGGTGGAAGGATGGAGAGGTAAGGGAAAACAGTTGAGAAATACAAGTCTCTTGACTGCAGCCCACATACCATAACCATGAGGAGCAGAAAGCAAGGAGGGTTGTCATTCTCTGCTGGCCAGCATTGGAGTCAATCAGTGTGGGAACAAACTTTTGGTTTGACTCACTCTTACAGTGTATTGTAGTAGACTGTATTATCAATGCAATTTGAAAATATTGGAGAAACAATCTGTAACATTGCAAGAATGTTTACTGTAAAGAATAAAATTACTATATTTCAGATTATTTTTAAAAATTCTAGTTTAATTATGGCTATAAAGCCCTTTTTTGGTGTGTTCAAAAGAGGAGATGTGAGGCAGCAGAGAATTTTTCAGCTGCTTGTTTTGAGTTTTGCCAACATGAAGATATTTCTTTCCCTTTTTTCTGAATATTAAGCGAGGAGACTGCTCTGTATTTTGGGTCTTTATCATAGGTGGACAGAGACCATATGGTGAAACTGAGATAATAACACCAAAAGGGAATCACAGTGCATATAATACCAGAGAAGAGAGTGAGTGGAGAAAGACAAAAAAGCACCAGGGCAACAGTGAAAATGAGAGGGTAGAAGAGAAAAAAGCATGATTAAACAGAGGATCCTGGAGGAGCATGCAAAGAAAGATGCATTTTGAGGAAACAGATTTACAGAATGAAAACTATTAAATTTGAAGAAACAGAAATGCACAGCAGAGAAGAATTGAAAAGTAATAATAGAGCTTCAAGAGGAAAACCAGAAAGAATGAAATCTTTAAGAGAGGTAAACAAAGTGTGGGAGAAGAGCTGGTCGTGTGTTTACCCAAAGTAGATGGAAGTCACTCTTCTGAAAGTCTCCCATTTATAATTATGGCCTACAGCAAAACTACTCTGAAAAATCCAGTCTCAGTTATTTTCACCTTCTTGCTCTGCCATTCTCATTACTCACTCAATGGGAGCCACAATGTAAAAAAATAACTGAAGTCATCAGCTTCACAGCATTTTATATCAATCCACAAATATGAGTGTCATGAGCAGTTTTTCCCAAGATAAAAATATCAGCAGGAATTGGAAAGGAAGGTGGCTACCTGGGGATACTATTGCTGAAATATGACTTTGAACAGAGAAAATGTGCTCTACCTGTAAAGAAAACATGGCCAAAGTTTAGGTAAAGAGTTTTCAATTCTTATGTTGCTCCATTTTTAGGTATTTTTGCTCTTTTCAAAATTTGACCATCAACAGTGCAACAGAATCACACTTGAAATAAGTTGAAAAATTTAATGAATAATAACAACAAAATATTTTATTCCTGACATTCAGAATGTGAGTAAAAGATAAAATATGTTAGTATATACCACTGTGTTTTGAGACAATAAATTCTGTTACTTAGTATTATTGTGGAAGCAATTTCTGGGGGAAAAATGTCATTATTTTCCTTAATGAAACACGAGAATACGAATGTGTAGAGCAAGGAATAGATTAATATTTGATTTTTATAGAAAATTCAGATGCACTATTGTTGATTGGTGTGTTCTGTGTAACAGCAGACAGGTATTTACTGCTCAAGATCCTTAACCTAAATTGTATTTTTAAATAAAGTTTAAAGTAATTCAGTCCTTTCATTGATGCCTCTCTGGAGATGAATTCAGCCATTTTAAACTGTTTCATGCACACCTTGAAAAGTTTGCAAACCACTGAAACATTGGTTATGTTATTTTCAGAATACATTTTTCAGGTGTTTGCTAAATAACATATTTTACAGGTACTCTATGTTTGACATTTGACTGTCAGCACGCAAATCTTTCAATGGAAACAAAATGCTTTGAATATTTCCAGCAAAAGGGACAGAACTAAGTTCTGCAAATCTTAAACAATTCAAGGTTTTCTTGCTTAAATTTTGGAAATACTTAAGTTTAAGGAGCCTTTAAAAAGTGAATTATTTTTTTAGTGCATAATTTTATTTCCAGGTGCGCAATATTATCCTCATTTATATCTTCCTCCTGTAATTTGATATAGACATCACAAACAAGATGCTATTGTTTTTCTCTCTTTGTAGCCTCCTTGTTCTTGTTTATATCAAATATGGATGCTGAGTGGCTTTTTCCTGCTCCTTAGGAAGTGAGGACACCTAGGAAGTAGTTGCCATAACTGGCTCTAAGAATAAGCCATTGGCATATTGGCGTTTCTGCACATTGGTAAGATATTCTAAAAGAGACCATCCACAAAGTTAGAACTACAGATCTCAAGTGCTACTTAAATAATTTAAAAGGACAGAGAAGTCATGTATCAAATACCTTCACTGGCTGATATCAGTGTTTTAATGAGAGATGAACCTGAGCTGTAAATTCCTGAATCTAATGCATTGTACAAAGCTTGTGAATTTCTGAAAGTAAGTTATTTTAGTCTTGGAGTCTATTTGTCAATAACCTATTGCCGAGTTATGCATAAAAAACCCTGCAAAATCAAGTTCTTAATGTTAAATGAACTTACGGAATTGTAAGTTAATTTAAGATCTGTAATGTCCAAGTATTAAAAAAGTGCAAAGTGCTAATATTTCTTTGTTTTTTTATCTCAGTGCTTTCTTTTATTTTTATCTATACTACAGTAGTATCTGGAGATTTCTGTCTAGAATCTGTTGAAAGAGATCCTGTGTTAATTATAGCAATAGAAGACCTTTCTGCCATTCAATATCCAGAATTATAACAAAAGTTTAAAATAAAAGGAAATGAGAAAGTTATGGAGACCTTATGCTTAAAGATTATTGGTTTCACTGGACATACAGATAGCCCTCTAGGTCAGTTACAGTTCTCAATTTGAGAACTAGACAATATTAGAGAAGTGCATTCTGTCTGTAGAATAGATCAGGGGGATGAAGATCACTGAGAAAAGTAGTTCTTTTTCTACTTGGGATGTTATTTGATTGTGATTATGTGATTATGGTTATGGTAGATATTTTAATAAGAGTATTAACAAATAATTAACAATTTTAATATCAGTATTAATAAACAGATTATTTAATAACAGTATGTCCTAGTAGATTAAGCAACCTGAGGACAAATGGCAAAAACTAGAAAGTTTATATATTCACTGTGCTCTGCTTCTCAATCTTGTTACTCAGACATGTTTTCCCTTGGTTTTCTCTTTGGACTCTACAATGTAAGCATTGTTGCCTCTTCAAACATAATATAGTAAATATTCCCTTATGCTGTCCAGTCTCAAAAAGATGGGCACCATTAAAAACAGTGGTTATCCACCAGTAGGAAAATTATAATGAAGATGCTGAGTTATACTATAAGCATTAACCTGGCATCCTAAAGATGTGCAGATAAATGTTCAGTTTCAGGTGAATGCAATCCATATCCACAATGGCTTTAATGGAGATTACATGTCTACAGTCATACAGGTAACCCCAGGTTTTGACTACAATTTTTATCACACCTGAATTAAAATTGTAGTAGAGTAGGCCATATTTTCAAAATAGTAAAACAAGTATTTGGGTTTATTTTGTAGTTTTAGAAAAAGTATTTAAAATGAAACCTGAAAAACAGTGGATGTTTCTGTTATAATATTTTTAGAAGGCTATTAGTACTAAATGAGATTATTAGAGGAAGAAAAATTTTTTGTGAGATTTTCTGTTGAAAAGACATCTTTGCATTGATTTGAAATTGCACCTTGGTTTTTCTCTTCACTTATATAAATTTCTATATATCTGATATAACTGCTTTGGTGATAGCTGTTATTTGAACATTCACCTAAAAGGGTTTTAATCTCAGTTCTGATATTATATTAGAGAAGGTGCCCAGCAATCACTGAAATCTCCAGATTTTCAATTGTGTAACTATTGGAGTTCCTAATTTATTACATTTTATTTTACTATTTGTCTAGTCCATGTCTAGATTTTATTTGACTTTCTTCCCTATTCCTTCAGCTACCACATTTTTTCTTTTTCTGATAACAGATAATGGCTACAGATGTAGATATGGACAAGTGAAGTGATTTCTCTGACTTTAAAAAGACAATGGATCAAATGTGGCAGTATAGTATGTCTTCATGAGCATGGTAGAGGAAGGTACTCTTCAAAGAGAGTCAAAAACAGTTGAAGATTAAAAAACATTTTTTAGAAAATCAGTGGAATATATAAGGTGAAAAGAGAAAACTTAGTACATTAGCATTAGAATAATTGTACAGTCAATTAATTTGCACAAAGCTATGTGAATATCAAAATAAGTCAAATCAAAATGGAGTATTTATATTTCAACTAACTTGGTCAAAGTTTTATTCAAGTAAAATATAATGAATTTGCCTTTCCACACTTTTAATCTTTAGTATGAGGTTAGGAAGAACTATTGGAAATATCTGTATAAAGATACTTAACTGTAAATATAAGAAGAAAAGTGAGATATCAAGAGAAATGTTCAATTTTTTTTATATTGGAAACATTTTAAAACCTAGTTGGACAGATAGTCAAGTTTCTTATAGACTGCTTATAAACAGTAGCTTGACATAAATTAGCAAAATAATTTCCTAATTTTTCAGCCAATCCAGAGGGTTGCATTCCAAAAACAAAAAACAAAAAAATTCTCTGGACACTGTTTGACCTTTTGCTTCCTTTACTTCTAAAAGGTCTTGACTGCATTGAATTATAAAGATTATCTTGGTGAAATTTGTGGTCCCAACTAATACAAGATCAGTGGTGAAGACACAGACTGTTGTGAGTTAAACCTGTCTGGCTGCCAGGTGCCTAGTTACCCCTACTTCAAACTGAGGGTACCTGATGTTTTGATGAGAAATATGTGTGTTTTCTCCTGAGGTACTTTTTTAGTTTATAGGACCGTATTGATGAGAATATGATTTATTATTTCATAGTGATTGAATGCTCTATCAATGTACTGGAATTGGTTGGAATAGAGATAATTTTCTTCACAGAAGCCGGTTTGGTGGTGATTTTTAGATCTCTGCTTATAACTGTTGCTAAACAGTGCTTGCACAGCATCAAGACCTTTGGTATTTCTCACTTTGCCTCTGCACATGAATATGGTGGGAGCAGCCAAGAGATTTGAAGAGGCTACAGACAGGACAGCTGATCTGAAATTACTAAAGAGATATTCCATGCATTATGACATCATTCTCAGCTACAGAACTAGGCAGGGTTGTAATTTTCCCAAAGTAGTCTGTGTTTGGGGACTGGCTGGAAATCAGTCTGCTAGAGGCAAGTGGTGAGGGATGACCTTTGTAGCATTTTTTTTACTTTTTTTACCCTTCATTTATTAAATTATATCTTGATCCAGAAGGATTTCTTCGTTTTGCCCTTACGAAACCTCTCCACCATTCTGCTGAGCAAGAGTGAGCAAGTAGTTGGTAATTGCATAGTTGCTGAATGGGGTCAACCCACTGCTCTCAGTCATTCTTAATGTGGTTCTGACCACTATCACCCATTTTTAAAGTGCTAACATAATATTAACTTTCTTCCTGTTCCTTAGAAATTCTGAAATGTAACAAAACCTTTTATAAGAGCATTAAAATTCTGAGGAAGTATTTGATTATCTGTTTTGAGTGGCAGGTGACAGTTAAAATCTCAGTCTTCATGGCTATCATTTATAAACTACTGTGTATTCTCAGTACATTTGTGAAGAAAGATTGTTTCTTTTTATGCATCACCTTTAGCACTAAGTGGAAGAATACAATGACTGACTTTGATTTCCTCTATGTCTGAAGCCATGCTTCCATTTAAAAATTTCACTTGAAATATTCAATACCAATGTGTTAAATCTAAATTGTTCCAAATATAACTTGGCCATTCAAATGAGTGTTTGAAATATGATAGAAAACAGTAATCACAGGAGCTATCAAAATTTTAACAATTTTATTGTGGAAATACATTCTCCTCCAGAAAAACCTCTTCAATTTTAACAATTTATTGTGGAAATCCATTCTCCTTCAGAAAAACCTCTTCAATTATTCCTAAAGTTTTTCAGTCACTTACTGTTTGTCCTCTTTTCAAGTGTGCTTACTTCTTGGCCACACATTGTTTTGCATTCATTGCAGAAAGAGGCATACCATGCACAGAATGATAAAGAAGTTTATAAAGAACATAATTCAGTGACTGATGGGCTCAAAGGGTTACACCTGCTAAAATGCATGAATTATTGTAATGTGATGTAACAAACTGTGATGTGACTTGCTTGACAGAGTACAGTATGTCACTTAGGAATTAAATTAACAAATGAAAGAGTAAAACTAGAAAAAGTCTAGTAGGGAAAGAGTTGCAATTTTAATTTCTAGTTTTATCAAAGAAGATGAAATTATGTTCACTGTATAACAGATTGGTGTCAGGTGAAGTGTTTAGAAGTTCAAGATAATTGGTATTCTGGGAACTCCCAGGGTGCTGAATAATCCTGCCTAATGCTGGGAAGGAGGACCACCATCTTGTAGTAACTATGGCCAGAATAACAAATATCTGAGGTATTGATGCAACATACTGTAAAAATAGAAAATAATTGAACAATACATAACACACTCACAATGCAATTAAAAAATCCTATACAGTGAAGTAGTCAGAGATATTTATCCCTACTCCTGGAATACAAAGTAGATATTTAAATCCATGAGTTTAAATTATTGGGCCTAACTGTAGATGAAAGAGACCTTTCTTTATCCTTTGATCAACCTTGAGCAGAAAAAAACTCAGAAAGGTAACACTTTTCCAGCTACTGAATATAACAAAATTTTGTATTATATTAATATGGTAGATTGTAAAAGTAACTCTTAGAAACCGATCACTGCTGAATTTAGGCAAGAATGCAAAATATCAGTCATGTCTACCAGAACAGGACAAAGAAAATATATGGGAAGAAAAATAGATCAAAATATTCTGTGAAGTCTTGAGCAGAACTGATTTGCACTAATTTGTGTGCTTGGTTGTAGGAGAAAGAACTCTGAAACTTGAAACATCATCTTATAACGACACCTTTCTGCTCTCTATTGTGATTGTTGTTATTATTATTTTACATTGCAAGGGATTCTTCAGATGTTTTGGAAACCAGAGAAAATTTAGGAATGGTCCATGAAAACTCATTAGTAACAAGAGTCTCCTCTGTTAGCCCATCTGATTTTTAAAATGTAACCATATGCTGAGGATAGGATTTATTTTGGCACTTAATCATGACAACGTACTATTTTACAATGGATTGCTTCCATGTTCATCAAAACAAACTATTGAGACACATTTAATATCAATTTCTGAGATGCAAATAACATTTGTCAACTTGTATCAGATACTTCAGTCTTGTATTCTGACATAATTAAAAAAACCACTTAAGACAATAACAAAATTACTGTTAAAATGCAAAGAAAACCCCATATATCAGTGGAGATATGTAAAGAAAATGTTTACTGATGAAATGCTACAGCATTTCTGATATATCTTCTGATAATGATGAATACAGAATAATGGGTTTTTTTAAAATATGCAAAATATAATTAAAACACGTTTGAACAGGAGATGTAAAACAACATGCAGAGGTCTGACTTTCTGTGTAGAAATGACTTTATGGCAGAGTGAATTGAAATATAAATTTCACAAGCACTTTCAAAAAATGCTTACATTCATAAACATGATGTATACCTTCTGGAGTGCATACTTTGTGTCTGGCCTTATGTCTCTGTGTATATATATATACATATATACACATACACATGTATATGTGTGTATTTGATAATGAACCCATTTCTGCTTATTTCTTTGAGTTGAAATTTAGAATATATTTTAGAATTCTTAAATTAAGTACACCAGTGCAGAGACATGTGAGGAGTCCTGCCAATGCTTCCACATTCTAAAGGTGAATATTAAAATTAATTATTAAAATTAAAGTTAAATTAAAAATCATTAAAATTAATGATTTTAGATAAAAGAATGAATCGTGTTTCTTGAATCTGCTGCTCACATAGTCCAGAGGGGTTCATACCTGGTAAAGCATCTTTGTCACTGTGTGCTCTGAGCCAGTGCAGCCTTCCAAAGGAACCACGTAGCAGTTGCTTTCCATGTGATTGTCCAGTTCCTGAGAACTGCCAAGAAAGAGTGTGTCTAACCAGGGGAAAAGTCCAAAGAGGTAAGAACTGCTTTATTGCATTCTACTTCTTGCTTACTGCTTTGTGAATCTCAGCACAGGTGAAACCCTCACCCCAGTTAGGATACTATAACTAAGTTATTTTAAAAAACAGTATTTAGTATAGATAAAAAAGATAACGCTCTAAGATATATGTGGGAAATGCAATTCTTATGGAAATTGCTACCACACTCATGATGCTCTGAGGGGTATAAGGGAGAAAATTATTGCCTAATGTGCAAGGGAAATATAAAAGATAAATGCAGAGGGGATTGTGCTGCAACACAGGCTCCAAGAAATAGGCCAAGAATCTTTTGTTTTATTATTATTTAATGGCTAAATATAAGAACTGAGTGAGAACTGTGAATACCTAACATTCAGCTAATTCTGGAGGAATTTGTATAATTGAGATGGGACTTCAACCACGTTGTCTGGTTGGCCTATACACTTTTATTTTACAGAGTCATGAAGTTTGCTGGTGTCAGAGCAAAAATGAGATTATTAATTTTAAGGGATTGAAAATTCAAAAGATTGAGCTGACTAGCATGTTTCTGTAGCAGCAACTGAGAAACAGTAACTTGTATTTGTTGAAGACAGAAAAGGAAGACATGCCTCTGCTATTTCCTCATGAAGAAGTGGGTATACCTTTGACTCATTTCAACTGTTTTCGAACTGGAGGAAGATGGGCTTCCTAGAAGCTGTGATGGGAGGTGTCTGAACACTTGTCGTTGAGCAGCAGCTGCCATGAGAATGGTAGAGTGATTTGGTCGTAGGGTTAAGAGGGAATGTGAGCTCTGTCTAAGAGTTGATAGGACCTCTGGGATCATGGAACCTCTGGTCTGCCTTATCACCATGGGAAAGTGATGATGTTTCACAGTGCTCACTCCCAAGTGCCAACTGGAGTCCCAGAAGTAGCTCCACAAGGGATATGCCTCTGCCTAGGCCCTGAGCCATTGGGTGATGGAGCAATGATTGTAAGCAAGCAGGCACTGTAACATAAGAAAGAGAAAACATAAAGTGAAAAGATTCTTTGGAGTGGGCTTTGGAGAGGAAAAAAAAAAACCTGAAAACCATATTGCATGCAGAAAATAATAGTTAGAGCTGCACTCAAACACTTCTTTGGGATGAATTACTCAAAAATTGGCATGTGGAGTAAGGCTCCTGCTTCACTTGCAGGTGTGCATTAACAAAGTTGGTCTAGGCTGCTGGGAACAGCTGAAAAGGAACAAATTTCCTTGGGGAAAAATCAGAGCTGCTTGAGCCTGATCCAGCTGTCATCATGCACAGGAAACAGTGGAAGACAGTGGACCGAGACATCCAGCTGTCAACCATACTATCTGTCTTAGGAGGTTTATTGCATGCCAGGAGTTCAGCTGCAAATTGCTTGTAGAGGCATTGCCAAGATTCACCTGTTTTTCAAACTGATACTCTTTATTGTCTATGTGACGCCAACAATACCACCAAGGAAGACCCGGAGCACATCACAAGAGACTTTAGAATTCTGACAAAGGACCCTTTGACTGCCTTACGGTGTGATATAGAGAAGATGGATGCAGATTTTTCTTAGAAATTCACAGTGAAAGTTCATGAGGCAATAGCTATGAGCTGGAACAAGGCAAATTCCAATCAGATATTAAAAATAATAATTTTAGCATAAGGGTAATCAAATATTTGAATGAGTTGCTCAGTGACTTTATGTAATCTTTATCCATCTATTAACAGTTGGTTTTATATGAACCTGAACAATATTATCTGACTTAGAAATGTGGTATAATTTCAAAATTGTCCCTTGCTCTGAGCAGGGTATGGAGTAGCACCATGGATGCCCAGAGCTTCTTTTCAACCTTAAACTTTTATGGCTTATGGGACAGTAGTTGAGACAGAGAACAAATTTTTCTGTTCAGTACAGATTTTTTTTTAAATGCTGAAGTAGCTTAGAACTGAATATAGCATCTGATAATCATACAATACTGATTATGCTCTTTAAGTGTTTAGATAACTGACAGCTCACTGCTATAAGCAGGAATTTCTAATTAATGCCCTCTAGTGTCACAAACCAGCCGTAAGGTCTTCTCCTGTAAATTAGATGGCCAAAGCTCAGTTATCTCTTTCACCAGGTCAGAGAGCAAACTAGTCTGTTAGCCCACTGCTTGTTTCTTTCAACTGTTAAACTCTCAACCTAAATGGCTTTTTTTCTCTTACCTTAAGGAATTTAACTGTGCCTTACAAGGCACAAGGCATTACTGTGAGGAAAAACTGCATGTTTAAATTGGCAGTGATAGAAGGACAGGGCATATGAGAATAAAAGGAAAAAAGAAAGTGAGAAGGACAGAAAGAAAGATAGGCTAACCTTCCTAATTCTAAATGCCTCATACATAGTCCTAGAGTTGTAAGATGCAGAAGGAAAAGCGAGAAGGAACCAAAGTGAGATGAAGCAACAGAATATCCCTGTGCCTACCCCATCCTACACACATGAAAAGGTTTATTGTGTTCAGAAAATCAACTAAGGCCTTCACTGGAGGATAAAATGTCTCCGAGAAGCCACAATTTAGTGTCTATGGTAGTACATTGAAAATCAATGCTGTTGGTGTTCACCATTTTTCTTAATAAGTGGAATCCATCACATGCAGAAGACCAAGTGTACTTCCAAACTTTGGGGTCTTGAGTACAGTCTTCGGAGCAATGCATTGGTTTGGTTTTAGTTTCTTTTTTTTTTTGGTAAACTTTTGTAATAAAATAACTTCATAAATTTTGCAAAGTTTCAGTTCATAGGTTGCAAAGAATTACTTTGCGGGAGAAAAATGAAAGAGCAATAAATTTATAGGAAACAAAAGACAAAAGTATTGTTTTAGGTAATAATAAAAATTACTGGAGCACAGAAAATTTATGCTAGACCAAAAGTTACAAACAGATTTTTTAAAAATAATTTTGACTTCAGAAGTACTATTAAAGTTATTTAAATTCATCAGAGATAGGTGTTTGCAACTAGCAAAAAATCAACATTTCTTCAATTCTTTAAATGCATAATGTATTTTATAATAATCTCAAAAGTATTTAAAATTGCATTCTTGTACAGTCTGTTTCTCTACAGAAATGAATTCTATGACAGCTAAGAAGCAACCATACTCTGAGCACATTCACTACCATTTGAGTTTGATGTCACAACATTCAGAAAATAGGTGAGAGGCCTTGAATAATCTGAGAAAGGTGGCTTCTGAAGTAGCATGATATGAAGCTGTATGCAAAAGGATTAATATGATTTAACATTGTGAATGAGAGCAAATTTGTTTGGAGGTAATTTCATTAAAGTAAGACAGTTTGAAAGGTTAACAAGGGAATAAGAAGTCAGGAAAGTGACAGAAATGAAAGGTTATCAGCAGGCTTATTGGCTTCAGATTGTTGACTTAATGGGGGAAAAACTGTATTTTGATTTTAGACGTGATCCATCTTTTTTTGATCAAATATGGACAGGTCAACATATGACAACAGGAAAAAATAACCAAAAAATATTTTAAATCCTTTTCTGGGCATCTCAGCTCTGATTCTCAGCAACGCTGGCTGCACTGAAGCTTAATGAAGAGTAAGCTTCTTTTGAAGTTAAGTCAAATATAAGATACTCAAGATGTACAGATTCCCTTCCCTTTCTCTTTCCCCTCCCCCTTCCTCTTCCCCTACTTCTTCCCCTTCCCCTTCCCCTTCCCTTTCCCCTTCCTCTTCCCCTTTCTCTATTCCTTCCTCAAGGTATATTTCCTTTCTTCTGCAAAATAAATAACTAAAGTATCTTAAAAATCCCCCAAACTTGTGAGGTTTAGTTGGTAGCTGTTTATACTCTACACTACTGTACAGTTTTAAATTTCTTGAAGTGGGACACTGAGAGGGTATGACTCCTGTGAGTGTTCACAGGCATATTACCCAGTGTTTCTAGACCAGGTGATGCTTTCAAGACTCTTAACCTAAGTGAATTTATCATTAATCTCTTTTTTTTTTTCTCCCCAGAAAGCATTATAGTTTCTCTTAAAAAAGAGAAATGAAGGTTTATAAAGGTTGGAAATTGAAGAATGAAAGCATAAAAGACAAGCAAATGTGTAAGAACTTTCATTCTTTGAATGTATAGATTATGTTCTATCCAATACTCTCTCCTAGAGACCTCATATTACAAGACAGAGTAATTCATTCAATTTGAGGGTTTTCAGGGATATAAGTAAGCAGTTTTTCTAATCAATCTCTGACCTTTTTCTCCTCAATGAAGGAAATATTCCAAGGTTTCCAAAAATCCACATTCTCCAAGCAGACTTTCAGTCTCTATTCTGTGATGATACAGGTCTAACACAGAATTTCTTTTCAATTCTGCCCAGATAACATTAAAAAAAAAAAAAAAGTAGTTGTTAGACAAAGAGGAAATTCACCACTGTGAGACCTGAGAAGCTACTCTTAGAAAAACAGTTTTAATATTTTTCACTTTTACTGCAATATGAATTATAAATTGAGATCTTCTAAACAATCTTCATCACATTTTAATTAGTTTAAATGCTCACTAGATTATTTGCTGAGTGTCCCATTTACACTTCTTATTCCCTGTGGCATAGGCAAGGAAATGAGATTCCCTGGAAGTTCTCTTTCCACTCTGCAAAGCTTTAACTGAGTTTAAAGATTGTCACTGTTACTGCCTCAAGTAAAATAACCAAGCATTCTGTGATTTTGCCAAGGATCTTTTATCTAGGAATCAGGATGAACACTTGCACCCCATTAAAAGACCCTAAACCTGACAGTTTATGAAGACAAGCAGTGGCATTAGTTCTGATATAGATAAATCTGTACGTAAATCTTATATAAAATCTGCACCTTAATGATGAAAAAGGGGGAATCTAATTTAGATACAGAAATAGGGTAATGTATTTACAAGTAGAGTTTAAATTTAATTTTTTAATAAACAGACAATACTTGTGATAATCTTCAGCATCAGCAATAGCAACGAGTAGAATAAGTAAGCTAGTTAGCAAGCAAAACATCTCTAATACAGGTAAAACTTGTTTTCACTACTTCTTTTGTGCACCTTTGCATAGTCAAAATTGGGATGAAGATTATTAGACACTCCCCCAAACTGACAGAAACCAAAGTGCCTTTTTTATTTTATTTTAATCATACCTGCATGAGAACGATGTTCCAAAAGAAGCAAATGTCTAACAAGGACAATGGTTTCTCTATGAAAAGGAACAGACAAGAGTGGTAAAGCATGAATGTATCGAGTGCTGCACAGCACAAAGAGAGCTTAGGCAATGGAAGTTTAATCTCAGAAAGAGTCAGAAAGGAAGAGATTTTATTCCTCTTGTCATTGCCACAGTATGACAGTTTGGACAATTCACTGTATTGCCAATGAAGTCAAATGCGAAGTCTCAAAAGATGACACAGAACTTTGCTTTTGTGAAAAATGTCCTGATGTAAAATTCAACTCTAAGCTGGAAAAAGAACATCACAAGACACCAGAAGGGAACAAAGTAAAGAAATTTTGACATCCCGACAAATAAAAACCTAGTGTAAAATATAAATTTCAAGAAAGATTTAGAGTGACTCCTTTAAATAAAGAAATGTATCAGAATGTTTTCAAGTGAATCTCATTATTTACATTGAAATATGTACATTATAATTCCACATATTAGGAGAATTTAAACTCACTGATATCTTCTTTTCACTTTTTATTTTCCCTACCATAATCCTTTTCTTAAACAAACATGCTTCTCTGGAAAGAGATTAAAAAAAAAAAAAAAATACACAAGGTGATTGATATTTTAAAATCCTTTTTTTATATTAATAATATGATCATATGAAATCTAGTGAGATAACTGAATTACACAAGAAAAGCTGAAGTAATATCAGTAGTTTTGAGTTGTGTATAGTTAAAACGCAAAGGTGAAATTAATAGCACACTTGATCAAAAATTTACTCACTGCACGTCCATGAGTGATTTACCTATATCCATATGAATGGACGGATGAACACCCTACTGGGAAAACTTTTCCAGTGAAACCTGATCAGGTCTGCTATAGACTCAGCAGTAAATTTAATAGCTCTTGTAAAGTAGTTTGAATCAGAACACTGGCCTCTGTCTCACTTCTGTTGTAGTAGACCCTTGAGCAGGAATAATTTTAAAAATATATCCGCTTCATAATTCATGCTTTTTTCTAGACATTCTTACTCATAAAGTCTTGATCTTGAGCAGATGCAAGTCAGCAACTTGAAGTCTATATCAAATTTCTACTCTTAAAATAGTGCCATGGGTATCCACACAATGACTGACTAGGTAATTAAGTAAAAAACCTAACTTTCCATATTTTTATACACCTCTTATATTCTTCAAGTATTTTACATGTAAGAAATGCAAAACATGATGTTTTTAATTCAGCATATCAGGCATTTTAAAATGGTCTCTGATTCTCCCTTTCTGAAATGCATCTAATCTCCCTTTCTTAGACTCCTGCTTCTGATCTTCTTAGACACCAGATTCTGATCTGTTAGAAATTATTGCACTTTCACACTAATTGGTAACTATGCCAGTTTCTATTTTTCTATTTTGTTCTTAGGACTTTTCTTCATGGTGTGTTGTTGCTGAAGTTTTCTGCCTTAAAAGTAGTTTTTCTTATCTCTAAAATAGGAAAATTTTACATTTATAAGAATAATTTAATCCAGAAACTTTCTCCAGAAAGCAGGTGTCAGAGTAGTGCATTCCTATGTTCTGAAAGGTGCTATGTCACAAATTACTGAGCAAAAGGAATCTTTAAAGCAAAATTTAAAAATCAAATTTCCAAGAGGCCATTTTCTCCTGTTTTGAAACACTATTGTTAATCCATAGGTTGAGTTCAAAAGGTCTGATTTATGTAACTGCCTAAAACTTTCCAATATTTGGATTGGGTTACCAAAAGGACAATAAAATCATGATGGTCTGAGGTATGTGTAGGCCTGTAGATTCCTTTTAGTTTTATGAAGTATCCTTTATGATAGAACTTGCAGTACAGATTAGGATCTGCACTTTGTACTAAGAATAGGTGGCGTCTGGTAAAATGAATAAAGTCATCCAGGAGTCATCAAAACAGAATATTCCTTTTCTGTTGAGAAAATGTGGTTAGTATTACGGAAAGCACTGACTCTTGATGCCTCTGTGACAAGCAGCTGCTGACTACCTCCAGGACTGGGCAGAGCAGGACAATGAATAACTTCATGCAAGAATGGGTAGCAGATAATGTAGGACAGGGTGACAGAGTGCCTTCAATGGCAGCCCTTTTCAGCAAAGAAGGATACAAGAAAGACACAGTTTAACTGGCAGAGGAAAGTCAGAAGACTGTCTTATAAGAACGGAAACTTGCTGAAACTTAGACTTCCTCACATGCAGAAGGCATTGATTATTACGCATAGCAACCTAACTACTTTGTAATAAATGTAAACGGTATGAATTCCAAAGGCTTTGTTTAGCTTTGATTTCTCTTAAAAGTATTACAGTGTGAGTCAGAGCAACAATAAATGGAGACTGTGGATGCTTATTTATGAGCTGATTGATTTAAATGGCTTGTTTGGAGTATTGGCTAGCTGACCTCCAGAGGTCCCTTCCAGCCTAGATTTTTCTACAATTCTGTGAAAAGTACAAAAATGTCTTACTGAATTAATATTGGGCCAGAAGTTCTGCAGAGGGAAGAGTTTAATCCTAAGGAAGATTAATACTGAATGAAGAATTTCAGACTGTGATTTTCAAGTATCAATATTCTTTAAGGGTCCAGAGTTAACAGACAGTCTAGAATCTCTTCCAACCTAGAGGATTTGAATGGATATAGGTTTGGTCTGATAACCAAAGTATAGACACTACTCGAGAAATGGATTTAGACAGAGGCTGAATGTCTGCCAGTAGTTGAAGCTGCATTGATGAGTTTTTCCTTTGGGTTTCAATGTAATAGTTAGCTTTCTTCAAATATTGGCTCCATCTTACTAAATTTAGCTATTTTTAGTCTATGATGATTGCGCAAATTTTCTCTGCAACTTTTTTCCCACTCTGATAGAGTGAGAGGCATCTCAAAATGCGATGCAATCTCTTATAGAATGAATCGCTGACACTTGGATTAACTGACCTTTGCATGGGTTTGAGCAGTCCAGAACAGATATCGGCATATTCATAGAGGTACATGCGGAAATCTACCCTACATACCCAAAGAATACTGTATGAAGAAAAGAAAAGAAAAGAAAAGAAAAGAAAAGAAAAGAAAAGAAAAGAAAAGAAAAGAAAAGAAAAGAAAAGAAAAGAAAAGAAAAGAAAAGAAAAGAAAAGAAAAGAAAAGAAAAGAAAAGAAAAGAAAAGAAAAGAAAAGAAAAGAAAAGAAAAGAAAAGAGAAAAGAAAAGAAAAAGAAAAGGACTTGTTTGAGTAATAAGGTTCCAGAATGTTTGCAGTGTATTTATTGCAGAGCTGAAGATTTGAAAGATGAGAAGGTCCTGGATATAAGTAAAGCTATGAAGACTTTTTAATCAAATTAATCTGGTTCATTGCTATAACTAAGAAATTTTTTTTATTTCCAAGTGTCCTGGTTCCAGCCAGGACAGGGTTAATTTTTGCAGTAACCAGAAGATGGCATGTCTAGGACCTGAATGTTAGTCTGTAATACCTCTCGTCATTGCCAGGGGCAGAAGAAAAGGAGTCTCTTACACTCAGGGTAGCATGGCTGGTCTGTGGTGCACATTTTGCATGTGAATCACTGTTCTTTTTGTTATCTTGCTGTCTCCAGTAAATTGTTCCTATCTCAACCTGTGATCTTTGCCCCCTGTGCCTCCAATTGTCCTCTCCATCCCACCACAGGGAAGGAAAAGAAGGGGGCAGGAGTGAGCAGCACATGGTTTGGAGTTTCAGTGGGAGCATCAAATTGAGTAATACCATTCCTAAACCATGACACGAAGATTATTTTCTGACTTTTATATTACAAGCTGCTTATGATGATTCGCTAATTCACAAATATAGTTAGCAAATTTTCTCTGATACAAAGCTAGAAAAAAAAGAATCATCTCTATTTAGAAGACCCTAAAAACTGTACAGCTATCTGAAACATGAAATTGATAATCCAACAAGCAAAATAACTGGTCTGAAGACATAGATGACACACTGTACTGCTGTAAAGCTGTAGCTCATTAGACTGTCTCCCTAAGCAATCAGAAAAGATGTAATTTTTTACAGGAATCACCCAAAGTCGATCAAGGATACTCATGTTGAAATGATGAATCTGTTTGATTCACAAAGAGTTGTTAGTACATCACCTCTCAACATTTAGCTTAGGTTTGAAGGAAGCACTTCAAAAGTGAATAAAATAAACTAATGTGGTCAAAGCTATTAACTCTATGAGTTCTGGGCCACAGAAACAGGATTAGAATAAAAAATGAAGAAGAGAAACAATGGCTCAAGCTACTGAATATTTTATGTTTTTATAAAGAAAAAAAGGGAAACCAAAACAAAGAAGTCAAACACTGAAATGAATGGGAAAAAAGCAAAACTAAATAAAAATTTTAGTGCATAAACAACCTGAAATAATTTGTACTAGTAGTATCATTTTTGTAGAATAAACTAGAATGATGGGATATAGGTACCCAAAATTCTTTATCAGAAACATTCATGAAGAAAAATAAAAAAGGAGTATCACATCAGAATTGCATATTTTCCCTATAATCAAGGGAGAAATGAGAACCAGTAAGCAGATGTCTTGAAAGGAACAGGCAAAACCTTGTCAATATCAGTGTAAAGCTGATTAACTGTTCACAAACAGGAGTTTTCTTTCTCTGGGCAAGATAGGTTACTTCTAAGTAGTGAAAATTTATAGTTACATAGGTAGATACCAATTGCAAAACTATTATGGATTTGTGTGAATTAAAAATTATAATACTGTGCCAAAAAAACAGTTCCAGAAGTGGCAGAACATTTTAAAATTGTGTTTATCTCATTTCAAATAAATGTTGATATATTAGAGATAACTATGTGTGTTTGTATTCCTTTGATTATTTTCTGAAAAAATTATTCTCCACACCAAGTGAAACAATACTTAATTATAAAATCAAAATTTACTTTGGCAACAATATATTAAAACTTCAGGTCTATACTGTAATTTCTGGAAATCATCATGATGATATATTTCAACCTAAAAATTCCTCTCACATTTTCAGTATTTGATGGAAATGTGTTACCCAGATTTCCCTGAATATTTTTTCAATTAATTTAATTGATTAATAGATTTATGAGGCACAGCAAAAATCCCTTATTTATGTTTTTGGTCATGCCTTTTCGGCTATATTAATTTATGTTAAAATACGTTTGAAAGTCACTACTGGGATGCAAAGTCATGTCTTTCCTGCTTCTTTTCCATTTCATGATATATATTAAAAAGGATATTCTTTCCTAGAATATTCTATCCCCTGCTGTCCATAGCATGAGTAACTCTTGTGTTTTTCTGGGTACTATTATTAATTTTTTATCAAAATGCAGTAAATCTCAATGTGGGAATTAAGAGATATTTTCTGTTCTCATTCCAGACAGTAATCCACACATGCAGAGGCAGCTGATTTGATCTTAGTAAATATTTCCTTCCAGCACGTTATGTATATTTATGTAAAGACATATATAAAATATTTTAAATAACAACATACTACATATATTAGTATTTCTTTGGAATTTTCTTGGAACATATGAATTATAGTTACCACTTTATGCATCTCTGGAAGCAAAGAAAAAGAGAAATGCCTGAACTTGTAACGCTAATATTTGTCTATTCTTCTGCTCTTATCAGCATCAACCTAGATTGAAGATATCCAATTTCATGTTAACTCATAGGTAAAATGTTTGCTCTCAGAGAAAATAAATTATCCTGTAACTTTTAATCAAATTGTTCTCGATA
This sequence comes from Coloeus monedula, assembly GCF_965178545.1. Lineage (NCBI taxonomy): Eukaryota > Metazoa > Chordata > Aves > Passeriformes > Corvidae > Coloeus > Coloeus monedula. The sequence goes on from NC_138782.1 coordinate 98,286,825, forward strand.
CTGGTGGCAAGGACTTCTTGATGTGTTGATTTTTTCCTGTTTAATATTTTCACAAGATTTAAGATGAAAAGTGTGTTTAGTTACTCTGCTTAAATCAGAAATAATTAAAATAACTGTTTTGTGGTGGGACAGAAAGCAGGAACAAGATATCTCTGAGACTATATGGCATGTCCCATGTTCTAAATGTACTTATTTGGATTTCAGAACCCAACTCCTTTCTTGCTCAGAAATGCAAAATTATTGTTGGACAAAAGGACTGCATGATTGCAATCCATGTGTCATCAGACAAGATCTATGGCACTAGCAGAGCGTCATAAACTTGTAAAAGTCCCAGAGATAAGGGAAAATAAGATCAGAAATCTTAAAGGTTTGTAGGGATCTGTTCTGGTAATAAAAATATTGCATATGCTCAGAACGGCACATACTCACTCCCTTCTGTGCCTCTACTTCTTTCAGGAAGAAATTGAATAAGTAACTTCATAATTAAATAGCTAATACTTAAGGCTCCTCTTATAATTTCAGTATAGCTGATGTATATCATTTCTTATACCTTAGGATGACTTGCGAGAAATACTTCCAGTAACAACTCTGCAGTTAGATATGCACTTTTAAAGTACAGGACAAGACTTTCATTTTTCATTCCTCATACTAAGTTTTGAATATTTTATGGCTACACTCAGGAACTGGATGGCTGCTTTAGAATGAATAATTAAAACTCACTTTAAAACAACTGTCTTTGGGGAATGGGTGCCTCAGTGAACTAAACAATTCCTATTCCTATTCTCAGCATTATTTCCCTGTAATTTCCTGACCCGATTTGCAGTATATTCTTATATATTTTGGGAAAGAAATATATGCCAAGGTATCATAATGGGAAATAAAAATCCTAATACTTTAGGATTGCCACAGAGAATTTAGATGACTAAGAAGAAATCCCCCCCGCTCTTTCCACAAGAGCTAGCTCCTTAAATGTTCATCACGTCTGAGTGTAGTTTTAATCTCTCCTTTAAGAAGCTTGTCTGGTCTAGACAGACAATAAATCACTGTATTCTAGACTTTGCCATAGACGTTTTAGGAGATGATTTTCCTGTCTAAAAATGTTGAATGATTGGAAGTATTTTGTGGAAATATGCCAATCTCAAACAAAGTTCAAAGGGTGATGAAAGAGAGCTTTTTTTTCATTAAGAACTGATTATTTAATATCACAGGCCAGAAGGGAAAAGTCTAATTCAGAGTGAATTTTTACCAGTACAAATTAATGATATATTTTTATTTTTAATTCTGTTTGGAAATTATAGATGTTTACTGGTATGACATTTACTGTGCAAAGAAAACACCTAGCCTTAATGCTTTTTTATGTAGCAGTCCCTAGATGGCTTTAGAAAGCATTTTTCTAAAGAATATAAGTTAGCAGCTCAGGAAAAGCTGAGATGGATTTCAATTCACTTCAAAAACAGTCTTTCTGTTTCTTGAATAAATATTGAAAATGAATATAGTATTCTGTAACAAATATATACACCACTATATATAGAGAATATTAATGACATAAAATTTCTAAGCACATACTTTACAGGGCCTTACCACGAAATCCATGACAAAATATGTCTGACTTAAATTTTTTTCTGGCATATATAAATATGACACACTAGAAAGAGGGTCACACAACTAACAGATGTGGCAAAGTCATTTTTTATGTTCAAATCACAAGAACATTCCAAGTTTTCCAGGCATTTATTGGAAATTGAGATTGTATATCATGGGTCAGACTCCCCGAACACGCTCTGAAAAAAAAATCCTTATTGCATGAACTGTGGGGATACTTCAAGATTTCAGGCTAGTGACAGACACTGCAATTTTTATCCTGCTATCTTTGCTGCAGTTCGATTATTTTAACAGTGACAGAGGAAAGAAAAAGACACAGAGACAAAGAAAAATGTCAGCTTGGGAAAAAAATTATATGTCTGGCCAGAAAACCCATTGTATAAAGAGAAGTCATAAATCTTTTTCTTAGTTTTTCTTTCTATCATGTCAGTCTCAGTAACAGTGAAGCCCACAAAAACTTGAGCATATGTAAGCGTTTTGAAGCCAGCAACCTATGAATCCATGTACTCATTTTTTACATTAAGCAGTATTTTAGAATGCTGTAGGTAAAAATAGGACTTCAGGGTTTTTTTTTTTTCCATGGTCTTTTGCATGCCCTCTTTTCCAGTTTCGTATTTTAGTGAAGGTCAGGGACTTTCTCAAAATTTTTCCCTGACAAATGATGAGTGATTTGATCTTAGCCATATTTTTAACCTGCATGTGATGCGAAGCAGACCAAACCAAAGAAAGAGGTGTTGGCTGTATCATTTGGGGTTTTAGTTAAAATAAGAAATTAGAAAGAATACTTAGGAAATCAAACAAACAGCTGTGAAGTTTAAGCATTTGAATCATATTTGCCTAAACCATGAAAACTGATTCAAGTTTTACAGAACTGTGGAGGCAATAAAGGTGTGCTTCTCTCTTGCTTTTGCTTTGACTGTAGTATCCAGATAATGAAATGAATAGTCAGGTAAGAAGTCCTTATGTGGGTTCATGCTGATGCCTTTTCCTGGTCTTAAAATCAAGAGGCATACATGGTTAGAAGGGGAAAAGGGATTTTACCTTGGTATTTATTTTAAGGATCCTTAGGTGTACAGGTCTAGGTCCTATGCACCGAGATGCACCCCCCCCGAGTCTATCTCTGTGTCCGTGTCTTTTTTTTCCCCCCAACATTGGGTATAACATTATAGTTTTACTAATTAGCATATCTATCAAAGATTCCCCAATGAGAGGCTCAAGTGAGCCCCCCCCCTCCCCAAGGAGCCTTCCCCTGGATGGTTCTGTCTTGGTTTACAGAATGTGTTCTGGAGAGGACCTTGGGGTCTGGGGCACACTGACCCCTAACTACGAAGCTTCTAAAATGTTTACTCTCCTAGCTGAACAAACAAGTCCAAGAATGTAGGCAAAAAGCACTAAGAATACAGAAGTTGTAAAAGGTATAACAGGGGTATAAAAGAAAAGGCAAAAATCTTCATGGCATCAATGCAGTAAGATGTAAATTATTATAATTTCATTACACTTACAGATTTGTTTATTCACACATAGTAAAAGGAATAGATGATATAATAATAGATAATATCTAGAAATAGGTAATAGATAATATTATTTAAAAACTAGACTACTAGATCTAATTTTTTACTTTGTACATTTCCAAGGCACTTTCATAATTTCAAGTGGTATCAAATGCCACTAAGCATATTATTCTAATACAAGCATTTATTTTGGAATGGTGTATATTTCTAATTAGAAATTATTTCTGTTTAGATTTATGATTTCTAAAAAAGAGGTGAAGTGTGCTGAATGTTAGGTTAAATTCTTAATCTAATCCTAATTTTTTTAATCTCTCGTTGTTGTGAATAACTGGCAAGATATCTGTTGGTTATCCTTCCTTGCCTTCATGTCTAATGACTTCATAAGTAGATTATGGAGACAAAAATTGTGGTTGGTTGTGACTCCATCACTGGAATTGTAAAAATCTTTAAAAACGAGTCTAAATTTTCCAAATGTTATGACAAATTCCTAACGAGCAATTTCAAATAAGGAAACTGAAACTACCTTCTTATTGGTTGATTTGTTGGTTGGTCGGTTGGTTGGGTTTTAGGTTTTTTTGGGGTTTTTGGTGGGGTTTTTTGGTGTTTTTTTTGGTGGGGTTGTTGTTTTGTTTGTTTGTTTGGGGTATTTTTTGGTTTTGCTTTTTTTTTTTTTTGTATTTTTTTGTGACAATTTACTTTTCTGACAATGCAAGTCATACAAGGTTTGATTTTATGTTATATTGTAAAGAAAAGTAGTATATATATTGTTGTATCTATATCTACTACATTTTTACTTTAAGAAAAGTCATTCTTGGTGCATAGAGAGGACTAATAGGGCACATTAGTTACACAGGTGGCAACCTATTAAAAAAAACCCCAAACCCAAGAAGACTTGTACTGTCTTTATAAAATCCATATGGATTAATGGAAGAAGAACTGGAGCAAAGAAATTTAAGAAAAAAAATTAAAGTTCCTGTCTTTACACTTGAATTTACATGTAAATGTTTAAAATAAGATTGCATAATAGCTGTACAGAATGTTTTCATCTTATTGCTTAAAAAAATACTAAGTATATATACTGAGCACAACTATATTAAATTAAAACTGATTAAATTATGAGAAAAACCTGACTGCATATCACTCCTGTATACAGAAAACTACAGAAAAAGCTTAGGATTTTTTTTTCCACAAAATCCAGAAGACATCAGAATGAAAATAGTATCTTTGAGTAGCTTTGTTATACTAACAGTTCAAGGTTAAGTCCTTTTTCTTTTATGTTTATATTTTTTACCATCTCTGTAAATTTTAAAAAATCAAAATGCTTTAAGTCAAGTTCTATACCAAAGTTTCATAACAATTTTATAGGCTTCCTCGATGATCCATGGACTTCAGTTTCAAAACTGTGGGTATATAGAGAAAGAATGAACCCTCTTAATTTAAATTAACTCTTGAATACTTATGATTTCCTTGTTTGCAAAATTATTTGCTACATGCGTCTCATTACTCTAGCATTTCAAACTTAATAAAATGTCTTCCATAAAAAACTAGCTGGCTTTAATTAACATATTTAAATGTAAAGCATTTGCCAACATATTGCATCTTAGACATAATGAGCATTTTTTTTTCAATTGTAACCTTAACGGTTTTATAAGAAAGCTGCAAAATATGAATGGCACACACCTTTTATGACAGTTTTACAGAGACATAATGAATGCAGGATATAATTTATGAGAAAGTACCAAGTTGGTTGGTGCTATAAACCTTTAGTTATTACATTGTGTGTACAACAATGCTGATTTATATCCAGACCTCAAACAGACAACTCTTGCTAATTATTCCATTTTACTATGTAACATTTTTCCTTGGAAAAATGAAGTATTACTTTTTTTAAATTTATTTTTCCTTTTTTCCTGTTTCTTTGAAGTTCTTCAGGAAAGTAAACTTAAAAGGCCCTTTTAATTCTATTTTTATGGCTATTTTTTAGATATCTAGTAAGCATTCCTCTTTCCATTTATTTGGAAATGAAATTTTACAATATTTCTAAATATATGCACTCCATGATAATAATGGAAGACAGGCCAAAGTACAAAATGGTTTGATTTTTTGTAAATTCATTGTCACAGTTTTGAGTCTGGGCAATACAGATGATCTAGTATTCTTTACCAGGTAATATTTAAATCTAACATCCAGAGTGTATTTCTCAGTTTTTTTATCTTGTTCTCAGGCTGTAGCCACAAAAGTTGTCTCTCTTTTTTTTCTTTTTCCTTTTTTTTTCTAAGTGTCAGATATACTTCTTTCATTTAGAGTACTGGTCTAAGGATATAGTTTGTCAGTTTTCATTCACTTCACATATCTGCGCCATCCTAGACTGAAGAAATCTACCAGACTTCTGGCATTTTAGAGTATATTTCAGATACTGTATGTCCATCAAAGAAACATGAAAGACTCTCAATGTACATGAAAACATTGATTATTTTAAGCAAATAAAACTTTGACAGCAGTGGAAAAATGATGCAACCATCACTAGTCAATTGTGCAAAGAAAAGTCTAAGAGATCAAGGACAAAAGTTGTTTGATTCAGAATATTGAGAGCAGAAGTATTTGAAGTGTTCTGTCACAGTGATTTTTGGCATGCCTTGACATGTTACAGAGTGTGCTGCAACAGTTTGTGCATCATCCAAAGGGAGATTCATGTGCTAGAAGTTTGACTGGTGACAGATGCAAGTGTTCACTTCTTTAGTTTGAGATTTGAATTCAGTATCATTAGCTTCTCCAGAAGCTTCTCCTGCATACATTGCAAGTAATTTGGCACTTTGAACAAACAAAGACACACTTAGATGGTAACTGACCTGCTTTGCAACTTTAGAGGTTATTTATGAATAGGTGGAAGTGTACTGACATTATAAAACCCAACGAGATTTAGCAATTATTTAAAGTGGCCATACAGATACAGAATATATCCATTACAGGAAAGTACACTGCTGATACAGGGGCTAGCACCTTCCTTTCAGTAGATGGTACCTCTTTATTGTGATTATTTTATTAAATATGTGCTTACTTACTTACTTCTACATGGAAGGGAGCACTCCAGATTTGTAGATGTGCGTGGTTGGAAAAGAATGACAAAAGCCAAAAGGGTCAAAAAAAAAACCTCAGAAATTTTTTTAGCAGACTGCACACTCGGCATGGAAATTGGTGTATGTTTTGCCCCCATAAAAATAAAAATAAAAGAATAAAAAAGAAAGAGGAAAGAAAGAGAAAATGACAGGGAGATGAGACAGGAGAGGAAAGGGGATCAGCAGTTCTGGGTCCACCACTGGTTCAGCTGATAGGGTGTCCAAGGTCCTGGTGGTGCCACTCAGGCTTTGTGGGGGTACCTTCTTATAGGTAAATTTTTCCTGCTCTGGGATTAGGTTTCTTTCTCATCATGTAAATAAGTGAGCATGTGCAGTCCAGTCTTCTAGACCTTTCTGGAAATGGGTTGGGGTGCTTTGAGGGTCTTTTGGTGGTCTTGATCCCCCTCTATTGGTCTTGACTGCTCCTTGACCCCAACTTCTGCACTTGTGCTGTCTGTTTTGTGGTCACCATGAAACTGAACTGGAAAATTGGTTTCAGAAAGGTGCTGCTATACCTTCATGCAGCCCTCTTTCCCAACACATTCTGATCTAACTTGCCCACTTGAATGGTCAGTAATGTGTGAGGCATAGAAATGCATTAACTCCTTACTGCCCAGGCTTCTACATCTACCCAGAGATTCAATCAACCCTCTTTCTAAGCAAAGAGCTTAGTCTCACTAACAAATGATACAGGTGATAAAAGCCTTTGACATATTTTCATAAAAGATAACCAGCAGAATTTTTAAATATTTATAAAATTGAGAAAGTCATTTGTATTCAAATACGATAGATAGCTGAGTTCTAGACAGCCTAAAATTCAGTCACTTCTCACTAGACAGGCTCTCAATTTTTTTTTTCTTCTGTTTGCCTGTCTGACTCCAGATCTTTCTTGTCCTCTGTTCCAAACTCTTTCTGATGCACAGATTCTTATTCTACTCAGTTCTGTGAGCTGAATATTATGGAATTTATTACTCTCTGAAATTTTACTGGCATCTGATTATATTCTTGCCTCAAAACTTGAGATATCATTTCTTTTGCATTTCCTGATTCTTTATTTCAGGTTAAAATGGAGATGGTATTTGATATTTCCACCATGAATTTTCACCATAAATCAATATATTCTCTAGGTCTTGCTGCTTCTTTCCTGATCTCTGTGGCATGTGTAGAACCACTGATGCATGCTGCTGAATATATTTGGGTAGTTTTGCTGAATGCCTGAAACACAGCATTTCTCTCTTGCAGTATATGCAGTTTATTTATCTCACAAGATTAAACTTTAGCTCACCACCATGAAGAGAGACAAACTAACACTGGTAACAGAACAGGTTGTGTCAAAGTGTATCATGTCATCCCAGTGCTAAAACTGCGAGTGAAGAGATGAGGTGGATTGAAAACTGGCTGAACTGCCTGATTCAGAGGGTACTGATCAGCAGAAACATGACTTCCACCTGGAAGCAAGCCACTAGTGGTATACCCTAGGAGTCCATATGGAGCCCAATTCTGTTTTTACATCTTCATTAATGACCTTAACAATGTGGTACAAGGAATGGACCGTCAGAAAGTTTGCAGACAAGACAAAAGTGGGAGTATCTGATATACCAGATGGGTGTGCTGCCAGATAGACCAGAGTGACCTCAAAAGCTTGGAGAAATGGATAAACAGAAATGTCAGAAATCTGAGCAAAGATAGGAAATGCAGAGAATCAGCAGTGTCAGCTTGTTTTGCACCTCTTCTATCTTATATTTTTCTTATGGCTGGCAAAGTAAGTTATTCTGACTTAGGAGACAACAGAATTATTATGTTTTCTGTGTTATTCCCATTTTTATTTGCTTCAGCTTCAGTGTTCCTCCCCAATGCTCTTTTATTATGTTTTCTGAATAGAAACTAAAATGGTGACTTCTGAAATACTCATCGGATTACGTTTTAAAGATTTTACTTATAATGGTGTGTATGTGATTTTTTTTATAATGCAAATGGGAAAGGATGACAAAAACCTCAAAAAGATGTCTTGTGGAAAAAGTATGTTTAATAAATCTCAGTAAGTTGTCTTCATTTTGATAGGTACTTTGATTTCATGCTACATTTTGCAGTGAACTATAGACTGTCCAAACATAAAAGGAATGATTTCCCAAAAGAATAACTTAGAAAATGTGTTAAAGAAGCATCAACATCTTGCAACTGGGACAGAATCACCATCCACCAGCTTCTTCTTTAAGGTAAAAAAATAAAGATGTGACAGCTAACATCATGTATCAATGTATGACCTTGCAGTCTTGTCAGCTAGAAAGCAAAAGGAAGCCAGAAGAGTTACTTTTTCTTTATAAATGTATTCTGTAAGGAAAAAAAAAATCAACATTTTAAAATCACAACTGCTACTGAATAACCCAAAAATGCAAATATAGATCAAATCCCACTTTCTCTTATAATAGAAATGTCTTACAAGGATAAGAGTGAATTTTTTTCAGTGCAATTGGTTTCTTTTACAAATAGCATTTCAGAAATTTTATTTGTGTCTAACTGCACAGTATCCTAGTGGCAGCCACATCTTACCAAAAATATAAGATGAATTAAGAAGTTAACTGTAAAACATTACAACTGCATTTTTAGAACTCAGCAATAATCATTTTAGCCATGATTTGGAAAAATGTCTTTAAAAGATGACCAAATAGCTACCTCAGTTTGTGGTATCTGTCCATGGTCTCATCTGTTAAGCAGGAGTAGGTGAATGAAAACACTAAACACACAGAAAAGGAATATAAACTGTCACCTGTCTCTGAGCTCAGGTTTGCTGGACAAGAACAGAGTGATGCTTCCAGTCACCTGAGACACACAGCATAGAAAATTCTGAAATTCACTATAGGGAAGGGCTTAATATTTTAAGACCTGTTGGAAGGACCACTGTTTTCCTTGTAGCTAGCAATTAAGTCAGTAGAACACTTTCCTGAAATGCAAGAGAATTGTATATGAATTGCTACAGCTCGAAGATGGACTTGAACAATATTGTCTATGTTTCTTGATTAAATATCATGCTTTATGCAGAAGACCAAATCTTCTTCTGCTTATTAATTTATCAGTTTGTGTTGACCACAACAGCTCAGTCTGCACTATTCTTTACAGCTCAAAAGCCGAGTAGTCTGTGGAATGGAGCTTTGAATTTCATCCCAGAGCTGTATTCATCATCTCTCCTCAGCTATATCAAGGATCTCTTGGATTCAGCTAGGGATTTAGCTGAAAAATTTTATTTTTATATATTATATAATATCATTATATATTATCAAAATATGTTTATCACTGATGATCTAAGTCTTTAGATAACTAAGAGAGCCAATGGCTTTACTTTATTACTTTTTATCATGGTGCTTTTCTTAATAATCCTTTAGTGGTGAAACTGTGATGGGACAAGCAATTGCTGCCTCATAAGAGAATTCAAGCAAGTGACCATTAGGTCACTGATCTCTCTTATTTAGAATTTTTCTTGTGGCCCAAAGCTTAGAAACAGTGAGATAGTTATGATAATTACAAGGAATATTATGATAACCATGAAGAGTTTGTATACGTTCTTATACTATTCTCTAAATGGTTGTTATTAGTGAATAAAATGGCATAACTGTCATCTTGTATGTGTTGTTCTTTCATATTTTCCTCAGAAAGGGGCCTTTGTCCCAGGTTTTATTCTAATAGGGATTTATTTTTTTTATATATACTGTTATACAAATGGTTTAAGGTTGTTGCATATAATGCATACGGTACTGTATATATTAATGAAAGCTCAGAGCTATGTATACTACACTTGGAGCTGAAATCCCTGTGGTGTCCTGAAGAAATTATTTATCTCATTTCTCTTGCAATCTCCAAGAAAGCACCTTTCCTAGCAAAGGCAGAGGTAGACTTTTACCTTTACTGTGAAAAACACAAGTTGCTCATTCTAGCTGTTTTTCAGAGTTTCAGACTATTTACCTATTCTGCATTCCAGTTTTAAATGTAAGAACATGTTTTGAAGTTGACAAAAATCTGGTTGTTTGAGAAATGTAATAAAGCAAGGAGAGAGAAGAAAAAAATCTAGGGCACTTATTCAATGGGAAGCAAATAACTAGAATGAAGTAATGTCAGAAAAGATATGTAGTTGACTGATGGTAACATGGTCTGATGTCCCAGTACTACATGGAGGAGTAAGAGGCTACGCACTGAATATTAAAGACCATTTCTCTATGTGGTACAGTTTTGAATGCAGCAAAAGGAACTGCGAGAAAAAGCCTTTGGAACAAGAAAACTTGCCTACAGTAGAGCAAATTCAGTGATCCAGTTATGGACAAAAAGGTTTACAAAAAAAGGACTAAGGGCTGACTGATATAAACACTGATGAAATTATCAACAAAAGACCAGTAGCATATGATATATAATGTGCTCATCTACACACACCAGGCAATGGGGGATTATTACTCTGCAATAGGATTAAATAAGAGAATAGTAATTTGAAAATAAATCAAATGGAAATTAGGCCATCATACAATGATGCCTATCAAGTGGAATCTCTGAACACTACAAAACATCTCTCTAAAGTTTTTTCTCCTCACCTGACCATATACTTCTATGAGACTTGTAAGAATTTAACATTTTTCTACCTTTCACTCACTGTATGATTTTTCAAAGGGAAGGCAGATAAACACAAGAGTATAAAATGTTATTATGTAGCTTTTTCAGTACTGGGTCATGGTCCTTATGCTGTAGGCCATTTTTCTACTAGTGTCCCAAATTACTTTTAAGTATTTTTCCTTACTGTCAAGGATATGTTTTCACTTCAGTTTTCATGTCATGACCAAATGCCTATTCAAATTGTGCCATCAGATGATTCAGTGGTATTTTACTTTCATGACAGTTTGACTTTCTTGAAAAGTTTGTTGTCAAGTATCAACCAGAAACTCTTCAGTTAGAGAAAATAGTTTGTCAAATAATGTCATAAATCCCTCTGTCTTTGTATGGATTTACGCAGAATTTCTCTGGTTTAAACATAGTTACAGCTGTAGCAGGACTTCTGCCCCTGCCACAGGAAAGCTTATCTGCTGTTTGTTAGCTGGTGCAATAACTCAGGGCATCTTGCTCTAACATAAGCCCCACATAAGCCTTGGTGAAGGACAGTTTGCCTTTTATTGAGTTATTTCAGCACCATGTGATTGATGCTTTCAGCTGACAGTAAGCATCTTGCTGTTGAAGCAGATGTGGGAAGATAAGATGGAATTTCTGACTGACAGACACTTCACAAACTATAAAAGCTACATCAAACTTTCACAAAGCAGAAATCTTCTGCACACTTCCTGGAATGTGAGGAGTCTTCTCCCTGAAGTCAGGATGCTGACTTTCACAGTTACTCTTCCAGGGGTTGAGTGAAAGGACTCTGTGTACACCATCATCAATTCAGTTTAAGTTACATTGAGTCCTAGTCTATGCTATTTCTGTGCTAGCTATAATATAGGTACCTTTATACTGTGCACTGTTTTATGCAATCTAATAGTAGTTCTTTTGTTTTATACTGCGTAGTAAGTAACTCTGTTTAAGGGTTTTTGTCTGTTAATCTCCTGTCTATTCAATAAATAACTCATTTTATAATAGACCTGATCTGCCATTCTTTAGAACTTTTGAGCCAGAGCGATTTAGGTGCAGGTCACCTAAGTAGAGCTGCTGCCAAAATCTGAGCCTAAGGAAGGGCTTGTCTAAAGCTCTCACTTGATCCATAAAAACAGCATAAATTCTGTATTTGACTGCTATACTGGACCATCATACATTGTGACTGCTTCAATTATGTATGCAAAATCAGTTCATTTTTTTCAGATTCCATTACACAGAGGCAAACCCACTGACATCAGCAGAGATATACAGATACAATCCAGAACAGAATTTAGTCTCAAATCTTAAAGCTATTAAACAGAAGTAAAAGTCAAAATTATTTCTGTCAAACATTTGGGTCCTTCCTCTTATGGCTATTCTCCAACCTTATCATAGCAAAAGCACTCCTCACCCTGTTTAGGGAGGTAGTAATTATTTCTTGTCAATTATATTCTCAATCACTGAACTATAAACAGCTGGTGGTGCATAACTGTCGTCCAGTTTTAAATTATAGTACAATTTCTTCTATTTTTTTATTTTAATTTCCACATGTTCACTAAATTTCTTGCCATAAAAATATCTTTTCCTGCCTTTAAAACTGCTAAATAAAACTAGAAGAAATGATACAACAGTCTGGAATTATAATGATGGTTATGCATCACCAGCTGCTTGTAGCTCAGTGATTTCATGTCTAATCCACAAGGGATAATTGCCTCTCCTTGTATAAGGTGAATTGTCTTGTCACTCTCTCAACATCACGCCTGTCTCTAAATATACACTAAAAAAAAAAAAAAAAAAAGAGGAAATTATTTGGTTTTAATAGCTTTCAGTACTTAATTGTTCCAAATGCATAAAATGTTAGTTTATTTTCAAAGAATATTTTATTAACAGTAACTACTAATGAGAATATTTACAAATTTTAAAGTGTGGGCTATTACAAATTAGATATGCATTTTTGTCTACATATTTTATACTGACTTTATAGCATAAAATATAATTCAATGTTGCTTATTTACATACTTTATTTTGTAGAAAGCATGTTTTTCTGGACAAGACTGACAAGCAAGTCATCTATAACACCTACTGGTGCACATAAAGGAAATTACTTAACAGGGAGTTTCATTAGACTGGAAAGTGCCTTAAAAAGAAGTTGCTTCGTTACTATCATATCACTCTCCCATATCACCCAAAGAGAGATGGGGGGGATGTTGGAACCCAGTGGCATGACCGAACTGTGAGATCTAAAACTTCACAAAATGCCAAATGAAAGTTTAAAGCATAGGATAAAAGCAAATAATAGCACAAATTGTGAGTGTACCTTTAGAGGCAAAGACACTGATTCTCATAGTTTATACAGGTTCAGTGAAGCAATGTAATAAGTATCTCAGAAGCTAATTGGACTCAAAGTCAGATTGAGGTTTTCGTTATTTAAATAATGTGTCTTCATAGAACTGAGAACTGTAAGACAGGGATAAACGCAACTCATTAATGTGATAAGAAGTTGTCTCTCCAGAAAGCTCACTTCATGTATGGTAGTGACCTTTGCACAAATACAGTATTCTGCACTTATGTTCAAGCATTTGTAAGAGAATAAAAAACTAGATTATCTTCCCTGAAATTCTTACGCTCCTTCAGATCTTTTCTAGTTCTAGACAGGTCCATATCAACTAAGTTGTCTAATGATTTTGAAATCCAGGTTTTGCAGTACCGGTTTTCTCTTAAACAAAATACTTACTCTAGCAACCATATTGTGTGGGGATTTCCTTATTTGTTTTTGTTTGTTTCTTTACTTGGTTTTATTTGTTTGCTTAGTTTTGGTTATCTCCCACAGGGTTTTCCCATTTCAATACTAATATGATTTTCCAGCAGCATTTTTCTCTTACAAAGCATGTAAGGACCACTGAGTTTCTGCCTCAGTTTCTACTTCTGAGATACCTTCCTGTATCTAGAAAGTGTCCTCAAGCCATGGACTATTTCAGAAATTTTGAGAGCTGCATTCACAAGAGATTTTTTGTGAAGTAAAAATCTGCTAGCCCAATGTGAATTAGCATAAAAGTTGCTGAGAAAGAAAGAAATAATACGTTGGTATTCTAGAGTCTTTGGCTGACATTTTGTGTATTGCCTTTGAAAATATTTCTTCATTATTAAACACTATAATTACATGTATCCACATACTTAGAAGATATCCAAATACTGCTAAGATGAGCTGATGGATTATGGATGAGGAAATTGGAATGTCACAGGTCATTGTCTCTTATCATTACCAACTTTAATCGGCCTTCATATGCAATGACCACAAAGTATTATTTTAAAACAAAGAAAAGGTTAAACCTAGAAAGACAAGCACAGTAATGGTAATAAGGGGAAAAAAGTGTTTCCTGGACTTGATATTTTCTTTAAAATATTCTTATGAGATTGTCTATGAAACATTGTATACTCATCTTTCCATAAGAAGAGTATCAATTTTTGCTTCCATCATTAAAATTTCCAAGCATAAAAATCTATGCATATATTACTGTGCTCTACACCTACACATTTCCCTTTATGACACCTTTTTCTTGACAATATATATTTAGGAGTTTATCCATTCCCACTGTGGCAAAATGTGTAGCATTGTTGTTGAAGAGCTCTCCTTATGCATAAATGCATATGGTTCACAATTCCTGATAACAACATACTTCCAATGGGTTGTCAAATAGATATGGTCACATTTTTGCGGGTCACATTTCTAATTCCTTACATCAACTTTTTAATTAGGGCTGAGTGATATGTAAAGCCAAGCAAAGGATAATTCCATCTAAGCCATGTGCCCAAAATGTTGTCTAAATCTCTGATTCCTTCTTGCCACGGAGGAAGAGACACTGCAAAAATATGAAGCCATGTCAAGTTTGAAGCAATGGGCAGGTTGTGAAATACAGTGCTTTTCAAATTTCAACACTGTGTAGTAATATGCTATTAAGCTATTTGATTTTTCCTAGTTTCATAGAATAAAATCATGCAAGACGTTGCCATCAAGTGATTTAAGTGCAGGATGTTGGAGATGGGGTTGGTGACACTGTGCAGAGGAAAAGCCAATCTGGAGGGCAAACAACAAAGATGAGACCAGGAAGAATAAAATATAAAAGGGATTGGTTGTGTGTGGGATATGCCCAGCCACTGCCCTGGAGGGATGTCTGCTGAGATAAGAGATTTTGCAATCGCCCAGCAGGACTCCCTGGAAAGGAAAGGACTTTTGAGTCATGGTGAGGAAAAGTAGACCCACAATCCTTTGGGAGACCCTATGCAGATCTTTCTGTAACCCATTGGTCTGTCCCAGACCCTCTGTAACCCATTGGTCCCCTTGCTGATCCCCTGTATCCCTATAAAAGAAAACAAGTTCGCCTCTGTGAGGGAGAGCTCGTCACTGGCCTTCCCTTCGCCGGAGGGAACCACCAATAAAGCTACCTTCATGCGGAACCAGCCATACGGGTCTTCTCGTCTCTCTCTCCGGTCTGGTTTGGCCTAGAGGCAGCCCTGCAGAGCTGAGCTGGAATCACGAGCTGATATCACTAAAGAGCTGACAGCCTCTGCAAGGGCTCCTCTGCCAGCAGCTGAGAGGAAGATACCAGACTTCGGGCAGGCGATTCCTTTCGGGACCATCTCCCCGGACCGGTCATATCTTCCTGGGTCGCAGCCACGGACCCCACCACCAGCTGTAATAGTTGTGTTCAAAATGGAGGTCAGTATGGTAGTCTAACTGAGCCCTATGCTTGATCATCACAATCTGTCCTGTCTTCTTATTAAATTCTTTCTTGATATCAGTCTATCATCTCACGCTCTATCCCATGTATGTGCTGTTGCAAGAATGGAGGAGCAGTTACCAGGAGAACTAGCACGTGTGGACTGGGTGCCAGTTACTGGAGTCAGCTGCAGGAGTAAGTGGGATACCACTGCCAATGACTGGAATGGGTGGGGTTCTTTAACCTTCAGCCACAGTGGGGGAATGGTGTGCGTCCCAAAAACAACTTCTGGGAGTGAGGGGCATGAGTGGCAAGTGAGGAGCTCAGCACCAGTAGAGTGGGACAATGTGCTGGGTTTGCATGGTCAGGTTTTGGTAGTGGAGTGGGGGAGGCTACAGGTGTGGTTTTTGTGAAAAGCTGACAGAACCTTCCTCCATGTCCAGAAGAACCAATGCCAATTCCAGCTGGCTCCAAGAATGATGTGCTGCTGGCCAAGGCTGGGCGAATTAGAAGTGGTGGTAATACCTCTGTGATAGTAGCCAAGAAAAAGGGGGAAAAGAAAAAAGTTATTGCACTGATGTAATTGCAGCCAGAGAAGAGCAGGCTGAGAACATGTGAGAGGAACAGCTCTGCAGACACCAGGGTTAGCGCAGAAGGAGAGGAGGAGGTGCTCCAGGCACCAGAGCTGAGATTCCCCTGCAGCCCGTGGTGCAGCCCATGGTGAAACAGCAGTGAGTGTCCCTGCAGCCCATGGAGAACCACAGAGATCCACCTGCAGCCCACGGAGGAGACCCACACTGGAGCAGGTTTATGCCTGAGAAGAGGCTGTGACCCCGTGTGAAGCCCATGCTGCAGCAGACTCCTGGCAGGGAAGAGGAGGCCACTCTGGAACAGACTTCCTGGTTGGACTTATGACCTGTGGGGGACCCACCCTTGAACAGCCTGTACCTCAAGGACTGCATCATATGGTGGAGAACTGTTATCTGTGGGATGGACTCATGATGGAGAAATTCATAGAGAGCTGTCTCTTGCGGGAGGGACCTCACACTGGAGCAGGGGAAGGACTCCTCTCCCTGAGCAGTGGCAGAAACAACCTGTGATGAACTGACCATAACCCCCATTCCCATCTCTCTTCACTGGTGAGAAGGGAAGAGGGAGAGGGGAGCTGGGAAGGAGGGAGGGTTAGGGGGAAGGTGTTTTAAGATCTTATTCTACTTCTTATTATCCTGCTCTGATATTGTTAGTAATAAATTCAATTAATATGTGTGAGCCTCTTTTGCCCTTGACAATATTTGGTGGTTGATTTCTCTCTCTGTCCTTAACTCATGAACCCCTCCTTATATTTTCTCTCCCCTGTTCTCTGACTCCAGAGGCTGGGCAGGAAGTAGTGCTGTGTCATGTTTGCTGGAGGTGGTGGCCATACTCTTAACATCCCTAACAGCACCCCTAACATCCCTAACATTCCTAAGTAATAAGTAAATAATATCCCAAAGTAAACAAGGAGATTAGTTTTAGACCTGCCTTTGGATATTTTCAATATAGCCATCTATATCTCAGCTAACAGTGTCAGCTAGGCTGAGTGTCTGGTGCTGTCTCTTGAGCGGTCAAGTGTCTGCAACATCTCCAGGTGGGGTGGCATAAGGGTGTAGTGTGCATTCATCAGCAAACTCTTCATAATCTGTGAAATGAAACAGTCACCTCTAAAAGACAATTCATCCCACCTTGATGTGGATGGCTAAACTAGGTCAGATAAAATGTGCCTCAAAAGTGGCCATTTCCATTTACTGGCTATAAAGGGGATGCAAAGAGTTAAGGTGTAGCTGTCCACATTGCAGATGTCTGCAGTTAGGTGAGATGAACTTCATCACAGATACCTTACAGTGTTTAAGTCCATGCACATAATGCTCAAATACTCTACTCAAACATACATTTCAAACAGCCTGCACTATACAGGTGCCCAAATCATGGTTACATGCTTACTTGGCTGCAATAATCTGGGAACCTAAAGAAAAGAATTCTTCTGTCACATACATTCCTATAGAGTTCACATGACACAAGATAAATGGCAAGCTTTTATGCAGAATACATATTTCTATCAAATGTTTGATTTGTTTAGATTAATTTTCACACAAATTTTTTGTATAAACATAAATTTTCTCTGTGGACTTTCCTACTGCACTGTATGTGCCTATTTCTGTAAATCCCCTGCTACTTGCTGTCTGGAATTCATGAAATTCACATCATTTGCATCAGTAGGATCAAATACAGATGGCATTTCACAAATATGAATGATCAAATATATTCTGCAAAATATCTGTAATTTCTATTTGGTAACTTCAATAACATAAACCAGAAAGTCATAATTTTGGACTGCCAAAAGCAACAAAGAGGTAGTAAAGAGGGGTTTTTTAAATTACTTCTATTAAATTTGGTTTCTTTAATTATATAAAACAATGTATTAGAGGTTTTTTTCTGCAGAAAGCATCGAGGCTCAGCCCTACTAAACATTATTGGAGATAGATAGATAGATAGATAGATAGATAGATAGAAATTAACTGAATGTCAAAATGTTTTCAATATTACTCTTGCTCAGCTAGAAATCTTCAAATAATTCACTGCTGATGAAAGAATTTGTCCAGGCAAACTTATAACTGTGCAAGAATTTGTTTGTTAGAGTAACTCTTTATTGTTCTCTATTCAAAAAAATCTTTTCATTTCAAGAAAAAAACCACGAAACAGTAAAGAGAGGGCTTTGTGGTACTACCTAATTATTACCTGTAAAGATGCGATACCAATTATTATTTTCAAATGTTCTGAAAATGAGCTCCATTAATATTTCTGTTACTGTTTTGATACAGATTCCAGCATCACTGGCTTTTGCATGGATATTAGCCTCTATGCTGTATTCCTGTTTTTTGCAAAACTACTGTGTAGTTATTTCTCAATACTGATATATTTCTTCACACTCTAATTGGCTGAGTGGCTCAACTAACTGACAAAATTGCAAGAATTTGCATTGTAATGACACAATTACTTTTTAAAAGCTGTGCAATCTCTATATTTTGATCACTTTTTGATCACCTCTGAGCTTTGAATAGCCCATGTGCCCAGAATATTTGTCACTAGCATAGAAGTTATCTTCACAAAACTACTCTCCCTGAAATAAAAATGTCTCACTATGCTCCTGAAATAGAAGATTAAAAAGTACTTTTTGGCTGGAAATTATCAGTAACCTAAAACCTTTTATATTATTCTTGCTTTATGCATTTTTTTCCTGCTTATTCGACCTTTTTTCTCTTCTTATAAATAAAAAATAATGTCCCAGAATAAGTATCATATGTTTAGGGTTTCACTGATTTCTGCATGGATCTTTTCTAACTCTTGAAAGTCCTTTTTAAATTATGAAAACTTCAGTTCCTCTGAAACATGGACTAAAGACATGCAGAGGGATAGTTCTTTTCATCTAAGGAAGGTAGAAGAAAAAAGCAGCAGTGTCATAAGCATTCCTGTGAAGGCAAAAGCTATGCTATCACAACCTTTCTCCTTTCCTGTGGATGTTTAATTTTCTTAAAGCATTTGGTGAGAGACTATTATTAGCCAGATCATTCATATCCAGGTATTTATTGATCTCTTTAAAGAGCTTCAAGGATTTTCTGAAGAAGTTAACAGAAGCCATGTTTGCCTTTCCCAAATACAATCCAAAATTTTCCATGTGTCCGCTATTCTTTAGAAGCTTCTAGTTACTTTACTGTACACCTCAGGCTTTTCTTAAGATTTTTGGTGTGCTTGCCATCCTCCGTTTTCAGACATAAATGGAATTTTAAATGAGAGGTTCAAAGCCATCTTCAGGCCAAGTGAATTCTTACTGTTTGTTCAGGTTTTTTTCTACAACATTTCCACAACAGCTCTTATTTCAGCTAGATCCTCAGTTGAGTTGCACCCTAACTTCCCCACTGCCTGCCAAAAATATCATGCTCGACAACCTCAATGATTTCTTTACAATTAACAACTCAGAGAATTCATTTAACAGTCTCTGCAATGCCTCTGTCTCCTCTGAGTGTCCCTGTAGGGTTCAGGAGACTTAATCACTAATCTCAGGACTCCAGCAAACTGCTGGCCATGGCTATTCAGACAGTTTTCCTGACTTAGTGTTTTCCACTGGGTCTGCTGCCTAGAATTAGAAGCCAATCTTTCCTATAAGGATTCTTCAGGAGAACCAGGCAGCAAAATTTTGCTACAGGAATTAAACTAAGATATAAGAGGGGAAGGAAAGTATGAAAAAGATATGGACATGACGAAACAAATCCAGCAAAGGATCACAAAGATGACTAAGGGACTAGGGCATTGGTCATTGTAGCGGGTTCAGTTCATAAACCAGGCGGAAACACCAATTAAGTGTAGTGTTTTGGTTCAAAATATGTATTACTTACTCATTTCCTCTCTATGAGATAAGAATTAGGAGAAAGCAAAGCAGGCACAAAACTTAAAGGGTTGAAGTATAAAAAAAGAGGTTTTTTACTAATAGAATAAAAAGTAAGAAGAAATAACAAGAAATTAAAGCAAACCCCCTCCTCCTTTCCAGCACTTTCCTCCTTTTACCCAACTCACACAAAGAACATGGGATTTTAGTCAGTGTTGCAGTTCTTGATAAGTCTCTTTCTTATACTTAAGGGAAAAAGGGTTTTCTTCAGCTGCACATGGTTCCCAAATTGCCACCAACAGCAGACCCGCCTGGAAAGAAACAATCTGCTGTGGTGTAAAACATCTCTTCCATGAAAATCTCACATTTCCTTCACACTGCCAGACATAAGCTATCACATGGGGTTATTAATCTTTTTAAGGATGAATTACTTTGGCCTGAACACAAAGGCTTTTTTCCCCACAAGTGTCTAAAAAGCCTCTCAATGCTTCTATATAGCCTGGCATAGGCACTCTTCATAATTTTCACGGGCCACACATGAATTTTCCATCCCCCCATGTACTTCAAATGGATTAAAGAGACAAACAGTTTGTGATATCACAGTTTCTTACCACGGCATGCAAGAATCGCGGCACCGCCCTCTTTTCTCCCGTCGCCATGTTCAGCTTCATCTCACGTGACTCACTTTCTCTTTCTCTCTGACTCTGAAGCCGCCATGCTGAAGAGTGTTCTTGTTCAGCCTTTACGGTGGAGAAAGCTTCGCTCCCTCTGTGCTGCTGGCTGCGTGGTGTCTTCTTCAGTTCAGCACGAAGTGTGCTGGCTGCAGACAGGAGGCTCTGCCGGGTCCTGTTGGCTCCGCGGGTTCTGCGTGTGGAGAGGAGAGGGACCCACCAGTCCCAAGAAGTTGCGCTGGATGGGGTTAGCTGTGTGGCAGTCCTGGGCTGGTTTTAGCTGCCTGCAGCTCTGGGACATTTTCGCCCCCAGTGACCCAGGGTCCATGCCACGGTGTTGGGAAAGGAGGGGGGCAGGGGCCCCAGTCCGGCCCGGTGGGGCCCGGAGGCTCAGAGGCCCCCCCCACCTTCCTGAAACAAAAAGGAATTCCTGCCTTTCCACACGGTTTAAATATGTAAATTGTGAAAAGCGTCATTAGTCTAAAGGACTGTCCATCAACTCAGGTTCAACCCACTACAATCATATAAGAGGCTAGAGAGCTGGGACTGTTTAGCCTGGAGAAAAGAAGGCTTAGTGGTGTTTATCAGTTTGTATAAATACCTGGTGAGAGGAAATGAGGAAAATGGAGCCAGATTCTTCTCAGTAGTTCCCACTGACAGGACAAGAGACAATGGATAAATGGCTACAACATAAAACATTTAACATTGTAGGTACAAAGATGCTGTTAGCGAGGATTTTCTTGTTATTTTTCTAAGTCCGTGAGAGACTTTTCTCTCTCACAGAAGAGGTAGCAGGGAATGTAAACAACCATGCCACCTGCAACCTTGGAAAGTCTTGTTTATGGTATAGTAGAAAATATTTTGATAATAGATGTTTTAGGATTTTAGCCAATCACCCCCAAGGGGTGGCTGATCTTTTGTCCAATTAGACTATGAAAAAAAAAGTCTATAAAAGGTTTGTACAATAATTAAATAAATCAATCTTGCTGCACAATTCCTGCCTCCTGGATCTTCTACTCCTCCTCCTCCCTATGGCTGTGGGACACGGTGATATACCGTAGGAACCAGGCCAGCGGTAATATAACATTCCACCTGAAAACAAAAAATAACAGTAGAATCAGGTTGCCCAGAGAGGCCTCTCTCCTTGGAGAGTTTCAAAACATGACTGGACACAATCCTGGACAACCCACTCTAGGTGACTCTGTTTAAGTAAGTCATTTGGACCAGAGGATGTCTGAAGGTTCCTTCCAACATGAGCAGTTCTGTGATCCTGCAAAAGGTTTTTTTTAATTTATAAATTTTATTTTTATGTTTTCTTACTGGTGCAGACTTTAAATTTTACTGTGTAGCTCTCCTTTCAAGTTAATAGAGTGCCTCTGATCTCTTTGGCATGAGTAACAAAGGTAGTTTAACAGCAGCACAGCATTAAATTCAAGATGCTTGGCATACTGAGTTATTTCCCTAGATGACTGTAAGCTGAAGGAGACCTAACTGAACATTTGTGACTTTGGTAGGTCCATCTATAACTAGTTAGTCTGAAATTATTACCACGCAGGCACAGTTTTACTAAATAGAAATGGAGATACAAACTAAGAACAGTGCTGCAGCTGTCTCCAGCAAAGACTGTAACACTAATGAATTAAACACTACCTTTTTCTTATAGAATATCTGAAACACTCATTTACATTTATATCAGTTCTATATCACTATTAACAATTTTATTATTCTGGTTACTGTTATTGCAGTTTAACCTTGAACTTTGTTAGTCACTTAAAATAATGCTAGCAAACAGCCTGAGGAATTCTACTTTAGCAAATTTTCAACAGACAGAATAATAAAATATAAAATTACGGGAGTTATGCTAAATTTCTTGTATCAACAACACCTTCAGTTCATTAACTTACATCAAGTAGGTTCTAGTATCAGGGCCAAGCTTTTCCGGCTACTTTTTATTAAACACTGAAGGAAAAAAAAAAAAAAACAAAAAACCTTTTTATGCTTAACACTTTAAGAAGTTAGCATATTGTCACTTGTCTGTCAGTCTTTGACTTCCACACAGTATGCAACAGAAAGTGCTGCACTGATGGACAGCTTCTGTAGTGACCCCACTCCTCTTTATCCCAAGAATCAGAAGTGTGATGGGTCCTTATAGATGATGTATCTGAATTTTCCAATCAGTCTTTCAGTCCAGAACACCGGTTTTATCTCCCATTTTAGATGATTTTGGTATGTTTATCCATTGCATTGACTTCCCTTAGATAAAGGCAAGCTTACGTAAAATAAAACTGGCAAAATAAGGAAAATTCTGCAATTTAAGTGCATTTTAAGAAGACACCTATCTGCTTTGTATTGTGTACTATTTTTTTCCTACGTATCTCTGATTTTAAAATTATATTCACATATATATATGAATAAGTTGGTTTAAAATCTATTTATTGTCAGTTTTAATGTATTTCAATAGCAGTATTTTTAAGCCATTCTTGTGATTCCAGATTAATGTTAAACTTGGATTTACCAGAAAGAGTAATTAGCAAGTATCCTAATCTTTCAGTGAAAATATTCTTTCCACTACTACACCAGAAGTAATAAATGCCACTATTATCAAGAACTGGGTTCTGATGGGTTCTGAAGGTAGAACTTTTTCCTCTAGAAACATGAATACATTGTCCAGTTCACAGCATTCCTTATATAAACATATTATTATGCATCTTTTTCCAGTTTCAAGAATTCACTTAATAATTAGTATTTGAGTATTTATTTTAGAATTATTAATGTTAGAGTATTTAAACCAGTGATATTTTCTTCAAAGGGGCTGAATCAAGTTATTGTAATTTTTGCTCATTGAAATAAAAATAACAATATAAGACGTTTTTGAAAAAGAAATAAAATACTTATTAAGATTGCTTTTTAATTTTTTTTTTCTTCTTTCTTAGGATATATTGAAGAGAAGAAGTATGTTTCTTACTAGAAAATTTGGACAACAACAATTTTTTCCAGTATAGCCTTCAGGGAAATTACTTTATAAAGCCCAGTACATATAAAATTCTTTGACTCTTCTGTATTCAACTTCTAATTTTATGTTTAAAAAATTAAAAACATAAAGAAAAACAGAAAAAAAAACCATTTTGAATCTATTGAAAAGGACTTAAAAGTATTTGCAATATTTGCAGTATGCAGTCTTGAAGTTGTTGACACCATTTGACATTTGATAATCTCAACGAAATACAAAAATTTAGTTTTATATTCCTCATCTGATATTCAGAAACAATGCCTTAATGCTGAAAAACACATTTTCAGATGTTTTAACAGGAACATACTTCAGTAATCTTTTATATTCAAAGATGGGAAAATGAAATAATGAACAAATATAAACCCTTTTAGAAGATGGGGTCAATGATATCTAAAATTTTTTACCCAATCTCCAAGATAAGGTCTTGAACCGCTAGAAGTGCTATTTATCATACAGACTATAAGAAGTTGTTAAATTAGCTAGAGGAAAATCACGACTAAGCACAGCATTATTTTCTGAAACTGATATAATAAATAAATTTCATATAATTTGGTTTTGAAATCGTTTAACTTTCTCAGGTGCCTCTATGACAATATTTTCTTCTCTTTTGAAAACAAACAGGCAGACAACGGATTGTTCTTTTATGACTATGCAGTAATAAGTGACCTTGAAACATTTTGGAATTTCTGTTTTCAGGTATTAGTGGCATAGAAAAAAACATACCCTTTTGCAGCTGAGACTTGTCTCTCCAGTTCAAAGAAGAGGTGATAAGCTGTTAGTGACACATGAAGATTCAGTGTTACCAAGAAATTTCACTTCAGCTAAGAGTGAATTCTGTTTCCTGGGTTATTACTTGATTTGCTGTTATAATCAAATGATCTGTGTGAATAACTATGGATAATGCAATGATAGTCATTTGATGCTTCCACTGCAGTCTAGTTTTTCTTTTTCATATTTCCAAATGTCTTATCTACATAATATTTTCAAGCCTCATAAACAATTGTGGTTAGTTCTCAGGCCTGTGATTTCACATGTATTTCTCTCATCTAAAAGGCTGACTTACATTAGGTTGTTTTCACTTCATTCTGGGAACCTTAAGTGCCCATTCATACCTCTACACCATCTTCTCCATTTTGGTAAAATTATTCATCCCATAGTGAATCAGAGTGATGAACTGATTTGAATTGACCACAATGTTTTCTTATGTAGAATGGGGAAATACGAAATTTGCTCCTCAGAAAGCTGTCAGAGCCAAAGGTTATTTTTCTTCAGCAAGATTTCATCCCCTAAAATAATATTTGTGTTCAAGCTGTCAGCTTCAACCTTTCCCTTACTCTTGTAACACACACATGAAATATGGGATGTTCCTTAAAACAAAGGGAGAGAAGCAAAATTCTGGTTATCCTCAAAAGGGAAATACCCATAGTATTCATCTGAGCATGAACTCTAGTACTATTTGGCTTTAATTTCTATATAGAAAATGCTGAATTTTGTATTTAAAATCATATATGATTTGTGTTTAATATCAAGTAATGTGCACTGGATCAAAATTAATACTATGACAGAAAGAGTATTAATTTTTAAGCTTTAACCTAATGACTAAATTAACACATTTTATTTATGTTTAAATAAGATCAACTAATTTTTCTTAGTCTTTTTATGTGTCTTTTAATACAATGGAATCAAGCAGACATTCCTAATGCACAAAAAATATATGGTTCCATTTTCCATTTTCTCAACTACATAAAAACTAATTTCCTTCTCCAAACATTTCAAAATCTAATTCTGCTCCATTAATTTAGGCAAGGAGCTTTATTGAAGGAACTGTACTGAGAATTTCACTTGCATTGAGGCCAGGAATTTAGACATAAGACGCTCTTCTAAGAAGTCACTTACTAAACAGCAAAACACGCAGTTGAATGAGGAAAGAACACAAATAGATTCATGGCCAGGTAACGGAGAGAATCAAAGGCATGGAATTTTTCCTTCAAACAGTATTACCACAAAAGACACTGTTCTTTCTTGAAAATTAGCAAAAGGGATACATTTTGTGGAAATGTCATAGAAAGTATATTTATGATATGCTAGCAAAAATATGAAAGGCATGGCAGAAGTGTATCAAATCATGGGTGAGATGAAGAGAGTGGTTTAGGACTGTTTGCTCATTGATTTCATATGAGACCTGTCAGGCCTCAGACGAAGATAATGCGTGAACTGATAGATGCAAGTTAACAAAGAGACCACAACCCACAGCAAAAGAAGAATAAAATCATCCCATCACCTCCCTGGCTGGAGGATTTTGAAGACAAGTGGGGACACATTCCTAAGCTTATTCCATCTTAGCAGAGGCAAAAAGCATATGGGCCGTTCCAGGTCTCACATCTCAAAAGGCCTGGCGTGTGCGCAGTATTTCACAATGCTGTGCTTTCTGTAACGTCCGAGTTTCTTATCTCTCTTTCTCCCACTGTGAAGAATGCCTTTTAAGTCTTTGACAGCGTTCTGTTATCTTCTACAGAAATTCCACTTCTCAAGAAAGACGGAGGATATGTGAGGTTGCCCACATGGATATTCTTAGTCTTCCCAGCTGCAAGGTCACTTTGAATGAAATCTATCATACTGGTCTCCAAATCTTTTATTTTTAACCCTTTCCTCCCAATAGTTAGTATGAACCAAGATCCAAAAGAGTCAAAGAGAGATCTTGACTCTATCAAGAACTATGTAGTATCTTGACTGAAGGTTTAGTGGATGGTAAAAAAATCACATACGATACAGTGAAACAAGATGAGTGAAACAAATCTTCTGCATACTGCTAGTATGTGAAATACTTAACATCAATAAGTGCCTTCTGTTGGCCACTTTTGGTGGCAAGATACATTCAAAATATTTTTTTTCTGATATATGTTGGTCATATCAACATTCTTATAACTTCTAGAGTAAGATGTTCCATTATAAAATGTTCTGCAGACACAATCTAACTCCCACCTGTTAACATTCAAAACTTCCTTTCGATCATGTCACACAGCATTTTTTTTCATATGCATCATAGCAAGTCTCCCTTAACTGGAATTTGGAGTTATTATTTAAAATACGTCTGCTCATATTTGCAATGAAATGCTAAGTTTTGAAATCATTGCTGTTATATACTGGCCCATCATCTCATATTTGCCCCTGGAAACCACTCTTCCTCATCCCATACTAGGTGCACAGCCACTGTCACAGTTCTTGTTTGTTTTCAACATGATCAACAAGTTAAAGAGCTTTAGTCTCATTTTTTATATCCTCTTGAGCTGTTTAGAGTGGATAGCAGTGCGCAACTGTCAGGAAAATATAAATTATTTGGACAATTTTTGAGTGTTCTTGCCACAGTGTCATTGCCAGCTAGCACGCTGCCCCGAGCAGTGGGCAATCTTCTGCCTGCCCCAAAAGGGAGGACAGAGGCTGATCACAGCGCAGGAGGGCAGGCAAAGCTCCTGGCTGGGTTCGCCTTGCCCACCGATAGCGAAGGTGCATGAAGGAGGCAGAAAAGAAGCAGAGGAACTTCTTTGTGGGGGAGAGGGTTTGTTGAAGAACGCAGGAAAGCCACGGAGAAGCTGAAGAAAATGGGACTGACATGGGGTTTTATACCCCTACGGAGTAGGCACAGAAAACACACAGTAACCAATAATACATCAGTTAGGGGGCGTTACAAAGGCAAAGTAAAGGAATTGTAGCAAATGGGAGAAGGAATAGGCAGGGGGGAGTAACAAGGGGCCAATCAACTACCAAGGAACATAGAACTCTCTGGAAAGACAACCAAATATGAGAAATAAGGGGAGAGGAGAAGCGGCCAATGGTAAGGCACAGATCTACATATTTTTCACAGCCTTTTGGGTGCTCCCTGTGACTTCAAGGCTTTTGGGCTGTGGAGGCATCAAACCAATGGACCTTTTGGTCCACTTGATCTGGCTGACCCTGGGGTTGGCTATGGTTCACCGCAACATGTTCTCATCAGCTTATACCATGACTCTCACCTGAACCTCTGTCATCTCACTAACTTTCCTTGGATAAGGACAAACACTGCATGTCTTCATAACCTTTGAAGAAAAATTACTTGTTGAGTTATGCTCTTACCTTTCCTGCCTGCAAAGGAATCTTTCACTTTAAATATTTACTTCATTTTTCAAGAAGTTTTAAAGAGCAGAAACTGTAGTTTTGGTATTGTTACTGTTATTTTTTGATACCTGATAATGACTCCTCCAGGGACACACTATTGTGAATGCTTTTCCTTTAGCACACTACTATCATATAAAAAGCCTGCATCCTGCCTGTATATTATTATAATGTGGTGCTTACTGAAGCTGCTTTAGTGTTTTAGATCCAAGACAGATTTTGTGACCTGGAGTTACTAGATTTTCTCTCATTTATAAAAACAGATGCAGTGCAATATTAGATGGAAACAGCAAATAGTCTATTACTGATATTTACAGCAAGCAGCAACAATGTGAAAGAAGATACTGCATCACCTAAGGCATGGTTACAATCCATGCTCTTCATCATTTGTACAATACTTGTATACAAAATTGTACTGTTCTAAATCATGGTATGCTTTCAATCTTGTAGTCTGGAGGGTCACATTAGAAAAGGCTTGTCGGATCTACAGAATTAGTATTTTAGTATTCATCACCTGAATAGCTTAGACTACAAGAATACTAATATGTTCTCTTCTAGGCCAAATTTGGTAGGCACTCACAGACAATGTGACGAACATAAAAAGAGAAATCAGAACTGACTGTAATGAACACCATAGCAAACAGCTGCAGCTGCTAAGCAGCGAACAGCCAAATATAACAAATTTATGTTCCATATGCCACAAAACTCTTTCAAGAAAATTTGGGATCTTAGTATTGTCCCACTGAATCTGGTTCCAAAAAGTCAAACCTTGATGGTGAATTGCTTAATTGCCCTCACTGGGAATACATGGAATTGGTCAGATTTTCTACAGATGACGCCTTTTAGAAATGAAGCAAAAAAATCAAATGTTTTCCACTGCACTGAGTGATTGCAAACTCCATGTGGTGCTAATTCAGGAGTATGTCTGTTGATGGATGAGCCTCATCTGAGTATTAACAGTCACAGGAAGGGCCTGAAAGAGAAAATGAACAAGCAAAATCTTGCCTTAGACACTTATAATGCCTAGAAAACTGATTTGCTAAGTTGGACTAGAATTGCGGAATATTATACTGAAATCATAGAATCATCAAGTTTGGAAGAGACCTTTAAGATCATCCAGCCCAACCATCAGCCCCACCACTGTAACCCCAAAACCACTACACCATCCCCCAGAGCCAGATCTAGACGCCTCCTAAATACCTCCAGGGATGGTGAATCCACCACCGCCCTAGGCAACTTATTCCAATGCTTGAACACCCTAACAGTGAAAATTTTTAATCTAATATCTAATCTGAATCTCCCCCAGCTCGTTTTAAGGCCATTTCCTCTTGTCTTTTCATTACAAGCATGGTAGAAGAGACCAACCCCCACCTCACTACAGCATCCCTTTGGATGATTGTAGACAACAATGAGCTCCCCACTGAACCTCCTTTTCTCCAGGCTAAACAACCCCAGTTCCCTCAGCCATTCCTTGCAAAAAATGTTTTCTAGACAATTCATTAACTTTGTTGCCTTTCTCTGGACACACTCCAGCACCTCAATATTCTTTTTTAAGTGAGGCACCCAAAACTGAACACCGCACTCGAGAGTTTGCCCCACCAATGCCAAGTACAGGAAAAAAATTAATTCAAAAAATTTTTGGAAAACTCATGTATTACTGCAGAGTGAACCATAGTTCTCTTTGGTCAGAGAGGAAAATTGGAATTTGCCTGACCATCATGACAGTTGTATGTTCTATTTACAAAATAGATAACACCACATCACTAGAAATTAATACTATTAATGCTGGCAGGCACTGAAGATAACTGAAAATTGCATTCTTTTTACAATTACCAGAAATGAATACAGCATTCCTCTTAAAGAAATTGTCTCACCAGCTCATTGAGCCATGTTTTTTTTAAATTTTGCATCCATTTTAGATCAATTATAATGTCTAAATGTGTTTGATTCTGTCAGATCAAATCCCTATTGAAAACTAATCCTAAACTATATTCCATTTTCATTGCTATGGCTGTACTACTCAATGAAAAAGAACAGGACATACATCTGAGTGTTGACCTATGGCCATTTATACTGTGAAATTGTTACCACTTGGGATTTTTTTTCGATTGGGCCAGATAATTTTCCAGACAGGGCACAGAACAAAACGTGTGCCAGGGATCAACTCCAATTGTGTATGTGGATGCAGACTCCCTGTTCTGCACAATGAGAGTGTTCAGCTGTGTGCACACAAGCCGTGCCATGCCACGCCATGTCATCTCAGGGCAAGAGAAGGGCCCTTGAATATTTTATTTTATCAACAAAGACATAGTGTGTATGAACGGTTTTTACCACAGAAATTTCAACCATCAAGAGCAAAGCACAGGCTGGGTAGTTTATTAATGTTGAATATAATGTCAATATAATTTTGAAGGTAATTTTTCTTCTTTTCAGTTCTGAACTAACCAGCATCTCTGTAGTAGAAGGAAAAGTATTGGCTTTTTCATGTACCTGCATCTCAGTGTTACTTGTGACTCTCCTTTTGTGTTACAGTGGGGATTACTGTAACACGCATATATCAAACCAGGAGTCCCGTGGAAAGGAAATATATATGGATGGATTCTTGGTAGATGTTTCAGAGATGTTTATTTCTCCAGCTGCATGGCCGGGGCTCTGCTGAGGAACTCCCTCAGTCACGGGACCCCAGGGTCCTTGGCCACACCGGGGAACACAAACCAACCAATGGGGAATGAGGCTGACCAGGGGCAGGGAGACCCCGTGCCTCCCCCCCAGGGCCCCTCTCCCAGGGCTCCATGGCAGGGGGAGGGACCCCAACACTTTTGCACTTTGATGTTTCTCCTAGTGTCTCTACCACTGTTGCCTCCCTAATCCTCTATTCCCTCATCTGTACATTGTTGGAACATTAAGTTCTCCAGCAAGTCAGCAGAATTTTCAGGAACTTGCCGCTACATACCATGCCTGGCTATTCAGTATAATCATTACAAGAATTAACATGCCAACTAAGCCTCTTTTTGACTCTATGTCTGTGTGGGCTTGCCACTATGGTACATACTGAGAGAAAATATTTTGTTTTGTTAAATATAGGCCTGAAATACCTGTGCCATTCTACCTGATACCGTTGTAACTGTTGATACACAGAAGGAAAATGACAATAATAAATTTCTCTTACAGTTCTGAGGTATAAATGATGCCATGGATCATGGTGTCCCATGGCAGTTTTTGTAAGTCTGTTCCCTGAGGCAGGAGGTAATCTCAAATACAGGGCCTGGTCTTCCTTGACAGATCTATGAAAAATACAACAGTACTTTTACAAGCCTCTCATTCCCCAGTACACAGACTTAGCAAGCAATAGCCCAAGAGCCATGGAATCTGGGATGCAAGACTGTGTTTATGGTATCATCATCAGAAGTCAGTTCTAGTGGGGTCCTCTTCTTTTGCTGGTGCTCTTTTCAGATATGATTGCCTACCCATATGTGAACTGGTTCACAGTGGTATTAGCAAGCAATCCATAAATTTGAAAATTCAACATTAAATTATCAAAATTGAAAAATTATCTTCCAATCATCTTAGAAGGTTAAAGGCAGTTGGATGTTAATATGTCCAGCTGTTGTGAAATTAAAAATATCACAGTAAATACTGGGGGTTTTTTATATCTATCCCCTCATGAGTAATAAAGAGGGCAAAATTCAGTTTATTTTGTCCCTATATGTGTTTTCATATATTTACAGTAAAAGAGGTATTTTTTTACCATGCTGTCTGCAAAGTTTTCTGTGTTCTTACAAGATCAGGAAAACTTATTTCCTGCAGTTACAGCAAAGTGAAATTTTGTAAGTTACTCTGAGCCCTAGCTGGCAGTGAATCTAGGGTGATAGTATTCTAGCTTCATTATCCTGTCATGTTTCATTCAGTAAGAAAATATTCATGTCATATTTCCTTTGAGCTATTTTTGTACACATTTCTTCTTCACTATCATTTTACATTCTTGAGAGAAAAAGATTAAAAAACCCAAGTATATTTAATCTTATTATATTCCTTCCTTGCCATTTGAGCTTGATCTCATCTCAAATATTTTAGCACTTAGGTGCCAATGTTGCTTATTCTATGCTCACTTGTTGTATTATTTTTAGCACCACAATTGTGTTCGTTGTTACATTTAAAAAACTATTTAAGTTAGCTTGTCATGTGTACTATTTTTGCAGTTCTACATGAATGACCAGTTTTCATATTGAGCATGACAATATCTAAATCTAAATGCCTATATGTTTTGTGCTCATACTACTAGTCAAATTAAAGTCAGGAAATTTATCTTCTCAGTGTGCAGCAATCTCTATAGTACTTAAATACCCATCTCTATAGTACTTAAATATTGCTTGCAATAAAAGCTTATTTCATCTTGCTCTTCTGATAATATTGGAGCTACATTAAATGTATGTACTCAAGCACATTTATATATATAAAGATATATACATATATATAAATACTTTGTGCTTTTTAAAGTTTTTATGTCCATGTGAGAGAGGAAAAATATGAATGGGAATGAGCAGAAGTGCCAAAGAAGCTTACATGATTATTTACATATTCCAAAAAAAAGAAACGCAATATGAACCATTGACTGGAGGACTCCACTGGAATTTAGAAAACTCAGTCATCACTCCTAGTTCTGTCAGTGATCATAGGATCTTCAATGGCCCAGTGAATAGCAATCCTGTAAGCTTGAAAAGTTTGCCTTAACTTTTATGCACTGCTGCATTCCTATCTTCAAAATAAAAATAGTTATATACACAAAATAATGTTGAGAATCCCTTGTATTAACATGTGAAACATATTAATCTCTTCATAGTTAGTTTTTATTCCTTTGTTATTTTCCTCAACTATGTGAAAAGTAAAATGTTCTTTTTGGCTGGATGCATTAGAACCAGATCCATCAATTTGAAGTGAAAGGAGAATTGCCTGGCTTGTGGAATTGCTGTCCATTCTAATACAGTTTCATCTTTATATGAATGTTTTTTCTCTTCCTGAACTGTTCTAGAAGTAAAATTTAATTATCTCTTCCTCCACTGAATGTCTTAAGCTTCCAGAGCCATGCCTTCATTGGTAGTCTAACCAATTGTAGTGGTTTGGTCTAAAATACTCATTACTATTCACCTTGTGTGAGATAAGAATTAGGAGAAAGCAAAGCAGGCACAAAACTTGAAAGAATATAAAGTTTATTAACTGACCTAAAAGAAGGGGAAAAAAAAAAAACAACATACCGCACATTCAGAACATTTCTCCTCCTCTCACCTTTCTCCCTTCTCCCACTGACAATGTGAAAAGACAACCCTTGAGATCTTCAGTCAGGTTGCCACTTCCATAATAACCTTGTTCAGTTCACTTAGGAAGAGGAGTCTCTCTTGCTCATGCTATGGAGACATCTCCACAAGAAATTCTCTCATGGCTTCAGTATCACAACGAGACAGCCGCCCATGTTGGTTCTCTGCTCACATGTGAGAATCCCTTCCCCCGACTTACAGCTTTTCCCACAACAGCTTTCGAGGGTCCAATCTTGAGCTACTGGGGTGCCATTTTACGATTGAGAGGTTCAGAAACAAAGGTTCTCTTCACCCATCTCTGGGAGCATTTTCATCTCTAAGAACAGAGACCCTCCCCTTTTCCTGGGAGCAAAGGGCCCCCATCATCTTTATCTCTAGGACTATCTCTGGGAGCATTTCTAGGAACAGAGGTCTTTCTCCTTATTTGGAGCAAAGGGGTCCTCATCACTTCCATCTCTCCCTGTTCAAACTTCTCATCAAATTACAGCTGCTTCAGCATTTGCTTATTCCAGCACTGGTGCTTTTTCTCAAAAGTGTAGTTAGAATTCTCCACCCCCCACGCTTTCATGAAATTACAACAGGTACTCTGATATATCGTAGTCTATCACCACCTGATGTCTCTATCATCACCATCCGTACAACAGAATTTCAGCTTTAAGCATCTCCTCTTTCTCCTCCCTCAGGTTTTCAGCTCTTCACAGCACTAAAAGGGTTAATCTCACCTAGGCCTTGCAGCTGGAATGTCGCTTATCGCTGTTGGTCACATGATCTTTGCTGGGCAGCAGGGCAGCTTCAGCTGAATCTTGGCCGCACTGGAGAGGGGGAGCCAGGCCGCTCCGGCTGCACAGAGCAGGCGGGGGGGGTGGGAGGGGGGCACAGGTGCAACAGGGCCCATCGACTCCAGGATGGCTGTATCCCGACCCAGGCCTGACTGAGCAGGTCCTGGCCCAGACTCAGGAGGCCTGAGCCCGAGCAGGGCCTGGCCTGGGCCCTGCGGGCCGTGTATGGGCCCCGCAGCTACCTCTCCCAGGACCGGAAGCGAGAGAGAGCCCTCCCCCAGGCTTTGTCCATTCTTAAATGTGGACCACAGAGGAGGTTAAAAATTTAAGTGGCTTAAAAAATTGTCAATATTTAAACTAGCCAGTTGATAGGTTCTGTTAGATCATAGAGGAAGCTGTAAGCCCCTTTTTGCAAAAGACTGACTTCCAGGGCTATGCTTGCTAACCCATGACACCAGTCCTGGTGTCTGTGTACATGGGCACAGCCACAGAAAGGAGGGTCTATCTGTGCCTCCCCTAGTGCCTATTGAGGGCACTAATAAACTGTGGTGTCCTTTACCAACCTCTCTGGGGCCTCCCACTTTCCCTTGTCCATGGGCTCTGGAGCCCCATTTCACCTTGGCCTTCATCCCTTGGTTGTGTGTGTGTGTGTGTGTGTTTGCTGGTCCCATCCCCTGCTCTTCCTGTCTGGACTTGATGCAGGGAACCAGATCTGACTCACTTTTTACACTGTGTTTCTTAAAACTTTTGTGAATTTCTTTTCCAACTTTATTGACTTTTTTGGGTTGGTGCAGTGTTTTTCTTGCTATGATACATGCATACTTTATAAACAAGAATAAGACACAGTGGGTCAGAATATGTAGATGCAAAAAAGCTGCCATATCTAGCTGAATTAATAAATTGAAAGCAATGGGAACATGTCTTGCTGTTGTTTTTTCAATAATTCGGCTTATGTTGTCACAAACCAGGCATATAAGTGAAAATGCTGTGTGAGGTGCTGATGGATCAGTTTTATAAGGATCCTTATAAATGTCCTTATAATATCCTTTGCTTCTTTTCAAACTCAGCTTCCCTCCTGCTTGCTACTTATAATAGACAAGACAATAGGAAGTTTAATAGTGAATGGATGGTGAGTCATTGAAGGTGGATTACAAGATTCAATAAAACATCCTGGTTTTATCACTGTAAGAGAGAATAATAAACATATTAAATATACTGTATGAGGTCTACAGTGTATATATATCTGATTCTGATGTCATTTTTTGGCATATTACCATCTTAAAAACTAGCTTGTTTAGGTGAAATGAAAATGGCCATTTAACAGATAAAGGAAGTACAAAATAGGGCAATATGACCTAAGGAATTGTATCTTCATCTTTCAAGTTTAAAACAGAAGGAAAACAAAGCTTCAGATTTTGTCCCAACAATGATAAATTACAAAGTAGGACTGTTTCTCATGTCAAAGTTATAAGAAGGCTGTATGGATAATGGATACAGTACCCATGCAGACTAATTTAAATGTAAATTTAATTTCATACACAGTTGAGAAGTGAAATTTTCCTAAACTGTATCCCTCATCTGTCAAAGAAGACAGTTGTTAAGGAGTCACCTTTATACATTTAAAATGCCATATTAAGATCAGTGGGTAGATTTCCTCTTTCGAATATTCCTCACTCTATTATCCACAAATCCAAAAGTGCTTTTCTGGGATTATCTGGAAAAAAAAAATACTAGTTAATATCAATATCATAAGCTATAAAAGTTTCTTTTCCTGTTTGCTTTTCTGAATGTGTTTTTTTTACCTTTGGAAAAGCTTTTGCGTTCTCAACAGGAAAGATTTGCCATAATAAAATAGAGAAGAAAAAGAGAGAGAGAATTTCTGGTTAGGTATCAGAATAAAACAATTATCAGTAAATGTTTTGATCCTAAATAATTAAAACAATGTCCCTGGCAGAAATCCATCAGTCCAAGGCAAAAAGAATATCTCACTGAGAAACAACAAGAGTATCAACAGAAAAAAAAAACAATTCAAGTGCCAAGGAATGCTGAAGACCTACATCAAGTTATAAATAGAACAATTCTGAAATAGCATCTGGTACCTGGTATCCTAAGGGTTAAATCTCTTTATGAAGTTGTGGTTACAGAAGTTTAGCACCATGTGACTGCTATTCTACTTCCCTCTATGTAATAATAAACTGTTAATTCCGAGTAGCTGCCCAGTGCACACCCAATCCCTGGGGCTACAAGCTGGGTGTTAAATGAGAAGAGCTAAACCCCTCATAGTGTTGCTTTATCTTCATCATGAGGGGTCATGTCTGCTAATGGGCCATCATGAACTGGATGAATAGGCAGCTACAATGATTATCAAGGACTCCAAAAATATCTTGTGACTCATAGGACTACATCATTCCACTGTGAAACTCCCCGCCCTGGGGGAGGTACCACATGAACCTAATCATATATAATCCCAATGTTTGGGGATTTGGGACACCAGCACCACTGGACTGATCCAGAGGAGCACCAGGCCTTCCATAGGACCACTGTTTTAGACATGACTGTAACCATCACTTAAAGACTGCAACAACTGCTTAATCAGTCTATGACAACCATGGTGATCAACAGGGGCCAGGTTGTACTCTGACTTTGTGGGTTTAAGCCAGTTTTTCTGTATCATTGCATTTATTGTAATATTTCTATTAAATTGTAATTCTGACCTGAAATCTCTCTTAAAGTGTTTGTGTGAGTTTAATTTCTCCCACTGGTTTACTTGCAAACCAGCACAGAAGTAAATGCCAAACTCATATAGGTTTGGAAACTTTTTATGCACGCTAGATATTCCTCTCAAATCTTGCAAGGGTGTTTCTGACATTTATGACTTAGGAAAGAAGAATCCACAAAATTTTCATTTAGGGGTAGAAAAATTAAAGTTGTTTCTGCTTTTTTTTCTTCTTTTCAACAAAAGTTTGTTCTACATAGGATAAGTAGGCAAAATTATTTCTTTCTAAAGAAGCAAGAAAAACAGTGTGGCCAGCAGGACTAGGGAAGTGATCATCCCTCTGTACTCAGCAGTGGTGAGGTCACACCTTGCGTGTTTGTATTCAGTTCCAGGTCCTTCACTTATAAGAAAGACATTGAGATACTGAAGTGACTCCAGAGAAGGGCAACAGAGGTGGTGAATGGACTGGAGTACAAGCCTTATGAGCAACAGCTGAGGCAGCTGGGGTTGTTTAGTCTGGAGAAAAGGAGGCTCAGGGGAGACCTTATTGCTCCTGCAAATACAGGAAAGGAGCAAAGGAAATTGTAGCCAAGTGGGGGTCAGCCTCTTCTTCCAGGCAGCTGGCAAGAGAACAAGAGAACATAGTCTCAAGCTGTGCCAGAGGAGCTTCACATCAAACATCAGGAAGAATTTCTTCACTGAAAAGGTGGTTAAGCTTTGGAACAGGCTGTCCAGGGTGGTGCTCAGGTCACCATCCATAAAACTATTTGAGATATGATACTTACTGCTATGGTTTAATTGACATGGTGGTGTTTTGTCAAAGGTTGGACTTGATGATCTCAGAGGCCTTTTCTAACGTAATGATTAAATCCTATGATTCTATAAAAAAAAAAATATTTAGAAAGCTCGGAACTCCAGAATCATACAAAAGAT
Source organism: Coloeus monedula (assembly GCF_965178545.1). Taxonomy (NCBI): domain Eukaryota; kingdom Metazoa; phylum Chordata; class Aves; order Passeriformes; family Corvidae; genus Coloeus; species Coloeus monedula. The sequence goes on from NC_138782.1 coordinate 98,324,364, forward strand.
CAGATTGCTTAAGTTTTATTTTACTTTGTTTTGTTTCAAAAGCACACTTTTTCACACACTGCAACAGAGTGTTCAGATACACAAAGTAGTGAAAGGCATAAAAGAGTGCTATATGACACACACAGGTAATAAATCATTATGCTCTTTCAGTCAGCTGAACCTGTGTCACTTCTTCAAATTGCCTTGTGCATTCACTGCAACATGCCATCACTATTTCTTTCTATCTGTATGGTGTTTCAGGCAGATAGCCCCCTTTAAACCTCAGCTCCAGCTAATCACTGAAGATGTCAAGCAGCTGCATACTCAGTGTCAACTGAAATACAGCCATAGAGTCAAGTGCCATTAGTGAACATCTAGCACTAAAAGACAAGCTATTTTAATATCTCTGCTAGTGAATATATAGACACATCAAAGTTTTTCTCCCTTCATACTATACTGCCACAGCAACTCCTCTCCAAGAACTCTATCCACATTTTGCACACTGAATATTTTGTTTCTCACAGCTACTTATTGTCAAAAACCTTATGGAATATTGTTAGCAATTCACTTTACCAAGAGTACAATATTATTCCTCCCTATTAGACTGCTTTTCACTTATACCTTTAGTCATTCTGATTTTTAGAGGGAGATGGGGGTGGAGAGAAAGGAGGAAAAGAAGATTATTTTTTCCTGATTATTTTTTCTTTAATTTAGATGGTTCTCTTGATCACTACACATTGGGTTTGTCACTGTGAATATCAGGCTTCAGCATAATACTGTTAGGCAACACATTTATTTGAGTTTCAATCTTTTCAGGTTTCCATAGTAACTGGTGCTTAGTACAGACCCCTTGATAAAACAAAGCCTCTGTCGCTCTGAAAAACTACAGATATGGATTGTTTTATTATTAAAAGTGTATAAATGTAGAGATATACATATATAAAAATCTGTATACATACATATAACATAATGTTATAATGACAGCATATATTATATGCATATAATATTATAAAAATATTAACTGTATGCAGACATTGTGATATATATACCATATATTAGAAATAAAAATAAATAATAAAAGTAAAAAGTGTACAAAAATATTGATTATAAAGACCTATCCACCACAAAAATGAAGACACAAGTTCAAGAGAAGTTGAATCATTTTCTTCTAGAAGTTCAATAGCTGTACTGTCACTTGTCACTGAGTCTGCTGTTATTCATAATAGTTACTGGCAAAAGAGTTCCAGCTATCTAATATATACACACATAACTGAGAGAAAGCAACTGTGGACTTTATCCAACTAGTTTATGGCATACATGAAATAAATTGGCAAATGTCAGTTCAATTATTTGTGCTGCCACCCAGATACCTGTTGTATCAGATTCCCCTGTTGATTGTCTTAAAATACAGCTGTTGTAAAAGGGGCATTGAGATCAAAATACTCTCTTGATCTGGTCAACAGAAAAAGTAATCAATAAAGTGCATCAATCCTTAATGTACTCATCCATCCAATATTTTGTGTAGTTCAGTTCTTGCCCTGCAAAAGGGAAAGACAAATTAAACATGGGATCTAAGAATGTCAGGAATGTCAGAAATGGTGCAGATCTAGTTACTCAGCCCAGCCTGGCAAAGATGTAAGTGAGGGGAAATATTACAGTTGTCTACAAAATCTACGGGTCATCCATTGACATGAGTAGGAAGCAAATTTAAAACCAAGTGATAAGTTCCCTGCCATACTGTTTCTGATACAGACCAGGATACCACTGGCCACCTTGGCCACCTGGGCACACTCTGGCTCATGTTCAGCTGCTGTAGACCAGCACCGCCATGTCCCTTTCTGCTGGGAGTATTTCCAGCCACTCTTCCCCCAGTCTGTAGCTCTGCACAGGGTTGTTGCCATCCAAATTCAGAATCAGGCAAGTCACCTTGTTGAACTTCATATGGCTGGTGATTGCCCAATCCTCTAATTTTTTGCCATCTCTCTGCAGGGCCTCTGTGCCTTCAAGGGAGTCAAAAGCTCCTCCCAGTTTTGTATCATCTGTGAACTTGCTCAGTATCCCTTCCAGTTCTGCGTGTAAGTAATTTATGAAGATGTGGGAGAGAACTGGGCTGAGGATGGAGCCCTGTGGAATCCCACTAGTGACCAGGTGGGTGACGAGGTCACCAGTCAGATTTCACCCTAGTCACTATAACCTTTTGCACCAGACCTGTGAGCCATTTGCTCACTCATCACACAATGTGCTTATCCAGCTGAGTGCTGGATATTTCATCCAGAGGGATACTAAGAGAGACAATGTTGAAAGCTTTGCTGAAATCCAAAATGACTATATCAAGTGGCTTCCCTTGGTCAACTACTTGGGTTACCTTGTCATAAAAGGAAACCAGGTTTGATAAGCAGGATTTTCATTTCATGAAGCAGTGCTGGCCATCACCAGTGACTGTGTTGTCTTTCAGGTGTTTTTCAATATCTCCCAGAATAATCTTCTCCATAACTTTACCAGGCACTGAAGAGACAGTGACAGACCTCCAGTTTCTGGGGTCCTTCTTTTTGCCCTTCTTGAAAAGCAAGACAATGTTCACCAGCTTCCAGTCAGATGAGACCTCTCCAGATTTCCAAGACCACTCAAAAATCATCAAGAAATGTTTTGACATGACATCAGCCAGCTCTTTGAGGATTCTTGGATGAATCCCATCAGGCCCCATAGATTTATTGGGACCCAGCTGAAGCAGCAGATCCTGCGTAATTTCAGGGTTGTCTGAAAGTTGATCATATTTAATTGCGTGTCTTCTGCTTAACACTTTTTTCCATTGAGCAAATTCAACAAAAATCAAATAGGAAAGCATCAAAAATAATCAGTGTCAACACATTAACCATCAGCTAAGTGAATAGAAATTAGATGTTCTGAAGCATTCTGCCATTGTATTCAATGTATTAGTAATGGAAATTGCCCTAACATATTTTCATATTTTTCATATTTGCTAATATCAGCAAATTACGAAATAGAAACTTATGCTTTTGTCAGTCACATTGATCTTTCAAATTTGTTTAAAACATGCAAGGAATTTAACCAGGATTTGTTGAGCTGGACGAAAAAGCTGACAGTGAACATGTAATGTCATAAATGGCTCAACAGATCACATTTCTTATTTTTGTTTTGTATGGGAAATCATTGAATTGGAATTCAAGCAATTTCACACTTGAAAGAAAATGTTTTTATTTACAACACTAAACTGAACAAAGTAATAAATGCACCATCTCAGAGAAGCTCATAGTATAATCAGAAGTTATCAGATCATGATACAAGTAGTATAATCAGATCAGTAATATACTGAACTTGCTTAAGATTAATTTTTGCATACTTTTTCTTGCATTTGAAAGAAGAGCAACGTGCTGCCTGCATCTTTTATTTGTTAAATAGCTAACTATATTTTGAAAGTTACGACCAGGTACAATCAATCATAACTCTTTCATTCAGCTTATAACTTCAGTGGCAATGGATTCCATTAGAAAACAGAAAGATGAGTGTCTCTGAGTATCTTTTCATGACATGTTGGAAAACTTTCTGAAAAAAATTTTATGGGATAAATGAGGAAAAGAAGACAATAAAAATGGGGAGTTTATATATAAAAAAATTAATTTTCTATTATTGGAACCTATAAAAATTAACAAACTCCAGGACCTGTTAATGAGATTTGTTGTTACTGAATGTAACAAAGGATTCTAAATAAAATCCTGTCATGGTTTTAAGCCCAGCTGAAAATTAAGCACCATGCAGCCGTTTGCTCAACCTCTCCTTTCTCTCCCCCCACCCCCGGGGAGTGGGGAGTAAAACTTGTATAAGAGATAAGAACAGTTTAATAATTGAAATAAAGTGAAATATAGTAATAATGGTAAATGGTAAAAATACTGATAATAAAAAGGGTAAAACAAGTCATGCACAATGCAGTTGCTCACTGACCGCTGACACATGCCAAATGCCCCTTTCCAATCCCAGATCGACTATGCTCCCAGATAACTCTCCCCAGTTTATATATTAGTCATGACTTTCTGTGGCGTGGAATATCCCTTTGGCCAGTTTGGGTCACCTGTCCCAGTTATAGCACCACCCAGTTTCCTTTGTGTACATCCTTGCTGGCAGAGAATGAAGCAAAATAAAGGATAAACACGATTTAGTAAAAACCCAATACACCAATGTGTTATCAACACCATTCTCATTCCAAATCCAAAGCACAGCGCTGTAACAGCCACTGAGAAGAAATTAACTCTATCCCAGTTGAAACCAGGACAAATTTTGCCAGTTGTCTAACTTTAGAAGTAGTATGTCACATTGAAGGAACCCCCTGAAACAAGCTAAGCTTGGTATATCAAGTATCTGGGTTGTTCAGGGCTTTTTTTAAATTAAACTGAATTTCCGATAAGCTATTTTAAAATACAGATTCTAAAATCAAGACTCAGGTCTTCAAAATTGCCCTTTTTGAAATGTGAAATGACCTAATTTCTGCAGTCCTCTTATCATCCATCATTAAAATTCCCCAGGAATCTGAAATTTTACTTGTGGTTGTACCTGCAGCATTTCAAGCCATGGTATAATGACACATGGGGCTGCAACAGCAAAACAATCTCAGAGTCCCATTCACCTATCTCCTAAAAGGATTAATCACTTGTTTCTGCACAGTCTGTTGCACATTTTTATATAGCAATATGATCAGTTCCTTGAGTTGATTTCTAGTGTGGCTTTAGTAATATGTTGACACAGCTGAGAAAATGGTATGTTGCTCTACAGATGTGAATGCCTGACCATGTTCTGTTGTTGAATTCTAAAGAATAATTGCTGATTTTTTTCAGCCTGTAAAATCTGCGGGTCCATACATTTCATAGGCTTTATTCTGATTCAGCAGAAGTTCGTGACTAAAGCTGGATGGATTGACTCTGTCACTCTGTATCCAAATGGCTATAGGGATGACTTGATTTTGTAATGGATTGTCTCCCCATGCCAAAAACTGGACATGTATTTTTCACAAAGCCTTATTCACACAAAATTTGTAATCAGGCTGTAGAACAAATATTGGACAGTCTTGTCCCCATCTTTTAGAGGATTACTGTAGCTACTAGACACTGTCATGTTCAGCCTTGGTCTCCTTCTCTGGTCAAATTAGTTTTCAGCCTTTTATTCAAAGTACAACAAGTTCAGTCAAAATCTATATCCTTTCCATAATACATAACTTAAAGATGAAAAAACTTTCAGTAAAGTGAGACTGAACTGTGGTTTTTCAGTCCCACCAGAAGGTAGAATTATCAGTAGATCTTCTACATCACAGTAGATGTAGAAGTCTTCTATCTTCTAATTCATTGCTTAAAATTTATCTTTTTAAAAAAAAAAAACCTTTAAAGATAACTTAGCATAGTTATACAAAACAGACCTTGAATGCCCACTTAGAGAGTTTTCTTCAGTTTGAATCACAGTGTCATCAAAAATCATGTTACACTAAATCAGTATTAGAGAGACAAGATGTACACCTTTACCTGCACTGGCTCCCAGCACTGTAAACAGTTTTGAGGAAGCTCCTTTCTCCCTTGCAGTTTAGACATTTAATCAAGGTATTGACTTTGGGGTGTCTGCATTCATGACTGCAATGGTTTATTTTTAGGTGTATGCAGAAAACACCAAGGATTTGAGCAAATATGTAGCTCAGTATCTTCTTAGGATACTTGGCAGTATCTAGTTATATATTACCTTAAAAATCTTACTATCTATAGAAATATCTGCTCTCTCTTTTAAAACGTTCTTCCTTTCATTCTGCTACTTCCCGTAAAAATGCTTGATTCTTCAAAATTTTGTAACAAATATCCTTAAAAAGAACAAAAGGGTGTTTTCTCACCCTTGCAACTATCCATTGCAGCTGATTTCTAATTCTCTGCTTTTTCTTTACACTAGAAGCATTTTTGGAAACTAATTACATAGAAAAGTTATCTTCCATAAAGCTACCCAAGCTTTCTGTAAGTATTTCTGTAAGCATTTTCTGCTAGCTATTAATTTGCAGATCTATTCCCGGTAGTGTAAATCCTGATTACTATAGCTTCCTTCTTAGAAGATATCATATATTGTTCTGTTAATATTGTCAAGAATCTCCCCACACTCAGTTTCATGTAGGTCACTAAAATCTCACATTAAGAAGTAAAAATTAATAAAATTGTGCACCAACACATTTTATTTTCTGTCTTTAAACAATTTTTCATATTTGGAATCAGTTGTGCAAGCCCTGCTCTACAGCTAAGAGAAGTGAAACATGTTTATGTCATTCTTGTCGCAGGTAAATCTCAAACTGAGCAATGAAAAACAGGGCTGCATTAGCCTGGGGGGAAAAGTACTAAATAAAGAGAAAAAGATGGCAAGAAAATAATGACAAAATGGTAGCAGGAGTGAAGACACAAAGTGCTGAAATTTGTAACAGCAGAGTGGAGAATTAAGGCATCATGCAGCAGAAATATAGGCATGGTAGTGTCAGGGTGCAGCAAGGACAGATTTCTTGTCAAAGGAAGGCCAACTGGGAGCCAAGGGTCTCAATGAGTCAGGCAGGAGCAGTGTCTTCACCACCAAAGGATGCAGTCCCACAGCGTTTGAGCAAAGATAACGTGTCTGGAGACCGGAACTTGTATCAGACACAGTCAATAGGCAAGTCCACAGTGGCAAGGCAGGTCTAAGATCAAGCTATGAGTCACATCAGCAAGCCAAAATTACAAAATCAGCAAGGTGCATGGACAGCCATAGGGACACACAGCCCACAGCTCAGAGAAAGAATAAGGGTAACAGTCTGAGTTAAATACACCACCCAAGAGAGGTAAAGAGATTCTAGAGGAGTTTTATCACAGTGTTCTCACACAGCTGTATCCACCACAGTCTGATCCCAGGTTGCATTGATAAGTCTCATCAAGATGACCTTGAGCCCAGCACAAACTCCTGGGAAGGGACGAAAGAGGTGATTAAGACAGTAGCTGAACTTAGAGCCTTGACAGCCAAACTTTCATGGTTTTGAAGGCAAATAATAGAAGGCAAGAGGAGGATAGTTTGTGATAAAGAGTGAAGGCACAGGAAGGTAATAGTAGGGTTAGTGTTATTCCAAAGATAGAGTAGTCAAACTGAGAAAGTAATAATAAAGGCTGAAATCCTTAAGCTATAAAAGACAGGAAAAAAGGCAATTTATTTTATTTTTAGATGCTTTGGATCCTGTCTTATCTGCTTACATTACTGATGTGTGGTTAATTTTAGACACCTGTCAGACCCGTTTTACAAGTGGAGAAAAAATAAAAAAAAGAACTCCTATATATACTGAGGTTTACATATACACTTTGTGAGAAAAGCGGTGTAGTAGTTTTGAGATGCGTAAGTAGGTACAAATTAGGTACAAGAAAGATAATGCTGATAATCCTGCACAGACAAGAAGTTAAGAGTAACATGAAAGGAGTTCAGGAACATAGTGGGTATAACACATCACTATTTCTGTTACAAACTGAAGTTGCAAATAAGTAGAGAATTAGAGAAGTTTATATACCTAAGTGCCTACATAGCCTATTCATATTCAGTTCAAGTGTTCAAGCTTTCTATAAAGAAAATGAGTTTCACGAAAGAGGCCAGCTTAATCTGGAGATGTAAATCAGGTCTGTACACGGGGCTATAGTTCAGAAACTCATGATTTGTTAATCTTAATCCCATACTCAAATTGGTAGTTCATATGTTATACAAATACATTAATATTTTTTTCATTTGTACAGTTAATTAATTAATGACATTACTTAAACTGAGTTCTTTTTCCTTCTTATTTTCTTCTTATCTTCTCTTTCTCTTTCTCTCTTTTCTTCTTATCCTTTTTTTTCTTATGTTTCTCTTAATTACCCAGTTTCCCTGGATTTCTACTTCTCAAAGACAGCAAAGGGACAGCAGTTTACTGTCTTTCTTTTCCTCTGCATCAGGAAGAAATTCTTATGATGAGTGAATATTGGAGGTTAGCAAAATTCAGATACTCATTTAAAGAATTACTTTCTACTCTATTTTTCCTTGCCTTCTGCCAATCAATCGTGAACTGCTGCTCCCTAATTGCTTTTAAAATGTACATAGATATCGATTTTAAAATTAAATGGGGACCTAAGTCTCTTACTGAGTTTATTTACAATTTAAGGAACTGTTCAACATGAATAAGTGTATTAGAAGCAGACCTTAGAGAATTAGAGGTTTCTTTTATATTTCTTGATCAATTATGATTAAGAAATTGAATGTAACTTGTGTTACATGTGTTACTTTCTCATTGTATTTTGTCAACAAATAACCTAGTTTGTAGAAAGAAAACTAGCAAGAGCTTTCAAATGACATTAGTGTGATTACATACTGTACAATTTGCATTCTTTACTGTTAGCTTGCTTTGTTATTGACTAGACAACACTTTTAGACTAGCCTGTGAATCCAATTCATCCCACTAATGCTGCCTTTAAAGCTGTGAATGTAGCACATGCATAACAATGAAAGGCACTGTAGGATAGCCAAGGATGTGGGTTTCTTATAAACATGCTATGGGGAAGTTTCACTTTGGTTGCTTTTAGAAGGTTGCCTACATTTCAGTTCTAGCAGAGGTCAGAATCCAGTGGTCTTGTCTAAATTCTAGTCAGGTGAGTTACCATCTTAGTAATAAACAAAGGTGATATAAACCAAATTGCACCAAAGAACATTTTTAGCAAAGGCAATCATAATATCTGGTGTTGAGTTTTACCTCTTCAAAACTTGAAACAAAAGTTAATTATGTTTGTTAATATATAATTGATATTATAAATATCAATAGCATAATACAAAACATCTCCAACCATTCCCTTCAGCTAATCCTAGGCAGAAACTTTACTGTGGTTTTTAGAGACGTGTTTTCCAGCCTCTGTGTTACCTGTTCTGACACAAAACTTGAGCTACTGAGTTTTCTGGAAAAAAAAAACCTTCCTCAGTATCTCTTCATGCAGTTTGTGAAGCCTGTTTTACCCCCAACCTCAGCTGTTAAGAATCACTTTATACTATTCCACCAGAATGGTGGAATGGAGTTTAACAAAATTCAGATAGTGATTTAAATAATTAATTTCTATTTTATTTTCCCTTGCCTGTTGCTAATCAATCTATAATGGAGACCAGACATACTAACTTTCAGAAGCTACATTAAAAACTTCAGTTACAGTAAAAAAAATGCAAAATGCAAAAAAAAAGATGCAGCTGAATAGTCACATTCTGATATGGAAACGAGTTCTTAGCCTTAACTAAATGCATTAACTTCAGCACTCGTAAATGATCCAAACTTGCTGGGTAGTTAATAAGATATGGAAGCACAAATGAGTTGTATTAGGATAACATTAAATATATGTGTGTGCATATATATGTATGTTCTTTTGAACTAAAATTGTTAGTTATTTGGCCATGTCCTGTATCTTCTTTTTCATTAAATCTTTTCCTTTCAGCTTAAAAACAAAGAAAATCCTGCATGACTTCTTTAATACTAGAGAGCTAATGAAGCATTACTAAGAATTTTAATGAAAGCTTTCAAGAAAAGAAATAAATGTAGATTACTTCCATATATTTGAGGGAAAATAAGTTAATTCCAACAATAGCTTGAATTTAAGATTTGAAAAATCACTTTTTTCAGCATTTTTTAATCCCTTTAAAATTGCTTTTAATCTTTTCTCTGTTTACTAGTGAGTCAGAAACTACATTCTGAATTAAAACGATGTGATCTAAAAGCCACCTGAAAAAGCGTCAGCTTTATTAGCATTTTGATATTTTCTTGCTTTAAAGAAACACTCACATGGAAAATTTACATTATTTAATCTTTGTGACAAGAGACGAGGTAAAACTTTGTGTACTTGTACATGTTCAGTAATTTCTGGAAGAGTGATAAGACAAAAACTGAATGCAGAAATTACAACAAATGGAGACCTTTTTCCCCTCTCCATCTATTCTAAACAAACTTAAATCAACCCTGTGCTGTTCTGCCTTCTGGAAAAGTTACTTGGGAGAAAGGACAGACCTCCACCTAGCTGCAATCTCCTTTTAGGTAGTTGCAGAGAGAGATAAGGTCTCCCCTGAGCCTCCTTTTCTCCAGAATAAATAACTCCAGCTCCCTCAGCTGCTACTCATTAGATTTGTGCTCTAGACTCTTCACCTGCCCCATTGTCCTTTTCTGGACATGCTCCAGCACATTAATTCTTTTTTGGATTTCCACTCCAAAATCCTTATTGTTTCCTGGTTTCCATTAAAAACAACAAGAGAAATAACAGCATACCTTTGCAAATTATTCTGTTATACTATTTAATACCTGTATTTATCCCAGCCATCAAAAAAGAGATTTTTTTTTTAGTGACAAAACATGTAATTATCTCTGCAAGAAATTAATACTAAAAAATAAGCAACAGCTTCACAAAATACTTTTTGAGCTATTCAAGGCTTATGATATTAAAAATCAATACACAGCAGTTTCATTCTTGTAATTAAATTCACTAGCAAAAATAATGTGATAGCCTTTTTTTCTAAGCTGAATTCTGTAGAGCTTTTTATAAAATCCTGTTTTCAGGTGTGATTGTTGTGATCACAAATTTTGAAATGCAACAAATTGTCAATTTCAAATTGACAGTTTCAACTTCAGCCTGCTAAAAATTGTCAATTTCAAATTGACAGTTTCAATTTCAGCCTGCTAAAAATTAAAATGCTGTTTATCTTACTGGTATCTTCTATTTGGTTCTGTCAGTAAGGTACAGTTCTAATAAATTCTTACTTCTGAGACTGAAAAGTCTCTCAGGAATCCTTCAGGAATAAACTGATTCTGAAGTGAGAAGGCACACTCATACATTTATGTTACAAATCAACTGCAATTTTGAAATATATCACTAGACTCTCATGGAAAACTTCAGATTCTCTCCTTCAACAAGCGAAGGCTGCAGAAGCTGTAGAATTGCTCCATATGTTTTAGACATGTAGGCATAAGCAAAAATCAGAAATACACACAGTTTTAGTATAAGAATTAAACAAAAGAATAAAATGTGGATTTATAGATATTCAAATTAATAAAAATATTTGCAATTTTAATTAATGTGCAAGAGGTCAAAAATTGTGTCCTCTGTGTTTAATACATCTTATTTTATCAAAGTATTACTTTCATCATGGCTGTGTATGAATGTGCATACTATATGTTCTGTCTGAACTGTGTGTAGTGCAGTACAGCTGTTATTAAATATACTGATACAGGTTTTACTTCAAAATGTGTGGCTGTAAACTTCATGAATCCAATTAAAAAAAAAAAAGGAACGTTTTGAGGCATGTGGAGTTACTTTGCCAACTGTTAATTGTATTGTGTCTAACACAATTTTCATTATTTCATTGGAGACCGCACAACATTTTTAAACCTGGAAGGTCAAATTAATTCAACAGAACAACACCCAAGGTAAGATTTCTTCTCATTATTAGAGAAAGAAATCAAAGTTTGTCAAGTCCACAGACACCAGAATAGCTAGAATGTCTAATCTGGAACTGTTTTTACTGAATTCTGGATCATGTTCTTAGAGCTGAAAAGAAGTTTTGAAGTTTTGTGAAGTATTATGGAAAACCAATTATGAGACATGCATTTCCCCCTGCTTGGTCTCTATCACCCTCTTCATGATAAAGGATAAATGTTACCATGGCTAGCTAAAAACAACCACAGTGGTGTGAAGACTTAAAGAAGCACAATGAACTGTCTCAAACGCTATCAGAGAAGGAAGTTCCCACAAGATAAGCCACCACAGCAGGAATTTAAGCACAGATGGTAGAGAGGAAGCTGTTAACCAGATCTAAATGGAGCTGAGGGTTTGGAATTAGGATACCAGACAAAATTCCTCTATTCAGACTGTGGGAAAAACACAGACAGCAACAACAGGAAAATGCCAGGCTTGGTGAGGCAGAGCTCTATAACTTACTTGGACAAAAATTCCCACCATGGCTGTGGGAATTTGTCTCACTTAAACTGTGAGAAAGGAAGCAGCTGCTTACACATGTCATCCCAAGTTCTGGGAACAGTGTGTACACCTCTGGATACCTGGGACTTGGACTATGTAAAAGTGGTACCTTCAAAAGAACACTTTAGGATCCCCACCACTGAGCAGACCAGGGTGAAGAAAGACCAGTGTCCTTCCACAGGATTCCATATGGTGGTGATACCTTCACTTGATCTCTCTCTCTCTCACTCTCTCCCCCCACACCCCTCCCATCTTTCTCTCTGTCTCTACCTCACATTTACTGTTAAATAAAATCTGTACTATTGACTTTTGCATATGCACCTTAATGCAGGCAGAGATATCTCTTAATAATTGGATCCTAACAACTGGTCACAGGAATTGCTGTCCAGCAAGTAAGGTTGGTGTAGGCAGAGGTTTTGTAGAGTTGGACACTGTATATAAGTACTTTGATCAGGGATGACTTTCAAGTGTGAAGGAACAGAGAAAGTGGGAGAGGAAGGTAATGAACTCTACAAGCATATGTATGTCATACTTTAAACTAGTATCTGGGTATGGTCTCAAAATCTATAAGATAAAGTATATTTTCTGGTTTATATTTTATAATTAATAATAATATTTATATTATATCCTCTTGAGGCTGCAAGACAGGATAGGATAACTGCTATAGAATTACTTACAAAAAGATAAGAGGTTTAGCTTACATTTTAAACAAATATAAAATGAAATGTCTGCAATATATTGAAGAACTATGGGGGTAGATTTTAAGTGGCTTGGATTCCATATCACATCATGCATTTGCACAGCCAGACAGTCTCCCTTTGTCTGTTTGGACCCTGGTGTCCTTCCGTAACTAAACTTTTTTGTCAGTGAAGACAAACTCATATGGAAACTCCATGTAGCATAGCTGCGTTTCACCTAGTTGTCATGTTTCTGCTTCAGAGAATGTTTCTTCATCCTGTGGTATATGATTCCTTGATAGCTTTTGAACGGCTGTCAAGTAAAAATTTATTCCTAGATATTTCCTTCGCTTTCCAAATCAACTGTTGATTCCCACCTAGTGGGAGAAGAATGTGAAAAATCTCATACTCTCAGTTATGTAGAATCAACAAAGTCATCCACCCAGCTGGTCTACTGGTACCCATGGTCAGCAATTGGAACCCAGACTTGATTGGCAGCACATGTCAAATCACAGGGCAGAATCAAATTAGGTAATGAAAGAATGGTGGTAAGCATACACATCAGTAAAGAAAAATTCAGCAGTAAGCACTGGGATTCTGCCTAACTTGAGCAGAAACTTTTGAAGTTTAAATGCGTGCAAAAAATAATAATAATAACAATAAAAAAATAATAATGATAATAGCTAAATGAAACGACAATAAAGTGAATGGGAGTGAATAAGAAATGACAGCAGAAAACAGTAAATCATAGTATCAGCTAGCTGGCAGACTTAAAGGAGTTGAAGGCAGTGATTACCAAATAGTCAAAAAAGAAATGTCCTAAAAGGGAAATAAATTCAAACTATGACTCTAAAATCTTACTTATTTCTCAAAGAAGAAACTAAGTATTCACAAGGAAGTTTTAAATGCATGCCTGAACAAGATAAGTACAATTCTTGGAAGGTTAACAGATGATAGGGCCCGGGAAGATGAGGAAAAATGAATTGAGTGATTCTTACTGTCCTGTACTCTCTAGGTTGTTATTCATAGAGAAAAGAATGCTAACACAAGCTTTGTGAAAAATAATTTTTATCCTCTCTTTGTTGAAAATCAGATTATTAAAGATATATATCAGAAGCAATCAAAGCAAAGAGCAAACAAACTGCACTTTACATGAAGTTCATAGTTGGGTATTTATTTTCTTCACAAAATCACGACTTGTATGCCTGAATTTTTATTAGGGATAAGAAAGAATCAAATATTTAAGAATATATGTAATATATATTAAATAGCTGTTACTCTTTATCTAAAAGCTGTAAACACTGTGAATAGCTTGTAAAAGCAGTTTTGCACAACATGATCAGAATAGAAAACAGTCATGCCTGAACTCTTATAGGCAGTGAATGTGCATACATATATATCTATAAGAACATATGCGTATACATATATTTTCACTGAAAAAAAAAATCTGGGTATCATTCTGGTAATTTTAAACAGACTGTAATATAAAGTCAATATATAAATATGGCTTAATTGTAAGTCTCACTATATAGTATGCAACTTTCTGGATATATGGAAAGAGAGATAATATAGAGGAAATTAGTTCAATTAGGCTTTAATAATAGCTTTGTTAACTTAGTAAATATTCCCTGATAGCAGATCCCAATTACTTCTTTAACCAATGCAATCGGTTAAGGCTCATATCCATGGAGACATCTTATGTACTGGCACACACCTCAAACCTGCATGGAACATGCCTGCATTTCATCTAATTCTCATATTTCTTCTTCAAAAATTATGACTACATTGATAGCTTCTGAGCAGCTGTCACATAGAACTTTATTAGAAATTTGGTTTTTCTGCCAAATCATCTATTTTTTTCTCCTCTATGTCTTCTGTCAGTCCTTTGCTCTGCCACAGCTGGGCCCAGCTGCTACTGAAAAGTCAAAATTTTCTAACCATACATGAGGGAGGAAGCAAAAGAGAGTATCCTAATCCCAGTATTAGAGTTTTGGGGGTTTTCCCTGTATTTTCTGTAATGAAGGTCTTCCAAAGTTAATTTATTTTAAATCATAAATGATTTAAAAATGAAATGAGTACTTCTGTTAGATGTCTGCCAGATGATGATAACAGTGGGAAGCTTTTAGCTTCCTCTGTTTCTTTCTCATTAACACTGGTCAAAAATACAGTTATGAATTAAGAGGAGAGATACATCATGAATGAATGAAGTAAATTATGTAAATAATATTTTGTTGATGAACATGCAAACTGGATCCAATAAACTATGAACAGAATACTGTGCCACAAACACATCATATGCATTAAATTAAATTATATACTGGAACAAGATAGTTTTCTTGATATATCACACTTTAAGTATTTAAGCCTGGATTACAGATCCTTTACCTCTGTAACTGGTTCTTTAACAACTCTGATAGTTGCCAAGAACCTACCTTTCTTGGCAACCTGCATCTCTCCTGAGCTGTAGAAAAAGAGCAACATTTTGTCCCATAACTTATGCTGTAAGTTGCTCTTTGCTGACCTATTACTATGGGTTTAATTTATCATAACAGATAAAGACTGGAAGTTAGCCATAAGAAATTTTGCTTGCTTATGTCTAAAGTCAAGCCAAGACTTCCCACTGTGCATTTAATTAATATTTTAATGGATGTTTTAGTGCAGTGGAAATTCATCAAAGTAGGACCTAAAGTTGTTGTCAATAAAAGCATGTATATGTAACCATAGCAGTAGAGTGAGACTCTCCCTTCAACTTGTGCAGTATAGTCTAGCAATTTAGTATAATTTTATAATTTAAAATAAAGCACATCCATAAAAAGTAATTCAAAGTGGAGAGATGAAAACAGAATAGGCAAGAAATATTCCTACCACATACCATAAAAGCCCTTTGCCTTTTCCAGACATTAATGACTTCCTCTCACTAATCACCAATAATAAGTCAAACAAGGACAACCACGCCTCCAGTATATATCATTCAGTTCAAACACTCCCTTTGATTTACACTTCACAAACTATCTCAGGAGATTTTTTTTGATTAATTGTTCTTACATCCTTAGTTAATTTAAAATGTATTTACTTCGTAGCTTGTGATGCAAACCCTAAATTTAACAACCCATTCCCATACTTGCCCACCCTCAAGGGTTCAAATACAGTTTAAGCTGCTAGAATTAATGGAGAAAAGTAATGCTGTCAAAGAAGAAATATGGCACTATAGGAAAAATTTGGCTGTGCTCATTCTGTCATTCTTTTCTCTCTTTTTCATAACCATAAAACAGAATAAGACATTATAGTGCAAAAGATTGTTTATGGAACATAGATTTTTACACATAAACTGCCTAGTGTCAGGAAACTCAGAAATTAAATTCCTTTTCTGATTTGTTTCATGTTCTGCCTTTTCCTTCATCCTTTCCTTCCAAATATGATTTTACCCTTTGGTGAATTTAATGATATAATAGAATTGATCTACTCTTGCTTATATGTAACAATTCACCATATGTTTCATTATTAAGTTATGTTTTTTATTAAGTGATATAAATCCTGTTTATCCCTTAGATTATGATCCCGCAAACATAGAAACAGTCATTTGGATTAGTATTATTAGTACTGGTTTCTGCAAAGAATATTATACATAATTTTTTTTGAAAGACAGTAAAAGATGATGTAATGTTCAAAAAGTATGTACAAAAAGCAGCATATATTTACTGTATGGTTTACAGGTATTAGTAGGAAAGCAAGAGAGAGCTTGGGACGTAATATTTTCCTTAAAAAAATCATGTAGACTTTCACATAAAATTATGAAGAAAACTGTACAGTAATTATGAAGATATGGAAGAATAGATACATGCTGTCCTATGGAATTGACGTCATCACAAAGTATATATGAGAACACAGAATGATTATAGCACATATGATGAATTACAGAATACAAATGCTACATTGTAGTCTAAATATTTAAAATATTCGTTTTTCCAGTGATTTGCTCATTTAGATTACTGGCAACACAATTTTTTGCTTTGCCAGCAAATATAAAAGGTGAAATGGTAAAAATATTTGAAAGTAAAAGATCAAAGGTGAAGAAAATAATGGTTAAATACTCCTTCCAGTTTTTTGTTTTGCAATGCTGCAGAATTTACCAAATCTTCCTGGTGTTTCAATTCACCGTGCCTTTCCCCTGAAATGCCACTGAAATTCCCCTGAAATGTGGTATTTACTATAAAAGTTTGCTAGTGCAAAGTACAAAATATTCTTTAGTTAAAGACAAGTTATTGGTACTGTGACTGTAAATGTATTTGACTACAAGATATATGAACAGGCACTCAGCTGATTGAATGAGTCTTCCAGTCTTAATAAATTTATGAGCTTTCTTTTCGCAGCTTATTTTCCATCAGGACCCTTTTCACAGGGCTGCTGCCTAATCAGCCTGATTCCAGTCTGTGATGTAAGACTGCATACGCGTCTTTGTTGAAGTACATTGGGATCTTGTTGCTCCCTTTCTCCAGGCTTTTGAGGTACCTGTGGATGTCAGCCCTCTTTAAGTGATCCAGATGTTTGTGCCAACTTGTTCTTACTCCCTGGGGGGAGGGTGCTTTCCAGCCTGTTGTCCATAGCGTTGCTGAAGACCATAAATTTTTTGTTTCTTTTGATTTTATTGTTGGTTTTGGCACAGGGCAAACAGTTGAAAGAGAAACACTGCAGAAACAAAGTGAATTTTTAGAGCAGACTATTCAAGAATATATTACATACCTAGACAATTTCTAAACCTATGTACTCTTGTAAGGTTTTAAAGATGCTTCTCTACTTTTCTAATGATTCACAATATTCTATTCATTGCCTATTGTTATAAGATCAGGAAATGAAGAATCCAAAATAACAGAATAGCATAAAAAATGTTGGGTTCAAGTCTGTTCTTTAAGAGAAAGAGGGGGAAAATTGCCAAAACTATTAGAAAGGTAAAAGAATTGGACAGAATGTGAAAGCATTATATCTGATTTATTTATTAACAATTAGATATTTTATTTACAATTTTTTTGGCTGAACAATACAACATTTTTTATTTGAGGAGACCTATATTTTGCCTAACAGTGTGGTTAATGTCACATACAAAAAGAAATACAGGTTTGGGTGTTTTCTGTGTGTGTCTGTAATCCTGCAACTTCATGTTCTCTGTGTTTCCAGTTTCTTTTATGTTTCTAAGTTGCTACTGTACAGAAAAGTTTGTGGCTTATAATTGCAAGTAATCAGAAGGAAAAAATTAATTTACCTGTACCACTTCTGTTTACATTTGGGACAGCAATGGAAACTGCCACCATTCTGTTAGCATCTCAAAGGAAATATCAGCATTTGAAATAGTCTGTAGCAGTTCCGGACAATAGAATAATAAATTTCAGCAAATGCTCGACTATACAGTTGACAAATAGAAAACTGTACCAACAAGACTTAAAACATCACATTCAAGCTGTAGACCCTTTGTCAAGCTGTGTGTTAACTCAGCATGAGTGGCACTGTGAAGACATACCAGAAAAGCTGTCACTAGAAGCTAAAAGAACTTTAAGCTTCAGTGCTTGCTTTTCACAAGGATATATGTAAAAGTTTGCTGTCAGCTCCTACTTCAAATTAAATAAGGAATAAGATTCAGGCTTGTCTCCCACTGTTCCGCTTAAACCACTAAATATCTGCAAGCATGAGTGCATCTTATAAGTGTAGTCAGAAGCCATGGGAATTTAAGGAGATTTTTCAAGAGCTGTTCTCATAAAAGCAGCCAAGCAATGACTGACTGACTGTCAATATCTGTATTTAAACTTATTAAGTATAAGCCGCCTCTTCAACAATTGCATTTATAATAACCTTCATGTAGCTTTAATGAAGTGTTTTGGAGACCTGGTCACACAGAATTTACAAGCAATATTTGTCTCTTTCCCTTGGATTTCCACCATCTTTTTTTTTTTTTCTATATGGAAACTTACCTGATTCTGTAGAAAACCAATTAATATGAGTATATTTTGTTTTTTTAACCAATATTCACAGTATAGTTTTTATGTCTTTCTTCATATTGTTTCAAATATACTTAAGATATTTATAAACTAAATTCTCTGTAGAAATAATGTTATGAGCAGAGTATGACTTGAATTTGTTAAAATGAAATATACTTACTTCATTTGATGGCCCCTTAAATACATCCATAAATTTTAGTATGATGGTAATTAAACTTACAAGATATAGCCGATACTCCATGAGAATTTTAGTATAAAAATTATATTCTCTGCTTTCCCATATTTCTTAGGTAACAGAAATGGGACCTAGCCTATAGCACTGGTAGTACCAATGCCATTTCTGTTTTCTGAATCTTAAAAAGAAAAAAAAAATATTGCAGATTAAATTGCATACAGTTTATATTTTCTTTTCAAGAGTTTAATATTTAGTAATTCTCACTAAACCAAAATCACCTTTGAAGTTAATGCATGTTTTGCAGTGAGAAAGACTATGGAATCCAACTTTAAAAGATGTGCCCAAAAGTTTCATATCAAAATACTGATGATATTGAATAATCCTTTTGCTACTGATAAAGTATTCCATGTTGATGTACTCTGTTCATTCTTATGGAATTCTATCTGAGCACCAGGATATGAAAAAATCCAATTGTTTGCAATAGTTTGCAATAATCATTACATTACATACTTATGAAACTGTGAATTTACCCTTAAAAAGGTTTTGCTGCAACAATGCTACCAATCCTTTGGAAGTTCCAGACACTACTTATACACACTTAATGGAGAGTTATTTCAGCTTTATATTACTACATCAGGATAATACCACCTTACTCTACACTTACATTACTGCTTTGAAGGTGTTGAGCCAGTCATACAAAGTCACAATACTGACTAAAGTACAATGTGCTTTTTTGTTGTTGTTGGGTTTTTTTGGGTATATTTTTTTTGTGTGTGGAGCTGAGCTTCAATGATCTGAAAAGGTGGGAGGGTTGTCTTTGAGAAACTCCTCAGTCACTGCAGGGACAATCAGAGACCTACATGCAGCACAAAGAATCAATTCTGCCTGAAGAGAGTTATTTCTTTTTTTTTTAATCCGCAAAAATGCCGATGCAGTGATGCTTGCCCTAGCTGATGCAATCTAAATAAACATGACAAGACATGGCAAATGTTATTTCTGCAATATAACTTCAGATATCACTTCTAAGAAAAAAAATTACAGTAAAAGTTGTTGTTGATTTTCCATCTGCAGACACTATTTGTCAAGGTTAATATTTAGTACTAAGTGCTCATGCTGCTCTATTAAAACTCTTTGCCGAATCATTAGCTCTGCCTTTTTGGAATTATTTTTTAAATTACAAAATGTTTATTGCCAACATAATGAAGATGTTTGTTTGCATGTGGGCATGTGCCCAACAAAGATTTCAGGTGTGTAAGAGAAAGAAAATTACATAATGATTATAATTTCATCAGATATCTTTTCCACCCTAAATCCTTTTAAATTAAATTTTAAAAAAAATCTGAAATGCACAGCAAAGAGAGATAAATATCAGTGTGATCTTGGTACAATAGTGACATGTTCCAGGAGCTGAGCAGGTGTTCGTCTACAGAATAAAGCAGAAGATGGTAGTTACTTTCAAAGCATTAATATCCCATGGAAATGTAGCTATTTGCCTGTTACGGGCTGTTTAATATCAGTAAATTTAGTAGAAGGAGTATAACTTGAGAAGATTCTAGACTAATGTTTTTAAAGGAAATCTGTCCTAAACACATTTTTCTCACTAAGCTATCTGATCTTTGAATATGGTAGGTACATTAAATGTATAGTTTATTACTAGCAAAACATAAATATACAAGAAGAAAAGTAAATAGTAAAAAATTTGCCTTAGTAGTAATCTATGATGGGTAAGCTTAAAGGCTGGAAGGGTCAATTTGATACTGACAACTGTATAAGCATTCTCAGCTTACATAATAGTACAGACCTCTGAGATCCTAAATAATATTTATAATTGATAATATTTCACAGCAAACAGGATCTAGCATGTCAAGAGGGCAGGCACAGCACTTTTTAACCACCTAAGCATACAGCTCAATTTCCATTTACTTAAAGATCATGAATTTTACTGGTACAGAACATGGTTAAGGGACACTAACAAACAAGAGCCAAAGCATGCAAGTTCTCCTGGTTACTATTGATACCTACATGGTCCAAAGCCCAAATGAAATCCTCTTAAACATTTTTGCAGTAAGCATCCAGAATGCAGGCATAGCTGCATGCGCATACAATTAAATACACTACTCACTTTTTTTATCCAAGTACAATTTCTGATTACAGCTACCAAAAATGCAATCCCAGGAAGGTAAGGTCAGTGCAATGTTCCAATTGAAATCAGCCTGGTAGATGAGATTCCAGCAGTGAAATGTGACACATGTAACACCAGGCCAATTTCAAAGTGTGGCTATATTTGTTCTGATGGTGAAGAAAAACAAAATAAAACAGTATATAGCCCATCTTCACATGATTGCTGCCCTAGGGAGCTAAAAATATAGAGTGTGGCATGTATAAGCAGTTTTCCTTATGTATTCCTAAAAGTGTCACTGATGGAAAGACATTTGACGACCTTTATTTCCAACATTATACCCAAAGTTCTCTTCTCTGAGAAACAGAGCTCAGTTGATATATTTCTTTGTCAATCATAGATGCCAATAATAATGAACAGTGAAATGTCAATTCAGTTGTAGCTCATAGTATCAGACACTGCATGTCCAATAGCAGCAAGACTGGTCTCACTGTCAGGGGAAAGTGAGAAGAGAGGAAAGAACAGCCTTGTCACTCTCAGATCCAGCCAGATCCCTGGCTCTGGAGCAAGGAGGACAGAACAGTGATGCTATCATGGGTCAGCCACAGATCAGTGATTTCCAGGCAAGTCGACAGAGAGGAGACAGGTCCAAAATAAAGCCAGGAATCCAAGTTGATGTATCAGGATGAGGACCAACGAGGTATATGCCCAAGAACAGGCATGACAGACCAACAGTGCCTGAGCTTAAGCATGGCTCTTGGGAGAAAGAGGGGCTGACAAAGCTTCTCACACCTCTGTCTGCAGCACTCAGATTACATGTTGCATGGCCGTGCTGTGTCAGAGTAGGCCGTGAGCACAGGCAGCTCAGACTCTCAGAGGGTTTTGAAAACCTGGGGTCCCCTAGCAGTGCAACAGGTGTTAATCTGAGAGTTCCCTGTGTCACGGAGAATTGCAGTGCTGGATGGTGAGGTGCCGTGACCTTCCGAAAGCGTCTCCAAGGTGAAGCCACTCAGCAGGGCCACCACACGCTCACACACGCGTACACGCACACACACACGGATAGCTCCAGAAAATGGGTCGATGGCAAACAGACAGGAAGGGTCTTCTTTGTATGGGGTTCCACAGAAGGAGTTTAATGCAGCCACACACGTGAAGGGGTCCAGGGACAAAGATTGCGGGGGGGTCCAGGTTTAAATACAGGAGCAGATGGAGCATCAGGGACCAACGATCTGAGGGCACGGGGGTGGTACACAGGTGGGGCTAGGGAATGGGAGCCAATGGGAAACTCTGGGGGGGTGGCAATGGGGCAAGGGCCAATGGGGGGAACCTGGAGTGGAGAACCTTCTAGGGCATGGGGCATGTAAGGTAACAAGGGCCAGGGAGGCCAACGGGCCAACTGGGGAAGAAGAACTGTGGTATGTTAACATAATAGAACAAAGCATCCTGGGAGCAAGCCTTTTTGTCTCCCTAACTTGGGCAGGATCTTTGGTACTAGGGACTGTCCTACCAATGGACACTCTTTGTCCCTTCATCCATAGGCCCACCAGCCTCCACATCCCTGGAGTTATGTGGTGGTCCATTCCCACTCCCCTGCCTTTTTCAGGCCACACTGTGATCTGAGAAATGCCTGTTAGGCCTTGGCCCTGATGAACAACACCTGATGAGCAGCACCTGATGAACAGTTTCTGATAAGCTCAAACACTGTCCGCTCCAAGGAACTTCTCCTACCTAATGAGCTCCTGCTCTCTAAATTTATATGAACAGCCTTTGGAACTATATTTTTGACCAAATGTCATACCATTTTTGATGTCACAACTTAATAGAAAGTTGACAATCCAAAATGTGGCAAGGATGAAACATTACTATAACTAAAGCCCACTCTCTTGCAGCCCTATAAACAGGGGTCCAAAACAAGACCATTTGAGCTCTCCTGGACCACAGCAGGCTGTGACCAGCAACCTCCCTCTGAGTGGGATGCCTCTCAGAGCCAGTGCATTCTCAAGTTTGCCATACTTTGAGGATCGCCAAACGACAATGAATCCTGGGCCAATACCCCCGCTTTTCGAGGCTCAATCCTTTGGCTTTGATGCAAAGGCATCTGAAGTGAGTATTTCATTATTTTTAGGGGAATTTTTCACAGGTACCTTGCACTGAATCTTTATGTCTGTGTGCATATGCTATATAAAATATGGGAGAAATGCTGCTCTCCTAGATGTTTAAGTACGTTAGGTATCTAAGTAAGATAGGCCTGTAAATAAGTTACTGTTGTGATATAGTAAATCCTAGTAAATTTAGCACTTTGCTAAAGTGCTAAGTTCAATTTAAGTTAAAAGTTAAGTTTAAGTAGTGTTAAGTTTCAGTGTTGTTAAGCCTTTAGGCTGTATTTGTTTTTAATTTTGCCCTTTCTATCCTTTTGTCACATGCACACACACTCAAAGAGATAGTTCTCAGTTTGTTTTAGTTTGGTTTGATTGACTGGATTTTTGATGTTTTTTCTTGGTGTGCCTTAACCATATAGTATGTAGTAGAGTGAACCTTGCCAACAAACTTTCACATGCTGCTGCTTTTATGTTAAATCTGTCTTTACTGATACCTTTCCCAGTGATTCTTTAAGCGGTCCCAAACACTCATTTTTAACAGATTACAATGTGACTACTTCTTGCAGTAGCATGTCAGTTTGTGCAAGCTCTCTTGGGTCTTATCTGATTCAGCATGCTTCGTATCCAAAATCCAGAATTTTCATTTTAGTCCTTTTCCTAATATCATTTTGTTTGGAGCATCCTGTATGGTTTCATTCTCCCAAGCATATCTAGTAAGGCTCAGAAATGAATGCTTATAGGACTGCTACAGTATTCACTAAAAAACCCCCAATGAATATTCATTGCACTTTGCTTACATATAAGAATTGGACAAAATAAAGAGTCTACAACTGGAAAGGCAGACTTTGGGCTTGAAAACTCTAAATTATCAAGAAGAGTGAAAGACTCTGTTTTCTTCATTTTGATTGGTACTAATACGTGAGAAAAAAATATCCAACCATTAACTAGTAATTTGAAATATGAAAAAGTATCCGTACAAAGCTGTGTTTATTAATACCCAAAGAAAAAAACTGAAACAATAAAATTTTCAATTTTACATAGAAGACTTTCTGTGTAACTCCATATGACACAACATCAGTCAGAATTAGTAAAATTTTAAAGAAAATAATGCCAATAAATATCACATTCCTCTATCACATTGTCCAAAGAAGTAATAGAATTTGTCATTTTTCAGTGCTGGAACTTCATCTTTCTTTTTACGAGACTTCATCCAAGCTAGTGAGGCATTTAGGTTTTAGTTTTTGTCCTGAGTCATGACCTTTCATGCACTACCACAGCTACCAATCATTTCCTTGTATATACCCTTTATAGACAATATCCTGAATCTCTATAGAGTCTATCAAAATAAAATGAAAGTGATACACGTCACACAGGATTCACTCCATCTTCCCCTGAAGAGATAATGGCCCTCTGTGCACATGGTATTTAAAGTAATGAATAAAACCACAGTGAAATACAAATTCTGAAATAAGAAACCAGGGTGTGTACATCTACTGCCTTTATAAAGTGAAGGACAGAATTTTAGCTTGGGCACATTTATAGATTATATTTTATTGAATTTTAATTTATATACTCCATATATTTGTAGGATGTTTAAGCTGTAAGGAAACTAGACATGTCAAACTGGAAATCTGACATCCACTATTTCTCACTTAAAGGTTTCTCTAATAATTGCACATTGCCAAAAAACTGTTACTGGGATTACCTAAAGGGAGAGTCTCTATCGTGTTAGCGGAGCGAGCAGTTCTCAGAGAGAGTTTCAGTAAGACTTTAGTACTGAGTTCAGCTGTCTGTGTCTGCTTAGTTGTGTTTGAATTTATCAACCACCGTCTTTTTTATTCACAAAGTATCCAGCTGAATCAAGTCTGAAAGAAGGAGATTTTTCTACAGAGTTGCACTGGCTGCTACTACATAGCTCTTCTAGGAGTGAAAAAAAAAAATCATCTAGACAACTGTGCATACAGGCTGCATGACTGTGTCTGAGAAGGATCTCTAAGGCTAGACTGGATGAAGATGGTTCAGTTCCCGACATCCTTCAGATTTCAGACTATCTTCCTATATATGTGTGTCCTACATCATATGCAGTTAAGTGAAGAGGGGATAACAGGCACTACGGAGGTGGTGAATTCATCATTTAACATTTAGAAGAAAGAGAAATTGGCATGGGGAATCCTGAAGAAAATGGAGCCTACATTTACTGTTTTCTTAGGCTTTGATGATCTAATCCAATGCAATTTTTGTTATCTCTAACTACTCTCCTTCAAAATATACTATGAATTCTACAGAACTGGTTGAACAAGACATTGATCCGAGTTACCCAGATAACTCACAGGTATCTCCAGTGTTAACTGCTTTAGCAGAAATGGAGGAAGAAATTCCATCTTACTTAAGGCAAGGGCTTGCTGTGACCACTTCCCTGGGGAACCTGTTCCATTGCTCAACCACCATCTGGGTGAAAAACCTTTTTCTATTATCCAACCTAAACCTCCCCTGACAGAACTTCAGGCCATTCCCTCAAGTCCTGTCACTTTTCACCACAGAGAAGAGATCAGTGTCTGCCCTTTCTCTTCCCCTCAAGAGGAAGTTGTAACTGCAATGAGGTCTCCCCTCAGACTCCTCCAGGCTGAACAGGTCAAGTGACCTCAGCTGCTCCTCACACGGCTTCCCATCAAAGTCCTTCCCCATCTTTGTTGCCCTCCTTTGGATGCTCTCTAATAGTTTAATACTTTTCTTATATTGTGGTGTCCAAAATTGCTCCCCACCACTTGAGGTGAGGTTGTCCAGTGGAGAGCAGAGCAGGACAATCCCCTCTCTGCCTGCTGGCAATTCTGTGCCTGATATCCCCCAGGACAAGGTGGGTCCTTCTGGCTGTCAGGACACTGCGAACTTATATTCATTGAAGCTTCACTGACTTATACATATTAGGATATGACCTCATATATGTAAACTTTGAATAACATTCCTTCATGTGGTAAATTTCTGTTTTAAAATATAACACAGGGAGCAGTGCTACTTTGCAGTTCAAATGTAATGTGATACATAACCAGGACTATACCCTTATCTATTTGCTTGCTCTGCATTATCCTGTAAATGAACTAATTCACAAAACATACATCCTGTACAAGACAATATAAACCACAGTGAAAGTATCTGTTGTACGCTGTTGTATGGAAAATACACTGTTGTATGGATAATATTGTTTATTCTCAGATCTGCAAAAGAAATTTTCTATATAAACAAATAGCATTAATTTTTAACATTACTTGGCTGTATGTTTTAGATAGATGTATACATACACGCATACATATATATTATGGATGTATGTATATATGCATTATGTACAATTATGTATATGTATTTATATACAAAATAGAATGGAAATTTAATAAAGACACTATAACTATTTCATTATCAACATATGAGGCATAATACACTGTTGTAGATGAGACAAATGATGCTTGTAAATGAACCAGCTAAATGAATCAACTATGCCTTATTTGATGGAGGAGTGTCAACAAAATCAACAACCTAGCTAGCAGTTTCTACAGAAAGATCTAAAAATTAACTGAGTTAGAGAACAAACACACACACTCATAAAGCTGATCCTGTGGAGAGAAAATTAACAGGACCTAGCTTTTGCACAGAGAGTTTGTCAGTGCCCAACTTGTATTTTCTATAGCTGAAAAATAAATTGCAGATTTAATTTCACAGTTGTGTCAATCCTGCATCTTTTGTAAATATACAGGGTACTTGAAGAAGAAGGCTGTAGGGAAGACCTAGAATAGTTCACTCCAGGCTATTTTGCTACAGATTTGGCAGAGAAATCCACAGTACTACATAAATTAAAATCAATCTATTCTAGGGGCATATATTTGCTCATGAAAATGTAACTGGTTGGATTAACTATTCCTGATATTATTTTAACTCAAAATAATATTAGAGAAGGAAATTAATAAGTAAAAGGACTGACAAATCTTTAACCAAGGTCACTGCTTGCAAATTATACTGACCATATCTCAATGCTCTCCACATTTGTCATTAGGTACTATGACACACTTGAATATAAACTGATTCTGACAGAAGAAGAGAGTTCTAGCTAAAATCAACAAGGACAATGTTGACTGGAATGATAATCAACTTCACACTCTCAATCTTTCCTTTGTTAAACTGAAAATGTGCATCAAACCTTGGCATTCTCAGCTATGGACAGAAGACTCTAAGCATTCTCTGAACTTTTACTTTTCAGTTCATTCACATTTTTTGATTGCTTGGGGTATTAAATTTATCTAATTCAGTGCTGAATATTAACTTAATATTAGCTTTTATATTAATACTTATGCTCTATATGTATGTACACATTCAAGGTGTATCATGCAAAAGTAGCAGTACGTCCTTGCTGTAAAAGTGCAACTACCATTTAGTTCAACAGGAACAGCATGCCTCATTTAATTTTATTAATTTAAATATTTTTTATTGTTGCATGCTTTCTATATGTCTTACAGAAAATGCTTGCGTTCATATTTGGTAGTCCTGTCATTCATAACCCTGGAATGAAACTCCTAAGTTCTGGTTCTGTTTCTCTATTACTTTAGACAGACATATTTTGGCTTTGATTATGTTGCCTTGTAACTTTTTCCTCAGTTTTTACACCTGAACCTCATTAGGCTTGAGACTGTGACCTATATATGGGATTTGATTATATAAGAGGCCCACAGTACAGAAATTCTTCATAGAGATGAAATCTGCTCAGTGTCCAGTTCTCTGAGATATTGCCAAGGCCTGAATGTAGTGAACTGTGTTTTTATGATAGACCATTTTAAAGAATCTCAGATGTTTTCTCAGACAGGGATTTTGAAATTTTAAGCACAGATACCTCCTTAAATTATCTAGAATTTAGGTTTTTAGTTCCTTTGGACTACTCTGAAACTTCAAGGATTATTTATTGGTGAATTTAGATATACTGAATTGCTGTGGTTACACAAGACAGCTGTGAGGATGGAGATCCCCTTAAATTACTATAACACATGAAGAGAGGAAGACTTTATATTGCTCTAAATAAGTTAAATGCTATGTGACAAATTAATTGAATCAGAGAATCATAGAACATTTGAGCTGGAAGGGGCCATCAAAGGTTATCTAGTCCAATCCCTCTGCCATGAGCAGGGACATCTTGCTTTAGAACAATGGTCAAAGCCCCATCCAGCCAGACTTTGAACACCGCCAATGGTGGAGTATCCACAGTTTCTTTGGGCAACCTTCTTCAGTGTCTCTCCACACTTGTCATAAAATATTTCTTCCCTGAGTCCAACCTATTTACCTTCTTACAGCTTAAAAAACATGGTCTCTTGTCCAGTACAGACCCTGGAAAAAGTATTTCTTTGTCTATCTCTGTCTTTTTCATAAGCCCCCTTTATATTTTAAAAGGCCACAATAGGGTCTTCCTGAAGGCTTTTTTTCTCCAGGCTGAACAACCCCAATGCTCTCTCAGCCTTTCTTCAGAGGATAGGTGTCCCAGTGATTACTTTTGTGGCTCTTCTCTGGATCTGCTCGAATAGGTCCATTTATTTTTTTACTGAGAACCCCAGAGCTGGGTACCTTACTCCAGACCAAGTCTTATGAGAATGATGTAGAGTGGGAGAATCACCTCCTTTGTGGCCTACTGTCCACAACTCTTATTTTTGAAACCCAGGATACAATTGGCTTTTTGGGCTGCAAATGCATAAAGATGGCTCATATCCATTTTTTCTTCCACCAGGATTCGCAAGGAATGTTCTCAGAAATTCAGCACCCAATCTGTATGGATATTGGTGATTGCCCAACCCAGGTAATAGAATGTAGCGTTTGGCCTTGTAGAACTTCATGAACCCATTCCTCAAACCTGTCAAGGTCCTCTGGATGGCATCTCTTCCCTTTAACATATCAACCTCACTCAGCTTAGTGTCACCTGCAAACTTTCTGAGGATGCACTAGATATGTAATTAATGAAAATATTAAATAGTATTGGTCCCAGTATGGATGCTTGAAGACCACTCTTTACAGATTTCCACTTGCACATTGGGTTGTTGGTTGTAACTCTTTGGATTCTGCCATTGAACCAGTTCTTTATCCATCTACCAGTTCACCTATCAAATTCATTTCTCCAATTTAGCAGCAAGAATGTTGTGGTGTACCGTATCGAAGACTTCACTGAAGTCCTGAGAGAAGTCATGAAATACTTAATCCTCAATACAAGGTTAAAAACTATGAAAATAGCTAAAACAAAATTAGTTTCACAATAAGTAGTAACCTGGTGCTGAACTGGAGTGGAAGAAATATAGTCACTGGAAAACTGAAGTATGATGTAGTCCTCAAATTTGACAGTATATACATGGATTATGGTTATGCAGTTTGCTAAATATATGACAAGTAGTGGTCAAAGTGCATCATCACTTAAGACTTGAAGCTCAGACATCAGGCCCTTAGAGACTGCATGTATCATCTATGGAATAAAGTGTATCCAGCAGTAACAGAAGCAAGCACATCACAATGGATAGACTTACTCCTAGAGGTTCCTTGAGATCTATTTTGAGGCCTTATCATCAGCCTTCATAGAACCATAGAATAATTAAGGTTGGAAGAGAACTCCAAGATCACTGAGTCCAACAATTAACCCCAGCACTGCCAAGTCCATGACTAAACCCTGTCCTAGGCACTACTTCTCCACATTGTTTGGAACATTTCCATGGTGAGTGGTTCCACCACTTCCCCGTGTCATGTGAAAAGGGGAGATTTACTCAAGCCCTTAGTGTTTGATTAGTCTGTCAGTGCCCCAGGAAAGCTAAGACCCTTGTGCCTAATCAGTCTGTCAGTGTCCTGTTATGGGGACCCTTCACTGAGCAGTTCGCTAGATTAGAAGGTGGTTTGACTGACGTGTTTAGGTTCACACACCAAAAAGAGAAACTCCCTTGTGGCTCTCACACCTTTACCCACTGCCAGCAACTACCAGTGCCCTTGAAGCACTCACAGTAACAGTTTACAGAATAACACTCTTTATTAATAAATTGTAATAAGGTAAGGTTCAAGAACTGCCAGTGATATTATCTGACTGCAAAAATAAATTCAAAGCAATATATTAGTTCAAAGCAATATGCTAACAAGCCCTAATCCCCAGTAAAAGCTACCTCAAGGTAATAATTCAGCAAATATAGAGTATGTTTCTTACCCAATAAGCATCTCTACAGGGGAGAAGACAAGTTCAGCCCATCATCTGAACCCAGAGGTTCCAATGGAGTTTTTCCTAACCTCTCCCCATTTTCAACTTATTTTTATACTATTTCTTTGTGCTTAGGTGGAGCTTAAATGACTTTAGTTATACATCTCAGTGGGTGGTGGCTGTATGTTGGAACCAGGTATCTCAGGATAGTACCTGAGACAACCTTGCGATGAGGATATGTATCAGTTCAAGGACAGTGATTTCACCATGGTTGCTGATTCAAGATCAAGATGTTTTCCTTTATCTCCCTTGGTTTTCAGCTGCTTTGCAGCTTATCAACTGGAAGGCACCACCAAGTTCCCTCCTCTGAAAGGGTTTTGACAGAGCCTGGCCTCAGTGTCTCCTCTTCACCCTCTATTTCGTCCCCCGTAGGTTGTATTGTGTGTGGGAGGTGAGATATGCTGACCATGTTCCATTCAGGGAGTAGCAACTGGTTTTATCCCTATGACTTGTGTACTATTATCTTTTTACTCTCAGTCATCTTCCCACTCCCTGGGCAGTCTATTCCAATGCTTGACCATCCTTCTAGTAAAGAAATCTTTCCTAATGTCAAATCTAAAACTCCCCTGGCAACACTTGAGGCCATTTCTGCTTGTTCTATCACTTGTTACCTGGGAGAAGAGACAGACTCCTACCTCACTACACCCTCTTTTCGGGGAGTTGTAGAAAGCGACAAGGTCACCCTTGAGCCTTCTTTTCTCCAGGTTAAGCAACCCCAGCTGCCTCAGCCACTCCTCATCAGACTGGTGTCTCAGACCCTTCAACCCATTTGTTGCTCTTCTCACAGATCAGGATCTATGCCACAGTATATATAGATAACAGTTTTATACAAATTATAACAGTTGAGATACTCATAGTAACTCATAGCCTTGAGAAGACAGTTTTATTAACAAGCACATCCTTGGTAAAAATACAAATTTTACTTACCATAATTGAGCGAACATGGGAGGATCACAAAATATGTATTCATTTAATTAATCTGATAAACTGTTTTTATACAGTTTATAATTATCAGTATTCATTACACATCCTTCTCATTATATTCTGTTTCATGTTGGCAGACATTACTGAAACACTAGGTGACAGTTTAATAAGTGTGACCACATAAATCTGAGTGTGATTCACACTTGGATGACCTAGACATTCAAAAGCTTTATCTTAACTCTCTATATAAACTCCTAAACAAATATGATAAAAATCTCATGTTACTATTTGAATTGCTCTTGAATTAGGGAATAATGTTTATGGGTATCTCCAGCTTTTAGTCTAATCTTCCACTAGCATGCTGAACTCCATTTTTAGCCTTGGCATGTTCTAATCAGAAATAGGAATATTGCAGACTTTGTATATTTATCTTAATCAAAGTGCTAGTCTCACTGCAACTTTCATTGAGGACTTTTGCTGCTTCTGCTGTATTTGTGCAAAGTATAAATAAATATTCTAAAAATTCAAGTCTGATACAACTTACTCTGGTGTAAATCAGCAATAATTGCACAGGAATTAATGCAGTTTCATTAACGACAATGCTGTATATCT
The DNA here is from genome assembly GCF_965178545.1 of Coloeus monedula. Classification (NCBI taxonomy): domain Eukaryota; kingdom Metazoa; phylum Chordata; class Aves; order Passeriformes; family Corvidae; genus Coloeus; species Coloeus monedula. The sequence goes on from NC_138782.1 coordinate 98,356,199, forward strand.
CCTAGTCTGAAAGTTGTATACCTGAATTATTGGGAAGAAAAGAATTTAAAAATGTGGCCTTCTTCCCTGCCATGAAAATGATTCTTCACAAAGTACATCAATACATGACTAGTCTGAATTTCTAAAGTTTAGCGAGTATCTATCATAGTTCATACCTTATGCTAATCTGAAAGTGTTGTGCTTATTTTTAAGAATGAGCACACAATTTTAAACAACTCTAAAAGGAACTTCTGAAACTACAAACAATGCACCTTTCATGGAGTCTACATTTTAAGAACTTAGATGCAACTAACTTCACAGGTATAGGTACACTACTTCTGATTTATGCCAGAGTATAACAGAATGCCATTAATGTTTGGCAAATGTCTTTCACTGAGTAATATAATTTCCTGTCTTTCCTGGCACAAATGTCTATAGCAATGATACCATTTGAATATCCTCCTAAATTTAGTCCCTTCCAATACATATCGATGTAATTATTTTGCCTTTTTGAACAGCCTAATAGTATATGGGAATATAAATAATTAGGGAAAATAGACTGATTTTCCTCATTCTCTCAAAACCTAAAGACAGATTCTGAAGTAATGTCCTAGATGCAGGTTTCTCATAGCCAAACAAATTGAACTGATTTTCTTTCCTTTGGTAAAAATGAAGTCTTGCATTGTGTTTCTCATCAGAATATGAAAGGAAGTAAGAGAATGCTCATATGCAAAAACCCCCACATATGTGCAGGAGAAGAAAAAATATGTTTAAGGATGATACCTGGTACTATTCCACTATTTACTACTCTGGACAGGTACCTTCTTTTCCATCAGTGCTAATTTTTCTGAGTGGAAAATTAATGCTGTTTCTGGTAGCTCAGCTAAGTCATTCAAAGTTAGTTCAGATGTCTCTGCATGAGTGAATGGTATGTATCTTGTAGGCACAACCTGCAGAAGAGGTCACCACCTGGGCTACATTCTCTTCTCTGTCACCTGCTCTGCATGTACATTCAGGCCACATGCTGGCCTTCAGGGAATGACAAGATGTTACATGCAATTACATTACTGGTTCAGATTTTTTACATTTTTTGCTAAGAGCTCTGTACTCCTACAGGTTTATTTTCTTGGCAACTAGTATCTCTCCTTTCCCACTGCTCCTCACTTCCAGAGGGTTGTTTGGTCAAGTTGTACTGTTTTTAAGAAAAGCTGACAGTTACTGTTCTTTTAGGAACTTTTGAATACTCAGTTTTTGATTCTTATGTCACTTCAGTGAGCAGTGCCTGCACAGCATCAAGACCTTTTCTGCTTCTCATCCCACTCCACCAGTGAGGCAGCTGTGGGTGGGCAAGGAGTTGGAAGAAGAAAGAGCCAGGACAGCTGCGCCAAACTGACCAAAGAGATATCCCATGTCATGTGATGTCATGCCCAGAATATAGAGCTGAAAGAAGATGCAGGAAGGTGGGGGGACCACTATGTTTGGAGTGACATCATTTGGCTTCACAAGTCACTGTTATGTGTGATGGGGCCCTGCCTTCCTGGGGATGGCTGAACGCCTGCCTGGCCATGTGAAGTGGTGAATGAATTCCTAGTTTCTATTTGTCTGTACATGGCTTCTGCTTTACCTTAAATTTACCTATGGAATTGTGTTCATCTCAACCCATGACTTTTCTCACTTTTGCCCTTCTGATTCTCTCTGCTGCTGGTGGGGAAGTGAGTGAGTGGCTGCATGTGGCTTATTTACCAGCTGAGGTTAAACTACAACAGTTGTGGAAAGAACAAGAGTTCCAAATTATATATGACTGTTTTCTGTTCTTTTGTTCCTTACAGTCTATGACTTTAACATCTGTCAAATGGCTCTTTTTTGCTTGATTACCTCCTTGTTCTTTGTTCTCATAAAGTAAATGAAATTTCAGTAACAGAAAGGCACCAGTATCAGTGAGTTAATATTTTTTGCACTCCTTCTTGAAGAGGAACTATACAAGGCAAGAGAGAAATGAGGAGGGGAAATACAAGTGATAAAGAAAAGAAAAAAATATAGTGAGGACAAATCTTTGCAAAGGGCAAGTACAGCAGTGATTGATGAGGTAGTTGTCCAAAATGGAAATGTCCTGGAAAACATAGGATGAAGAAACAGAGTTTCTGCATTAGAAATAATGAAAAAACCCCAATCCACAAAAACATACTGAGTTTTTCTTTAGACAGTTTCAAGAACTATGAAATTATAAAAAAGAAAGAAGAAAAAAATAGAAGGCAAAATTTTGTAGGGTGAATATGCAAGCGATCTATAATTCTTTAGTTTTTGATGACTATGGGATTACTGTAGACATGATGCACTTTTATATGGTGTTTGTAAGCCTGTGTACAAAAAGTCCACTTCAAATCTACATAAGTTATTACATCTAGAGGTTTCAACAGTTCCTCCAGCTGTACTGCTGAATATTTAGAGCACAGGAAAAATGTGAGAGGGATGAGATATAACTTTGGGAAAATGGGCTTTAGACCTACTTTACAAAATTTATTCCCATATTTCATCACCAATAGAGAATTTTTTTTTTTTGCAGCAAACTCATAGGAAGTTCCATAACAAAGTAGGGCCTGTTCAGGAATGGGGAAAAGAACTTGAGGAGAAAATAATCAAATTGGCAGGAACCAATAGGCTACTCAAAGCCCCATCCATCCTGGCGTTGAACGCCTTAAGGGATGGCGCATCCACAGTTATCTCTCTGCAACTTGTTCCAGTGCCCTACCACACTTACAGTAAAGAATTTCTTCCTATTATTTAAGCTAAACCTAGACCTCTTCAGCTTAAAGACATTTGTCCTTGTCCTATCTACTACAGGCCTTTATGAAAAGTCCCTCTCCAGCTCTCTATTAGGACCCTTTTAGGTGTTGGAAGGTGCTCTAAGGTCTTCCTGGAGCCTTCTCTTCTCCAGGTTGAACAACCCTAAATCTCTCAACCTGTCTTCATAGAAGTACTCCAAACCTGTGATCAAATTAGTGACTTTCCACTGGACTCATTCCAACAGGCAAATGTCCTTTTGTTTTGGGGACCCCAAACCTTGGCCAAGTGCTCCAGGTGGAGTCTCACAAGTGCAGAGTCGAGAGACAGAATTACCTCCATTGACCTGCTGTTCACACTTCTTTTGATAGAGCTCAGGATGCAGCTGGTTTTCAGACAGAAACCACACATTGTTGAGTCACGTTGTGTTGAGGTTTTCTTCCACAAACTCCCCCAAGTCGCTCTCCGCTAGTCTCCAGCTATTCTCTGCCCAGCCTGTACTTGTGCTTGGGATTGCTTCAACCCAGGTGCAGGAAGTTTTACTTGGCCTTGTTGACATTCACGAGGTTTGCAGAGGCCCACCTCTCAAGCCTGTCAGGGTCAACATCTTATCCTTGGTTACAAAGAATAAAGAACTGGAGTCTAGCACACAAGGAAAGTCACTCCTTTTCCTCTTACTCCTGGATGAGAACAGTTTCCTCCACATAGTGAGGATTACAATCCACAGGGCTAGAGCAAGAATCTACAATATCTATACAGAGACAAGAATCTGACATGAGCCAGAGAAGATCCAAAAGGTAAAGACAACAGGATATAGAACGTATGTGAAAATGATATTATTGTTATTATTATTATTATTTTTGTTATTATTATTATCTGGAAAAACATCCTTGTGGCACAGTTCAGAATTTGATAGAGCTCCCCAGTTCAACTCCAGCCAAAAAAGTTTCAGGTAACAGCCTTTATGTAAGGAATTTTAAATTGTGCACAAGGGTCAGATTTTGACAGGTACAAAGATTCCTATACTACATGACATAAACAAAGTGAGCTTTTGATGTCCCTTTCACATATTGTTGACCATTCACTTATAGTCAAACAGAAAATAAAAATTCAGTAAAATAAAAATTAGAGTAGAAAAATCACAGAGATAAAAGAAAGTGTCGTGAGCAGAAAGACACAAAACACATGGAGTCTAAAATCAGGCTTTCTGCTGTGTTTGCTCTGCAGCTTCACAGATTCCCTAGCAGTCTTATCCCCAGTTCTGCAGATTCATGACTTCTACATATGTGGAAATTCTAAAGTTCATTGCACTTCCTTCTAATACACTTTTGCATTATTTATGTAACCCATCTTTAATCTAATATTAGCATCTATTATTAATAGACCCAATTACATATCTAGGAGTCAATATACATCTAGTACTGTCATTTATTTTGTTGTAAATCAATGGCCTGCATACTTCTATTATTTATACATGCATTTTCTATTTTGTACTAGGAATCCCTTTAAAGAATTTTTGGATTCAGTGAAAAGTCCACTTACTGAAAATTCAAGGAGAATACAGAAAGAGTAAAAAGCATCCTTAGAAATAATAATACTAGTCAGAAATCAACAGACCCATGGATAGTGGAAAAAAAAGTATTTTATGTTGGGGTTCCTCCCCCCTGCCATGTGGTCCTGGGAGAAGGGCCCTGGGGGGGAGGCACGGGGTTTCCCTGCCCCTCGTCAGCCTCATTCCCCATTGATTGTTTTGTGTTCCCCTGCTGGGAAGGACCCTCGGGTCCCGTGATTGCCTCAGTTCCTCTGCAGATCCTCAGCCAGGCAGCTGGAGAAATAAACATCTCTCTGAAAATACCTACCAAGAATCGGTCCATATGTTCTTTTCCACCAGCCTTGTTGTCTGATACACATGTTGCAACAATCCCCACTGAAACAATTTTATATAATCTATTAATGTAAATGTATAGTAGAACACAAAAATGACAAATCTGTCTTACTCTATTATGAAATTTAGGAACATTTTTATGTTACATTAGAAAAGAAAATAAAAACTGCTGATTGGTAATTGTACATATTTCCAAAACTAATATCCATCTGGGGTTACACTGCAGTTTCCTGCATTGAACTTGATCTTGCTTATTTTCACACAGACAGGAGTGAAAGTACCAGAAAACCAGATTGATCTGGGTTTAATAACTAAATATTTTGGATTCTTTTGCATTTAAATGCAGTCAGTTGTCTAAGAAAAATTTTATATTTTCTTATGAGTCTTTAAAATATTATTTCAAAGTAATTTTCTGGAGGAAAAGGAACACACATCTTTTCTATGCTTATGTTTTTTGAATGTTGCTCTTTGGCTTTAGAACTGTTAATCCTACCTGTCAAAGGAGATGTGAACTCTGTTTTGCTATTTGAAATTTGTATTTTGAATAATTATTGATGTTGACTAATTTTAGGACAATCTTCCAAACACCTGTTATATCCCAAATAGTTGACTTGCTTCCATTCCAGATTGACATTCCTTACATTAAAAGGAAAAAATAGTGACAAAAATTAGATATACAATCCATTTATTTATGCACATATATGCATTAATATTCCCAAAATTCAAATTTGCCAAGTAGTATATGAATAAAATAAATTAGAGAATTTTCTTGATAATCCCAGTTTCGAATTTTTTTTTTTTATGTCAAAATTCTGTACAAACAGCTTATCTGTTAATTTTGTGATGCTAAACAGCATGGATGCTAGTGGCCCAGTGCTTGAATGCCTTCTCTAATCCTATTTTATTTACAGATGTCCAGTTTAACTAGAAAAAAAAATAGAATATTCAATTCTTCAGCAATTGTATATACTTCAAAAGAATCACTCTGCCTATCTGAAGTCTTGCTTCAGCCTCATCTTGAAGGTTAGTAATCCTTAAAATGCCTATTCTTAAGCAAAAGCTATAATGTCCTCCAGCCTTGTCCATATTTAACAATACATTCTTGGGCCAGGACTCCTACTAACAAAAACACAAGCTGGATCTGTGTGGAATATGTACCAAGGCAACTAATTAATAGGCAGTTAATCATAAGTTTAGCATTTGTGCCCAACAAAGTCTAAAACTGTATAAGAGAAATCCAAGACACACTTTAAATACCATTTGGAAAGGTCAACTTGGTATTTGTGTGATAGCACAAATGCATCTCCTAAATGCCATGGAAATGGCAATAATATGGTATATGTGTTACAGGAGAAGGGTTGAATGATCAGTCATTTACCCAAATTTAACAGAGAACGATGCAGAACTGTTTTATACCATCTGTATTACCCATGAAAATAATTACTGATAAATATAAAACTTCAGCTTTTTTTGAGTAGGTAGTGGTATGTGATCTAGCAGCCACACTAATACTAAAGGTATTATAAGCCATCTGGAGTTTGCTATGGTGATATCATAGCGATAATTTGATATTCTCATTTACTCTTTGGAAAAGTCTAATATGGATAGATTAAGAAAGTTCTAAAACAGTTTCACTCCAGCTCCTTCATGTGCTTTCCTTTGAATTAGTCACTCGCATTTACTGAAGTAATTTGTTGTTTTTCTAATTTCTTTGCCAGATCCTTATTACTGGTTATTTGGCAAAACAAAGATTATCGTGGTACTACAGACTGTGTGTGTCTCTTTAAGGTGAAAAGCACAGTATTTCATTCTACTCCAGCAAAGGGGGAAAAAAAACCACATGGGAATTTAATAGACAATGCATACTTCAAAATTTTTTCGGTTCACTGACTTTGGTAGTCAATATTATTAATCAAACTCTGTGTGACCAGAAGAGTTTGATACAAAACCCAAGGCTTCAGAAAGACCATAGAAGGGATAACATCTCTAATTCATATGTGAAACTGATAATGTGTGTAAGACTAAGAGTGTGTGATAGACTCTGGTAATGTAGATCCCCTCATTGTGCATTGATATCTGAAAAAAAGCAACAGAGTGTCTCGGCACAGAGACACTACACAAATTACTTTACCTTAGGTATTGCTGTTTAGTTTGAATTATGAATTTTAATATCTACAGTCAATAGATAAAATATAGCAAATAAATTTGAAAACTAAAAATTATTTAGGAAGTCAAGAAAAATATCAAGATGGTGCCATAGGCAATAAAAAAAAAAAGATGAATCTCTGATTGTTTATTTTGTGAAAACATTCACTCTTGAAACATATATAATTCTAAAATATTTTTTTTAATTATTTTGGTGCCACAATCATCTTGGGATGGTTATAACTATCATCCAAATCTTACAGAGAAAAAATTGAAGAAATAGGCTGTATCAATGACACTAGAGCTATTCAAGACTTTGAATCTCTCACAAGAATTACAATTCACTAAATAAAAAACCCCCAAAACCTACCATAGCAATCAAGTATATTACTTAATGTTTTGATGCTTCCAGCAACTTGATTCTTTTCAGAGGAACTTCACCCTCTCTTCTTTTAATCTTGAAAAGCAAAGATTTTGTTTCCCTTTCTTGTTTTTCAGAATGATGGGTTGTCAATCTGCTGTGATGATTGAGAGACTACTGGACATGCCTATCATAGATACACTATGTGATATCTGAATCAACAACTGAAATCTGACAGACATGAATCAAAAAGATAAAATTTTATTTAGCATGAACAGTACAATTAGACTTGAGTCAGGGGAGGTTAATCTTCAACTACTGCTATTCTTATTTTCACAGTAGTCACGTGTCAGATCTGAAAGCTCTACTGCTGTCTCATCAAATTTAATTTCCTTCCAAGAAATCCTCTGAGAATAAAATAATTATAATGGAATTAAAAATAGTTTTTTAGTTCATAGCAACTTGAGTCAAAAAGAGTAAAGCTTTTTAGTGACAGGATCTTGGTCAGTATATGTGCTTTGGCCTTCTTAACAAACTCCCAAAAATTTAAAATAAATTTTTTTAGATTATTAATTAGAAATGTAAAATTTTAACATAGACAAAATTCAAAGGATCATTCTGGAAATGAAAATTATTTTAAATCAAACTTTCTTCTGCCTGCTAAATTCTTCTTGGTGAATCATCCCTTCTGCTCAATTCAATGACCTTCATTTAGTGTATGTTGCTGCACATCCATGCTGTGGCTGCCTCCTCTCTGTTCCTCTGCAGCCTCTTACATGCTCTCCTCCTTAAGAAGCTCAAGAGATGCCCAAGAGAGATCACGTTCTCCTTCCTATTTCCAGAAGGGTCCAACTTACCTATTGCTTCACTTGTTCACAGAAGCTCAGAACAAACCTAAATACTGTCAGTCAAATGCAGTAAAAAGCTCTAAGACTCCTTAAAGAATAGATTTGCACTCTTAATACTGAACAGCTAGGGGCTGCTGAAGTTAATTGCTTAGCATAATGATTTAATAGATCATTGAAAGAGGAAATTAACTTTAAAAAATTATTACTATCAAAATAAAGTCACAAGAACTCTCAGACAGTCCTCGTGATCTATTTAGTGGCATATTAGATAAAAATTAAGTACTCTACTTATGACAACAAATTTAGAGATGTGCATTTTTTTTTGCATTTAATTTGACACCTGTAATAATATGTTATATCACCCTAATAGAATCTGTGGTAGCAAGAACATAATTATAAAGTTTCTTCAATGCTGATTAAAGTGGAATGATTGAAAAGATATGGAATAAGATTAAAACCATAGAAAATTCATAGTAAAAATTTATTTAACATTTAACAAAGAAATAAGACCATCAGGAAAAGACCTTTTCAATCTAATCAATCTAAATCCAATTATCGATAAGTAACACACATTAATATGCAACAGTGCTAACTCTTCTGATAGTTGATTTTATTTTTTTTTAATAAAGGTTATTTTAAGGAAACAAAGTACCATGCTGGTCATTTTTATCTTAAATTGCAATCATGCAAGAATTTCATACCACTCTTAAAATTAGAAGTCAGTTCAGGACACTAGAACAGTGACAGTAAGAGAAATTATAAATAGATTTAAAAAAGGCAGATAACCTGTGTTGGAAATTAGAAAACAAAATAGAAAGAAGAATTAGAAGGATTTATTTGTCATATTGGAAAATTGAAGGAGCTCCTTTTGGCCTGTCACAGACACAAATCTAATGAGTTATGCAGCAAACCAGGATTTCTCTCAATGATGTCTTACCTTGGAAAAGGAAAACATGGTATTTTTCATTTATTTATTTTTTAACACTCTTAAATGATGATGATGACTCTCATGGATCCCAAGAATTCCTTGTGTAAAATATTGTGTAAATTGTTCAAACTCTGAATTATGACAACTTAGGTTTGTTAAACCAGAAAAGAACATTTTTAAAGGCCTGAAATATTTCCTTATTCACAATCATTTACAATATTTTCTTAATTTAAAAAGTGATGTACAATCAGAAAAAAATATTATTGACTTTACTGTTGAAGTGCTGTAAATACTGGAAACCAAGCTAAAATGCTATGTAAATAGGTGGTTATGTAATGCTGAGCAGCAGGTTTTAAAAAGTATTGTCCTTGATAAATGGATCAACACAACACATTGACTGTTGTAAAAGAATACAATCTTCTTGTGCTCTTAACATTGCCAGAAATCTGGCTAGACATACTATGAACCAAAATATTTGGAATTGAAGAACAAAAGACAGTGCATGAAAACACTGTCCAGAATGTGTAAAGAATCCCTTTAGCAGGCCTTCCAAAGTCACATCTGAAATCCTTCATACAGTAAGGTTTAATAATCATTAAAGATGAGGGGCTTACCTATTAGTAATAGTTCTTTAAAATATTCTTTTGAGTTGTTTCTGTATTTATCTGGAATTGATTTTTTTCTCTGAGTCTTTGCTTCTGCAAAGTGTGATTTGGGCTTGTTAAAAAAGAACCTTTCTATCACATAGCAATGACTGATATCTTCTAAACTCTTTGGGGAACTGGGAATTTTAAAATTCATGGCAGTTGGTATTCTCAAAATTGCTATTTCCTGCCTCATTTTGCAGTCTTCCTGATATACCTGCCTCTGTCTCTAGGGCACTTGAAGGTATCATGTATCAGAATAGGTATAATTTCTACTATAATCTAAAAACTTTTCTCTAGTATCATTCTTTTTCTTAACCAACTTGTTGTTTTAACCAAGAAAAAATAATTGTGTATTCATAAAATCATGTACAATATTATCTTTAAAATGCTAAAATAAAGGGGAATCATTTCACTTCATGCATGATAAAACAAGCTTCATATTAGAAGATGGTATTGCAAAATATAATACTAGGTAGGCAATTTATTTCATGCAAAAAATTAATGAGTATTTGGAATACTAAAAAATGTAATTCCTGTTAAGAGAAATTTTAAGAAGACTAAATTCCATTGGCTTTTATTGAGAAACACCCAAGGTAGGATGCATCTGTAGACATTGGTGTACAGTGCCAGTACCAGATATCTGAAAAAAAGTGATCAAAGGTGTCAAAGCTAATTTCTATCAAGGCAAGAATTCCTTACTACCCACATATATGGTGGTAATCAGCTTAACTCAAAAACAAATCCGTGGAGAAGAGTGCACTGTTCTTCAACTTGATAATTACTCCAGCTGTTAATTTACATTCTGTCAAAGAAAGACTTAAAAGTAAACAAACAGAAATAAAAATTGGATCCAAGTAACTGATCAAGACCCTAGCCACTTGGTGCCCAGTGGAGGCACTGTGAATTGAATACATTTTAAACACACACAAAGGAAAAAATACAAAATCAATTTTTTTAAAGAAACCGAGGTAGCAAACAGTTCTGTCCTGAAGAACTGGACTATCCTATCCCATAGATCTTTCCAGAAACTCATGAAACTTAATCTGAAACAACAACTTGTTCTCATTAGCCCATGGAAACCTGTCTTTCAAACAGCGCTTAAGCTCAACTGGAATTTGATGTGTATGAATCAACTCCAAATGAAACATCTCTGTGAGCATCTGGAAATATAACTAAGCTTCACATAGGTCTGGTTGTAACAAACTCACAGGTTGGAGCATACTGTCTTGAAGTTACTTATTCAGTAACTTATTAAGTTAAAATCTCTAGAAATCATTTTTCTCTAGCTGCAGTTTTCACATATTAAGAAATATATAGGGGACATAGAGCTATAATTTCCAAAGTCTCATTTATATTAGATTTCATATGGAACATGATAAATATTGATCTTCTCTCTGAAGTATGAAAAGAACTAACTAGAAAAGGGTCAATAGAATAGACTAATAGGCAGACACAGAAATAAAGGATTGTGTCATCTATCATATTAGGGTTTTCAAGTATATGTAGAGGTTATAGTTCTATAACATTGTCTGGCAATTACTCTCACAGACAGTTTCAAAAATATACAAAAAAACCCCAAAGTTATACCATGGACTAGTAAGCACAGTTTCTTTGCAGATGACTAGGATTATACCATCATTAGTCTGTCAGTCATTTATATTTTATGAGACAGTGAGCTAAAGTCTTCTGAAGAGATGCATTTTTATTTTCAAAGTAGATTTTTCCCTCCTAAAAAAAAAAAAAAAAACCAAAACAATTAGGGAGAAATGTGACAAAAGTAAAAATATGCTACACAGAAAAATATGTTGCAAAGGACATTGGAAAAACAGATCAGAATGTATTTGATTCAAATAAACAGCAAGGTTTGCATCCTATCTTTGACAACTAATAATTTTTATTTTATAAAAAGGTATTTTCAACTAGATTCAACTTGAATCTGTATATCTGTATATTGTTTCCCAGAAATATTATCCTTAATGCATCCTTATTAAATGGAACATGCCTCAAAAATGCAGAGAAATAAGTCTCCATTTTAGATTGTGTACTAAGCCTAAATTCTCACAGGGCTCTGTCCTCAAGAATATATGCTGGTTTTCCTGAAGGATCCATCTCTTGTTAGTGAAACATCTTGTTATCTTGTTTCAGAAGAATATAAAACCCCCCTTTTGTTATTTAGGTCACATATATGATCATAAATAAGTGAAGAATTAGGGAAGTCAGGTTTTTTGAACCATTTTTAGGTAAAAAATCCTAGCAGTGAAACTTACCTTAAGCTATAAAAATTCATTATGATTTTAGATTACAGTGCATGTACAGTTAAAATGTCATTCTTTTGTTTGGTTTTCAGGGATGTTTAGAGAGAATTTTGTTTTTATTGGCTCAGGTACTACATCAAATGGAAATATCTGTTCTGCTGGCAGGTGTGCAAGGGGTGACTGTTGTGGTGTAACCACAGTCAGAACAAGCCCCATACAGCCAGGATCCATTAGATGTTCACTGAGGAAGACAACTGCCATCACCCCCCTTCCTTCTTCTTCCCCCTTCTTTATATACTGACCATGAGACATATGCTCAGAAAGGGATATGAGTATGGAATATCTCTTGGATCAGATGGAGTCAGCTGTCCTAGTTGTGTCACCTCCAAAATGCTTGCATAGCCCCAGCCTGCTCACTGCTCACTGCTCACTGGCAGGGTGGTGTGAGGAGCAGAAAAAACCTTGACTCTGCAAGCACTGCTCAGCAGCAGCTATAACATCCATATGCTTTCAACGCTGCTTTCAGCACAAATCCAAGATGCAGCCCCTTACAGGCTACTGTGACGAAAATGGACTCTACCCTACTCAAAACCAGCACAGAGCCTGACATAACCAATGTTGGCCAAAAAGAAGACAGATATATACTTAGAAATAATGGACATATATGTCTGGAAGGGAAGGAATACTTCAAAATGTCAGCTAGACAATCCTTTAGTTTTTCAATAGGATTGACCATGCTTGCATAATTCTTTACAGGTACATGTCTAACCTGCTTTTAAGAGGCTCAGATAATGAAAACTAGCAATTTTATTCTTTCTATTGATAATAAGTTAATTCATGCTCTTCTTTCTGTTAGCAGTGTACACAAAAACAGGTTAGTTTCTTCCTATTTGTAGCTACCTTTTCTTTGACTATGCCCTAATCAGAGGTTCTTTCAGCAGAATAAACCATGTTTCACTCTTTCCTTGTAAATTATGTTTTCCAAAGCTCTATTATTCTCACTGCTTTTCCTGGATTCTGTCCTAGGGCAGGGACTCAAAAGCATTATGTTTTGACTTCAATTAGTATGTCTATGTTGTGAAAACGGCGTACTTGTATATGCATTAGAGTACACATACTCTGTTCATTGCAGCAGCATATTATTAGTCACTGTCATACCAGAGAACCCATATGCCCCCACTTGTTTTTAATGAAACAATTTTCCTGCCAGTTTCAGTATATTATGAATAGCTTCCTCAAGCCTGCTAGAACTACATCTCCTTCATCGTGGCTGAACTTCTATAAACTGTCTTCCAAATCCCAAACTTCCTCAGGCAGGAGAAAGACTATTACCTGCTCAATGTACATCAGCATAATATGATCCAAATATCAAGTTTCCTCCTCTAGCAGAGTTATATTCACAGTAGATGACACTGGGCTGAAACACATGCCATTCTGTCCAAGACAGAGTTCCTCTTACACTCAGCACATCCAAGGAGTAAAAAAAAAGAAAGAGTGGGTCCAGAGGAGACCATGAAGATGTTTAGAGGGCTGGAACAGCTCACCGATGAAGACAGGCTAAGAGAGTTCAGCCTGGAGAAGTGAGGGCTTCAGGGAGCAGCCTTCCAGTACTTTAAGGGGACCTACAAGAAATCTTGAGAGGGACTTTTCACAAGGGCATGTAGTAATAGGATGAGGGGGAATGTCTTTAAGATGAAAAAGAAAAGCTGTTGATCCCCATCCCTGGAAGTGTTCCTGACCAGGTTGGAAGGAGCTTAGAGCAGTATGGTCTAGTGGAAGACGTCCCTGCGCATGCCAGGGGGTTGAAACTAGATGATTTTTAAGGTACTTTCCAACCCAAACCATGCTGTGATTCTATGAAAAAATGTTCAACAAAACAGGTAACTTTCAAAATGTACTTCAATAAGGATGTGTCTGATTTTAATTCATATAGACATAATTTTCTTTTTACCAGTATTGAGCAAGATTACTTTTATTATATTTGCAGACAGGGAGCATATGTTACTCTTCAGTACAAAAATGAAGAAAATTCAGAAGCTTTTGTTCAATTTCCCACCACATAGCCATGTCCTTTTAATCACTCTATTTCATGTATCTTTTAATTCCTTCTATGCAGAAAAGAAAGTAAATGAAAACAAACTACAATGTAAAGAAGTTGGAAATTTTTAATTCCTTTCTTCTCCTACTCTTTCATTACAGTTTGAGCCTATGGGAAACTAAACAGAAAACTCTCACCTCTGCTGCATTCCAGATTTTTTTTTTTTTAATAGATTTAATGTCTTCAGGGATTAAGAGAAATAAAGGAAATATATAGCATTGACTATAAAGCTTTGGACCAAGAAACAACAGCCTCTTATGAAATCCATTACAATAAGGTTAAAGCCAGAAGATGTGGTAGAAAAATGAAATATTATGTTATCTAGATTAAATGGACACATAAAATTTAATATCAGGAACAATCAATCACTAGTGAAAAGGTAGTTTAGATAGTTTAGATGATTCCATTTTCATCCAAATTAGATCATCATCATTATGAGGGTTTGCTTTTCTTATTTGATATTTAAGTGTCTCCGGTCATATTTGTTTTGCTTAATGCACAGGATCATGAAAATATCAGGATAATTGGCACTGGAAAAGTTTATTGAACCAAAAGTAAAACAAGAAGTCTTTGAGCCCATAAAAACTAGGTTTTATTGCAGTATAAGCTAGAATAATTTTAATTTTAATTTTTTTTTTTAATTGATAATTTAACAGGTTCAGAAAATGGCTTAATAAGACCATGGAAGAGAGATTCAATGGTGGTTATTAAATAAGGAAATAATAAAAGGTCAGGAAATTTCTTGACCTGAAAACAACTGGGAGAATATGGGGTGTCAGTGGATGGAATGTGCCATGTGTTCCCATTCATTTTCCTAAGTGTCTCTTGACTGAAAACTCAAAATGGTTAGACAAAGACCAATCCAAAAAGATTAATGTCAATTTCCTTTCTTTCTTTTCCTTTTTTTTTTTTCCTCCTTCTCTTTCTGGTGAGTTTTGGCATCTAACATTTGTTTTAGTCAAGTTAGCAACTTCTTTATTTGCAATGAACTGCCAAGTTCTTACCAGAATCTTAAACTTTGCTTAAACCAAACCTCTTGCAACATGTCTGTAGAATTCTCTGCCTCACCCTGCAGGATCTCAAATATTCATTCAGTTGGTATATTAGATTGCTTCTCCTCCTACAGGGATTTTCTGCTGGCCCAAGCTTCTTAAGAAGAATATCAAATATGGAGAGTAAGCAGAGCAAACTTACAGTCTGTATCACGCTAGGAAGCTAAAACCCAATATTTAGAGTAATGCTCTTACTTCAGAAGTATCTGGGATGGTATTTTGAACCTATCACTAGTGTGAGACTACTTGTTCTCTGTCCTGATCTTTAGACCAACCTACAATGTAGTATTATCTTGTACTTCTTCATTAGATAAACAGGATAAACTTGAAGTGGCTCAGAGAGCTGTATAAGGTTGGAGGTAGTCTTGGTGGAGGTGCATCATCATTCAGAATCAAAGCAGTGTAAAGGATTGATTAAATGTATCAAACCAACCTGCTGGTGGCATTAGTATATCTGAGGAATTCAAATATGGAATTCAAATGCATTTCAGCAGCAAAAAACTTATCGCTAGTGTAGCTTTATGTCCTGTGTTATATAGAAAGTCATAGAGATGATGATAATCTAAAGCAGACGTAGTCAGAAAGCTCTTCATAAATTTTTTAAATACTAGAAAATATCATTGACACATTGACATTTCAGAAGCAGGTAGAAGATGACAATAAGCCAAAATATTGTAGAATCATGGAAATACAAATCCCTCCAGAGTTTATTCATCTTCATCTTTTCAAACCAGGTTCAATAGACCTCAGCTCCTTTCACAGACATATCTCTAAAAATGTCATTGAAAAATATTTTGCAATTTCTATGTAAATAAAATATTCCAGTGTGTGTCTGTCTTTGGAATGAAAACATTTTGCATGACACCTAAATAATTTTTGCTGAAAATTAAAATGGTATTTTTGTCACTTTCCTTTGGCCTTCCAATTTGTTTTATACCTTTCTTAAACTACTTTGCCTCAGAGTGGTTATCAGACACTCCTTACGGTTTTTTCAGTATCAAAAGGAGTAGTATAATTGTCTCATGTCTTATTTATGACATTCTTTTTAATATATTTCAGAATTTTATCTAATATTTTTTATTACCATCACATTGCTTATACCTCTTCAATTTGTAGCCCATTTTTTTAACCACTTAGTCATTTAAGCCCTATTTAATAAGCATTTATACCCTGGATCTTTTCTTCAGTAAGTGTAGAACATAATTCCCTTTATAGAATTTATTTGTATTGATATCAGACACTTTCCCAGAGTCATTCTAAGTTCTTATGCTGTTTTCCTTCACACGGTGATGCTGTACCAAGACTATAGAAATGTCCTGTAAATTCCATCATTCAAGCAATTAACAAAACTATTGAACAGTACTCAGGAAAAGTAACAATGGGATCTTGCTTAAAATATCCTCCCAGGTTGACATCAAGTTGTTTGTAAATAAGTTTTAGTACATTTAAAATTTATTTCTAATGCTCTCTGTCCATGGCTTCTTAGTTTGGTCTGGAGAACATTTTTCTCTACAGTTATGTCAGAACATATCATGTCTAATTTTAATACATAATAGATCAAATTGTTTCACATAATTCTTTCAGATCTTCAAGGTGAATTTAAATTAGTCATACTGAATTAGAATATTTACACTAAGTACACAGTCTAGCTTATTACTTTCCTATTTGGACCTGTGTTTTGATTATGTCGCTCTTTTATGCATGACCATGTTAGGCAACAGTCACAATTGCATCAGTCCTCTCGTATCATGATCCATTAATTCATCTTTCTCACTAATCAATGGATCTATGTTTTCTCCATATTCTTCTTTGTAATGATTTATAGGAGCTTTAATTATAACTGTATGTTCCTGACGACTTAAATAGTCACATAGCTCAGCTCTTATATAATGACATGGTTAAACTCTGGCTGGATCCTGTTCAGTATGTTCTGTCTTGTGCAATCAAGACTGAAGCTAAGCCAGTGTCCTGGGGCAATGTTATGAAGCCACTTTGGAGCCATGGGACCGAGTGCGGGGCAGTTTAACGGCCGAGCTCGGGGCTCAGAGGGCTCACGAGGGAGTGCGCCAGGAGCGCCAGGAGCGCTGCTCTGATTTTTTATTCTGGCTAGTTGGAAAAAGGTTGTGTTGGTTTTTTCCTTGTTCTTTTTCTTTTCCCTCCCCCTGCCTCACTGCCTCCCTTCCCTCCTTGCCAGTCCAGGGAGCCTGCGGGGGTGGCTGTGGCAGGTACGCGGGGTGGCCCCGGCTGGCCCAAGCCCAGGTGTCTCTTCCCCCTCCAGGAATTTGTTGTATTTTGAGGGTTTTTTTCTTCTGTTCTACCCTGTTTTGTTTGGTGTTAATAAACAGGTTTTTTTCCCACTCTCACTTGCTGTGACCCACTTGTCTTATTGGTGGAGGAAAAGGGGAGGCCCTTTTCCCTTCGGAGGGGACACTCGTTTTGGACTGTTTCCTCCTGAAGTTTTGTCTCCAAAACAGAGACAGCCAGCACCTTAAGTTTGTTTGTTCTTTTGAGCAACTGCTTGAGCTTTCTTGGCTGCTGATCCACTTCTTTTCTCTTTCTTCCAAACATGCTAATTCATGAGTTAGAATTGCTTGGGGTCTGCTGTCTTATTACATTGCAAGTTGTTTGAAAGTGCAACTTTTAAAAAGGTAT
This sequence comes from Coloeus monedula, assembly GCF_965178545.1. NCBI lineage: Eukaryota > Metazoa > Chordata > Aves > Passeriformes > Corvidae > Coloeus > Coloeus monedula. Next base: position 98,373,830 of record NC_138782.1, read on the forward strand.
ATAAATTATAAACATAATCATGCAGTCATGTTCATCAAAAGAAAACCCAAGCTGATCAAGGAATTTCCAATATATCCTTACAAGAGCCTACATTCCAGTCTATAATACCACTACAAAAGGAGTAAAATTATTTGAGGGTTTGATTTATAATAATGGCTAATACTGGTAACATTCTGGTAAATTTATAAAATTGTAAAAAAACACTGCTGTGGCAAGGATGTGAGAAGAAAAACACACCAAGGACATCCATTCCTTTGCCTTATCATGATTTCTTGATATAATCTGTGGTTAAGCCAGAGAACTGAGCCTGACCCAACACTTCATAACTCAAGGACTTTTAAAACATGGTCTACCATTGAGCTGATAACAAGATCCTTCCAGTTAGAGATTGACCCTGCTCCAGTGATGTCTTCAGTAAAGATGGCATAATGCTACAGGAAGAACGATCTGGTCTGGGACTTGCAGTACATTCTGGAATAGCAGTGTTTGCCAAATCCTATAATGTTTGGACTACTTGTCTAGTTTCCATTTCAACACATTTGGTTTTACCCAGTCTTTTCTTGAATGCTAATTATCACTTTGAGCACTTTTATGAATTTTCAGTCAGACCTCACACACTTTATTTTTACTTCAATGCATATTAACTTGTTAGTATTGTCTATTTTCAATGGGTTGTAAATGTTGGTATTAATTGAATATTAAGCTGATAATGCATTATTCATTGTATCCTGTCAACAACTATCACTTGCATACACATATTCTTTTATACTATCTAGGGAATGTGTACAAGTTCAAAGTTCAGCAGCATTGTCTCTTTAAATGAAAAATATTAACTAAACATACAATTGTTTACAGTTTACATATCTGAATGGCTTTTCGATGGGTGTTGGACAAAATCTTTTATATGGCTGCTTTATATGCTTTGTTTGTTTGTTTGTTATTGTTACTGCCAATTTATCTGCACTCTAGTAATGAACATTAAAGTTATCTACGTTTAAATGGTACATTTTCTATTATTCTGCAGTTAGTATAAAAATGCATACAGCTTGATGTCCATAACCTTTTGTGGAAATATTACATATTTTTTCCTTTTTTTTAAGAGAATCTTCATTTGGCAAGGATATGAGAAAAAAAACACCAACTGTCTCTTGCTTTACCTCATGAGGATTTCTAAACATCATTTATGGTTAAGCCAGTGGGCTGAGCCTGATCCCAAACTTCAAAGCCAAGGACATTAAAACCATAGGCTTTCTTTGATCACCTATTTTTGAGTCAATAGCAAAATCTTGAGTTTTCAAGACAGAAAAATAAATCTGAACCAGCTCAAAAGTCACAGCTGCATCGGTTTCTACTAGTTTTGCCAAATGACATCTGAAGAACTCTTAACAAGACAATAGTCCAGTCTCATCAAAGTTTGGTCTCAGATTTGATATTTCTTTCACTGGATAAAGAGCTGAAAATCCAATCAATTATTACATTTTTTCACTAGTCTCCTCCATTTACATATTTTGCCTCCATCAACCCCATGTTTTGATAATGTACACAGTAGCATGCATTATTGTGCCACCATAGGAAGGATAAAGAGGGACAGGTGATAGCTCAAGTACTGCTAGGAAAAAAATGAATGCTAATAAGAACAATATGAATTAATGTTTTCCTCAAAGTTCGTACTGAAACTGTTCTGTAGACTAGGAGAACTATCTTCATCTCTTCCACTAGCCCAGCCAATCCAGCCCCAGAGAGCTATAGAGAGATATATATTTCTTCATCAATCCTGGATGCCCACACTCTGCAACAGTACTGAGGGCTTAATGTGGATGGGAGTTATTATCTTCTCGAACACCATGGGTCCATTCTATTTCTATCCAGTTATCAACAACTCACTCACATTCCCAGAGCTCAGAATATTCATTAATCAAGATACATTGAACCCTTGGAAGATCCACAGCCTAAAAGTTACGAGTCTATCTTCTGGTTATTAGGAGAGAGCCATGCATAACTAGGATGGCTCCTGAGAAGAAAAGGATACAATTTTCTTTTAAATATTTTGCTATCCAGCTGAAATGAAAAACACCTGCCTTTGGATATTTCGACTGTGGACAACTACTTCCCATAAGCAAGCTTTTAGTTTCTTATAAGCATGCAAAGTATTAAGCTAGATTTAACATTACATATCTATATAATTAAGGCTAGTATTCCATCCACAATGTGATCTAAATTTGCACTAGGACAAAACATTAAAACCAACTCAGCAGCACTTATGGTTATTTTTGTCCGTTCAATGTTTCGCAAGTAGTCCTTATACAGCAAGCTCTCAATCTTATTTCATGTTATTTACCACGCACAATGCTGTGAAAAACTCCATCTGGGCTTTTCTTCAACAACATGGGAGGCAAGAGATTTGTGAAATCTGCTGCCAGATCACTTTACGGACCAGAATTTAGTTGAATTCCTTGTCTCAGTTTTATTTTCACTGACTTCAGCGTCTGGGGATCAGATCAAAGGCTCTCTATGGTTTTGAAATACAGACCGGGGCTGATACTATCATCCTCTGTCATGACAGAAGTTTTCAATAGAAATAATAAAAAATCTAGGAGATAGACTGTTTTCAAGATCTAGTCACAATTAAAAACCACGTTATTGCAAGGTATTTTTTTGCTTCTCCAAGCACAAGACTAATTTCATTAATTTTGTCTTACTTAAATTTATAGAAACAGATATAAAAATAATCAATAATAAATCCACCATCAAGAAAAAAAGGTCTTTGCTTGTGAGACTGAAAAGCTAAACATGATGGAGATGTTAGCTATAACACTTACTGCAAGACCAGAAAGTCTTAAGTCCTACAACATTGAATGTAATCTAGAGTTAAGATATGTAAAGAGTGTAAGGGACGGTCCGAAGATCCCTCATCTGCCTCACGACCATTGCCGAGGACAGAGACTGAACACAGCAGTCCTGGCCTGGCTGAGGTGGGATGTCTGCCAAGTGTAGCCTGCTGGTGTGCCCACTGGGAACTGGTAGACGTTCCTGAGGAAATTAGTGCAGGTCACAATGGACTGTGCCGTTCTTGCTGCCCAGGCGGGAAGGACTGCACTGAAGTGGAAAGGAATGACCTGTCCTGTACACCTGTCTTGTACATCTGTCTTGTACCTGTTTCCCAAAGCAACGGGCCCCATAACAGCGGCTGTAGATTTCCCAACCTCTTGGCCAGTTGCCCCTCGCTTCTGAAAAGGACTATAAAGGGACTTTCTGAAATAACTGAGCCCGAGATCTCCCCACAGAAAGAAGACGAATCTATTGGTGGAAGACCACGAGGACTTCGTCTCATCTGTTGGTCGCTATTGCCCTCCCTTTTTTTTCCTCTCTACTTTGGTTTTCTTTATCTCTCTCTCTTTCTCTCTTCTATTGCATTACTGTGTTGTGGGCACTTAATAAAGGTGCACTGTTTTGATTAAAACCTAAATCTCTTGTGACCTTTTACACTCTGAGATCGATAAACGAACCATCACGACCCCCGCTTGCATATGCGGATCGTGACAAAGAGTTATGTTCTTGTCCAGTTATGCAAATTTTTTTAGTAGTTATGAGACAGCAGATTTTTCTTGGAATAGATAGCGCACTGTAATTAATGTATATACTGTTTAGATTTATTTCAACAAATTAAAACTTTACCGTCTGCAATGGTCAACACAATCATCAGTCCAGGCATAGGTCTAATAATAGTTTTTAGAGGGTAGGAAGAAAACCAGGTTAATCCTGTCTTGTTCTTCCACTCCAAAGTTACACAGTTTGCATCCAGTGTATGGTTATTTCATCTAGATGTTTTCCCAGATTGCATATGAAAACTAAACTATGAAAGACTTTTGAAAGTTAAGATATATCTGCTTCTTCTCCTGTATTCACAAGGCAATTAATCTGTCATAAAAGAAACTGTGATTCGTTTGTTACTAGTTTGTTGATCTCTCTTGTGAAAAGTGTTTTGTTTCGCACAAGGAAATTGAAGTTAAAATAAAGTTTTTGGTTTGGATGTTTACCTTGGAGGTCAGCTGGAGCACTTGATGCATTAGTTGTTAGAAGAGAAATGTACTAAAAATAATTGAAGAAAAAAATTGAGTCTGGAGTCCTACATCACATCCTAACCACAATATTAAACACTTCTATTCTTTGTCTTTGGCCCAATTAATTATTAATCATTTTCTCCCAAATGGAACTGCATAAAAAGGAGAAAACTACAAGTCCTGATCCCCTTTTATTCTACTATCTCAGTCTGCTTTTACCCTCAAAGTCTACAGATTTTTGGTTTGGGCAGTCTTTCGAGAATTGTGAAATTCAGTGCAAAACTGTGCATGTGATAAGATAAGGATTGAGAAGGTTGTCTGTCAGAAACAGAACCTGCAAAAGTTGACTTTAAAAATACAAGGATTACTCTTTATGCCTTTTATGCCTTAGGGTAATAATTTAACCACCACTCTCTGCTTTTAACTGCATCAACAGAAGAAAGTGGTGCCTCCTGGCACTTAGCTTGGTATGCAGGAACTAGTTACAGGATGTGAATTAAGATATTTGTATTCATCATCTATTTTTAAAGTCTACTGATCTCTACAGTTGTCAGTTACTGTTTACTGTGAATCTCATTCTGAAGAATGCATCTCTTTATACAAATTGTTTGGAAAGTGGGCACTTAATTTACCATGGAAGATGCTGAAATCATAGTCATTAGACAATGTACATTATGTTGCTTAAGCCCTCTACTGGAACTATACTTAGACCTTTTAGAGTTGCAAGTTGCCTTGGATGAATTAGTTATATGTGTCAAAGAAAGTTCCTAGAATATGCATATGGTGCCTCATTAAGATACACTCATTTATATACATTTAGAATTAGAATTTGATTTTTCCTCTAAAAATTTAGTTTATCTTTAAAGAAATAATGCATGTCCTAAAATCAATAACAAATGAGAATTCATTTAAGTGTACTGTTGAGATTCATTGCAGATGGATTAAAGATTATCTGGTTTTGCACTCTGCCTGCACACCTAAATAATCACCCAAGTGTCTTTTGGCCTTTCTTGTTTCTAATTCTTCCCTGACATTGCAAGTTTTTTGCAGAAAATTTGTCTCATTTGTCATGTGTTTAGCAGTTCTTATTATGCTTTTGTAATTCCTAACAAAAAGCTCAGACTACAAAATTATTTGCTTGTCAACAAAATGTTCTTCAAATTACCAGCAGTTTTTCATGTTTCATAATGAACTGCTCAACTCTGTATAGCACCACACATGAATAGGCATTAAAAATTACAGCTGTGACGCAGTGCTTTTTCTATATAAATATATTTGGTGGAACACAGTATAAGGTAACTAATTCTCAAATTCTTTCATTCTTCCTATTTGCTCTCCATCTACTACCAGTCTATGCCTAACTCTGCCACCTTAGGTACTTTTAATACATGGTATTTTTTTTGCTTTTTATTCATATTTTAAAATCAATGTACTAATTTTTTTTAGCAAAATTTTAAACCTTTGAGATTTTAAAGTTTTGTGCCCAGCTAAATGGAAAACACTGTGCAGAACTGAATACAAGATAAGTGCATGTTTCATCTGTTGAAATTTAAAGGTCTCTAATCTGATTGTTTATATTTGAGGTGGTTATCAAAGCTACTTCTGCACTCTGTAGCTAGAATAAAAGCACTTCTGTAAGATTCATTGCACTTTAAAGGACACTTCTCCCATGCATCTGATAAATCACATTCTGGAAATGCCTGACTTTCTCTACCAATTACTGAGATGGCCTAGTGCAATTTATGCAGAGTAGATGTCTGATGACAGATGTGCACAAGTGGTCAGATGAATCCTCTCCTATGAATCTGATTTTGCCATAACTGACTCAGAGGTAGAAAAATGTATTCTTTGTAGGTCAAATATGTTTTCTATAGTACTCCTCTCTATTTATAATATTGCAAATAAATACTGTATTAAAAGTAGTCAGAGCACAACTCTGTAAACTAAAATATGGCTTCCGGAAATTCTGATGTCATACAGAATGCAGCAGGAAAAATATGCCCTTCTAGGGGCGAGGTTTTTTTAATGTACCTGTTTGTGATAGGGCTATTGGGTAGAAGCAACCAGTTGTTATCATCCTCTGCTTCAATGCATGTCAATATATTGTAAATAGATCACAGTGTAGCAAAATAAATTAGTAGAGATGTTGCAAATGTGTGCCTGGCTAGCACGGAAACTCACGTGTATTGCTTTATCATTGAACACTGTTCCTGTGGTGTTAGATGGAAAAGGAGGAAGATTTTTTTCAAATATTAAAATAAGATATATTACTATGTGTAGTGGTTGGTTTGTAACGGGGCAGAAACACCAATTTAGTGTAGTGGTTTGGTCCAAAATACTCATTACTGTTTACCTTCTGTGAGATAAGAATTAGGAGAACCGCAAAGCAGGCATCAAACTTGAAAGAATATAAAGAAATTTATTAACAGATCTAAAAGAGGGATAAAAAAAAGGGAAAAAAAGAAAAATAATCATACCGCACCTTCAGAACATTTCTCCTCCCCCCCTCCCCGTTCCTCCCTTCTCCCCCTGACAATGTAAAAAGACAACCCTTGAGATGTTCAGCCTGTTTACCACTTCCATAATGACCTTGTTCAGTCCATTTAGGAAGAGGAGTCTCTCTTGCTCATGCTATGGAGGAATTATCACAAAGAGACAGCCGCCCAGGTTGGTTCTCTGTTCGCCTTATGTGAGAGTCCCCTCCCACGACTTGCAGCTTTTCCCGCAACTGCTTTTGAGGGTCCACTCTTGAAGTTTTTTGGGGTACAATTTTAAGGTTGAGCCGTTCAGAAACAAAAGTTCTCTTCACCCATCCCTGGGAGCATTTCATCTCTAAGAACAGAGGCCCTTCTCCTTCCCTGGGAGCAAAGGGTCCTCCTCATCTTCATCTCTAGGACTATCTCTGGGAGCATCTCTAGGAACTGAGGTTTTCTCCTTTCCCATTTGGAGCAAAAGTCCTCATCGCTTCCATCTCTCCCTGTCCAAACTTCTCATGAAATTACAGCTGCGTCAGCATCTGCCTATCTCAGCACAGGGTGCTTTTGCTTACGAGTTGAACACTCCACCCCCCATGCCTTCATGAAATTACAATGGGTACTCTGATATATCATAGCTTTACAACAGACTTTCAGCTTTAAGCATCTCCTCTTTCTCCTCTCTCAGGTTTTCAGCTCTTCACAGCACTAAAAGGGTTAATCTCACCTAGGCCTTGCAGCTTGAATGTCGCTTATCTGCTTATCGCTGTTGGTCACATGATCCTTTGCTGGACAGCAGGGCAGCTTCAGCTGAATCTTGGCCGAAGTGGAGTGGGGGAGCTGGGCTGCTCCGGCTGCCCACAGCAGGGCTGGCGGGGGCAGGGGGCGGAAGGGGGGAGTGTTCCGCGGGTGGAACAGGGCCCATCGGCTCCAGGATGGCCCGAGCAGGGCCTGGGCCGGGCCCACCGGCCCCTGCAGGGGGCCCACAGCCACCTATCCCAGTGCGGAAACAAGACAGAGCTCTGCCTGTGGTGTGTGTACTCTTAAGTGTGGATCACAGAGGCGGTCTAGATTTTAAGTGGCTTAGAGAATTGTCCATATTCAAACTGGCCATCTGATAGGTTCTGTCAGGTCACAGAGGAAGCTGTAAGCGCCCCTTTGCAAGAACATCACTTCCCTGACTATGCTTACTAACCCATGACACTATGATGTATAGTCAACTGTAAATTATCTTCGAATGAGCTAGAAAAGCCAGAGATGACAGTCAGTTTGGGTCCAAGCTGAAGTATCACTCAACACAAAGCAGCTAGAAGTGCAGGACTTTAAATATTTCTTTAAGGTAGTACAGACTCACAGAAAAATAATCTTTATGAGATCTTGCTTTTCTTCAAACAAATTAATTTCTTCATCTGCAGAACATATTCAGAGACAAGTTATGCAGATTCCCCAGTGATTTAGTCCCATCCAGCAGTTCCAGAGCTGTCATATAGAAAACACTGTCTCCATATCCATAATTAAATATCAGGTAAATTTTTCAATGCCAAGAAATCCTAAGCACTTTCTCTGGCACAGCATGCCTCTTCATCCATGCTGCTAAAGACTTTCTTACCAAAGGAGAAGAGTTTTGTCTATTTTGGTGGCTGGAAGAAGAGTGTGATTTGTATCAAGCTCCTGAACTGCACTAGTAGTTGCCTGGAGAGAGCTCGTTGAAACAGACTGCATATCTAAATGTATGCATGTTTACCTACTTCTGCAGAAACAGCTTCACATACAAGATCGAGACATATGAGCCGTCGGCAACCAAGTGCTTCTGGGGGTTGCAGCTGGTCAGTACTGAATTAATGCTAATAAGCAATATAAAAAACTATTACGTGACTATTGCAGGGAGTCTTAAAAAGAATGCCAGACCTGAAAGGTATAATTTACTGCTATACTCCTGTAATGAAAGTGAATTACAACTAGTACAACAAGGGCAGAAGATATAAAAGACTTTCATAAAACAAGATACAAAATAGTTCAGAGAACATAATGGAACAGTCTATACTTATACTGAGCAAGATGCATACTTACAGGCCATGTCTGAAAATTTAAAAGGGAATAAAAAAATATATATAAAAGGGAGAGGTTAGTCTTAAGAAAGTAAAGGACAAATAATTTGTACAGCTCCAAGAAGTGCTATTGAAATTCTGACAATATTTCACTGGTTAGAGACACAGTCTATTTCTAATAATATGTACTTAAAATATTCCTTTAGATAAAGAAAGTGAGTAACAACACTGATTCACCAGATGCTTATATTTTTAAATCAGCCAGCGTAATTGCTGTAGTAAGCACAATGAGCATGGCTTGCCCTTGCACTGACAGCACTCCTTCCTTATCAGCACAGTTCCATTGGGTTTAAACCAAATGGAAATCTAGACTATATGGTATAGTCTATAGTCTATTAGTTATATGTGCAATAAATATGTGTCAAAGAAAGTTCCTAGAATATGAATATGGTGCCTCATTAAGATATACTCATTTATATACATTTAGAATTAAAAGTTTGACTTTTGCCCTAAAAATTTAGTTTCTCATTAAAGAAATAATGTATGTCTTAAAATCAATGCCAAATGAGAATTCATTTAAGTGTACTGTTGAAATTCATAAAGGAGGAAAATAAAATATAATGCATCATTAAAATATTAATGCAAGTGTTGGAAACATACCTCTCCATTCCTCGCATCTCTTATTCCTTCAGAAAATACTGAGGGAGAAATGTCACACACCATAGTATAATATTACTGAACAGAAAGTATAGGCCCTGGGCTGCAGTACCATTATATACTTATTTATAAATATCTCCTTATAATAAACCTCTTCATTTTAGAAATTTAAAATGTAGTCTGATATCAGTGGTAACAGTAAAATATGACAGATCACACAAAGAATGATGATTTCCAGTCTTAAAAACAATAAAGAAGAACTCTTAATTATTAATCTTCAGCAGACAAGTTATTCTTTATTTGGCCAATTGTAAATCAAGGGGGTGGGATGGCATAGAACTGTGGAATTGGCAAAACAGAGACTATTCACGCACCATTGACAGAGCAGCTGTGGGGTGAGGAAAATTTCTCTTCTGCAGATTTATATCCTAAAGGCAAAATCCTGAAACAGAAAAGAAGGTCAAATGCTTCAGATTATTACAACAAAATTAAATTAAACTAATACGCCAGAGACATCATCTGCCTAATTACCTTAAATCTGATTTGAGTGATTTATTTCATTTAACTCCCTAAAGGATATGCATATACTTTAGAGCTACTACCTGGTCTGGGTTCATTTTATAGTCAATAGAGAGAAACAGATATACTCAGTCAGAATTGAATGGGCCTAGTTTAGATGTTAACTGTAGATGAAGATGAAACATAATAGAAAGCAATATCACAGTCGCTGAATGGTTGAGGTTGAAAGGGACCTCAAAAGATCATCTAGTGCACCCCCTCTGATGGTTGCATAGGACCATCTCCAGGCAGACTGCAACCCCTCTGGGCAGCCTTTTCCAGTGCTTGGTCATCCTCACAGTAAAGAAGTTTTCGTTATGTTCAGATGGATATTGCAATGTTCCAGTTCATGCCTTTTTCCCCTTGTCCTGTCACTGGGCACCACTGAAAAAGAATCTGGCCCAGCTCCCTCAGACTCTCCTCAGGAGAGAGATGCTCCTGTCCCATCATCATCTTTGTAGCTCTCCACTGGGGCCCCTTCTGTAATTCCTTGTCTGTCTTGTGCTGAGGAACCCAAAAGTGACACAGCACTCGAGATGTGGCCTCACCAGGGTAGAGCAGAGGGGCAGGTTCACCTCCCTCTATCTTCTGTCAATGCTTTTCCTCAGGATACTGCTTAGCCTTTTTGGTCACAAGGCACACTGCTGCTTCATGGTTAACTTCCTGTCCACCAGGCCCCCAGGTCCTTCTCCTTTCATCTGCAGAATGCAAAGGTTGTCTATACAGACTACTCAGATATAGGAGGGTACATTTAGTCAGATTACTACATACTTTGAAGGAGCCCATCTAAAACAAAATCACTGAAAGGATATTATTCATTCTACAAGAAGGCAAGAAACAAAAGCTGGTGGCATTTTTCTATTATATGTTTGTTAAGCATCTAGAACAATGACATTTTCTCACTTAAGCCTCATTTGAATGTTAGTTTATTGAGAATAAAATTAAACAGTAGTATAATATGCATATGATGTAGATACTTAAATTCCCTAAGAAAATGTTTGACTTTGCTTAGAACATGTATTTACTTTCGATTGTGTATTTACTTTGATGTACACAACTATGCATAATTTCCTACATGAAATTTTCCATTTTATCTAGGACAAAAATTTTTCAAACTTCACTACAAAAATACTTTTTTCCTCTCTATTTGTTTTGAAAGATTTTATCTAGGAGGCTTAATCATCTGTCACTACAAGGGAGAAGTGCTAGTACTGAAATATTGCTAAATTTAATTCCCACTGAAGCACTTTACTGAAACTTATTGGTCTTACATAGGAGCTGGTTTGAAATCTGAAATTGGATTCTGGAATAAATAATCAAAATACGGTTTTCTTATTATTGTCTGAGTTGTGCTCAGAATCTAAGATAAAGATATCTTTACTAGATTTGGAAGAATAGAGAGTCTTTTGATTAATGCTCAGATGAAAAGAGCATTTGAAAATATGGGAGTGACAAGGTCACTTGTGCTATAGATATTGAATAACCCATCTGGGTAATGGGAGGAAATGTTTCTGTGGGCTATCTACAAAGTATTCCCAGTGCCAAACTACATTAGATGCTATAATGGATAGTAAGGGAGGGTAAAATTTGTCAAGAAAATGAGGCAGTCTGGACAGAAACCAAAAGTCAAGATACAAGCGCTATAATTAAACAACTGATTTATTTTACGAATTCTATTTTTAAGAACCTTTAACAAGGTTTTCAGCAAGAGATGAGACATGCTTGAAACAAGATATTTTCAAACAAGGACATAACCTAAACAAGAACATAACCTAAACAGCTATAGTTTTTATATGGAGTGGGAAAACTATAAGAAAAAACTAAATTATTCTGTTTCTGCCATGTTACTCTCTTCTCTGACCTCAAGCACTCCCCTCCTCTCCTCCAGTATATATTAAACATTGTCTTTTGAAAAACCAAAACCACATATCTTGGTTCCCTCCTGTAGAAATCTTACTTAGATAGGAATGACTTACTTTTAAAGGTTTGGGAAGTTTTCTGAATAAGATCAGAATGATAGTAGTGTTTTTCCAGCAAACAGCTGAGATTTTGAGCATTTAATCAACTCAGAGAAAATTTTTTTTCTCTCTGTAGATGGTATTTTTAAAAATATTTTGTTCAAACATTAGTTTCATGACTGCACTTTTAAAACTTTGCTGTAAAATAACTTTTTCTGGGGTTCTCAACTGTTATGACCTCATAAGAGCATTCCACAATTTCAGAAGATTTACGAAGCACAGTTTGATTTTCAGCTTCTTTTATCTTCTTCTTCTTTTTTTACTGGATCACATCCATAAACTCTCAAGTGAAATGAAAAAAAAAAAAAGAAAAAGAGAAAAGTGAATTCAGAACTCAAAGTTTAGTACAATTTCATCAAATTGCCCATAGTTGACTTCTGAAGTTTGTGTGGCATTTACTAGTGAAGTCCTTGAGATATAGTCAGTTGAAGCATAATTGATTAGATAACCCTTCTCCCACTTCCCCAATAATCCAGCTGCCACAGGCCACCCATAGACAAATTATGTACCACAGCTGTAGATCAAACACGGTTACTAACAGAAGTTATGTTGGTATGTCAAATCCACAGAATTTAAACATAGTAAGAACCTAAGAAGGATGGCTATTTTGAGGGATTACAGCCACTACTAATAACCATGTAAAAGAGATATTTAACTTTATGTTTTGTGATGTGAAATAAACATAGACCTCTTAGCAATGAGGGTCCTTGGAAGAAAAGTTAATGGGGAAAATGATCCCCAGACTCTGCTGAACTGCTTCCTTTTGTCTTCCTATGGAGTACATGGGTTCCCAGACGAGAAGCACTGGATGTCTTCTCTTCTGTACAGCACATTAATATTTCAGGAGAATCTTTGCTTCAGCTGCTCTATCCAGACAATATATCAATCCAAATTCATAGCTGACATAAATCTTGAATTTAGTTGAGTTTCACCAGATTTCATTTTGTCTCACAAAATTCCCCTATCCTTTACTACATTCCGAATCATCTTTAGCTATATTAATAAAAATTAAATAGCTGATATTCAAAAGAAAAGAAAATAATAGGGTAATTGGGTAGTATTTAATGAAATACTTTAGTGAAAACTCTTGAATTTATTTTTCTAAATTGGTTTACAGCAAATCTGCTGGCCACCAGAAAGTAATTTCACTCAATTTTTCACCAGAAAAAAAGCAGATGTGAAATGCACATCACCACAAATCACAGGTTTTATAATGACACTAAACTGTTATCAGACTAAAACATTTGTGTAATTCTGGAATTCTGTTGGAAAAAATATGCTGAGTGATACTTAAGCTTACCTTTGAACCTTCTTAGGTTCTAACCGTGTATGCCTCTTGATTTTAAGACCAAGAAAAGGCATCAGTTAGTATCCTTTTAGGTTATAATATAAAACATATGAGGCTACAAAGTGCAAAAAGACTAATAAGTGCTTATTTATAGGTGTGATTTTTCTAGAGTTATGTCTAATCCACACAAAATAGTTATTCTTTAACTTTTAGTATTAAAATTATTTTTATATTAAAAAAACACCACAGTAACCTCCTGTTTAGTGATTTCAATTACTCTCGAAATATAATTTGTGTAGTGTTTGGGGTTTTTTTTCTTGATTAGTAATTACATTTGAGTTATATCAAAAGATTAATCCTACTATTTGGGTGATGATTTTATTCTCCATTATTTGAAGATACAAAAAAAGGCAAAGTTTGTACTTGATATGCAACTTCATTTACCTCTGCATGCATTTAAACAGCTACGTGAAGCTCTATGACTCACTGGAGAACTTTGACCTTACCCACCACCCAAGGAGCCTAGACCAAGAGCAAGACAGAAAAATGGAGTAAAAACCTCACATTACTTGCCAGGGGATAAAAGGCACATGTGGAAATAATTAGAAGACAATCAAAAGCATTTTACTTTCTACTTAGAATATTACTGTATCTAATATAGAGGTTAATTTTTAACTTAGACAGAAAATACCACTAGTCTGATATAATACACATACTCTTTCAAAGTGTTTTCAACTACGTATCAGTTTACTTGTAGATGATTTTCATTACAAATAAAATAGGTATATCTTGTATCTCTTGGATATATATTGTCAGTAACTTTCGTGAAGGGGTAAATGTATGGTACAACTAAATAAAAAGTTATTCTCCTAAGTATAAAAATAACATATTTAGAAATTCCATTGAAAAAATGATTCTTTTGCATTACATTAGATTTCTAACAAGTACTTTCTTATCTCAGAATATTTATCTCAGAAAACTAAAGCTGGTAAGTATATAAGACTGCAGAAGCAATTTATATAATATTTTAAAGACCTTTTGTTAAAATAACCAGATCCAAAAGGGATATTGTTATACTTGAATTGCAAATGTCTTAAAGGTTCCTTGCTGGTTCCAGGGATTATATAAAGAGCTAGACAGTCAAGTTCCTTAAGAAGTGAAAAAGATGACTTAGGCACTTAAACAGGAACTCGGACTCTGAAACATTCTCTTACTATTTTTTTTCTTTAATTTTCATTCTGGTGAATATGGCAGACTTCCCTTTTCTTTGAAGGGCATGCATGAAAGAGGCTGCATATGCATGCTGTCAAGTCCCTGAGGACTGTAATGGGTATGACTGTCCCTGTCCAGCCTCTTTGGTGTCTTCCTCCACCCACCCACCCACACCCCAGGACCCCATTTCAACCCCCCAGGGCTTTAACTAATATAAATACTGGGGTGCAAATATCCATCTATCCCAGGTGTCTCAAGATTTCTGTGGGGAGGGTGCATCACTCAGCGTAACCACACTTCCAACGGGGTAACCCAGCCACAACTTCTCCCATCAGTGGAACTTCTCTTTCTCTTCCAATTAAAATTCTGACTTGCAGGAAGCTGGAGGTGTTCATCAGCATTTTTCTGTACTTATATTTCCTGTTTGCCTCAGAAGTGATTTCCATATAAAGGTCACACATCATGATTTCCTGTTTTGGTCCTTTTCGAAAACTACTTCATAGAATTCAATAGGAAAACTAACTAGTTTTGCAGCATATTATGCAATTAGCAGTTCCCTACATCTACTGAGTTTTCAGTACTGACAGCCTTTTATAAAACCTTTTATCCTTCAATCTGAAAAGAGAAATGCTTTTGCAGGGAAATTTAGTGTGAGTCAAATAGATGGCTGAAATAACAAGGAGAAAATAAAATGTACAGTATGCAACACACAGTCAACCATTTCTGTGAAATGTTGAATTTTAATTACTATAACTAATTCTAATCCTGCTACATTTCTCTCATTACAGATGTACACTGGACTAATGTGGATTAAGATAAAGTGCTTCAAGGAAACCGAAGCAAAAATAGGACAAATCTCATGTTTGTTTGCAAGAAAGCTGCAACAGCCTAATGTCTAACACCACAATGCAGGGAAACAAATACAACCCAAGGTAAGAGTTGGAGTCTGGCCTTCACAAATCTGGGAACAAAAGACCAAGGGAATTTTTAAACTCAGCTTCCCCAGACTTTGTACAAAACAACCAGGTTTGTTTTCTACCACTGAAAGTCTATTTCTATTGAAGGGAAGCAAACCTTTCCAGCTCTTGTAGAGACTAGAAAGTTTATTTAAACAAATCAATGAAGTACTGCAAATCACTTTGGAGGAGGACAGAAAAATGGTGGAACATGAAACATCTGGGATATAATTATATCTTCAGAGTGACTCTTGTATATACATATGTCTTACTACTGGCAAAAAACACTTCTGTATAATTTCTTCCTCCATAATTATGGATAATCATTTTCTAAAGATCTCTGGGTCATCATCTGATAGCTGAATCTGGACAGGCTTTAGAATTTATCATTTTCCTCTTTATGTATGATCCTTTGACAAAAAAATTAATGAGATCAAAAAAAGTCTGTCACCATGTTGTGGTCTCAACAGCATAACAATTTTAATTTGATTGTGGAGCAGAGAAAGAAAAAGTCACTGCCTTGTCATGAATTGATATCAGAGCTAGCTGCAGAACCTTTTTTCCAAGTGCTTGTGCAGTGCACCTACCATTATAGCACAGTCCTTTGGACGTTTGATAGCAATTAACAGAAGACATCTTTTTTTTAAGACCTTCAGTACTACTTTTCAGTACTAAAAATTGTTCAGGGAGTGATCTGGACCTAATTTATGTATTTAGAGCTCTCAACAATGTACTCCTAACAAGAACATGGTAACATGAGGAAATAGCCATGATGGTAGATGTGCACAATTCTAGAGGTTTTGGTTTCTCTGCAAGTTTGTTTTAAACTCATTATGGGGCTTTTTTAAGGATAGAATGTATCCTTAAAAATACTTAAGTATCCTTAAGGATACAAAGTATCCACAAGCATTGGGCTAGATTTTGTGCCATTTAAAGCACACTGCCATGGTCCTTCAAAAGCCCCGGTTTGCTGAACACAGTGCGCATAGATTAATACTTTGCCAATCTCAGCCCTTTCTCTGCAGGATTTAGGGACTTTTGATGCTGTAGATAGCATAACTTGCAAGAAATCTACCTGGAACAAGTCCACAATTCTACAATCTTCATTTTTCATCCTGTATCATTACTACTATCTGTTCCCCACTACTAGATATGAGAGAGTCTCTCCCTGAAAAACAAAAATTATAATATGGATGACTGTGTTGCAGTCTGCAATGCATGAGAGGAGTGAAGGAAGGTCATTCCCTTAGCCTAAGGTAAGTGAAACAGACATTCCCTGAGAGTGACTTCAAAGGTTCAATCAAAAAATATTCTGAATGTCATTGGTTGGATTTACAATTTATTATGACTTCCCCTGTTGGGGTCCCTCCCCTGCCATGGAGCCCTGGGAGAGGGGCCCTGGGGAGGAGACACGGGGTTTCCCTGCCCCTGGTCAGTCTCATTCCCCATTGGTTGGTTTGTGTTCCCCGGTGTGGCCAAGGACCCTCGGGTCCCGTGACCGGGGAGTTCCTGAGCCGAGCCCCGGCCATGCGGCTGGAGAAATAAACATCTCTGAAACATCTACCACGAATCTGTCCATATCTACTTCGGTTTCCACGGGACTCCTGGTTTGAAATATACTTGTTGCAGTAATCCCCGCTGCAACAAACTGGTGGACGAATGCGGGCAGGATACCGATCCCTGAGGAAGATTCGTGAGTAAAATAACCACTCTAGACCTCTCTCTTCTCATCTTGGTTTGGATATTCTCTCTGGACTATGGAAGAATCGTGGGAAATGGGGCTCTCTGAGCCACAGAGAAAAATGTATCTAGAAGTAAAAGGAATCCTTGAACAACAAAACAAAAAAGTAATGCAACTGGGAGATCTAGAACACTTTTTCATCTGGCTTTTCAAAAGGTTCCCCTGTATTTCTCGAGACTTACTTTTTAATATCGAACCTCCTGTATCTTGTGAGGGGTGTTTCTGGGATGAGATCTGGGATAAAGTATGGGATCAAAGAGAAGCTTGCCGTGCATACCTTATAATCAGGGAAGCTCTTGAGGAGCATTTGAACGGTCCCATTACCCCTAAAGCAGAGGATCCTACTTATCCCGTGGCCGAGGCCGCGTGGCCGCCATCCCGGGAGCACATGACTGCAGCCGTGCCAGCGAAGGTGCCTGTGCTGGATGCACCCGGCCCCCTCGGGAGCGCGCTCCTTATCACGGACCCCATCCCTGTCTCGGGGTCCCCGGCCACGCGGCCGCGAGTGAGGGAGCGATGCCGCAGGCGCCGCGGGTGCCGTGGGCCACGAGCAGCCAGGAACGGGGCATCGGCGTGGCAGGCAGCTCTGAGCACACGGCTCGGAGAGCCCTGCGGAGGGAGAAGCGGCGCTTTCCACAGCGACACGAGAAGCCGCGCAGCGCAGCGCCGAGCCGGAACGGGGCCGCACCCAAAGCAGCGTGGAGTTGGCCGAGCAGAACCGCTCACAGGGCACGGAGCCAGCGGCGATGGCAACGCGGGGCCGCGCAGAGCCCAGACACGCGCCAGAGCAGCCACAGCATGGGGGCCCGGCCGAGACGTCGGAGCCGGCGAGGCGGCGGCCACGCGGGACCAGCAGCCACGACGAACACGCAAGCATGTGATAGGAGGAGTTATAGCCACGAAAGTCACAGGAACTGTGAAATGGTACAATGTCAAAAACAACTATGGATTTATAACACGAGATGATACAGGCGAAGATTTATTCATCCACAGAACTGCCATTAAAAGGAATAACCCTAAAAATTACCTGCAAAGTGTAGGAGATGGAGAAGTTGTACAGTTTGATATAGTGCAAGGAAAGAAGGGTTTACAAGCAGCAAATGTTACTGGGCCTGGAGGTATTCCAGTCAAAGGCAGCCGTTATGCACAGAATTATAAACAATATCCATCCCAGCAATTTCCCTACCCACAGCCTACTTCCCCCTTTTACCCTATACCCAATATGAACCCCTTCCTAAGTTTGCCCTATCCCCAGTTTATTCCTAATCCGTTTTTCACCCCATGGCTTCCCTATACAATTCCATTTCCCTACAATTCCTCTCCGCTACCGAGGGGGGGATGAAAAGGGGGAGGCAAGAAATTAAACCCTCTCCTGCCTCAGTTTCCCCACAAAGCATGCCCAGAGAGTTCTGTCTCCCTTCTGTCAGCCCTAAGATGTTCCAGAGAATCTGTTTGGACATTTAAAGACTCAGGAGGGTGGCTTGTTTTGTCTTGAAACTGTTCTTGTTATGTTTATCCAGTTGTTTTCATTCTCCTTTTATTAAAATAAAACGGGTGAGATGTTGGGGTCCCTCCCCTGCCATGGAGCCCTGGGAGAGGGGCCCTGGGGGGGAGACACGGGGTCTCCCTGCCCCTGGTCAGTCCCATTTCCCATTGGTTGGTTTGTGTTCCCCTGTGTGGCCAAGGACCCTCGGGTCCCGTGACCGGGGAGTTCCTGAGCCGAGCCCCGGCCATGCGGCTGGAGAAATAAACATCTCTGAAACATCTACCACGAATCTGTCCATATCTACTTCGGTTTCCACGGGACTCCTGGTTTGAAATATACTTGTTGCAGTAATCCCCGCTGCAACATTCCCCCTACTAAAAATGTAGGCTTCTTTTTTTCCTAACTGTCATTTCAGCAAACATAGCCTGGGGTCAGGTTTTCTTCTTCTCATTCCATCTGTCAAGTACACAGGGCCATAATCTCTGCTTACTGAAGTCTTCCAGCGGTGCATTACTATTTGATAATTTCTGATTTATGCTATTAGAGTGTTACACTGAAGTTTGAGGTCCTTTAAGTTAAATGGTGATCACATGTGCATTTTTTCCACTGCTGGTGTTTAACTGTGCCCAGGAAAAACCTCATGTGGTCTCTAGAATCAAAAGGACAATTTAGTTCTTGCAATTGGCATTCACAAGGGAAAGGGAAAAAAAATGAAGGGAAAGGAAAAAGATGGCTCAGAAAACAAGATTGTGAAAGACTGAAGTCACTGAGAGAGAATCCCAAGATGTAGGTTTTTATAGTCAAATTCCAGACCAGAACACTGTCTTAAGGGAACAGTCAATAACCAAGATGTCTTATAGAAATGAGAAAAAATATTTTTCTTTCTGCCTTTGATTTTCTGTGATTAGCCTAAAGTTTCTTTTCTACAGTTCTCATCCTACTGTAACTTCTATTTCTTAATCAAACTGGGAAAATAAATCTGTAAGAAGGAACATTGAATCAAGAAGGTTTCCACAAAGCTTAAATGATCTTTAATTACTGGCATTCTATCTATATTATGGTGCTTTCAAAGAACTGGCTTTTGATGTATTTCATAGGAGAGTGGGGCTAGAAGTAATGCAAACTGTAATATTCATAGAGATGGGGAGGAAGCAGTTTTATGTCCTACTCTCTCCCATGAGAGTGTTTGTGTCTCAAAGGGTTCCTGAGCTGTATCAGATGAAGTTACATCTCTACAGTCCTTTAATCAAAAGTAAGGCAAATTACTGTGACTTGACCTCATCTCTTCCTTGACATATCAAAGCAGCAAAAGGATGCTTGAAACTGTGCTAACCAAGCAGCATTTGCATCCATTAAAAATTATCATAAGCAGCTGAGAGTATCCATCAGCACTCAGATCAAAGGGTTATTATTGAGAAATGTCTGCATGCTCCATCTACTGATCTGATCAGGGGGCCTCAACAAGAATAAACTTCTATTTTGCAAATCACTGGTTGAAACCTCTAATACAAGAATTCAAAAAGTCCAGATTGCTCAAAAAAAAAAAAAAAAAAAGAGAGAGAAGAAAACTGCAGGTGGAAAAAAGTGGTGAGTCCTCTGATAGAGGATTTGGCTGTGTGTAATGCTGTTCAGAAAATGCTGTGCCTGCTGTTTTTATAATAAGATGACCTTTTCCACTGCAAAGACACCGCCATCACAACCATTAGTAAAACACTAATGAATAGTCTCCTATTTAAACAACAGCAGCAAAGCAGGAATCTCATATCTCCTACATCCCTTTCACTTCACTGAACTGTGAACTCTAAAACCCCATTGAAACCAGAACATTTTGATGAGATGAATTGCAGGAATGTTACTCAGAATCATTCCTGCTACAAAATTTTCAATTTTCTGGTTTCTAATGTTGTTTGTTGGTTTTTTTGTTTGTTTGTTTGTTTTTCTAACTATGAATATGCTTAACACGTCTGAGAACAAGTTACTATTTCTGCTCTTATTGTGCCTAGGAGCCATCATCTAGGTGAGGGACTTAGCAACTTAATATGCAGCTGTGAAGATAAATGACCCTGATTGATCTTGTGCTGCCATTTCTAATGTCATGACTCTTTTCTGCCAGACTTTGCCATTCCTGAGGGGTATGAACCCTCAATAGGTGACACTAGATATCTACTCAAAATTGGTAATAACTTGAAATGCTACATTATTCAGACTTTTTTTATGACAGGGGACAGAAGACTCTCTGTAGCCCAGATTTTAGAAATGTATATCATATTCTAACTTCAGCTGATAAAAGTTGGGTAGCATATTTAGTTTGTGTAAAGTCTTGTCAGCCAGAAATTGCTTTTTGATTTAGCTGATAGAAAAAGCTTTTCCATAATACCCAGATACTGTGCAAAACAGGCTACGGAAAAACTCTCCTTTTTGAATTTTCACTGTTGGTAAAGAAGAGTCTATAGTAAAACATCTGTGTTATATGAGCTGATTGTTTGTAGGCTCTGCAGTTTTCTTCAAAAACACTTATTCTCTTAATGAGAAAATTCTTAAATTGAAAAATTACCCATCAGAGTAAGTCTGCATAGGTAAGCATATAATTTCATTTTACAAAGAAAATAAGAGAATGAAAAGTATTTCTTCCAGGGCCATGAAATGATTTCAGAACATAAGATATGCTCTCACTGTAGTCAGATAATTACTTTAGGAAGCCCACAACTTGCAGCAGCCTGTTGCTCACCTCTGCCCAAAATGTTGGGCTGCTCCCCAAAGGAACACAGCTGATTATGCAGGAGCTGCCATGCCTGTGTTTCAAATATGGAAATTTTTCAGAGCATGGTCTATAGCCTGGTTTCTTGGATGTAAACCATTTATTCCTGCTAAAAAAATCAGACATAATTAGTGTAAAAAAGTGCACCTACTGGTTTTTAACCTGTTAGAAAAGTTCTGTACACTTAATGATGCAAATAAGCATTTCATTAAAATTTCAGAAGCATCAATCCAGATGAGATCACAGGTTTTCATAGGTGTCACTGAAAAATCTGAACCCTTTTGTTTATTGCTGAGCATTTATATATATATATATATTCAGCCCAAATGTTCATATATGTTTTAGCACTAAATCCCTAATAATTTGAATGAGAATCAGGAGCCTAATTACTTGTGAGAGAACTAAATTTCTGATCTGCTTTTGAAAATAAAGCCGAAACATTTTCAGCTTAATATAATATAATGATATATATTTGTCATGGGTTAGCAACCATAGTCCCGGAAGTGATGTTCTTGCTAAGGGGTGCTTACAGCTTCCTCTGTGACCTAACAGAACCTATCAGATGGCCAGTTTGAATATGGACAATTCTTTAAGCCACTTAAAGTTGTGACGGCGTCTGTGATCCACACTTAAGAATAGAAATCCTGAGGCAGAGCCTCTCTGTCTTGTTTCCGGTGCTGGGACAGGTGGCTGCAGGGGCCAGCAGGCCTGGCCCAGGCCCTGCTCGGGCCAGGCTGGGCTGGGCCACGGCCATCCTGGAGCCGATGGGCCCTGTTCCACCCGCGGAACCCCCCCCCCCCCCCCCCCGCGCCAGCAGGGCTGTGGGCAGCTGGAGCAGCTTGGCTTCCCCCCCTCTCCACTGTGATAAGCGACATTCCAGCTGCAAGGCCTAGGTGAAATTAACCCTTTTAGTGCTGTGAAGAGCTGAAAACCTCAGGGAGGAGAAAGAGGAGATGCTTAAAGCTGAAAGTCTGTTGTGAAGCTATGATATATCAGAGTATCCCATTGTAATTTCATGAAGGCATGGGGGGTGGAGTGTTCAACTCGTAAGCAAAAGCACCCTGTGCTGAGATAGGCAGATGCTGATGCAGCTGTAATTTCATGAGAAGTTTGGACAGGGAGAGATGGAAGCCATGAGGACTTTTGCTCCAAATGGGAAAGGAGAAAACCTCAGTTCCTAGAGATGCTCCCAGAGATAGTCCTAGAGATGAAGATGAGGAGGACCCTTTGCTCCCAGGGAAGGAGAAGGGCCTCTGTTCTTAGTGATGAAATGCTCCCAGAGATGGGTGAAGAGAACTTTTGTTTCTGAACGGCTCAACCTTAAAATTGTACCCCAAAAACTTCAAGAGTGGACCCTCGAAAGCAGTTGCGGGAAAAGCTGCAAGTTCGGGGATCAGACTCACATGCGTGCAGAGACTCTTCCAAAATGGACTGAACAAAGTTATTTGGACGTGGGCGGCTGTCTCGTTGTGATAATGTTTTCATAGCATGGGCAAGAGAGACTCCGCTTCCTAAATGGGCTGAACAAGGTTATTATGGAAGTGGTAAACAGACTGAACATCTGAAGGGTTGTCTTTTTTACATTGTCACTTGGAGAAGGGAGAAAGGTGGGGGGAGGAGAAGAGTTCTGAAGGTGTCCTATGATTTTTTTTCTTCTTTTAGGTCTGTTAATAAACTTCTTTATATTCTTTCAAGTTTGGTGCCTGCTTTGCACTTCTCCTAATTCTTATCTCACAGAAGGTAAACAGTAATGAGTATTTTGGACCAAACCACTACACTATTATATATATTAGTAGGTTCTCTTGATATTGTTATACAAACAGGTTGGTGTGCTATAATGTACATGAAGATTTGAAAGCATTTTGAACTTCAGAGGAAGTTATTCAACTTTTAACAGCTCAGTTACATCAATTCCTTCATTTTATTGATGCTATGTTCTTCTTCACTCCATCAGCTTTTTTATCTCATTTCTAACACAACTGATATTAGAAGTCACTACTCTAGTCTACTGTTTTTTAATTTGCCTACAAATTAAGCTGTGAAATGGATTTTAAAATTTTTGATTAAAAGCACTAAAAAATGTTTCCAGAAGGAAACAACTGTGCTAAGCTTCCTTCCATAAAGAAGTTTTATAAGTAGGTCATAAACCCCTGAAATTAAGTCAGAAATGCTGACAGACCCCAAACTTTTAGAAGCTCTGTAAGCTCCAGTCTAATCATCTTTTCCCAGAGGGGGAAAATCTTTTTCTTGAGACTAAATTGTAGACTGTAAAATTGTTGTTTTGTCACATAGAGCTCTGAGTATACAGTAAAGAAATGTACAGCAAAAAAAAGCCATATGTTGTTACTATAGCAACTACAAGTCAAAAAGATATTGTAAAATGTCTTTTTCTTCTAAATTTATCCTATGTAACATTTCCCAGTCTTGCTTAATTATGTTACACAATCTAGCTTTCATTTGTTAGCATGGGTCAGAAGAACTCTGAAACTACACCAGAATTACTGGAGGTAAATAGTTATGAACTAATGAGAGATTTGTCCCCAGTGGACCTTAGATATACTAGGGTATGGAAAAAACTACATACAATTACACGTCTAAAACTTTTATCTAAGAAGCCATATCTATTTGTGTATGTATGTGAACAAATCATTTTATATAATCCTCTTTCTAGAAACGACAAATTGTTTTATAGTTTGGGGATTTTTTAATGTTTCAAAATGATAACATGATTGTTATGGCCTTTATATGAAATGTTTATATTTAGCAGAAGGCTTTTACAGAAGAAATTTGTGGGGCTTTCAAATCATTAGTATACCTGGTATGGAATTTCTCAGTTATGGAATTTCACTTTTAGGTGTTTTCATTTCATAAGGAAAAACAGTATGAAATAGATGACTGTTAAACATTATTTTTGTCCATTTCATACTATGAACTACACATTATTAGAAAACCAAGGTCTTTAAACTTTTGTTTCACTTTGTTTTATGTGCAATAAAGCCTAAATAGAGAATCCTGTTGTAGTAGTGGAGAGTAACTAGAAAGTAAAAAGACATACAAAAGGCCATTGAGGCTGCTTTGCAGTAGAAGTGAAAATTTGTCTCTGATATACTGATTGTTGCTCTAGTACAGGTGCAGTACCATGGAAGTTTATTCTGTGCTACATTGGGAAAAGGTACACTTGGAAAAAAAAAGAAAACCACCAAAAATCTTTCAGCTGTACTGTGGATCTTCTTGAAGGCATGCTAACTAGCCATAACTTTGAGATTTTATTGTGTATCCTCCGTTATGTTGAAGTTACATGGATTTTCGAACTTGCTTGCATGTGTGGATGTATATTGTTCTGTTTTCCTTGTACTTTACTATTTTCAGCTCACTAAATTTTATACCATAAGTATTTCATGTTATAATGAAAAATATTACTCTGCGTTTTCTAATTTATTGGCCAAATAGACCATATGTGTGGTTGATGCCCACCTCTTTGATGAGGTACCTGTATTAAAATGGAGATTCTGTGGTCTAAGCTTGCATTAACAACAAAGGATGGCCTAGCAGAGGCATCTTTTAGCGAAAGAGTGAGGATGCAATCAGTATTTTAAAAATGTAGTTAACAGGTTCAGATTGCTTCAGCCAAAGAATCAATGTAGTACACTAAAATCCATTGCATATTTTCAATGCAAACAAGTGTCTTTTATTTCTTTCAAAAACTTTTGTGAAACAGTTATGTTGCCTTTAAAAAAGTTTGTTAATCAGAATTATTTGGTGTCCCTCTTAGGCTGAGTCGTCCCTAGCAGCAAATCCACAAGGAGGGCTTTTGTATCTGTGTAGAACCTAAAAAAATCAGAACATCAGAAATGTCAGAAATCCTGCTTTCCTCTCCATGGCCACTGAGAAATTTAGCCCTTGAATTACTGTCCTGGTTTCAGCAGCTTTTACATACTGTTTTCCCTTCTCCACCCCTGTATATGCCTGTAAGAAGCCTTTCTGATTTAAGTTATCCTGCTATTCCAAGTAACATGATTTTTACTGTGGTTTTTATCACCTTAAAGCAATTGTTTAAATTCTTTTGTGTGACATATTTACAGAAATTTCCCCTGGAAAAAACAAAGAAAACAAAACAAACACAGCCAAACACATATAGACATACACATACATACACCATACACACATACATGCACCAAACAAGCAAACAAAATATCTCAAAAACCAGTTTTCTTTCCTCCTGCAGAGCTACATGAAGTCGGAAGGTCAGGTAGTAGCAACGTGTGGCTCTGTTCCTAAAGCTGTGTAAGTGAACTTCAGCATCCATCTTGCAACAACCCCCACTAATATTAGAGAAAAATTTCATTACTTACAGTCAATGCAGATTTCTGCAATGCTCATTCTGGAATATTCAAGACAGAAAACAAGACTAACTGTCATAGAGCATAGGAACAACTAACTCAGTGTGCAGTTTGGCCCCACACAATCAAAACTTGTGAATTCCCAATCTTCCTAGCACCTCCCTTAATCCTGTTTATTCATTTCTTTAAGAATTTAATTCTGCTCTCATTCTCTTATATTCATATTATCCAGTTTATTTACTTACTTTTCTCCCTTTAGGCACATTAGTCTACCTAAAAAACCCTGACTATAAAAGTATGATTAATATGCTATTAGATAAGATAGATGCCCAGAACATCAAGGAATAATTGCAGATATAAAGTAAACCAAATATATTCCTAGTGCTATTTTGCGATTTGCAAAGATAAGTATTAAAGATAATCCTGATTATTGTCTGTGTGTTGCAAACACTTTAAAGAGCTTTGAGCAAAGTATCTGATAGAAATAAAAGGCTTAAATGCAGAAACTATACAAACACTAAGGAATGTCCTAGCATTAACAAGGTAGGTATTTTTGCAAATAAGAATGAAAAATGTAAAAATTTAAAGCAAGTAGTCATTTAGGATAAAAAAAAATGAGGGAAGTAAGCCCATATAATATTAATTATAATTTATCTTCAGACTATTTTTAAAAGTTATGTCATCTATAGAACATCTTCTACACAAATAATTTATTCATCAAATTAAATATTTTTAATTTCTAGATACCATAAATAATAATAATAAAACATAACAGTTATATGTTAAATGCTAGCAGAACATTTTCTGAAATTTGGGTGTAGCAAGCTTGCCATCTACTGATCAACAGAAAAAATCTTTGTTTACAAGATCTTTTTGTATACCATATTGTTTAGTTTGAAACTCTCTTTATATGATGAATCAGTACTTGTGTACTTAAATAAATCTGTTTCCAGTGCCTCTGAAGGACAATATAAGGCCTCAAAGGTATTGTGCTAGTGGATCAAAGATGAGTTCCTGAAGTACTTCCTATAGCCATTGAGGAATTTTTCACTGAAAGACATAATCTTATTGAGTATTTGGGGAATTTACTTGGCTTCTCTTAAAGCATATATTCCTAATTCACAGATGTTCTCATGAAGTTAAAACATTATTTTATGAATAATATGGCAGAAGCAAATAAATATACTTTTTTATTTCAATTCTTTCCATTTCACAAAGAGAAATTCACTTGTCCCATGTCATCTGCCAGCTTTGCCCTCATTCAAACCTTGTCAGTGCATAGTGGAAAATTGCAGAAAATCCATATGTCCAGAGTATTTGGTGTTGTACACCCTCACGTTCCACTCAGATGGGTTTAGACATGAAGGTTAAAATCCACAGTTGTGTCATATGTACAACAAAGAAAAGCCTGTACTCTTTTGTAAGAGTCTGTCTTATGGGTTAGCTTAATAATCATCATTATTGCTGTATAATTTTTCCCTTTTCCATTATCAATTAATTTCATTCAATGTAGAATTATAACAGTATGGATAATAGAGCATGAAAATGGACAACCTGTGACTAAGACAGTGATTGTATTTTAAACAGTGATTTAAAAAGAAAAAAATCTCTTTTAAATTATTTGAAATTTTGCAGATCTTTATTTAGCAGAAAATGCCTTCAGAATGTGTGGAAACATAAAAATTCTGAAATTTATGGACCAGAGCAAGATTGAGAGGAAAGAATATGCTCTTTCCAAGAACATGAGAAAGTTTGTCTTTCAATCTAATTCAATCTATACTATTTAGACTCAGTGACAGGTTATTTTTTCACAGAGTTGCCATGTAGATCACGTCTGGAACTTTTCTCTTTTTGATATCTGCCTTCCCTGCTGGATAATATTCTCCTGTAACATCATTATTTAAAGTTTTATTATAATTTCAATTGTACTGGCATAAATCAGGAATTATTTCAACTCAGTTAAAGAATTTAAAATTACCTCTGTTAACTCCAAATAGAATTAAGGTGTTTTGCTGCAGAACCTCCTCTAAACAGGACTATGATTTTAGATTGTATGGGAGTATAACCTAAAGGCAGAAAGTCCCAGAGACAGAATGATTTGTAGAGACTAAGGTATTTCAAGAGATTTGTCTGCAGAAATCAATAAGCTTTGTCAAAATAAATTTCCTAGCTGGCATTCAAAATCTCTGCCACAACTACTGTACATGGCTTGGTTCATCTAGCAGGTTAAAAATCTGTTCTTTGGGAAGGGGTAGGAGGAACTCTGCAAGGTTTGGGATTTTTTTTTCTTTTCCCTTGGAGACTACTTTCTATACCTTTCAGAAGGTGACCTGAAAGTACTCTGCGTTTCTGGGGCCAAATAAGTCAATCTCTATTCAGGGAAAGCTCCAAGTCTGTTGGGGCAGATGAGTCACAGCCATCCTGCATATCAGCAGGAATACATCACAGCATGACAGCTACCGCACATCGTTTGCACTTCACCTCTTTACAAACACTGGCTCATCTACCTCCTCCAAACTTCAGCAAATGCCAGAGAAGAGGCACCCATGACACAGCTCTTCAGCCTCTACTTTACTCTCCCCAGAATCCAACTGGCCTCGTGGTCCTGCTGCCACCCTTGGTAAAGCTGCCTCCAAAACATCCAGAAAGGATCCACAAGACGGGCAGGTTGCGAGGGAGGTGATCATGTGTGATGAAACAATAGCACTATTTTGTACGCTGTCACTTATTCCACACCTTGTGGAGTTTTTTAAGGAATTGTTTAGTTCACTACAAAAGTATATTTAATATGAATATTTGGTGTTGATGATCTTCACATAAAAGGAGATTAAACTAGTAGAGAGTCCTTTAAAAAAATCTAAGATTATATCTACTTTTCTGTGCCACCAGAATCAAAAGGAAATTCCTAAAGGAATATAGTCATGTTGGTTTTTTTCTCTTCTTCTAAGCAAACTGAAAAGAAGGATTTACACATTAGTTAGGACATATCTAAACTCAATGGCATGATCGGTCAGAAAATATTGTACCATCAAAAAAATAAGGCTGCATATATTGGGAGAAACATAAATAACCCCAGCTTTCTGCATATTTTAAACTACAGAAAGGTGGTGTTCTTTGTGCCAAAGTAAATTTAAAATAAATAGAACTTTATATTCATATGTATTTAAGCACAGGTATCAGAATCAGAGAAATTGAGAAAATATTACAGATGTATTTGATCTTTGAAAAGAAGCTTATTAAAAAGGGTCAACTTCATTTTTGTAAGAAAATATTAAGGCTTTAAAATAGGACAGCTAAGATGGAATATAGCACAACAGTAATTAAGTAGTAGATTCTAGTTATTTCTGCAAAGTTTAAATAGAAAATTAGGTAAATATGGGATTTGGTACTTTAGCAAAATTGCTCTAAAGCAAACTTTTACATTGATTAGCATTAAAATTCCAAATATGACATTTCAGTAATACTTGTGAGAGCATATTTAATTACACTACTTATGTAGATATAGCTTCTTTAAGCTCTCCTTATGGTATAACGCTACATACAGGTCTGAAAAATCAAATCTGTACAGACTATTGCTTTTTCTCCAAGTTCAAGTCCAACTTCAATTAAGAAAAAAACAGGAGTATCTTATTGAATTAGTCCTTTGTCTCAACTGAATTTGATGAAGCATCTCCTTATTGTTGCAGAACTTCTCCAAGATCAAGCTACTTGGAATTTGAGGGGAAGAGGGGGCTCAGGCACAACAATTCATTTTGCTGGATTTTGTTAAGAGTCATTGCACCACAAATCTTAATGTAAAATGCGTTAAAATACATCTTCAAATAGACTCATCCTATCTGATTATAACCCTTTTTTCCCCTCCTATAAATTTGTTTCCTAAACTTTCACAACTGATATATTAAGAATAATTGTAGCTTAACTGGAGTAGTTAGAGTGAAAAAGTTGATATCACTCTTTTAAACATGATTTTTGAGGCAATTAACATTCTGCATGGTTTTATTTTTCCACATATAATTTAATCTCAGGCAGCTGCTGGTATTATTCCTGGGAAATACTTCTTCCCTGCTGCTCAGTTAGAAAGATGAATATGTGGTTCTCTCCTTGCCTGTACAGTCTTATTCCCTGTGCCAAGTCTAGAAATTTACATCAGAACTACTCTGTTTTTTTTCAAACATAAGATGTGTTCATTTATTCAATAGAGTGGACTAAATCCAGCACTATGTTTTCCTGGCTTTACCTATCTGTAATTCATACAGGAATTACTTTGAGGAAAGACACAGAGTAAACAAGCAGTAACTCAAAATCATGTTATTTTTAAAAAGAATAGCAGTAAGAAAGCATTTCATGAATCACTGCAAGAGGTAGTTAAAACTGATGGTTCTTATGAAAAACATAAATTTTAGGACTGGCTTAAGACCAATCTCTAAATAAAACAAGGGTGAGTGACAGATGTTAACCCATTCCCAAGGTGTTCTGCTGCTTATATTGGTACAGCAATTGAAAATAACTCACACTATTTCTAGAGCATGAAGTATAGACCATGAGTTTTTTACAGCTCCTTTAAGTTATATCTGGTACTTCTAATACGAAATATACATTATATTAGTTTTCCTTTTCTCTTCTGTATTTTACCAAGCTTTCTATTATAAAAGAACTTATACATGAATTACTGAATTATTTACAGCTACAGGTTCCTTAATTAAACCTGTTAATTAATTAATGCATTAAGACATGCAATATACTGGCATATACCTAAATAAAATAAGACTAGAAAGTGTTTGTTAGACATCAGATACTCAATAAACGTGATGCCAACAGCTGAGCAAAGATGGGGCTGCATTGTTCTATTTTCTGAAATTGTAAATTTATATTTTTAAAAATCCTCGGGAAATTCAGCACAAGACTTTGCCTTACTGCAAAATTGAAGCTAAATATGTTTTTAAATTATCAAAAGCTCTAAAATTTTGAAATTTTGTTACCACGAAATTGTCTACTACACAAAGGAAAAATGAAAAGGTAAATCTGTACACTGTGTGTCCAATTTTGGTGTGTTTAGTCCAAATGTGTTTTTCTGTCAAATCAGAAGTGCATTATTTTAATCATATTGTAGAACATGTATGATATGTTTTCTCAACTACATTTGATTTTATCTAAAGTTGTAGTATAATATTGGAGCACAGCAATTCCTAAGTGATGATGTTTGCATAAACCATTGGGATCAGAAATTGGTTCCTCAGTCTTTAACTGAGGCCAGTGCAATCAGGTGTTGCCCCTTCACAAATCACTTAGGAGTGTACTTGATGTCCTGTTGCTTAACTGTGAGGAGCACTAATAAAAAATATAGACTGTAAGAGCACTTTCTCACTAAAGACTGATACGTCTGTCCTTCCTATGAAGCTGTTACATACTAAAAGCCAGGTTTTCTTCATTATCGAATAGTATATAAACGGTATTCTCAGTCTTCATGTAATTTGTCCAATATATACAAAAATAGGCTTCTGTTCCTTTTGGATACAAAATAATAAATGTTTCACAGGGTGCAATACAGTATAAAATTCTACAACTGAAGCTGAGAAGGTTTCTGATTAACATTAGGTAACTGTGCTGTCTATTTTATAGATACAGTCTGTATGTTTGGGTGTCCAAGCAAATTTGTATGCTGGTTTTGGTGGAAAAAGCACTGGGTGAATATTGACCCAGAGAGTGAGTGTCTCTGGAGAGCCATTTTACTTTTTCCTCATGAACGGAAGTGGAGTGAAAACAGGATCAATGACAGAGGGTAATCATATTCCTAATCACTGAAGTTTGTTGAGTCTTAATTTATAGTGGATAGGGAAACATCGAAGGACCAGCATCACAAGAAATCATTTATACTGCAAATGACTCCAGAAATTAATTCCCAAAGACATTAAATATTGTCCTTTTTCTGTCTTCTAAAATTACGTTGTAGAAGCCTATTTGTCCTGCAGTTGAGCACCTGTTTCAGAGTTATGGTTCAAACAATATGTGCTTTTATGTAATGAACAGAGAAATGAAAGGCTAAGACTACATGAGATTAGAATTTTGCCCCTGACCCCTTGTGGTCTGGAAGAATTACCAACTCTTCTGTCCCATGAGAGTAATCTCTGCTATTTTCCTTCCCACGTTCTTGTAAGTGAGCCAAACATTCCCGCCCCAGAAAATCTCTGCATGATTCTGTGTGTGTAGGCACATGCACGTGCTTAGAGGAATATTTGCATGCTTCATTTATCAAGCCCAAACTTTAGGGTTGGATATATCCCTCACCAATACCAAGCTAGTTTCTGGTTGGTAGAGACAAGATTATATTATGCTATTTGACATTTTAATCTTTCCCATATCTGAGTTTTCATCTTCTGCCTAAAGAAGTTTCTTCCAGTTTTTCTTCAAATCTTCCCCAAAACATTTCAGTTTTATAATCAATAAGTAAAAATCCAAGTGTGACCATATTTGCAGTCATCTCATTTCCAACCCAGTTTTTCAGTGCAATTTTCTTGTCTCACTAATTATTTCTAGTTAGACATGATGCAGCTGTAGAATGTCATGGGAAAAGCCCGACTAGAAGAAAATACTTACATAATCAGCAGAGAGAAAAAAAAAAGCAAGGACTTAAGTTCAACTCTTCTGAGATGCTCCCAGAACTTTTGTATTAACTTTGACACTGTGTTTATCAAGCTAAAATAATTCAACTTGATAAGGCAGACAATTTATGAGACAAGTTTATTTATTTCAGTGCTGATTTTGGTACCAGTCACAATTTTTTCTCTAAAAGAGAATGGAAATTGATAAATATAGATATGGTTAATGTCTATGAGCTCATGAAAAATTCTACATTGAAGTAGTACTAAGTCATACAGTAAATGCATTCATTGAATCCAAATATAATTCAAATCCTTAAAACAAACAGCATGAAACATCAGACAGAAAACATCCTGAGGTAGTGTAACCACTATTAATTATCTTTATTATTACAGCAGAGAATGTAAATTTAATCTGAAATATTTTACTGACGTTAAATATGATTTTATTTCTTCTCTGATTTACGTCATTCTTCCCCAGATGGACATTCTGAGTTTTTATCTCTATCACAGATCACAGAATATTCTGAGTTGGAAGGAACCCATAAGGATCATCTAGTTCAACTCTTAAGTGAATGTCCCATACAGGGACCAAACACATGATCTTGGCATTATTAGCAGCAGCTGATCTAATCTCAGGCTGTTGTACATAGAGACTGATTGTGGCGATACTCTGAGGGTGGTAATGGTGAACATACTAATACGCTTACACTGCAAGCTGGCTTTGCCAACACTAATGACACTGTGTCAGAGACTGAAATATTATATTTTAGGACTTAAACATGTTCTTAAAGGACTTTTAAAAAAGCTGCAGAGAAGACTACCGCACCCTGAATGGGGCCCTGACTGAGGCCTAACACTGCTTGCTGATGAAGATAAGATAAAGTAACAACTCAGGGCTGGGGACATTCACAAAGCACAGGTTTAACACCTCCAAGATGAGGACCACAGCCCCAGGGCTATCAGCTGCCAGGCTCACACAGACCCTCCACCAAAGGGGAAGGGGAGAGGCTTTGGGTGTGTGTTGGAAATGCCTCTGGTCAGAGGTGCAGTGACTGCCCATCCTCCACTGTGCAGAAGAGCCCAGCTGAGGGGTCCTCACTGTGGGGGAAGCTTATCCACAGCAGAAGGGGGTGACATGGCCCATCACAGGGGCCCCCCTCAAAGGGGTCCCCAGACCCTGCACCAGAGCACCAGAGATGATGCAACAGACCCTCAGTGTTGCAAGGGACAGTGTCAAGCCAGCCCCTGCAAGAGAGACACGTGGGCGTTCCCACCTGGCTCAAAGTGTATATTAATCCACGGGATTCTGCACTCTGTGGTATGTGGTGTGGTGGTGTGTGGCAACGTGGCGTGTGGCAGTGTGGCATGGCGTGTGGCAGCATGTAGCAGCGTGGCCATGGCAGCGGGGGACCCTCACCTCTTTCTTTCTTTCTTTCTTTCTTTCTTTC
Organism: Coloeus monedula; assembly: GCF_965178545.1. Classification (NCBI taxonomy): domain Eukaryota; kingdom Metazoa; phylum Chordata; class Aves; order Passeriformes; family Corvidae; genus Coloeus; species Coloeus monedula. The sequence continues at coordinate 98,407,474 of NC_138782.1, forward strand.
TTTCTTTCTTTCTTTCTTTCTTTCTTTCTTTCTTTCTTTCTTTCTTTCTTTCTTTCTTTCTTTCTTTCTTTCTTTCTTTCTTTCTTTCTTTCTTTCTTTCTTTCTTTCTTTCTTTCTTTCTTTCTTTCTTTCTTTCTTTCTTTCTTTCTTTCTTTCTTTCTTTCTTTCTTTCTTTCTTTCTTTCTTTCTTTCTTTCTTTCTTTCTTTCTTTCTTTCTTTCTTTCTTTCTTTCTTTCTTTCTTTCTTTCTTTCTTTCTTTCTTTCTTTCTTTCTTTCTTTCTTTCTTTCTTTCTTTCTTTCTTTCTTTCTTTCTTTCTTTCTTTCTTTCTTTCTTTCTTTCTTTCTTTCTTTCTTTCTTTCTTTCTTTCTTTCTTTCTTTCTTTCTTTCTTTCTTTCTTTCTTTCTTTCTTTCTTTCTTTCTTTCTTTCTTTCTTTCTTTCTTTCTTTCTTTCTTTCTTTCTTTCTTTCTTTCTTTCTTTCTTTCTTTCTTTCTTTCTTTCTTTCTTTCTTTCTTTCTTTCTTTCTTTCTTTCTTTCTTTCTTTCTTTCTTTCTTTCTTTCTTTCTTTCTTTCTTTCTTTCTTTCTTTCTTTCTTTCTTTCTTTCTTTCTTTCTTTCTTTTTCTTTCTTTCTTTCTTTCTTTTTCTTTCTTTCTTTCTTTCTTTCTTTCTTTCTTTCTTTCTTTCTTTCTTTCTTTCTTTCTTTCTTTCTTTCTTTCTTTCTTTCTTTCTTTCTTTCTTTCCTTCCTTCCTTCCTTCCTTCCTTCCTTCCTTCCTTCCTTCCTTCCTTCCTTCCTTCCTTCCTTCCTTCCTTCCTTCCTTCCTTCCTTCTCTTTGCCTCTCTACTATTAAATAAAATACATCCATTTTTTGGCAACAACATCTAACCTCGTTTGGTTTTAATCTTGTTTCTGGGGATATTTTGAACCTCCTAAGTTCTTTCCAGTTTATGCTCAGAGACTTAGCTTTCTTTGCTTTTCTGGGTTTAAACCAGATCGTAACACACTGCAAGCTCAACTTCTTCCATTTTAACAAAGAAAGGATCTTCAAAACATTGATTGACATAGATATTGTCTGTAAATGTAATTTTCAAAAGAGAAATTTTTCATTGAATTTTAGCCCTTAGAAGGATTGTTAAATGGTCGATGGCGAGAACTACTGGAATGAGAGTTCAAGTTCCCAGCCTTGGAACTCACAGACTCACAGACAAAAGTCCTCAATTCTTAGCAAAAATGTACATCAGAGCACTTACTACCCAGAGACATCTAAGTTACAGTTGAAAGAAATTAGCTTGGAAAAAATTGTATGAGCAAGATAATTTTATAACACTTCAGCTTTTTATTACTTCATGTGTACGTATTTTCAGAGTTGTATGGGGATTCATATGTAAGCAAAAGAAGATGGGATATGTTGTTGAGGATTCTTTGTGGTGTCCCTCCACTGCCTTCACCCCCCCACCCTAGTGAGTTTTGCATATAAATGGATTGTTCATCATTACATGGGAACATATTTTTGGTCTTGTTTCATCTTTCTTGCTCTCCTCCTGGCCAGAATATTCTTGTATCCATGTGCACAGCTTCAATAAAAATAATAGAAATTATTCTCCTCCCAAAATAAATTACAGCCTTGCTGTTTGGAATCACAACAAGCACATCAAAATTTCTTCAGCCAATTTGGAGAGTGCATTTTGCTTCCTAGATGAACGCTGTATGCACTAAAAAATCTGCATTCAAGCGACTCAAGTTTTATGCAATTAGCTTATGCTAAAATTACAGTTTACTGTAATTTAAGTTTTTCTATGTTCCATTTGAGCTGTCATTTAATTTGCATCTTATCCACAGTGTCTCCCAAAATTTTTAAAGGCAGCATCCCATGATTCATGAAGTCTTATCTGCATAGGTCCTGCCCTTTCATCAGAGATCCTACTGCCTCCTTCTCAGCCTATCAGCTCTGCTACAGATGCTGGTACTCAGACAGCAAGTCAGGCTAGACTTGCCTGTCTCTGTCTCAAGATATTCAACTGTTTGCCCTGTCTTTCCATGCTGGTTGATCCAGGGACAGTGCAGAGACATCTGAGTTAGCCATGTAGGGAATTAACATGGGCCTGGCAGGGCAGTGGCTGGGCATACCCTACATGGCAGAACCAGTTTTTGGAAGGACTTGCAGGTGTTGGTTGACAAGAAGCTCAACATGGCCCAGCAATGTGCACTTGCAGCCCAAAAAGCAGATCAAATCCTGGGCTGCATCCAAAGCAGTGTGGCCAGCAGGGAGAGAAAGGGCATTGTCCCCCTCTATTCTGGTCTTGTGAGACCCCACCTGGAGTACTGCATTGAGCTCTGGGGTCTGCAACACAAGAAAGACATGGATCTCTTGGATCAAGTCCAGAGAAGAGCCATAAAGATGATCACGGGGCTGGAGCACCTCTCTATGAAGACAGGCTGAGAACTGGTGCTGTTCAGCCTGGAGAAGAGAAGGTCCTGGGGAGACCTTAGAGCACCTTGCAACACATAAAAGGGTCCTACAAGAGAGCTGGAGAGGGATTTTTTGCAAGACCATGCTTGTAATAGGACAAGGGGTAATGGCCTTAAGCTGAAAGGGGAGAGATTTAGATGAGGTATAAAGCAGAAATTCTTCCCTATGGTGAGACACTCAAACAGGTTTCCCAGAGAAGCTGTGGATGTTCCATCCCTGGAACAATTCAAGGGCAGGTTGGATTTACAACCTGATCTGGTGGATGGCATCCCAGCTCATGGCAGAGACGTTGGAACTAGATGATCTTTAAGGTACGTTCTAACCCAAACCATTCTATGACTGCTTGAATCTTGTTTATAGCTTCATTCCTAATGTGCTTTTATCTCACAAAGTAGACACTTCTTAATAATTGGAACCAAAGTTTGTATGTAATGCAAATATACATTGAAGGGAAACTACACAGCATCTTTTTTTTATAATCTGAAAAATTAAAGTGTTAAATAAACTTCATAATAACTTTTATTAGATTTTGATTAGATTTTCTAGAGACGATCAAGAAATATGTTAAGGATTTTCCCAAGACTATAAAAAAAAGCAAAAAATTATCATACAAAAATTAAAGAGAGTTTTAGCTAAGGGCAGTTCTGGAAATGATTTAATTATTTTTAATATATTGATAACATGTCAACTCTTAGCTTATTGATGCTTAAAAATAATTTTTTTACTGCTTTCTGCCTTTGTAAATAACACATTTGAGACACTTGATTTTGTAATTTCACCTTCAAAACATGGACTGACTTTCATCTTGTTGTGTATTTGGTCTGACTGAGATGGAGATTTTTGTTATTTGCAATATTTTTATTCCAGAGCAAATGCTGCATGTACTGAGGCCTTATTTCCCAGTGAGTGGCTGGACATCACCTGCTTGATGGGAAGTAGAGACATAGTGGGGAACTTCTGTTGTTGTAATTGTGAAGGGACAAGGGGTGGATTGTGTGTAAATTGTCCACTTTTGTTGACTCTGGGGTCAGTGAAGGAGAACAAGGTGTTCCACGTGTTGGAGCAGACATTCCCCTGCAGCCCATGGGGAAGTCCATGGTGAGCCAGGCTCCTTCCTGTGGCTCATGGAGATTCACAGTGGAGAAGATATCCACCTGTAGGCCCTGGAGGACCCACATTAGAACAGGAGGATGCCTGAAGGGGACTCTGACCCAATGGAGCAGGTTTTCTGGCAGCACTTGTGACCCTGTGGAGAATCCACACTGGAGCACTCTGTTCCTGAAGGACTGCAGACTGTGGAAGGGACCCATACTGGAGCAGTTCATGAAGGACTGCAGCCTGTTGGGAGGACCCATGTTGAAGAAGTTCCTGGAAGACTGCCTTGCATGGGGGTGACCCCACACTGGAGCAGGGGAGAGTGCAGGGAATCATCCTCCTGAGGAAGAAAGAGTGGCAGAAACAGCATGTATGATGAACTGGCCAGAACCCTTATTCCACACCCCCTGCACTGCTGGGAGGGAGAAGATAGAGAAAACTCAGAGTAAAGTTAAGCCCAGGAAGAAGGCAGGGGAGGGCTTGGGGAGTAGGGAAACGTGTTTTTGAGATCTGACAGTATTTCTCATTATCCGGCTCTGATTTGATAGGTAATAAATTCAGTTGATTTTCCCAAGATGAGTCTGTTTTGCCCATGACGGTCACGGGTGAGTGACCTATACCTGCCCTTATCTCAACTCACAACCCTTTCCATATACTTTCTCTCCTGTGTCCAGCTGAGTAGGGGAGTAATAGAGCAGGTTTGATTAGCACCTGGAGTCCAGCCAGGGTCAACACACTACACCTGTAGTAATAAAATCATGTTAAGAGTAAGGATGTTAGTTGAAAGATAGAGAGGTTTGAGATTTTCTTCAAAGCCAACGAAAGACTTTGGGCATTTGAACTTTTTTATTTATAAGTTGGAACTGCTATGTGTGTGTGTGTATGTGTGCTTTAAATTAATCTGTTAGCTAAAAGTCTTCAACTCTTTTTTTCTGATCTTGTTACTTGGAGATCAAAGTGAGCTCTTGAGTGACACAGAATCATAATTTATGTAGAAATTCTTAATGTTTTGAAAGTGCAAAATGGACTATAAATGTTTTTCTCTCACTTAGCTTTGGATATTAATATTTTATAAAATTTAATTATAATCTAGTATGAAAGACATTTTGACCTCTGTGTGACACTAGTTATTTTCAGCGCAAGTTGCATTGAAATGCAATGAGAATAAGAATGTGGTTTTGAGCAATACCATTATGAAGATAAATGGTTTTGATTATACTGTGTTGTGCTAAAATTTGCAGTATCTAAGATTCTGTTGAGAGCAGTTTCCATCAGATAACTGAAGAAAAATCTGTGAAAGTTTTAAAACCTTTGGAACTGTTACAGAGAAAAAGTGTATATTGAGACTGGACGAAATAATCGTAATTTGGGATAAGAGGTGAATGATAAAAGCGGATGCATTTAATGCAGATCTGTGTACCATACTGAGCATCTGTTTCCATTCCATCTTCTCCACCCAATTTTAACTCTGTTAACAAATTGGAGACATTTTTTGTATCTTCTCTATTCAATATATATCATCTAAGTTCTGGTTAGAAAAAGAAAAACTCTTACTCCTAATCAAATAATCATGAGAAAATTATGACCAATATTATCAATTTTTGTTCCATGTCTCAGCAGAAGACTGGGGGCAAGTATGTCAGGTATGAGTGATTATTAGGCTATTCTATGCAGGAGAAGCAGATTTAATTCACTAGAAGGACTGTGGACAATGTGCTACTTAAAGAGAAGTGATTGTTTGATATTTTTTCCAATTATTTTATTAGTTGCATAAACCAATTTAACCTGCTTTTTAAAATGGCTGTTTTCCTTCAGAAAAAAAAAAAAAGAAAAGAAAGTTTTTCAAAACTTTCCAAAGTTTTCTTTCTTATGTATTTTATTTCTTCAACTTCCCTTTTTTGAATATATTATTTCTTATGTATCTAGTTTTGTCAAGGTAGACAGTTCTAAAAACTGCTTACTAAAATTTTAAATCTGAAGCTTGGAAGAGAATTGTCCCTTGGAAGATTCACAGCTCAGCCCTGTGTTTAGATACTCAGAACATGACATATCTGGGTCACTAGAAGAATGATGACAACTAAAACGAGGATACTCTAATCCTGACATTTCACATCCATTGCAAAGATTTCATGCTATTGGATATTTTTTATTTTAAAATAAAAGAAAATAAAAATGTTCTACCCCAAATCCACAAAATTACATATTTACAATATTGTTAGACTGGGTTGCATACTTGTAAATTATCTGTTTGTTTTTTTTTTTTTTTTTTTTAATAATTTGGTTTGTGGGACACTGCACAAATAAGAAGTTGATTCTCAATCCATTTTGACAAAATCATGCTGTAATGTATTCAGTAATGCATACTGGAAAATAGTAAACTTTATTGTAGTAGGCAAACATGGAACTGTGTGAACATGTACGCTCGTTAGACGGGTTGCTTATTCAAACAGATACTTCTCAGATTTTGTAAAGGAGGTACTATTTTGGATTTTCTGAACTGACATATTATTGATGTGCTGTTATTCAAGTCACTGAGCAAAGGTTGATATGTTGTTCACAAATTTAAGACAGATTTCTGAAACTTACTGAAAAACAAGGTTGTTCTATTCTGATGGTTCAATTGAATCTGATTTTTCTATGTAGTACAAGTACATACGGAGTATTTTTATTAGTCTTTCAAATATAGATCTGGGATGATGGACTTTGAATTGCAGAACAGTAACAAAATTGAAAACATTATTAAGGAAAAAACAGAAAAAAATAAGTTTATTGGAACTGAAAGGTCATCAGTTTTCTTAAGATGATATTTTAAGCAATGAAGATTTTCATGAAACAGGTGAGTTCTTCTGATATTCCACAAATAGAACATGCTGTTCCCAGGAAGTTAAAAAGACCTTTCTCACTGGAAAGGACAGTAAATGACAGGCTTCATCTTTTCATCCAAGAAGAAAATTGCACAGGAAGTTCCAATGAATGGTCACCTAAAATCTCTCTCATGTAGAATTGGAGGGATGGAGTGGATACCACAGGTTATTGTCTTAACCAATGTCTTGAGTTTACCAAAACCTACTGTTTCAGGGTTTGATTAGGTTACATTTGCTTAATAATGAACAGACAACAAGATCATTAGACCATTAGAGAAACACCAAAAATTTGACATTAAACTGCTCCAGTCCTGTGGTCTTACCCAATGGGAATATAACGCATAAAATCTTTGAAATGTAGAATCTCAAAGTCAAAAAAGTAACAAAAGGATAACATTTCACATAGGAGCAAATGATAGCATGAATTAGACACTCAACACTTTATTACAAGCTGACTCTTTCAGTTGTTGCAGAACTTTGACATACTCCAAGCAGATCAATAGCTGTTACAAATAACATAAAAAAATGTCATGGTCTGTAAATAATTTTGTAAGATGATGTTTGAATTCTAACCTTCTTAGAAAAATTTATAATCAAGAGACATTTTTGTCCGAGGTTAGCTAGGAAAATTCTGAATCAGGAACATAATTAAGATAGTTTCATGGCATTTATTCTAGTGCAGACAAGCACAATTAAAATTATCAGAACTGAGTAAAATCCCTCCTACATAGTCTATGGGAAATATCTTTAGAATATTTTTAATTATCCTTAATATGCATTAACTTGATAATAAAACACTTCATGAGTTAATCTCTTTCCAGATACATATTTTTACCTTTCAATCACCTGTGATTTTCTATCAAAGATTTTAGCTTGCTTTATACACATCAAGGTAGTTTTGTGAGGCATATATTATTCCAAGCTTTTTTGTGACTGAAATGAGATACAGAATACAATATCTACATTGTATTGTATTATTTCAGAACTATATCTGAAATAAGATATTTGTGTCTCTGTGTATGCACATTACAAAAAGTCAATTGTGTATTATTTTTAAGCATGTCACAATAGCTATATTTACTAGAAAAAGAGGAAGGACAGTGTTTTTATGTCCAGCACTAGACTGTAACAGCAAACAGTTCCTCACGTTCAACTTTTTTGTATTTTTGTTTTCTTGTGAGCATCTGCCTCTTTTTATTCTTCTCTAAAATACTAAACTGATTCAAGATCTTTGCCATTTTTATATTAAGAACAAAGATTTTACAAAAATGCTGTCTTCACTGATTTTTTTGTTTTCCTTTCACCCTCAGTCTTGATGACAGTTTAAGTCATAGACTTGAAGATAAAGAATTTTAGTCACGAAACAGAAGATTAAAGGTAAATTGGAAGAATCATTCTGATTGTATCTGCGTATGGGATTCTGTGAACATTTTCTCCTAATAAAGGAAGAAAGGCTGATATACAGAACACATTAAATATTAATATTTTGTCTTTCTGCACATACTAGTAGAAGAAACCACACAATAAACAGGTGAAGAAAGTCAAACAGCCTGCCTACGAAACTAAAGCTTACAAGTATTTACTAGCCTGGCTCTGATTCTTTAGTAGGAATTTTTGCAACCTGGTTATGATTCCAGTAGAAAATTGTATTCATTTCTCTGTGAAGAGAAAAAATTTCTGATTACAAAAATAACCCTATCACTTTTGACCTTTTGTTGGGGAAGATGAAACAGGAAAACCTTATAAATATGATTGCCTGACAAAAGATTTTGGGAATATGAAAACTATAAGCGACATCGAAATGAAAGCCACCTTTGAGATACCAAGTCTTAGTTACTGAACAACTGGAAAACAATGGTATGGCCGACTGAATGTAATCCCCTCTTGATTGAACAATACCCTCTGCTTGCAGGCAGGTCCAAGGGTCAGAGCAGACCCTACTAGCTCAGCAGAAGGGGTCCAAAGAGTAGTTTTTAGAAGTTAAGATGTAACACTCTATGGTAATATAAGAACTCTTATAGGCTGTATGTAAATGCTATAGGATTTGTATCTTGTATTAGATTGGTTAGTGACAATTAGAATATTCAGTACAGAAGATGATTTATTGTATTGTAACCAGGACTTCACTCACTCTTACTATTCTCTCTTACTATTCTCTCTTTGCTTACCCGCTTACTCTCTTGCTCTCTTGGGCCTGCTCAGAGCTGCCAGCTGCAGCTCTAAGCAGTGCCCCTGTACCCACGCCCTTCGCAATAAACCGCATGTTCCAAGATCTGACTACAGAGATCTCTCGTCTCCATCCGTCCGTCTACGCCCGGTCCAGACCGAGCACCCCCCTGCACCTACACCTTTCATTTTATGAAAGAAAATACTTTTGTTTTTAATCATCTCTTTTAAAAAAACCTCCCTGTGCCCTGGTCAACTTCTTTGTAAAAATCAGAGTTTAAAATCATTCTCTTCACATTTTGTTCCCTAATCTCATGCAGGATACCACTTCAACTTCTTTAAGAGAAAAGCAACATCAAAATATTTGGCAAGTTTCAGAACTGTATTGCAATATAAAAGATTTATACATGTAAATCAGAAGCACTTCTTAAGGATGGCAGGCATCTATTATCTGTTCCCAGAGGTGCCATTTTATTTTCAGAAGTTTTCAGGCCTCATGAAGCTCTGCACTGAAACATTTCTCTTCAGAAATCAACGGCAGTGCTGATGGTAACTGGTGAGTGATCTCTTGCTGTCCTTATCTCAACCCACAAGCCTTTCATTATATTGTCTCTCTCCTGTCCTGCTGAGGAAGTGTGATAGGACAGCTTTGATGGGCACCTTGCACTCAACCAGGGTCAACCTATCACACCTCAAGGGTCTGCATTGGGACTAATATTATTCAGTATTTTTATTAATGACATAACACTTTGTCAGTAAATCTGCAGATCACACCAAGCTGAGTGGTGCAGTTGTGTCAGTAGAGGGAATGGATGCCATCCAGAGGGACCTGGACAGAATATGGGGCCATGTGAAACTCATGCAATTCAACAGGGCCAAGTGCAATGTCCTGCACTTGAGCTGGAGCAATCCCCAATATCAGTACAGAGTGGAGGATGATTAATCAAGAAGAGACCTGCAGAGAAGGACATGGGTATACTGAAGGATAAAAAATTGAACACGACCCAGTATCATGTGTTTCCAGTGCAGAAAGCCAATCGTCTGCGTACATCAAAACAAGCATGGCGCAGAGGTTGAGGGAAGCAGGATTCTGCTGCTCTACACTACTCTCATTTGATCTGTAGTGCTGCATCCAGCTCTGAGGTACCCAGCACAAGAAAGACATGCACCCAGTAGAGAAGGTCCAGAGGAGGGTCACAGAAATGATTACAGACCTGGAACACCTCTCATCTGAGGAAAGGCTAAGAGAGAGTTGGTTGTTCAATATGGAGAAGAGAAGGCTGTGGCAAGACCTTATTGTGATCTCTCAATACTTAAAGTGGGCTTATAAGAAGGAATAGGAAAGTCTTTTTGCCATGGCTGTAGTAAAAGATCAAGGAGCAATATTTTTAAACTGTAGAGTTAGGCTGGACACAAGAAGGAAATTTTTATGATGAGGTTGGTGAGACACGTGAGTAGGTTGATCAGAGAAATTGTGGATGCCACATCATTGGCAGTGCTCAAAGTCAGGCTGGATGGGGTGAAAACTGTCCTTGCCCATGCCAGGGGGTTGGACTAGATTATCTGGATGAATATCCCTACCAATCCAAACCATTCTATAAACCTGGCCCAGAAAATGGCTGCTTGTATCTATGTTCTTTGAAAAGCAAGAGTTTAGTTCTTAAGACAGTCACAAAAACAACCTTTAAATAGCTGAAACAGTCTTTTTTTTTAAACTATAAAATAAGAAGGAGAGGATGGTTTGCACTGAATACCAGAAATCCTGAAGTTTGAAATATCTGGCTTTTGATAATGGTCCATGTAGCTTTGTTGATGTCTGTGAGCCTTGTAAATTCCTTCAGAGTTTACAGCTAGGCAGCTCTAGCAGGTACAGTACTAAGAGTTTCCCCTAACAATCCTTTAAGCAAAATGTCCATATATAACTGAAAAGTGTGCTGATGATTTTTGGTGATGGGTTTGAAACAGTATTATCTAAAATATTAACACAAACAGAATAGTTCTAAATAAAGCTTGTGACAATGATTAGGGCCAAATACAACTAGATGTTTTCCCAGAATGGAATTTTGATGCAAATGAAAGCACAGTCAAGGCTTTACTGGGTGATGTTAAAAGGGCATATAAAGGTAAGCATTATTTTTTATTATTATTATTTTTAATTCTATATATTTTGCATATTTTAAAAAATAGTTGTTTTATCTATTGTTTTCTATTGCTCATTAAGTCATTACATTGTTATTCACAAAGCACTGCGATAATCAAAGGCTAATCATAGTGGAATTTTTAACTCTAATTGTAATTAGTAAGGAATAAAAGAATATGCTTCGTTAAGGTGAACCTTTAAAGAGGGAACTGATCATTGTGCAAAACATCAATTGTAGTTTAGATCTAATTATATTCAAAACTAAACCTTGGGATTTTCACATTAATAGAACTACAAATGACAAATTAAAATTACAGTCTTGTGAAAATATGTTCTCTTTATAATTTTACACTCTCATTTACAGTATTTTTCTGAGTAGAAAGGAATGTAGTCCACAGATTGGAACCACCATTTAATACAGATATATAATAAATAAGCAAATATATGTAAATAGACAAATTATGTATATTTTAAGAAATGTGGAAATAATTTTAAAATGCAAAATACTCTAATGTCTACTTTTATAAAGAAGTCAAAGTCAAGATTTTTTTAATTTACTAGAACATCCAACCTTTTCAGTAATAAAATACTACATTCTCCAAACATCTGTCTCCCTCTCTTGTTATTCCTACTAAGGCCCTTATCCTGAAAGGATGAGTTTAGTAAATTAGTTTCCATAGTCAAAAAGGCTGTGAATGAGTTTTGTTGTTGTTGTTGCTATTCCTATCATTATTGTTGTTGTGGGTATTATTATTATTATTATTATCTTCTTCATCATCATCATAGAATCATGGATTCATTAAGATTATAAATTAAAAGATCTTGAAGATCATCAAGTCTGTCTGTTGACTCAGCACTCCCATGTTCACCACGTGCCACATCCACACACTTTTTAAACACTTCCAGAGATGGTGATTCCACAACTTCTCTGGGCAGCTTGTTCCAATATCTGAATGCCCTTCCAGTGAAGAAAGTTTTCCTAATATCCAATCTAACCCTCCCCTCGCACAGCCTGAAGCCATTTCCTTTTGTCCAGTCACTTGTTACCTGATAGAAGAGATTGACTTCCACCTCACTATACCCTCTTTTCAGGCAGTTGTAGAGAGTGATAAGGTCACATTTGAGCCTCCTTTTCTCCAGACTAAATAAACCCAGCTCCCTCAGCTGCTAAAAAAAAACCCCTGTAAACTGTAAATTAAGTAAACTTTAGTAGTCCTCAGGAAGAATTTCCTAAATTGAGGAGCAGGGGAGAAAAAGTTGAAGATAAGTCGTTGTCAGCCAGCAGCTGAACTGGCTCTACACATTTTGGTTAAACCAATCAACATTTTATTTCTATATACCAATGCTTCAGGTCTATGTTTTTTTCCCTTTGTTGTGGTGTTTTCACATGCTGAGAGTTGCATCAGGACTACTACTTCAAGGTCTGCCTGTGTCTGCAATATTGTCTGTTTCAGTAGCCAGCAACCTTGGGGCAAATGGGAAACTGGACTGTATTCTTTTATCCCTCATAAAAAATTAAGTATATCCATAGAAATTTAGTGGCAGCTTAGTCCCACTGATGAGCCTCCTAATATCACTGTGTTTTGTTGAGATAAGCAGAAGCTTTTCAGTATTGCAGCTGTGGTGAACTTTGAGACAGGTGTCTTCTCTGGAAGGTCCCAGAGTCCTGTATGCTGAATGTGTGCCATCCCTTAGTGTACTTTGACATTCTTTGGCTACAAGGCACAATTTTAGGGAAGAAAGGCCAGGATAAGTATTAGTAAGTGCCTTGATCCAGACAGGACCTTGATTTAATTGTTGTCTCCCAGCATGACAGGGAGGAATTCATCATAAGAATGATACCTTTTGGAGGTTTACCATGGCACTGTCTGTCTGCCATTGCAGTTATTGAAAATCTGATCAATAAAAAGAAGGATGCCTTCAACACAATTCAGTTCACCAGGTGTAGGAGCATCTACTTTGAAGTAAGCTGGAATCTCTCCCTGGGCTCAATTGACTGTTTTGACTACATTGTCATTAAACAGAATGAGACTTCAGCCTTTTGCCTCAGTATTTGTAGACTGGACAGCAACTTACTGTAATCTGAGTTACAGTTTTTTTATTGTGCCTGTAAAATGTACCAGATCTGAAGGTGTGTCCTCCTTCCTATCCACGACTGCCTCATCCCTCGATGAGGCATGACTGCCTCATCTTCAGTCTAAGTTGTTTTTGCTGTCTCCTTGAATTTAACTTCATAATACTAACTTCTTTCCTGAAATACTCTATATGTTGAGTTTCTACTTAAGAAATTATTGTCATGATTTGGTCAGGAACATGCAAAAATGTTTTGTGTATGGAGCACAGCATGTAGGATAAATATTTCCTGAAGTGGTCACTGATGTCTGCTATAAGCTAGAGCAATGAAACTTATAGGTAAGTCTGTAGAATTTAAATATATGCTCTCCATTCCATAGAGCTCTTTCTCATACGTATTAAGCAATAATGGCTTTGTATTGTTTTTTTCCATGAGAAGGGTAGCATTTTTTAATCAAATTCTGCTGTATATTCTATTTTGGAATACTTAATATCCTTTCTCACAGCTCACCAAACAATAAAGACTATCCCTCTTATAACTCATTTTCTGAGGCCTTAGATGTGCAATGGAGTTACAGCAGTTTAAAAATTTATCGTGCATCCACAGAGCTGCAGTTACTTAACTGTGTCTCTTTCTTACTGCAGAAAGCCCATAGAAAACCAAGCTGGTTAAAGCATTTTACTGTGACTGAAGTACTTAATTTTGTCCTATGTTTGGCATGAGCTGTGTTCACATATGCTGTCACTATGGTTATGTTCACATGTGGTAACGCCTCAAGTATCAGTAACAGAATCAGGAGTCTGAGCTGTAATAATATTCAGTTTCCAGTAGATATAGCAAAAGTGTACCAGAAAATGGAATTGAGACCTAGTCTTCCAGCTGGTCACAATCCACCCTGCAGTCCTTTCTTGTGATCCCAGTCTCACCATAGATCAACTGATGCGGCTTTTTAATTTTTTCAATTAATTATAGAATTAATTTTAATTATAATAATTATTAATAATATTAGTAGTAGTAGTATTACTATTATTACTATCATTACTATTATTATTGTTATTAATTTTCTCCAGAGCAGATTAGGTTGCATGGCAGAGAAGGATCTGGGGTGTGCTCCAGTAAGTTCCATTTTCCAAGATTGTGGGTACACTGCATAACGCCATAACTGATGATGTGAACTCCACCTACCACGGAATCATAGAATCATATAGTATTTTAGGTCAGAAGAGACTTTTAAGGGCAATTTACTACCATGCTTCCAATACATATCTAGGTGAGTAATATTATTTGGAAAATTCTGTTTCAATTCATAATCATGAATGCACTTTTAAAGATTTGTAGACTGAGTATCTCAAAGAACTGAATTTATTTTTCCCCTGCCTTTCCTGGTAGGGTGTATGAGCTGATTTGCCTAAAGTCAGAAACTAAATCTATTGTTGATGAATCTCAATGTGGTCCCCTGTGTACTAGAACACTTTGTGTGTTTCACTGGACTGACTTTTCCCTCATTATCAGCAGAATATACACACCTGTATGGATAACAAATCATAGTCGCTAGGTTACAAAATCCTCAGAAATAATTCTGAAGACATATAAAATATAGTTGTGGGAAAATCAGATAAAGCAGATTCCATAGTTCAAGTGTTTATGTAAATGAGACAAACCAAGGAAAGGTAATAGCATTTGTTAGATCAGCTGTTACAACTGTGTAAAACAGAAAAGCTTGATGAAAGCACCCTGCTGAAAGACATGCCAACTTTTAGTATACTTATAAGATGGAGAAATAAATTTTCTTAACTCCCCAAATATCTTACTACAATGCTTTCTTTAACATGGGTCCAGTTACAAGCATTGAAAGCATGAGCTAAATACCTTTTTCAAAAAACTGTACCAGGCAAGCACTTAGCTCCTTTCACTGTCAGAGCAACGCCCTCTATTGTTCAAAGTACTCTGTCAATCACATCTTGTTGCCCAGACTCCTTAGGGGAAATTAATTTCACTTACCTTTAGATATCTGCAACTATCTATTTATCCTGTATGAAGATCTTCTCCATGGACATTAGGGACATTTAAGCACTTCCAGGAAGTCTGATTTTACTTGGTTTTAGCAGTCACTTGAGGACAAAATGACTCATGGTCTAAAAATTCCTTTTTTTTTTCCCCTCCCTCATTTCAGTTTTTTTACAGGGAATTTAGATGATTGGTATGAATATTTAGCTGCAGACATCTAGTGGGAGGTGGGATGAAATACCCATTCTTACACAGTAAACTTAAGGTATCAGCAATAATGATTGATAACTGTAAGAAAATGGCACCCAAAACCTGAGTTATCCCCTGAGTATTTTGGCTGGTTAGTTTCTATTTGTCTTCATGTTAATAAGACAGTTTTGCTAACTGGATGCACAACACACATTTAGAGATGCAGATCCACTCATTACTTGCTGTAACACCTTTCAGCCAGAGATCTTCCTATCTTATCTTGCATTTACTCATGCAGACAAGATTGGGTAGGCAGGCAAAATGTGGACAGAATCTTATCTGACAGTATAGTGACATCTGTCACTGGTTCCTTTGGCTATATTTATACTTGTAGGTTAAAGCTAGAAGCCATGATGGATGCTGGATTTAAACTGATTAATCTAAAATTATTCAGAATTTTCTTTGGCCAATTAGAAATTCCCAAAACAGTTCTAGGCCGGGGATAACTCCTGATAAATATTTTCTGTATGTTTCCTATTGACTTAGGAGGCTAAGAATTTACATGGAAGCCCTCTGTGTCAGCTGGCCTTAGCATACCACATTTTTTTTTTAATTTGCTGGCAAAGTCAGATTTGCTAGAAAGAAGTGTTTGTTAGAGGTAGCAAGGTAATAAAAATATTCTGGAAGTGCATGATAAAGAGTAGGATATTTCACCTTCTCTTTGATCTGTGTACTATTAGTATGATGACACATTAAAATTTTTACATGTTTACCCAGATTTCTACAGATCTACATCACCCTGTCCCTAGATATCATTGTTGCACCAGCTTGAGGTTTAGCAGCTGGCATTCAGCTTGCAGTGCTGATTTTTGAATAACATGCTAAAATACTAAGAATTCTATTGTTTTCCTGCATTTAATATGTGCCAAACTGCATGTATTACATCTTACCATAGGCAAATGCTGCATAGCACAAAAGTAATTGAATGATAACTCCTAAAAAGGATTAATCAGACAGAGATTAAAATAACTTCTCACTTTTCCTAAATAATAAATGGGCTTTATGCTGTATTGCTTTTTCCTTCAATGGCAAAAGGAAGGAACTGGAAAATATAACTGTAAGAGAGGAAAACTGTTATGCAGTTCATGTCTTCATAGCCTCCTGGAGGAGATCAGATGCAGTGGATAAATTATGCCCTTTTGAATCCAGTATATTTGGGGATCATCTGTGGCTCTGTAAGAGAAACACTAAAATGTGCTTGTTATTAGTTAGTTTAGGCCATTAGACTGGCCACAGAATTAGGAGCTAGAGAGTCTTTAACTCTCTGATCTTCTACAAAATCCTTAATAACCCTCCGCTGACGTCAATAGAATTTAGTCTTTGGTGTTTACTGTCTCATCTATAAGAGAAGGATCATACTTATCAACCTCACAGGGATCATGTAGGATTAATTATTTAATAGTTAGACAGTCATGTAAAAGGAAAAGTATTCTATTGCCTTCATAAATACTGAAATATGACACTGTCATCTTGCAGTATCTAGTTGAAGGTGAAAAGAGACAGTGTCTGTTGTGTCAGCAGTAACACACATGAAAAACTGCAGCATTTTGTTTTTGCTGAAGAAAAACTAGGTTTCCACAGCAGTAGCTTAGCTTCACTTCTAAGCAAATTTTCTATCCTATGTGCAGTTTGAGTAAGCTGGCCAAGGGAAAAAGACTGAAGAACGCTAAACAGAAGTTAGGGAAAAAATATAGGTCATACAAAAGAAAAAAAATTGAGATTCACACATTTGTTCTCAGAGACATTTTTGTGCTACATAGTAAAGCAAGGATATGTTGGTTGGTTGGATCATGGTATAATTTTTCTCTTCTTCTGAATATTGAAAAAAATCCACAAATAAAGCTAGTCCATTAATAATTTTTTTATACTGAAATCTTTTTGTAATGAAATCTTTCATGAACTGGACAGATGCCATAATGCACAAAATAGGTATTTAAGTTCAAAAACTTTACATTTCACTATAGGTCGAAATATATTTTTACCATTCCTCTTC
This sequence comes from Coloeus monedula, assembly GCF_965178545.1. Lineage (NCBI taxonomy): Eukaryota > Metazoa > Chordata > Aves > Passeriformes > Corvidae > Coloeus > Coloeus monedula. Next base: position 98,424,531 of record NC_138782.1, read on the forward strand.
AACCAGTTAGGTATTCACCACTTTTGAAAAGTAGCTAGGGAAGAAACTGGTAATTTCTGGGACATTTAATTGCTGGACAGCAGAAGAAATCTGATCAAAGGGGTATTAGTGAAGGTACAAGCACACTTATGGTATAGCAACGGGGCTTTCCAGCACAGAGAAGAAGGCCAAGATTTTTGTCATTTTAAAAATGATGAAATAGTAAAGTCTTGGACTAAGAATGAAGTGTAGCCTCCCTACAGGTGACAAGCAAGGCATATGGCATTATTCTCTGTATGTAACGTGCTTTGTCCACTAGCCATTAGCATGGTGTAATTCTCCCCGCTTGAGTGAATAATCGACAGCCAGTAATTGCCTTCCACATAGGTTCATTTTGCTTTACTTTGGTAATGAGAACGATTTATTCATATTTTCTAATATCAAAATGCTCAAAGATCAACAAGGAATTACAATCCTGACCCTGAATCTTCTAATACGTATTGATAAATTTACATATTTGAGTAGCTGCATTGACTTCATTATGCCTATTCACATGAGTAATGCAAAATAGAGATGCTTGCAGATCAACCCTAAGGCAGCATTTTCTGCATTATGCATTTCACTTCACTGAGTAACTAAAGGCGTAGTGCAAGTCAATAGTCCCACAGCTGTATGCAAACAGAAAAAGAGCATTATTACTCTTGTTTTTTACTTTCCTTTCAAAGCTATATGAATATATTTTCAAAGTAGTAGTTGACAGAACTGTTTCACGCAGTTTTGTGCTGTTTTACATATTTATCCAGTACCAAATTCATTACCATCTCACCCTATACCCATAAATTACATATTGCTCTGATCAGATTTGCACTAAGCTGCATAAACAGTTTAAAACTACAAAAAGATACAGTATCACTAATACTAGTAATTTCTTACCAGTAGTGTGCTGCTGCACTGTTTCATGAGGCAATAGTGTAGTTCTGATCTTGGAATAAAGTGTTCATTTTTCATCCTCATAGTTTGGGAACAGAATCATAACCTCATAAAATAGCAGAATACTGCTATTATCACTCGATTATTACACCAGACATCCTAGTGTACCTGTTTATTGTAGATTTATTAGAGTTCTGTAGCTATTAGCCTTCCAGCATCAAAAAAGTGTCCACACTCACTATAACAGTGCTTCCAAAACTTGATATTTTTAATTTGTTTCATACCAGGGAGAAATCAGCTTTTAAACACAAAGATGTCTACGCATACAACACAGATGAGAAATCTACTGGAAGCAATATAAGGGTCATTCACTTAAGAGTTGGACTTGATGATCCTTGTGGGTCTATTCCAACTTAGAATATTCTGTGATTCTCAAAATCTTATGCAATTATACTATCCATAATCATTTCACCTGCACTGTCTAGTGGCATGTGGTATTAAAGCCGCATGGCTCCAACTGAATTTAATGGAAATCAGATGGCTAAAACCATTTGAAATGGAGACTGAGAAAAATCTATAAAATACAGAACATTATGATAATCCCATTACAAACTCACTCACCACTTCTACCCTTCTCATAAAGATGATTGTCATGACAATTCACAGTCCTGTCCATTCTCTAGTGATTTACTCCTGAGCAAACAGTGCATTAATCAGAACCTAATAAAATTACATTCAGTTTGCATTCACATTGCACAGGTATAAAAGGCTACTCAAAATGCCATGCTACACAGAATTAGGGTAGTGGCTTTTAAAAGGTATATAAAGACGGAAAAAGATAATTCACCAACAGTGTGAACAATATTACAGAGACTAAATCTAATGTTAAAGGGGTAAGTCTTTTATCTTGACTTTCATTCATACAATTGTATTGTCAATTTTTTATAAAAAATAGTGTAAGATATGCAGGGAAAATGGCATTCTAAAGATGTCTTTGACATCTGAGAGCTCAAGCTTTGGGAAGGGCCTTTTATAGTCTTATTGTACAGGTTTGAAATATACAGTTTTGAAAGCCTCTGTACAGTGAAAATGCTCCCTTCTTTGGTACTTCTAGATATGCCAGTACTAGCCAAGATGAAGACACAGTTATATATCAGTGGACCACAGGTGTTTAAAGGTGAGTACAAATTCCCTAAATGTTTTACTTACAATTTTCTCTGCCAGATTTTCTTTGTCTCCAGATTTGTTCTTAAGTTTCAATGCTTCTGACATCATCTGTTTCACCACTAACCTGAATCTAACTGATTATAATAATGTTTATTCCCAAAAGAAGGGTTCTTAATGAGAATCAAAATTTTTCCACATTTTTTACTTAGACTGATATAAGGGGACACTCTTTTTTTTCATAAATTTACATGTCCTCACTTGCAGAAGAAATCACCAGTGTTTGGAGAATCTGGAGAAAAGCTCACAGACCTAAGCTCAAGTAAGATTTGAAGCTATGGTTAAGCAATGTCCACCTTTTTTTATATTCTTTATGTTGGATTTCATGGCCTTCCATTGCGTTTACTCTTGCTAATGAAAAAAAAAAAAAAAGGAAGCTGTTTCTTCTGGTTTCTTTCTTTGTATTTTGAACTTTGAGATCGATACTTTGGATTTTCTTCAGGACTGCAAATAATCATAAGATTATAAAACAAATTCTACTCATTGAGTCATTTTTCAAATTTATTGCACTTCAAAGCAAGCCAGTAAATCTAGATTAAAGTTTTATATGCACGAACCAACACGAGAGTCTCAAAGAAGCTGATATTTAGATAGCAATATGAAGGGTGGATAATATTGACTAGTAAGGTATTTGTACCACTTCATATATATCAGTTTTCAATTCTGATTCAAGTATTTTCTTGTTACTGCATTGTGGATAACATCAAGGTCTTGTGGGGGTTTTTAAAGGATTAATTTCAAGAATTCCTGTGAGTAATTCAGAATACTTGAACATGTCTATAAAGAACTTAAATCTTTTCTTTTATACTGTTTACATTTGGTATGTAAGTTACGAAAAATACTTAAAGTCCACTGAATAGATTTTAAGAGGCAAATGCTAGTAAAGTCTGAAGAGCTGGTAAATTGGCTTTGTAAGGTTGTTCAATACTTTAAGATTTCTGGATAAAAGGTTATATCTTGCAATCACTATTGTCTGACTTATCATAAATCCATGTTAGAAATGTTTCAGTTATTTTAAGAGAAGTCCTAAAAGAGTAGAAATCTTTAGGGAAAAGAAAAGTTGTGTTGGGTTTTATTAGAGTTTCCATTTTAACAAATATATGTCTGCATTTTATAACGAGTTATTTCTTGTCCAATGTTATGCTGCTTACATATTTTTCACCTTCCCAAATTCATCAGCAAGTTTATTTTTTAGAAAGAAAAGAGGATTATAATTCTGCTTAAAATGACTCATCGTAAACTAGCTGATGGAAATAAAAAGTACAAATACAGAATGTTTTTTGTATCAACTGAGAAATGTCTCATAGAATTGAATTTGCTGCATGAATTCCCTTTAGATAACTGGAGTCCTTGCATAAATCTTCTGAAATTGAGTAGTTTTAGTGTCTACTTATATACCTAGTAAAATATACATAGGTTGTGGTTGTGTAGGTCACTGTGGGCAATCACTGCATGAAAATCAGGCTCACCAGTGAGCAGAAAAAGAGTTTTGGGAGCCAAATACTGGGGAGGCCATAAGCCTGGGTTGGGTACTAGAGAGATTAACATGTTTGAGAGTTCACTGCTGGAGAGACCAAGGCAGGAGTGGTGGGTTAACCTTGACTGGATAACAGACTCACCCAGCCACTCTCTCACTCTCACCTCAGAAAGATGGAGGGGAAAAATAAGCCAGAAAATTCCATGGGTCCAGACACTCTTCAATTACTGTCTTGAGCTAAACAAACTCAATTTGGGGAAGATTAATTTCATATACTTCAAGAAAAACAGAGCAGGATAGCAAGAAGCAAGGACAAAACTAAAAGTACCTTCCCCCTACTGCCCACTTTCCCCCCAAGTCACTCTTCACTTTTCACTCCTTCACTCTTAAATTTTCTATCTCCTCCCTCCCTCCTTGTCAAATGGCTCAGGGGAATAGGTTATGGGAGTTGAGATCAGTCAATAACTTCAACTCTGCTACACTTTCTTCCTCATGCTGTTTTCCTACTCCAGTGTGGAATCCCTCCCAGGGGACAGAGACCTTCATGATCTTTATTTGTTGGCCAAATTTACTAATTTTTTTCTTTTTGAAGCAGTGCATGGATGGCTTTATCTAGCTGTAAATACATTGACTAACATAAAATTGTTGTTCCAGACAACACTGTGAATTTTGTCATCAATAACAGCATCATATTCATAAATATTTAAGACTGAAACCCTGGATATGCACTTCCCAAAGCAACAACAAAAACCAGAAACAAACCCCACTGTTTATGGCATGCTGAAGAAATCAGATTCTTAGAAATTTAAACAAGCTTATAGCATAGTCTTTAGCAAGGACCCCAAAACTGCAGTATTATATCGTTAGAACATTAAGTGGATTTCAATTATACTAATACCTACTTGTAGAGAACAAAACAATATAGTGAGATACACTATTTTGGATGTGATATAACTTTCATTTTTGAATTAGGGAAGTAGTACACTAAAAATATAGGCAATTTCTCCCCTATTAAAGAAAGTCTCAAGTTGCTGTATTTTATTTTATAGTCTTGGCTGCAATGACTCTTCCTACACTTATTACTCTTGTTTAATTTTTCTTGACATTTCTTCAAATCATGGCATGGAAAGATACTGGTAGTGGTGCCTTTCTTGTACTTCTAGATATTAAGGTGCAGTATGAACTTATGTGTGATTTTTTCATTTACAATTAAATTCATCCTGGATGTTCTTCAAGCCATAAACTTCAGATGATTTGAAACAGAATTATATTTTTTACCTTTGTGCATTAGTAGCCTTCATTCATGTTCTACTTTACTCTAGCTAAGTTTCACTGGCAATCTAGTCCTTGGCTTCTCTGGCTATTAGTTCCACCCTACAGGTACTAGGACAGCTTGTAAACAGAGATAAGTTTTGAAAATATCATCTTTTTGTATAGCTTGGGATTTAGCAAAGAGGGCATCAGCCACGGAAGTGATTCTCTTGCAAAGAGGTGCTTACAGCTTCCTCTATGACCTGACAGAACCAATCAATTGGCTAGTCTGAATATTGGCAACTTTTTAAGCCACTTAAGAAGCTTGACATGCCTCTGTGATCCACATTTAAGAACGAACAAACCCTGGGAAAGCTCTCAAGCCTTCTGGCTTTCTGACAGGTAACAGGGGAGGCCTGCAGGCGGCCCAGCGGGGCCGGGCTGGGCCTTGCGTGGCATGGCCCTGTTCCATCCCCGGCCCCCTGCCCCCAGCCCTGCTCCGTGCAGGCAGCCCCTGGTGCAGCCAAAACTCATCTGAGGCCACTGCCCCACTGCCCGGCAAAGATCATGTCACCAACATCGATAAACAAATTCCAGCTGCAAGGCCTGGGTGAGATGAACCCTTTTAGTGCTGTAAGTTTCCTCCAGAACAGATGATGCCTGCAGACATCAATCCTCTCCAGAGTCGGAGGAAGAGGAAAGGTGGAGGCAAGTGAAGAAAACACCATAGAGACACCAAAGTCAGTAAAAAAGGAAGAGCTGAAACCCTCAGGGAGGAGAAAGAGGAGATGCTTCAAGCCTAGAAGCTGAAATTCAGTTGTAAAGCTATGGTGATGGACTATGATACATCAGAGTACCATTGTAATTTCATGAAAGCATGGAGGGGGTAGAGCGTTCAAATTGCAATTGTGAGCAAAAGTACCTGTGCTGAAATAAGCAAATGACAGTAGCTGTAATTTCATGAGGACCCTTTCTCCCAGGGAAGGAGAAGACCTCTGTTCCTAGAGGTGAAAGTGATGAGGACCCTTGCTCCCAGGGAGAAGGAGGGCCTCTACTCCTAGAGATGAAGATGCTCCCAGAGATAGGTGAAGAGAACCTTTGCTTCTGAACATCTCATCCTTAAAATGGTACCCCAGTAGCTCAAGATTGGACCCTTGAAAGCAGTTGTGGAAAAGCTGTAAGACGAGGGCAGGGACTTTCACGTGTGAGCAGAGAACCAACCCGGGCAGCTCTCTCGCTGTGACATTGAAACCATGAGAACTTATGGAGATGTCTCCATAGCCTGAGGAAGAGAGACTCCTCTCCCTAAGTGAACTGAAATAGGTTACTATAGAAGTGGTAAACTGACTGGAAATATCAAGGGTTGTCTTTTTACACTGTCAGGGGGAGAAGGGAGAAAGATGAGGGGAGGAGAAGTGTTCTGAAGGTTTAGTCTGATTTTTTTCTTTCTTTTAGGTCTGTTAATAAACTTCTTTATATTCTTTTAAGTTTTTTGCCTGCTTTGCTTTCTTCTAATTCTTATCTCACAGAAATAAAATAAGTAAGTAATAGATATTTTGAACCAAACAACTACTGAAAATTAATACAGAAATCTGTGGTAAGAACTGATTCTCATTTACTTTTAATTTTATGATGTTTTTATATTTTCAGTAACAATGAAATAAAGCAATATTGTCTTTGGATTGTTTTGTTGACTTGATCCACAATCTGTTGGGTAATTCCTATACCACTGTTATCTCTTTTGCTCTGCATTACAAAAAAAAAAAAAAAAAAGGACAGGAACAGCAGATTTATACTATTCATTTTCATCTTCTTACTTTTCATCTTCTTGTCCTATCTTTGGTTCATACAGTGCCTAAGAAGTTAAAACCAGAAATTAATAAACTGGTGTTTGTATCAGGTATATATATACTATTTTCCTGTTGTGAAATAAGAAAGATGTTAAGACTTGACAGCCACTATTTAACATAAAAAAAAAAAAGGACTATTCAGTTGGGAAAACATCCCACTCTATGTTAAATTTGTACATGCTGATATCCAATGTCACCCACAGTAATATTTCCTAAGTGTTTGTCATCCATGCAGATGTAAGTTAGTGTGCTCCTTTTAAAGATTAACTTCTGGCACAGGTCATGTACAGCTGATCCTACTGTTTAACATCTGTCTTACTATGTATTACTTACTATGTATTTTAGTATGCACATGCAGTAAGGTGTATTTGTGCTGGTGGAAGATTCTTTTACAAATGCTAAGATGCAAAAGTATCTTTTTATTTTTTATTATTTAATCCTCATATTAATTGTATTGCCTTACCCTTTGAGGGAATCATGTAGTAAGACAGAGTTTTTGATTTCTTTTTGATACAGATTTTCACATGGAGAGTTATTTTGGGCTATTTTATTGTAATAGGTTTTACATAGCTATTTTTTAAATTAAGTAAAACTCACACAAAGTTTCTAAATAACATGATGTTGAAAGTAAATAGACATACCTTATGCTGTGAATCAAAAGCTAGGATGTCAATTTCATGCATGACAAGTAGATTAAAAATTTTTATATAATCCTCAAAGGATAATGGAATTTTTTTGATCTTGGAAGGTTTTTTTTCAGCCTATGTCTAAATATCACTTCATCAGTTTTCTATCTACTGTGATTTTCTTGGATAAGCTTGCACAGATTTTCTTTTACTTTGGGTGCCTTTGACATTGATTTTTTTTTTTTTTTACCAAGTCACAAATCTGTATGAAAACTATACTCAAACGTAGGGCTGTTAATATATATTTTTCTAATACTTTCTTTTATGTAAAATTTACCTATTTTCTTCCCTTATTTTGTAAAAATAGTTAGTCAAACTTTTGAAGAAAACTGTGATTCATTATTAATTTCTAGAAATTTTGACCTGGAAGTCTCAACTTCTTGAATTTTTTTAATTCTTTCTTTGTGTCAAGAGGAAAAGAATAAGATAATGAAAGTTGTTTGCTTATAAAGGGTCTGGTTGTCATTGTGTTACTTTATAAAAAGGTTCCTGTAAATTTATATTTACATCAAGAAAAACTAGGGTGGGAGAATTTCAGAACTTCATTGTTGTAGATTTTTCTCTCTTCAGACTTTTCAGATGTGATTCAAATCCGAAGTAACACATTTAAGTACTGTGTTCATTTCAGAAATACAGATGATATGACCTTGGTGTGACCACCAAGGTCCCTTAATATAATTCTAATGTTGAACAATTATATGTCACATGCTGCTCTATATCTGCCCCATGCATTTCTATGTTTTCTTGCTTTTAATTCCATCAGACTATGTCAAAAGTTTGGTGAGGGCTCAAATTATAAGGTACTTATTTAAAAAAAAAAAAAAAAAAAAAGGCAGGAGGAGCATCTACTGGTAATTCAGTAGCTCTCTACCTTCAGAAGTCAGTTAGATGCAATAGACCAGGAGTCTCCATGGATGCCTAAAAGCTGCTGAGCATGTGCTGTACCAATTATAGACAGAAAAAAAGTAGCTCAACAGGCTTCTTGTTTTCTGTTGACTTGAGTAAAAATTAGACACTTATTTTGGTTTAAATTAGTTTTTTCCCAGAGTTGAAAACATAAAATTCAAGGCAAATACTGTCTAAAATATGTGGAATGTTTCTCTCCTTGTATGTTTTTAGTTTTGTATCTCTTTTGCCCATTTCTGTTACCGAGACAGGGATTTTGCCTTTTTAAGAGTCTTGCTGAACAACAGCTCTGGAATAAAATAAGAAAGTACTCATAAATTCAATATAGAGTTCAAGAAGAGAAATTTTGTTTTTCACACAAGTGAAGGGGGGGGTCTGCAGAAAGATGAAGCCAGCTTCTTTCAGTGCTGCCCAATGATAAGACCAGAGGCAATGAGTTCAAAGTGAAAAAAGAGAGGTTCTCTCTGAACACCAGGAAACACTTTTTTTCCCTGTGAAGGTGACCAAGCACTGTCACAGCTTGCCTATGTGCCAATTTTTAAAATATCAATTATTTGATATTTTATACTGAATAGATACTGAAAGAGTGCTTAAAGATGATCCTGGAAAACTGGCTTTAAGTGACCCTGCTTGAGCAGGTGCATTGGACCACATTTTCATCAGAGGTTGTCATGGTTTAAGCTGAGCTAGCAGCTCAGCCCCACACAAACACTCTCTTGCTCCCTCACAGTGGGATGGGGAGAGAATCTGAAGAGTAAAAGTGACAAACCCATCGGTCAAGATGAGGACAGTTTAATAGGGAAAGCGAAAGCCACACTTGCTTTCAACTATGTGAAATAACCCAAGGAATTAATTCATGCCTTCCCATGGGTAGGCAGGTGTTTAATCATCCCCAGGAAAGCACGGCTTCATCATGCATAACAGTGACTTGGGAAGACCAACACCCTAAATCTGAACTGTCCCCCTTCTTCTTCTTTCCCAGATTTTTTTTTTTGTGCTAAAAACCAACATACAGGTCCTTTGCAATCTTAATCATTCCATAGTTCTTTTGTTAAAAGCCTACATTATTTTCCAAAAATTCTAATATAAAGTGCAGAATCATGCTTCAATACTTTAGTTATCCTCTGCCTATGACAGCCAAAATAAATTTTTTTCATCAGCAAATGAAAACTTTTAGTTTTAGTAAAGAGATGCAGTTATTTTAATTCCAGCAAGTAAACCTGTTGAGATAGTTCTCTAGAGACAATTAAGATGACGTTTAAGAGAAGGCAGAGAGAGCTCTTTAAAAAGAAAAAAAAAATATTTTGATTTTATTATGTTATGATTTCTTACAAGGCAAGACTGACATGTCTTTTCACTGATCAAGCTGTATCTGAATAAACTGAATGCAGTAGACATTTAATTCCATGTAATGGTCAATCCGTGCATCTAAATCACCATGATCCTAGATTTTTGTGAGTACTAAAAGACTAACAATGTGCCTCCATACAGCAATATGAGCTGTTTTAAGGTGCATAGTAAGACTTCCATGGAGAGATGTTCTCCAAAATCTTCCCCAACAAGATATTCTGGATAGTGACTGAACACAAATTTCCTGAACCACCAAGTGTACTCAGTTTTCTTTAGGGTAGAGGCTCTTTGTTGTTTTATATTTCGTCTAAGAAGGTGTCTATTAATTGTTTTTTACTAGGTCTATAATTCTTTTCCAAGAGGAAAAGAATAACAAGTAACCACAGCAAATTTCAATGACTGTAAGATCAGAAAGGAATATATGATGTTCTAAATTAACCTTGCACCTCACATGGTTCATAAAGGCTTCACGTGGTTCATATACACTCTATCAAAAACAAATACTGGGTGAAACAAAATATTTCATTTGCTGGCAGTCATAAATGAACCAAGAGAAAAAATAGGTAGCAAAACATTCTGTAGAACAAATTTCCTTCAATCACAAAAAGCAGATTAGGTCAAGAATGTTGTATGATCCCAGGCAGACCAGATAAAACCTTTCACCTGCTGCAGAACAGGGTAGAAATCCACAAAAGCTGTATAAACACCAGATGGGTCCCTTCTAAGATTGCAATTTATGAATAAATGCAACTCCCAGGTGTAATATGGGAGGATTCAGATCACGGAGTAAAGAACAAATATAGATATCTACATGCTTACTGTCTTAAAAGTTCCATTTACAGTCAGGATAGATCAAGATGCTGGATCTTGCCTATGCATAGGCTCTAAACCCCACTTGTAACATGTTGTAACCGCTTAACTCTGCCTAGCAGGCTGCAGCTCCCTGTGAGTTCACCAAGGGTTTCCTAGGGCTGTGTGACCAGTTGCATCCCGGAGTCCATTTCAGACAGCCCCTCGATCTGGCTCTGACAGCCAGCAGTGTTACAACGCAGTGGTGATAAAAGAGGTAGAGAAGAGTGTCCCATGAGGGTGGTGAGATGGCTTCATTCACATCTTGTCCCAGAGCCCTCGGAGGCAGACAGAGAGACCTTGCGGTCTGGGTGCAGGGTGGTTTTGTCAGGGGCCCAGGGTGGTTTTGTCAGGGGCATAGGGGTGGTCCCTGGGTGGGGTTGGGGTACAGGAGCCAATAGAGAGAAACTGAGGGAGTGGCCAGGGCTAGGGCAGGGAACAGGGCATACATGTGAGATAGGAAAAGCAATAGATTAACAGCTCACCACAGTAACAATTTTAGGTAACTCAGCCCACGTGTGCACAGCTGCAGATCCCCTGTAGATGTGGTGCTATATCTGCCAACCACATGTGCTATCTCAGCTACTTTGGAGCATCACAGACATGCCTGTGTTTAGACAATTTAATTGAGTCTTTTACTCACATACTAAGTGTGGTTTTGCATAGCTCACAATTCTCCAAATCCGGAATAATTTTGTGTGCTTCTCTGAAGTGCAGTAGTTTTATCAATTCCACCTCCTGCATGTCTTGAATTCCAAAATTTGAGAAGAACTTAAAATATTCTTATCAATATTGTGGCCAGAGCCTCAAATTATCTCACATCACAGTCATTGCTACCTCTAGCAGAAGCAGAGGATGAAGTAATAAGATTCATTTCAAAGAGCTGACTCAAGGAAATAGTTAAAGATTTTTTTTCCTTGATTGGTACAGAGGTTGACATAAGAAAACACCCCTAATATTATATTCAAATACACTTTACCAATTTGCAACATTACATTTAAGTAGATGGTATGAGAAAATATTTGCCATCTTTCCATATGCAGAGACTTATGAATTCCCTCAGTGCAATGTGGGTGTAGATGTCAACTAAGACATGAATTATAGATCTCTGATTAATGATTTTAAAAGACTTCTTACCAAGTCAGTGCATACTGATAACTTGATTAGATTTGCTAATGTACCTCTTCATGTTCTCTCTGGAAAGCTCCTGTATTTTGTCAGATTGGGAACTTTGACTTTATTCTAAGCCTTCGATATTTTGACCTACAGTAAATTTCTATTACCACTGAGTTAAGTGAACGTGATAATTTGCTTTTCTTTGTTTCACTTTAGATCTAAGATGTATTTTATTTACATACCCCAGACTGTAGTTTTATAGGCAAGGTGATTAGTGAAACTATGGGAAATTTTTTTGCACAAAACTGCTCTAAAATGAGTAGAAAACTAAGTTTGGGGGTCATACTGATCATGGGAAAACTTAGTAAGGCTACACAGGAAATGTCTTATGAGTTCATTACTATTGATTAAATTTTTGATGTTATAAAGAGCTTCAAATAATTCCCAGACAGAAAGGATAGCAAATGAGTTAAAGATTAAGTTATAATTCTAACTACTAGGTACAAGAACAATTGTCTATAACAGAGCAGAAAGAAGAACAAGATATACTAAAGAAAACGCTTAGGTTCTATGTGTCAGAGAACAGGAAGATTATGCTGCTGCAGAGAATGTAAATGCCGTTGTGGATATGTAAGAGTACAACATAAAGATAATCTTCATCAGTGATAAAACTTCTGAGAAACTGTGACACATTTTGGGAAACCTATTACAGCTTGTGCATTTCTAAGATGTAAACCAATTTTTTAAAAGTTCAGAGAAGAGCAATGAACATGATCACTGTTCCAGAAATTTTGATTTTTTGAGGAAAGACTGACCAAAGTCCCTTTCAATACTCTAACAAACTAGAAAATAATGGGATTCTTTGATAGTTTTCAAATATGTTAAACATAGGTTCAAGAAAGAATAAAATTAACTGTTTTCCTTTCCACTATAGGCTTGAGAAGAAATACTGGGTTGCCATTGAAGCAAAGCAGATTAAGTTCTGACTTACAGCATACCAAAATAGTCTTCAAGATTAAGAGGAAAAGGGTATTTTTCTGCTTCAAAGAGGAAGAGTGTAACCTTTTCTCTGTAACACTGGAAAGGACAATAGTCTAGGCTGGGGGAAAGATACACAGGACTACACACAGCAAACCTGTAGAAAACTTTAGAGAAATGAACCAGTCGAAAATCTAGAATTGTTGCTTCTTGTCTCCAAGAATGGAATACCATGAAGGACACAGAACCAAATACTGGTTTAACAGCCAATTGTCTATGGTAGGTTATCAGAGAAAACTCCCTGTGCACTTTATGTAGGATGAAGAAACACACCAAAGAAAAGCCAAGTATTTATGGCTAGTGAAATTAAATTTTAAAAATCCAATCAAACAATTATTATTAGTCTTGTTACAAAGTTATAGTCCAAATTATCTAATTTTTGCAGCTCATTTCCAATAACTATACCATTAAAATTGATGTACAGTTTTCTCTTTCCTCTGGTTTATGCACACCCTTCCTATAGTCCTCTGGGTTCAAAGGAAGATAGAGGGCTTGAGCAAGTCATCAGCACCCCAAGTTATTTCTCAAAAGAGCTGATGATTCCTTAGTCCTCACTCTAGAGACTGCTTGGAGTGATTTCTTTTTATGTTTTGTAATGTGCATTACACCTTAACCTCCTTCTTCACAGGTTCAGCACACAACTTTAAATCCACATAGACTATGAATTTTATTATTTACTTATTATGTTGGCTATGTTACCCTCTTTCTCTCTATTATTCTTGAAACAAATTATACTTAACTCCCAAGGTTGCTTTTCTTTAATACCATTAGTTGATCATTGTTGAGAAGGCCTGGGGTCTCTGGATCCATCCATTGCTTTGTACTTTCAAGGCCTTTGCTAGCATTTTAAGCTTGTACTTTTTGGAGAACCCTGATAAATTCCTTTTTGTTCTGTAATGGCCCTCAGCCTGTGGCTTCCTGATATGACAGTTAACATTTATTAGAACAGCTTTGTCTGAAATTGTTAGGTACTGGAAGTCACATATACTTACAGACATATATATATATATGCATATATACATGTATATACATATATAGAATTATACAATGCTCTGGTAACTGCTTGCCACTAGTATCTGGTAGTTAAAGGAATTATTCATGGTGCATTATCAGAACTATTCAACAATAGTAATTATAGCTAATTATAGTAGGAAAAAGATTGAATACATTTTGAAGGTGTCTTTTAACACAGTAATTCTGTTGTATGCTCTGTGCCATAATTATGGACTTCTGCCTCTAAGTGAATTACTCAGGTAAAAAAAGGATATGTAGTAATAAGTTAATAATAAGGTAGTGTTCACTCCTATTCCAACTTGGATACTATTTATAATGGGATTTAATATCTGTTGAAAGAGCTATGATAGCAGGAAAAAAGCTGTATGAGCACAAGTGTTATGCTACAGCAGGAAGCCAACATTGTCCAAGAAGGATTATGGTATAACTTTACATTATTCAGTGATGAGATGTGATGAAAATCTTATCTAAAAGAGCTTTATTTCCATCAAAGTGTCATAAAATTGTACAGAATTAAGGTGCAGGACTATGTTCTTCTTTGTTTGCATTGGGTCATTCAAATAGCATTCTTTGCCCAACATACTGAATGTAATTTCTATCCTCATTAGAATGGTTACTCTGTTGCCATGAATCAGTGTCTCCATCATCTTCTGTGAACAGTGGGCACATGCAACAAACATTTTTATGAACAGTTTTGTGATATGACTTATCAGTGTTATTACAGTTAACTGTAGCACCTTGTGTTGATATGTATGGGCTCTCACATAATTACTTGAATGAGTGTGATGATGACATGGACATGCCTCGCTCTAAGAGTGGCAATAAGCCTTATGCCACTTCAGAGGAACACGCAGCGTGTGATAATCAGAGGTAAAATTCAAAGCTGTACTGATGTAACCTGATGTGAACTCTTAGGGAGCAACAGCTAGATCACCCATCTGAAAGAATTGCAAAGACAGCTCCGATACTCTCTGGAGTATCTGAACTTTTGCCTGTGTGACAGCATTTTTCATCACATACTGTCACACCAGCTGTACAAAACAACCTACCAAAAATATGTCTCTGTGTGTATATATATTTATAGGTTATACTTAATTGTGTATATTTTAAGGCTAGGTATGATGGGTATAAGTTTGTCTGACTTATACATCATAAAAGATGCTGATTCCCTGAAAAATAATTTTACTACAAAAGTGCAAAATGAATAAGAAATTAAAATCAGTATTTATATTTACAGATTTTGTTTATCTTTAATGGATAATTTGGAAGTTAACAGTGGACACAAATAGGAATTTTACTACCACTTACTTTGTATAGTAATGTCTGGTTAGAATTTTTAGAGCTTCTAAGTGTCAACAATTAGTTGTCATAGATAGGATTTTCCAGTCACAAGCAAATATAAATTATTACTGATACTCACAGCAAAAAGAACAATGATGAACTGTGTATAATTTATCTTCTTTTTCACTCTGTCACTCTGATAAGTCTTGTCTTTGTAGAACTTACTATCTTTGAGATCCCTGTTGAGTTCCTATCTCTGAGATTGTTATTGAACAAGAGGATTTGATTCACACTGTTCAACATTTAAGAGGTTCTTTCAAGACACAGACAGAAATCAGTTACCAGAAATGAGTAATCCAAGTAATTCCCAAAGTATTTCTCTTTACAGCCACAAAATATATTCACGTAAAAGAAAAATTTAAAACCTTACAAATTTTTTTAAAAGAAATATTGTTATTGTTATTTTATAGACTATGCTGCCTGAAAATATGGGAAATTGTAGTTGAAAAATGAAGACATTTGCAACTTATATTAGTGTCCACCGTTCTCAGATTCATTAAATAAATGTGATTGAATATATTCTTTATAATAATATTTTAAATTGGCAAATAGTTTATATTAGTTAAAGGAGGCAGATGACTGAAAATTGTTTGCCTTGTCTGTTTCAAGAAAGCAAGTAGTAGCAATTATACTTGTATCCTTGCAGAGTGATGGAGAATTTGCAAGATATCCAAAAACAGCATACAGTAAAAAAAATTATTGAAAAAGATCATCAAGAAATCAATATGTACGTTTTTTCTAGGTCAAGATTTTAATTTCTTAGGCATATGAAAAAATTAGTCACATTTTTAAGCACTCAACTGTTACAAAGAAGATCTGGAAATCTGGAATTTTCTGTAACATAAAGGGAAATATTTTCTATCAGAATTCATAGAAAACAGAAATTCATCCAGAACTTCTTAACACTTTCTCAAACTCATTGCAAAACTTCAAATTCTCAATTGTGTTCCAAAAGTCATAAAACTATTGAGAAATCAGATAGTGAGAGACTGTAGGAAAACAAAAAAACCCTAAGAATTTGGAGTTTCGAATGGACAGATATGTTTAGTATCTCACAGATTTATGAGATATTTTTTAATTCCTCCTCTGAATCTCTTCAGAGAAGAAAGAGGATTATCTGAGGTCAGATTATCGGGAGAATGTTAATCATTATGATCTCATTGAGTGCAAATGATCCCAGTGATAGCACTGAAATCATTAATATGAAGATTCATTTCATAGCAGCAGCTCATTTACTGCACCTAGAATTGTTCCTGATATATATTCAAGGATAAAATGATGTGAAATGTTTCTTTGCAAAATGTGTTGGCTACAAAAGGTGCAAAACTGGAAGAAGGTATTATTATGGTAATCTGTTGTATACAAAACTGAGGACAGGTTTTCAGCTGCAAAAATCAAAGGGAAATCTGTTTATGGTTAAAGTTTTTTAGTCAGAAAGTAGTTGAACCTTATGAAGCCTGAAAAATATGAATAGTGATCTTTCATCATATGTTAATCAGATTTGTCTTTTCTACACAGTACAGATTCTATAGGTATAATCTGCAAAGCTGAAATTAGTAACTGAATTTGAGTCTAAAAATAGCTTCAAAATTACCTTTTGACCTGCAAAATACTGATTCGCAGAATAAATATACTTGTCCTCTTTCCTTTGATTCCTGGAGAATTCCTTGAAAAGAGGATTGATAGAAGTGTTCTGAATCATTTATGGGCATGAATATAATTTTCAATCAGTTAGACTGAAGTGCTTCATAATGAGGTAAGAGATGGAAAAATTATATCCCTTTTAGTTATTTGTAGAAAAGATATAATAGTTGTATATGATTTTATTTTCTCTCAGTCTGAAATTAAAGCCTGAGCAAGGCCGAATGTATTTTATCACACATAACAGAGCCTGTACCTGGTTATTCGCACATTTGTATGGGGGTGGTGCTTGTCATAAAGTTGGTAGGGACCATTTCCATTACTCATCTACAATCCTCTGACCATGGGAGTCCCCCTTCCCCACCAGACCGAGTATGGATGGCACATATGCTGGCACCAGGCATGGTGCCATGAAACACCAGCATGGGAAGCAACCAGTGCCTGCACAGCAACCACCTCCACTACTTTTAGGGCCACCACTTCATTGAATGAATTAGAGACCCTCTGCAGAAACCTACATGTTCCACTTATTAGCATAATGGCATATAGATAATGAGGCAGCAAAGAGTCATATCTTCTTCACAGGCATAAATCATAGATTTATTAATCTGTTGTGTCATAAAGCCTACATCACATCTCCTTTTTCAGTTTCTTGCTTCTTAATACCACATAGGTATTAAGAGAGAATCACAGAATCGTCTAATGGTTTGAATTGAAAGGGACCTTGAAGACCACCAAGTTCCAACCCCCCTGCCATGGGCAGGGAGACCTTTCACTAGGCCAGGTTGCTCAAAGCCCCATCCAGCCTGGCCTTGAAGAAGTCCAGGGGTGGGGCACCTGTTTCAGTGCCTCATCACTCTCACAGTAAAGAATTTGTTTCTAATATCCAATCTAACACTAGCCTCTTTCAGTTTAAAGTCATTCCCCCTTGTCCTGTTACTATGTGCCCTTGTAAAAAGTCCTGCAACTTTCCTGTGGGACGCCCTCAATGTTTTAAAACTTCAGTTGTATCACTGGTAGATGTGCTTGAGATCAAGATTATTGTATGAACTCATACCAAGCTTTCATGAATATCAATGACGATAAATGACTGTTTATTTGTGGTCAAACAGAACAGAGGTAAGACTATAACTTAACTATAGTGCAATCATGTTGCTCAAAGAAATTTTTTTTCTCACTGCAATTACTTCTTGTGACGAAATCCTAGTATAAAATATAAAAATAGAGGTATGAACATTTTAGGAAACTAAATGAGAGGTTATCAATCTACTTTGAGTTCTAAACAGAAGTAAAAGAAAAGGCATTTCTGATTGTTTAGATGCAAGTTCCTCAAAGGGAACTTTTCTAGATAACATTATTTTCTCTTTCATTCTTCTTTATACTTTCATCTTTATCCTTCTCCTTTGATCCATTTTACCATTTTCTCTCCCAATATGCTATTTTATCCCTTCTTTTCCTCATTCCTTTATCTCACCTTTTTTTAAAAAATTCTTATTTCTCACTCATAGCAACTGTATATCTGAGTTCAGGGCGTTCAAGTTGATTGTTTTTCAAATATGAAAGAATTAAATTAAACTCCAAATCTTTTTTACAGAAACATAAAACCAGGGCCTTTGTCAAGTTATGTTTGGAGAATGCAAACATACACACACACACACAAAACCAAATAAACGAACAAGCAAACAAAAATAAAACCCAGAAAAACAAAACCAAAATTGATGTCAAGTAATGCAACACTGAAACCAATGCACACAGCGCTAGAATTTGGAGATTGGGAAAGGGAAGAATGGACTGGGACTTTTTTTCTAACTCCCACTTCTTTCCCCACCTGAAAGTTAAAAGAACAAGGCAACTGACTATTGTTCACACAATTCAGATTTCTGAACACACTCTGGGGACAGTTTCAGATGTGTTCCCCAGAATCACCATAGAACATGTTTTTATTCCCTGATTCTTTTCTTGGTTGGTCATGTTATCTGTGTGGGCAGTTGGCTACTCTGTACTATCCATGTAGGACTGTACATTTGGGTGTCCAGCCTCAGTTTAGAAATGATGAGAATTAGGCACCAAAATGTGACACAGAGAACTGTGGGCACAGACTGGTGAAATATCACAAATTTTGAAGTAATGTTTCAAAATGCTTCAGACACAAGCTGAGGGTCTTACCTGTGCAAGATACAGATTTTGAAACTTAGACCACTCTTTTTGTTAGCCAGCTGAAACCAAGTTGCTTGTGAATGTTAAAGAAACAACTGATGGAAAAGTTGGGTAAGCTAGAATTCAGACAACATTTACTGGCATGTTTAATTCTGGAAATCCACCACTGCTATTTTAATTCTATTTTTACTATAGGTAGTAGTATAAAATAAGATACTTATTTTTAAGAATTCAGCCTTGCTGAATTATTGCCAAAATTATGTACAGTGGAGCTCAGCATTATTTAATTTTTTTTAGATTAAATTTAATGGGAAGGGATTGGTTTCTAGCAGCAACTCCACCATCTATCTTGTGTAATTTATAAGTTTTTTTTAAAAAAAAGGTGATCAAAAGAAAGTTCTCTGCATACAAATGTAATAGTCTGCTCTAAATCTGAAAATCATGGAGTTTTCACAACCTAAGTTACTGAGTCTAATGTAGCAAGCAGGGAATTTGATTTCTAAGAACATCTATCAAAGGTGTGTTCACTAACTAAGTTAATATACCCTTTGACGATTAATAGATAATGTCCTTGTCTCAGTGAAACAAAACTTTAGATTAAATTTAGTGAATGCAAATGTCAGAAGATGTACTATGTTAGAATTCATGAAATTCAAGTCAGAGGGAAAAGACTTAGTTATTGTTTTAAAATATGTCCAAAACTAATAGTCCACTCATTTTTTAAAATTAACTTTCTTTGATTTTGCTTAGGTTTGCACAATAAAATAATAATCAAATAGCAGCTAATACTCTCTCAAATTATTGCAAATAATTTTCAACACACATTTAAAGAAAACTTTTGTCTGGTAGAATAATCTCAAAAAAACCCTGTTGAGATTATTCTAGTAGCTATATCAGTTGAGTCTATAGAAACAGAATGTTTATACATAGCATATGTAACAAAAAGTCTTCACAGATTTGGACATTTGTTCTTTTTTTTCTTTCTTAAATTTTTAATTTGAATATTTCCTAATCTTGCATGAAGTTCATTACTTCTACACTTAATGAAATGCATTTAGAGCATTCCCTGTGTATTCCTGCTGTGTCCTGTTTGTGTAAGCCATCTGGCTTTTCATAGTATCCCCATGGATAGTGGGAGCTGGTGTTCTTTTGAAAAAAAATACTGTAGAAGCACAGAAGATCTCGGAGCCCAGTTAGAGGGAAGGGTCAATCTAATGGTTCTTAGAAAGAAAGGCAAAGTGTCTTATACCTGCTGCAGGTGTTTCAGTTCAGCAATTTCTTAGAGGATGCACAGCTGCCTTTTAGAAAATCCTCCTAATTTGTTTATATCTTGGGCTTTGACTAGGTTAAGAGGTGTTCTTCTTCTTTGTATCCACCTTTTTTTCTCTTTGTTCGTGTGCTTTGTGCTTGTAAGCTTTGATTGGGGTTGGGTTTATTAATCTATTTCCTACAGAGTATATACCTTAAGAAAATTTAATAAATTTTCCCTATTATGTCCTTAAAAGTAATGAGTTTCTTTCCTTTTTGGAGGGAAGCTTAAAAATAAGATCTTTTATTGGCAACAGAGTTTATTTCTATCCCTTTTTCCGGAATCTCTGTAGAATGTGAATTTTTGAAATGGTTCTGAAAATACATGAAAGGAGATAATACCTTTGTTCTTGGTTTCCCTTATCTACAGCAAAGAACAGAACAGTGAAGGAGAGATCTATAATCAAATTGCTGTCACTGAACACAAATCCAAATATTTCAAGAAGAAAGTTTCTGCAGAAGGAACTTTCATGTCGGTGACAGAATGTGAAGAGAGTCATCAAGGGAACTAGACTTCTAAGGGAGCTAAGAAGTTCAGATCGCAAGGTAACACTGTAATGTGCAAAAACCCATGTGAAAATCATGCTCACAGGATTCTGATAAATTAATGTGTATTACTGACTACAAGTCAGAGCTGAGTATGCAGGTGCAGGATTTAGAATGCAGTATATGTGGTTTATATATTTTCTTTTTTCATCTCTGATTTACTATGCCTGAGAGATGGTTGAAAGAATTAGTGCTCTAATAACCCCCAAGTCCCCACCTTCTTGACATAATCAAGTTTACTTCCCATAAACACTGGACTACTGAGACAAGGAGTATGCCACCTGTCCTTGTTCGGTGCAAGTACAAATTTTTCAACATTAGTAGGCTTGTGGAATTGCGGAAAGCTGATCTATAGGACTTACAGTCTACCTTTTGTTGTTAATGTATGTATATAAACTATTTCTTTTGTCTTTCTTTTGTCTTTCATGGTAGTAGCCACCTTCAGTTCTAGCTGGGCTTTGGCCCTTCTAATTTTCTCCCTGCATAAATTTATTGCATCCTTTTTATTAATTTTCTCTGTCTCTTTTCTTCTTTGCCTCTGTTTCGTGAGTTCTTTTACTCAAAGTTTGGATTGAAATGCAGGAGACACAGAGTTTATCTTCGGACTTAGATGTTTATTATTTCTTATCTATATTACAGCTGCACAGAATGTGCCTCTAAGTTAAAAAGGTGAAAATGGCCCCCAAGTGCTACCTTTCAAGGTCTTTTAAAGTCCAATCTATCCGATTATGGAATGCCAATTAATTGATTTTTACTTATAATCCAGTAACTAAACATTCATGTTCTGCACTGTGGGTTTTTTGAACCAATACCAAAACACCCAGATTTGTGAAGAAGGAGGAAAGAAGAAGAACTAACCTACACCCAAAATCTTCCATTTTCTTACATGCATATTATTATATCCCATAAACCTAAATTTTCTACATCTCTACATAATCTACCCAGTGATATAACTTTAATTACACTGCAACAGTCTCAGTGCTATTACATAACCTGGGAAGCCTTTCCCAAGGCCTCAAGTCAAATGCAGTGTGCTTTTGAAGACCATTGCCTGTAAGCACTGAAAGACTAAAATTCTCTGAACCCAGGGTTCCAACACCTTATCATCCTTCTGACTTCTCTGTCCCTTCTCCCAAAGGTCATAAACTCTCCCTTCTGAGTTCCAACCCAAGCGCTCTGTTCAACCCGGCTGGTCTTCTTTCCTGCCAACCCATCTTTCAGCACATAGTGATGGCTTGTTATCGCTTCTATAAGATTTCCTTCTAGGAGAATGTCCAGATTCTGTGTATTCTTTTGCTCTTCAAGACTGTCTCCCAGGCGACTCTCTCAACCAGTCCCCTAAGCAGGCCAAAGTCTGCCCTGTGGAAATCCAAGGTAGCTGCTCTGCTGACCTCCCTCTTTAGGTCCCTGAGAACCAAAAACTCATAACATTTCATGATCAGCATGCCCAAGACTGCCTCCAAGCACCATATTACCCACCAGTCCTTCTCTGTAAACAGATTCAATAGGGTGTCTTCCCTAGTTGGCTCCCTCTAGCTGTGTCATCTTTCTACAGGCAGAAGAGGCCTAACTCTTATGTGATCATTCTCGGGCACTTCCATGGTTTCTAGTACATAAATAACCCTTGCATTTTTGCTGCTGCATGCCAGGTTCTATCACATCATAGAACATTATAGTTGCTGCTTAGCTGGTATGACAACAAACACATTTATGTTTTACTCAGTGATGTGATATGACATTGTCTGATGAGATCCCAGAACACTTAAAATAATACTTACTAGGATTTATAACCTCTCTTACTGAGTGATATTTCATTTCAGGAGGTGATTCCACCTAATATATCTTCTTGAAACACGTTTGTGAAATTAGAGACGTTGAAAGTTAATAAATAGTATTTTTAGGGCAAACAGATTATGTTAGTCTTAACTACAAACATGATAAATAATTTTCTCTTACAAATGTATCCACATCAAATGCTTTATCTACAAATTGCCATCTTCCTAAAGCTCCTCTTTCTCTAATCTTAAAGATTTTTCTTCCCTCTCTACTAGTTCAGCCTAGGATCATAGGATCTCTGGGAAAATCATAGAGCAAACCCCCTAAACAGATTTCTGGGTGTAGGAGGAAGAGGAAATTGATCAGGAATAGAAAGCATGTGTTTAGGTCATGCGTGGTCAACTTGGTTTCCTTCCGTGATAATGTGGTGGGTTTGGCCCTAGCTGGCTGCCATACCCAACCACTGTTCTCTCACTCCCCATCAATGTGAGGAGAGGAAAAGAAGATGTAAAAGCTCACGGGCTGAGATAAAGACAGGGAGATCACTAACCAATTGCTGTCATGAGGAAAACAGACTTGATTAGGGGAAGATTACTGAATTTACTGACAATTAACAACAGAGTTGGACAGTGAGAAAATAAAGGCAGACCTAAAAATACCTTCTCCATATACCTACCTGTTACACGATGTATCAGACAACAAGGCCCGTGGAAAGAAATATAATGGACTGATTCTTGATAGATGTTTCAGAGAGATGTTTATTTCTCCAGCCACATGGCTGAAGGTCTGCTGAGGAGCTGAGGCAATCACGGGACCCGAGGGTCCTTGCCCGCGCAAAACAACCCATGGGGAACGAGGCTGACCAGGGGCAGGGAAACCCCGTGTCTCCCCCCCAGGGCCCCTCTCCCAGGACCACATGGCAGGGAGAAGGGACCCCAACATTTCACCTGTTTATTTTTAACAAAAAGAGATTTAAAACTTAACATTGAAAACAACTGGATAAACATGAGATAACAAGGACAGTTTCAAAACAAAACAAGCCACCCTCCTGAGTCTTTAAATATCCAAACAGATTCTCTGGAACATTTAAGGCTGACAGAAGGGAGACAGGACTCTCTGGGCATGCTTTGTTGGGAAACTGAGGCAGGAGAGGGTTTCTTCTATTTGTACTTGTTGGAACTCTAAACAACAATGGTTAATTTCTTCCCTCCCCCTCTTCATCCCCCACTCGGCATTGGAAAGGGATTTTTGGGGAAACAATTGGCATAGGCATGGTTGTGTGAGGGAAACAATGGGTGAAAAAAAACGGATTTGGAATACACTGGGGGTAATAGGATATAGGGTAAAAGGGAAAGGTGGGATTAGGAAAGGGAGGCTGTAGGAGGGGCTCATAATGGAGATATTGTCTAACATGACTACGATTTTTAGCATATATACTGCCTTTTACAGAAACACCATCAGGCCCAGTGACCTCTGCTGCTTGTAACCCTTTTCTACCTTGCACAATTTTGAACTCTACCACTTCCCCATCTCCTAAACTTGGGATGTATTTTTCAGAGTTATTCTTTTTAATAGCAGTTCTATGAATGAATATGTCTTCTTCGTTGTCACATCTTGTTATAAAACCATAATTTTTTTAACATTATACCATTTTACTATTCCTAAAACCATAGCTACGGTGATTTTTTCCTTTTTCCAAGTGGCTGCTGTTTTCTGTCTCACTGCGTTTTTGCTTTCTCTTTCACTTTCACTCGCTCCTGCGTTGTAACTGCCAAGGCTGCTCATGCCTGCGCGCTCTTCCCAGGGTCGCATTCAGGGCCATGCGGGCCGGGCTGGGCCACGCCACTCAGGTCCCTGCGCGCCATCTCCTCTGCTCTCAGCTTCGCTGCCGCTGCCTGGCGCCGCACCCACGTCTCAGCCGGGCCCCCAAGCAGCGGCCCCCCTGTGCCCCACTCCAGCGCGTGTTTCGGCTCGGCGTGGCTCCGCTCCGCCGCCAGCCGCTGCCTGCACACCACTCCTCTTGGTCAGGCATTCACGGGGCTCGCTCCACCATGTGCTGCGCAGGGCCGGGCGGACACCACCAGGTCACGCCATTCCTGCTACGCCTCGCTCTGCTGCTGACACTGCGGCTCGTGTCGCTCCACCCACGCGCGGGAACTGCCTCGCTGCTGCTCGGAGGGGGCTTGGTCCATGTGGCCTGGGTCGCACGGTCCCTGAGCCAGGCTTCCCTTCGCCAGGACACAGCTGACATTGCTCAACAGTCTCGGTAATTAAATAATAATCATGAAAATATTCTGCCATCGGCATATATTTTGACTCAGAAATTAACTGTGTCCAAATGGTGTTCTAAAAGTCTTTGGTAAGAATCAGATCCCAAGAAACATAGAAAAAGTTCTTAAACAACAATGCCTGGAAGTGTTTCAGTTCCTTTTGAGCTTGAATTAAGCTAAAATTTACAAATCGTTGTTCAAGAATCTTTTCAAGTTTAAGATAAATGTCCATATGCGGCTCTGAGAGCCAAGAGTCTTTCCACGGTTCCTCCACAGTATAGTAATGGGATAGCAAAAAAAAACCAAGAAGAGAAATCCAGCATTTACTCACAAATCAGTCGCTGTAGGGATTGGAGATCGTTCTGCTCGCACTATCCACCATTTGCTACAATACGGATACTGCAACACGATGTATCAGAAAACGAGGCCCATGGAAAGAAATATATATGGACCGATTCTTGATAGATGTTTCAGAGATGTTTATTTCTCCAGCCACATGGCCAGGGCTCTGCCGAGGAGCTGCTGCAATCACGGGACCCGAGGGTCCCTCACCCACGCAGGGGAACACAAAACAACCAATGGGGAATGAGGCTGACCAGGGGCTCGGGAAACCCTGTGTCTCTCCCCCAGGGCCCCTCTCCCAGGGCTACATGGCGGGGGGGGAGGGCCCCAACACCTACCTTCTCCTCAAGCTTAATGTCATTCAATCACTCTTCTACCTCCTCCTGCTCTCATCATTGCAGGAGATTAGGGAATGAGCGTTGCAGTCTGTCTATAACACTCATCTCTCCTGCTCCTTCCTTCGTAGGCTGTTCCTTTTCTACAGCATAGGATCCCTCCCATGGGAGACAGTTTTTCATGAACTGCTCCAGTGCGAATCCATCCTGTGAAGTACAGTCCACCAGAAAAAGACTATTTCAATGTGGGTGCTCCAGGGGCACAGTTTGTGCCAGGAAACCTGCTCCTGTGTGGGCTCCTCTGCACAGGATGCAGTTCCTGTTGGGAGTCTGGTTGTGCTTGGGTTATCCAAGGGCTGCACCTTCCTTCAGGATGTATGCACCTGCTTCAGCATGTGGTTCTCCATGAGATGCAGTGTGGATTTGTGCTTCACTGTGGTTGTCCATGGGCTGCAGATAGGGAACCTGCATCACCACAGTCTCCCTGATGGGCTGCAGGGGAATCTGTGCTCCAGGCAGGCCAGTCTCTGCAGCAGCACATGGGAAGACTAGAGGCATTAAATGAGAAGGAGATATTCAGACATAGTATAAAGATTTTTTTTTCATCTTGAAGGCAGTAAAGCCTTGGAACAGGCTGTGAGGTCATGTAGTCTCTGGCCTTAGAGGTTTTTAAGATTTTTTTTACCATACATGCTTATCCCTTCATAGAATAATTAAGGAAAGTGAAGAATTGTTTTACTTTGTTTGGGTTTTCTTCTTCCTGTTTTCATATCTGGATATCTCTTGAAAGACACTGGGATTTTTTCCCCCTAGTAGACTACAGAAACAACCATCATTGACTGTGACTTAGATAAGAGTATAGTTCAGGATATGGAGAATTCAATGTCTTGTCAATATATAAAGGGGTGTTAAGAAAATCAGAAAAATACTTTTTATCAAAGTCTGTGGTGAAAAAGCAAGGGGCAATGATTTTAAATTGAAAGAAGGTAGATTTGGAGATAAGGCAGGCTTTTTTTACAATGTGGGTTCTGAGACACCAGAACGGATTGCTCAGAGAAGTTGTGGGTATCCCAACACTGGCAGTCTTTCAGGTCAGGCTTCTCTGATGTAGAGAAATATGTCCCTGCCCTTGGCAGAGGGGTTGGACTACATGATCCATCTTCGAAAATCCCTTCCAGCCTAAACTATTTTATGATTCTATGATTCTATGAATGTTGCACCATCAGAACCCTTTGGAAAATAGGATCATGAAATTCAGTGTTTTATGGTGCAGGTTCCACACACATGCAGAAAATCAAATGTTTGCTTGGAATGTATGACTAGAGTTCTCAGATACTACTTTGTTCATTTTCCGTCCATCTTTTAAAAATATAGCTGTCATTCAAGCATAGTAAATATGTATTTCTGAGGGTAGAGAAGGGTTGACCACATTTTCATCTTAGTTTCATTATGTTTGCTGTTTATGATTACTTTACAAACCTTTTACCCTCTTTCTCTCTCCTCCTTAGTTCTAGTACCCTGCACAAATTTATTTATATGTTCATTGTCATTCCACTAATGTGCTTTGATGCTTTCCAGATAATTAACATAAGAAATAAATTTGGAAAAAACAATGCCCATGATATGGGTAGATATTTATGGGCATTCAACCATTCTTAATGCAGACTCAGCAACCTTAAGCAAATTCTGGTTGTTTCAAATGTCTTCAAACACAAAGGAGTGTAGAATGCCGTATACTGGAAGTAATGTTTGAACATTCTTTGTATTCCCTGTCTTCTATCAGAAGATTTAAAGAGAAACATGTCGAGAATGAGCTAATAATATTATTTGAAATCCTGGTGCCCCCGAATTCACTGCTAAGTCTTCCCCATGCACAGCTATGAGATCAATAGAAGGACACTTTAACAAAACCACCTTTCTAATAGTTGGGAGATGTAACATCTGTGTTTCTGTCTTACAGGCTGATGTCTCAGTGGAAAAGAGGATAATGGAACTTATTTATCTGTGTAAAGCTTTGAGAAATGCCATGTTAATATCTGTATGAAATTTTAGAGTTATAACATACCTTACCAATCCAGCAGATAGACTTCTTTGAAGCTCATTGCCAGTATTAGAGTTATTAAAATTCAAGTTGATAGATAAACTTTTCTCATTGAAAACGTAAACACTGTCATTAAGTTGTCTCATGCCTTACAACTGAAGCTAAAGCATAAATATCTTAATTTGTCTGATTAAGATTTGCATCAACATCGAAACATTAGACGTCTGTAATGAGCTATGTCTTCATCCAAAGAAGTAAGTTGGATTCATTCCGTTGACTTCATTGACATTGGATAAGACCTTCTGTGTACTTATGCTATTCTCCTAAAATAGAGATGTAGTATGTAAGGGCCTTGTCAGACAGAAAAATACATTTGAGTAATCAGTATGTGAGTATTGAGCTATTACGTTCCAAAATAATTTGGTTTGATTGCATCATTTCATAGAACAATGTCTAATGTTTCACAGAATGATGAAAGAAAGTAGGCACTAAAACAGAAGAAAATAACTTGTGAGGAGTAATAAATATTCCTGCTACATACTTATGTCTAAAAACTTAATAAATTCTTTATTTTCAATATATTAAAAGTTATCTTTCAATATTTTTCTGTAGAAATAGATATGCCAGTAATGGCTAATCTCTTGCCATAACTTTAATTTCTCCTTTATCACCTGGCTAATATATTTTGTGTAATCCGTTCCAAAAATAAAAAAAAGGGTTCTGCTGAATGGAAGTTCTTATTGCAAGGTTTGGCTTCTCTATTGAGCAAAACTTCCAACATCCAAAGCACTGAATGAGGCAAAACATGTATAATTAGATTAAAAAATCTCAATGGATGATATGTACCATAGGCATCGCATGTTCAAGAGCATTTTGTCAATAGTAGGACTTGTATCAAAGTTCTCTGGCTTTTTTTTTTCCCCTCATAGACTTCTCTTATTGTTCTGATGATAGTTTTTCTTTCCAATGATTTTTTTTTTTCTAGTAATGATGCTATTTCAAATCTAATAGACTTGAAAATATACAGAACTTAATATTGTGAATCTTATTTTCAAGAAGTGAATGAACAAATATGTATGAAAATGAACCACTAGAGAATCTTATTAATGATTTGTTTGGCATTTGGTTATCTGCCAGTCATCCTGTAAGGACAGTTATGAGGGTAAAGCTCACCTTTTACCCATGCATTTTTCTGTGTATGTATGCACATATATATCATACATGCACAGCTGTACATGCTTCTGAAAGTTGGTATTGAGAATTATTGGGAGTGATATTTCACTGCACTGTCCAAATGGGACCAAGGAAATTTCTTTCCAAATTATCCAACTTCATTAATTCCTTCTTTTATTTTCTTTAGGAGGAACTCTGAACAACATTCTCATAGTTTTTTTACTTTACCCAGTTAGAATATACCTTGGAAGATTATTTAATGTTACTTCAAGTAACTACCAGTATTCAAATATTATCTACAGTATATTTATACAGAATTGTAGAAATTATGACATCCTATCACAGACTACTACTACTACTACTACTAACTACTACTAAAATTAGTTTGGAAAAGACCCTTGAGATTGTAGGAACCCAGATATTTCTGTGCCTGTTTTTAAGGGTTCTTAACACTTAACACTGTTTTAACCTCCAACCTTGGAAAAAAATTACCAACGATCAGACAAGAACTAGAAAATACAGTGGTGTGAATTAGGTGATAGACTACTATGTAAGATTGTCACAGGGTGAAAAATTTAGAGGTTTTGGGCTTCTCTTTGTAGTAAATAGTTAAGAGTAAAAAATACCAAAATGGAGGATTGTTGTTGTTCTCTAAACTTTCTTCTCCTTCTTCTACTACTCCATGTTCTGCAGTAAAAGTAGTTTGGAATGATTGGATAGAGAATTCTGCAGTTCCTGCCCGTGTTACTGAATAATTGGTAGGAAAGTGAAAATAATATATGTTTTTAGTAACCATTGGTTAAATTATCTTTAAAAAGATGTGTAAATCTTGATAATTAGAGACTTCACTCCTGCTCTCTGTGCTCTATGCTGTACTTCGGTCACGCTAGTGGCTCTGTTCCTCTGATAAGACTTAATAAACAACTATCCAGCAGCATTGAAACTCAAGGAAAAGTCTTGGTCTATCTTTGAAACTCCTTGCAAGGACTTTTAGAAAATTCTCTCCCATCAGGAGGGATTTGATTTATGGCACGGTTCAGTGTCAGAGATGATCAAGTCCAACCTATGGCCTAATACCACCTTGTCAACTAAACCATGGCACTGAGTGCAACATCCAGTCTTTTCTAAAATACCTCCAGGGATAGTGACTCCACCACCTCCCTGGGCACCCCATTCCAATGCCCAATCACCCTTTTTGTGAAGAATTTCTTACTAATGTCTATCTTAAACCTCCCATGGCACAGCTTAAGACAGTGTCCTCTTGTCCTGTCACTGGTCGCCTGGGAGAAAAGGCCGACCCCCACCTGGCTGCAATCTCTTTTCAGGCAGTTGTAGAAAGAGTGTCCACTGTAAATTAACAGCCTGAAAAACAAACCTCTGATGGTTCACCAGAATAATGCAATCACGGAACCAGAATCTAAAGGTTGGAAGGAGTTTCAAGGGGTCACCTAATCCAATTCCCTACTCAAAGCAGGTCTAATCCAAGCAGGTTGCCAAACACCTCCAATGGCAGGGATCCTACTACCCTGTCAGCAGCCTGCTACAGGATTTTACCACTCTAATGGTTAAAAAGAGAACAACAACAACAACAAAATCATAATATGTGACATTCCCCAGGTTTCCAGGAAATAATGATTTTTATGTCATTTGTGTTGCTTCTATTCTACATGTTTTGGGGGGACTTTGCTGTTTTAATGTTAGAAAAACATGAAGTTTTGTGACTCTCTGGCTCCAGTGAACTGGAATATATCCCATTCATATTAACAGAGATACATACAATATTGTCACTCAGACATTTAGACACATTACTAGCAACATGTGACCTTTTAAAGCATTTGAGTATTCTGTGAGTGTCACCAAAATGGTTTTCTCAAAGTTAGAGGGCTCGCTCACTCCCTTCCTGCCAGATTTTTAGATTATTTGCATTAGATAATGGGTTAAATTTTTGGTTTTAATTGGATATTATTTTAAATAAATTATTCAATTGCAAAGAAAAACAATTCTTTCATTAAACCTCCAGTAATGGTTAAGCAAATTCTGCAATGTGTACATTTAGGTTACAGAAAGGCTTTCTTCCAGTTTTTATAAGTTTATTATTCTTTTTGAGAAAGATTTTTCCTTCAGCAAGCACTCCAGGTGCAGCCCTCAGAATCTGTTTGATCCATAGAAACACAGGATTCTACAGTGCATCCTTCCACTTCTGTGGGAGAAGTTATTTCTCACCCAGTATTACTCTGCAGATCAACAGCAAAAATTTTTGAAATATTCCCTGCTTTCCTCTTGTCTTTCCTTGCCTATTCAAGGTGCAGCATAAGTCCATTAAACTCAAGGCATACATAGCTTGCACAAAATGATAAATGAGATTTATATTTGCATTATTTCAATTTACTGAAACATAAAATAAATATTATCTGGAACACCCATGGTGCTGGGGACCTCAAACTCTATCTGCCATTAGGGTTATGGTTAGGATTCAAAGCTCCAAAAAGCCTACACTTTCAGGGAAACTGGGTTCAAAAGCTGTGGTGGAAGTAATGCTTACACAGTCCTGTGCTACACTTGGTGTTGCTCTTCCACCTCCAGGGTCTCTGGTGGTGCTGTCTTTGTTGATCTCTGAACCCTAATCCTAACAGTAATGGAAGCATCAGAGTCCCCCAGCACCATGGGGGACCCAGATGAGGAAGGTCCGTGGTGCAGTGCTTGCGTGTCTGTCCCAGGTACAGAGTCCCTGGATCTAGAGGCCTTTCTGCTCCTTGAATGCTAACCATAACCATAGTACTAATGACAGCTTGGGGATGAGTCTGAGAGCTGGCAGCTATTTGAAGACATTTTTCTTAAAGTGGAAGAGCTCTTCATTCCCAAGAATAATAATATGCACGAGGAACACAGGAGACTGACTTGATGCAGTAAAGACAAACCTCTACAGTTGTATTGAGCGCAGCATCAGCAACCTGAATACTCAAGGCCAGGCTGGACAGGATTTTGAGCAATCAGGTCTAGAGGAAGGCATCCTTGCCCATGGCAGAGGGCTTGGAACTACATGGCCTAGACTTCAAAGGTCCCTTCCAAACCATTCTACAGTTCTGTGATTCTATGATTCAAGCGTATTTATTCTCTTTACTATTAACCTTTAAGATATTTTCTATATAAATATTCTTTTTTTTTTGGTACAAAACATGTTTGTACAATCAGAATATTTCCCAATCAGAATATTTCCAGAATTGGACCCTGCACAGACCTAAATATTTGCAAGACAATAAAACAATTGTATATCAGTGAATAGGATAAAAGTATTTTATTGTGAAACATAAAGATTTCATTGTTACTTCATACCTATTTTAAATCTATTCATAGGTTCAACTATAAATTGTTGAGACCACTTGATATTTTTTCTAGGAATGAAAAGTAAAGTAGATTCATAGATTTCTTTGGCAGAGCTCATTGTAAATTATTCTGTATTTACCACATCTAGCAAATACTGCATGTACTACAGAATAGATATGTGTAGCTTAAAATTTTAGCAGGATAGCTTTTTTCCCTTATAGTTCCATTTTTCAGGATTCATTAAAAATTTGAATTCTGTATGATAAGATCTCTGTTGTCTGAAGTCCTACTTTAGCAGATTTCACTGTTTTATATTTAAATACTGATTATTGAATATTTCAAAGCACAGAATAGCAATTACTTTTTGTTATAACCTACATTTTTGCTTTGTTTATCTTTAAAATTTTTGTCCTGATTCTGACAAAAGGCATAATTTATACCAAACTTTTAACAATATAGTGTCCTAGCAGGAAAATTGTTTTTCTATTTTATTCTTTTCCCATCTGCTTGTAATTTTAAACACTATTGTTTCTGTCAGATTATGGTTTGTGCTTAAACCTCATTGAATTTCTAAAAAAGTTTTCACATATTTGCATATCTGAAATGGCTTTTAAAAACACGATCATTAAATTAAAATGGATGACTGATAAGAATGGGTAAAAATTAATAATTTTAAGGGGGTTTTTTTATACTGTGGCATTACGTATCTGAAATATATTAGTAATTTCAAGAATTATTGGGTCAATGACTTTCTCTGTAATCAAAATTGGAAAAGAATACCAAGAACAGTAATATTGCTAGTAGAGACAGGAGGGGATTTGGCAATCTTTTCATGCTCTCTTGTCCTGCCTACCAGACCACATCTCTCTTATCAGCAGGCCATGCATTTACAGAGATTTACTTTCAGTAGAAGAATTTTTAGTGACAAAACTGCAAATTCCCAGGTAAAGAAATACGGATAGCAAAGTCATGAAGGGAGAGTTTCTGGGTGTAAGATAAATAATATCTTCTAGACCATTGTCCTTCTCCATGAGCACTAGACAGTGGATGCTGGAAGATTTAATACAATCCTTATCATCTGAACATTAGAAAGAGATTTTAAATTACTTGTTCATTTGGTAGCCTTCTCCTAAAAGAAACCACCTAACTGCATTACAAAAATACATTATTTTTTATCAAAAGTTTAATTGTGTGTGGTATTCAGGACCAACAGGGATGCTCCACCAAATGGGTAGGGTTTAAAAGCATTTTAGACTATTATCAGAAAAAAATGGGATTAGAGTGTTATGGCAGCTGGTGTGGGGTCAGTAGCTCTGACCGAGGAAGCTGTGACTGGTCTGGAGAGATGGTCCCAAAAGGAATCGTCTTCCCAAGGCCCGATGTCTCCCCTCAGCTGCTGGCAGGAGGGCCTGTGCAGAGGCTGTCGGCTCTTTAGTGATTGTCAGCTCGTGATTTCAGCTCAGCTCTGCAGGGCAGCCTCCAGGCCAGACCAGGGAGAGAGATGAGAGGCTCGTGTAGCTGTTCCACACGAGGCAGCTTTATGAGCTCGGCGAAGGGAAAAGCCAGGGACGAGCATCTCTCTGCCCTGGCAGGGGCAGGGGGCTGGCTTTATAGGGATACAGGGGGTGGGTGTCAGAGGGTAAGGGCCAATGGGTTACAAAGGATCTGCACAGGGTCTCCCAGAGGATTCTGGGTTTGTCCTCTCACTGTAACTGAAAAGTGGTTGCCTTTCCAGGGGAGTTCGGAATTAGAATATAGGCATTCTTTATAACTGTCTCATTATTATTAGTGTGAACTAAGTCTGGAGTTAGAGTTTATATTTTTCAAACTTCTTCAGAATTTTCAGGAAACCAGATGTGTCATTTTCTGGAGACTGGATAGCCTTTTAGCTTCTTATCTACAAGACTTTTGAAGGGATACATAATGGAAATTATGATTAAATAAATCAATTAAGGCCTTTGGAAAAATCTTTAGGTATTTAATATCAGCTACTCAAAAGAAGAGATCATTTTGAATTTTATTCTTCTGTATTTAAGTTTCCCATGCGTAAACTCTCACTTGTGCAAATACACTGCAGTAATCACCAAGAGCCAAAGGCTTACAAGAAAATAGAATGTCTATTTTCATGGAATGGTTTGAATACCAGCACATTGTCCTGAACAGCAATGGTAAAACAAATTATTTTAATAATCTCTTACAAATTAGGTGCTTTAAATTCTGTTCAATAAGTTAAAAATTAAATACTGTATCTAGAAACATTTCATAGTGCAGTTGCAGAAGTTCCAATACAGGTTGCACAAGTCCAGGTCACGAAAGGAGTTCTGGGAGCTGAGTAGCACTAGTTTAAGGTAAACTAAGATCATACATCCAATATATGTAAAAGTTCTATATCTGATGAAAATCTAGAAGTCTAGATGGCAGATCCCTCCCATATAAGAAGAGAAACCAAGGGAAAGTAGAGAGATAAGCTGCCGCCATTGTATTTCCCCTGGTTTAGAATGCTCTGCCTGATTAGTGCTGCTGTTTCTCCTCAGTAAAACCTCCCTTTCTTTTTGGTACAGAAAGGAGTATTAGTTTTAGATTTGCAATTCACTATGTTCTGCTATTGCAGAGCATCAATCATAGTAATTTCTCTTTGCTACATTTTTGCTTTGAGCAACTTAAAATTTTAGGGAACATTCTATGTGTATGTGGGTTTTTCATACTCCACTCTTCCCATACAAGTTGACCGAAAGCACAGGACTGAGCAAGAATAAACCTGCACACCACACCAACACCTCCTTATGGATTGAGTAATAGCAACACGATCCTGGGACAGAGTAATAGTAACATGATTTCTGAAACCTGGTCTGGTTTCAGAAACAGATGATGTGATGAAATTTTGGATTTCCTCATGAAACTGAAAAGAGAAGTGAGATACAGACACCATACAAAAACAACAAATCCAAGAAACACCAGTGTCTTAGAAATTGCTTGCCTCTCAACTGAATAGATGTATTTCCCAGTACTGCCCTCAAATTTAAAATTAGTAATATTTAGGACTTCCTCTTCACATCACATGCCATTGCTTCTGTGTGGATCCTGCCTAACACCCAAAAGTGCCAAGTCAGTGGTTTGGTTATTTCCATTATTAGCTAAATTCAGAAAGCTCTTGCTCTGAAGGCAGTATGACAATGTCTTGCCCTCATAGTGTCTGTCTGACTCAAGGTGAGCTCACAAAGACATCAACAGGGTGCAAAGAGGTCACAACACCAGAAGTGTTACCACTTCTTATGTAGCAGTCAGAAAACACAGAAAATGGAAGGATAAAATAAGATCAATCTGTTGGCTTTTATATTTCTTATTCATTGTCTACCTTAATAAGACAAATCAGAGATTTAACAGTCTGAATTAATGGTCTTTAAGCTCATTAGGAAATCTTTACTTTTATTTTATATTCGGGTTGGGTAAAAATGAAAACTAGGATTTTTATTATTTTTCATTCTGTAAACCAAATCAGCTACAAAATAGTCATTTCAGAGGTTGCGTAACAGTAATTAATAAATATCTTTGGTGCTTCAACAGCTATTTAAGCAATTGAGCTGGAATTC